>NC_069789.1:15663274-16288274 GCF_027406575.1 Nycticebus coucang | reverse complement strand
TCAAAAAGTTGGTTTTTTGAAAAGGTCAATAAAATAGATAAACCTTTGGCTAACCTAACCAGAAAAAAAAAGTAAAATTTCTAATCTCATCAATCAGACGACAAAGACGAAATAACAACAGATTCCTCAGAAATTCAAAAAAATCCTTAATGAATATTACAAGAAACTTGATTCTCAGAAATATGAAAATCTGAAGGAAATTGACGGATACTTGGAAGCACGTCACCTTCCAAGACTTAGCCAGATCAAGTGGAAATGATGAACGGGCCTATATCAAGTTCTGAAATAGCATCAACTATACAAAATCTCCCTAAAAAGAAAAGCCCAGGACCAGATGGCTTCACATCAGAATTCTACCAAACCTTTAAAGAGGAATTAGTACCTATATTACTCAACCTGTTCCAAAATGTAGAAAAAGAAGGAAAACTACTCAACACGTTCTATGAAGCAAACATCACCCTGATCCCCAAACCAGGAAAAGACTCAACAAGAAAAGAAAATTACAGACCAATATCACTAATGAATATAGATCCAAAAATATTCAACAAGCTCCTAACAAACAGAATCCAGCAACACATCAAACAAATTATACATCATGACCAAGTCGGTTTTATCCCAGGGTCTCAAGGCTGGTTCAATATATGTACATCCATAAGTATAATTCAGCACATAAACAAATTAAAAACCAAAGACCATATGATTCTCTCAATGGATGCAGAAAAAGCTTTTGATAATATGCAGCATCCCTTCATGATCAGAACACTTAAGAAAATTGGTACGGAAGGGACATTTTGTAAACTAATAGAGGCCATCTACAGCAAACCCACAGCCAATATCATATTGAATGGAGTTAAATTGAAATCATTTCCACTCAGATCAGGAACCAGACAAGGCTGCCCATTGTCTCCACTGCTCTTTAATATTGTAATGGAAGTTTTAGCCATTGCAATTAGGGAAGAAAAGGCGATCAAGGGTATCCATATAGGGTCAGAAGAGATCAAACTGTCGCTCTTCGCAGATGATATCACTGTATATCTGGAAAACACCAGGGATTCTACTACAAAACTCTTAGAAGTGATCAAGGAATACAGCAGCGTCTCAGGTTACAAAATCAACATTCATAAATCGGTAGCCTTTATATATACTAACAGTAGTCAAGCTGAAAAAACAGTCAAGGACTCTATTCCATTCACAGTAGTGTCAACGAAGATGAAACATTTGGGAGTTTATCTAACAAAGGATGTGAAAGATCTCTATAAAGAGAACTATGAAACTCTAAGAAAAGAAATAGCTGATAATGTTAACAAATGGAAAAACATACCATGCTCATGGCTGGGAAGAATCAACATTGTTAAAATGTCCATACTACCCAAAGCAATATACAATTACAATTGTATATTGTAATGCAATGCCTATTAAAACTCCACTGTCATACTTTAAAGATCTTGAAAAAATAATACTTCGTTTTATATGGAATCAGAAAAAACCTTGAAAAGGCAAGACATTATTCAGAAATGAAAACAAAGCAGGAGGAATCATGCTACCAGACCTCAGACTATACTATAAATCGATAGTGATCAAAACAGTATGGTACTGGCACAAAAACTGAGAGATAGATGTCTGGAACAGAACAGAGAACCAAGAGATGAATCCAGCTACTTACTGTTATTTGATCTTTGACAAGCCAATTAAAAACATTCAGTGGGGAAAAGATTCCCTATTTAACAAATGGTGCTGGGTGAACTGGCTGGCAACCTGCCGAAGACTGAAACTGGACCCACACCTTTCACCACTAAGACAGACTCTCATTGGATTAAAGATTTAAACTTAAGACACGATATAAAAATAGTAGAAGAGAGTGCAGGGAAAACCCTTGAAGAAATCGGTCTGGCAAGTATTTTATGAGGAGGACCCCTCCTGGCAATTGAAGCAGCTTCAAAAATACACTACTGGGATCTAATCAAACTAAAAAGCTTCTGCACAGCCAAGAACACAATAAGTAAAGGAAGCAAACAGCCCTCAGAATAGGAGAAGATATTTGCAGGTTATGTCTCTGACAAAGGTTTAATAACCAGAATCCACAGAGAACTTAAACGTATAAGCAAGAAAAGAACAAGTGATCACATCGCAGGCTAGGCAAGGGACTTGAAGAGAAACTTCTCTGAAGAAGACAGGCGGACGGCCTACAGACATGAAAAAATGCTCATCATTTTTAATCATCAGAGAAATGCAAATCAAAACTACTTTGAGATACCATCTACCTCCACTAAGTTTAGCCCATATCACAAAATCCAAGACCAGAGATGTTGGCGTGGATGTGGAGAAAGGGGAACACTTCTACACTGCTGGTGGGAATGCAAATTACTACATTCCTTTTGGAAAGATGTTTGGAGAACACTTAGAGATCTAAAAATAGATCTACCATTCAGTCCTATAATTCCTCTACTAGGTATATACCCAGAAGACCAAAAATCACATTATAACAAAGATATTTTGTTATATTTAACAGAATGTTTATTGCAGCCCAATTCATTATTGCTAAGTGTTGGAAAAAGCCCAAGTGCCTATCGATCCACGAATGGATTAATAAATTGTGGTATATGTACACCATGGAATATTATGCAGCCTTAAAGAAAGACGGAGACTTTACCTCTTTCATGTTAACATGGATGGAGTTGGAACATATTCTTCTTAGTAAAGTATCTCAAGAATGGAAGAAAAAGTATCCAATGTACTCAGCCCTACTATGAAATTAATTTATGGCTTTCACATGAAAGCTATAACCCAGTTATAACTAAGAATATGGGGAAGGGGGAAAGGGAGGGGGGAGGTGGGTGAAGGGAAGGTGATTGGTGGGATTACACCTGCAGTGCATATTACAAGGGTATATGTGAAACTTAGTAAATGTAGAATGTAAATGTCTTAACAGAATAACTAAGAAAATTCCAGGAGGGCTATGTTAACCAGTGTGATGAAAATGTGTCAAACGGTCTATAAAACCAATGTATGGTGCCCCATGATCGCATTAATGTACACAGCTATGATTTAATAAAAAATAAATAAATAAACAGATCCATAAGTAACTAGATATAAGTACTGGTGGCCTCTAGAGATGAGGCGTGTGCCTTCCCCACTCACCGCAGGGCTTGGTCGGCGCCAGCAGGTTACACCAGCTTGCTTTGCTTGTTTAAGTTCTGACCTGACCCCTACATAGTTCCAGGTTTATGATTTAACTTATGTGTAACTGGCATAAAGGTTGCTCATGCTATTTGCTAAGGGGGGAAAAGTGCAAGTTATACACAGACTTACAGAGAATGGAACAGTTGTCACACATTACAAACAATACCTAAATGTGATCATTTGGGCCATTATGTGCACAGAAAAAAAAAGCCCTCCAAATACTATGCTTGGGAGGCAGATTACTTGACATATTCCCATTGCACTTAATATGCTGTTGTATTCCTTTTAATTGTTTAAAAGAAATGTGTGTTCATTTGTAATCAGAAAAAGTTTTAAGTCATATATGCTTCACTATATGAAATTCAGAAACAAAGGAGAGTACAAAGCTGCCCAGAGTCAGCCTCCTTAAACATTTCAACATCCTTTCTGGAGGGAGAAGCCAGCAGGGAAGGAGGATACCTCCTGAGGAAGTAAAGGGAGCCACCTTCACGTGCTTATGTAGCAAAAATCCAAAAGACGGAGCAGACGACAGGCTAGAACAGAACCTTGGCCAAGCTGGGGCTAGACACAGGAACCCACCAAGCTTATTCTCTGAGATGACATTGCCAAGAATTACAAATCTATGCTCAGATTTGTTACCCTTCAAAATATATTATCCAAGCAGCTTTCCTACTAACTATGAAAAAAATCCAGATTATCAAGAGATGAATAAGAAAAAAGTGTAAATAAATACTAGTTATTCTATTGACGGGCTGGCATCTGGGTGTCCTCCTCCTCTCCCTCGCTAGACCCCCCTCATGGAATCCTGGCCATCTCACCTCCAGGGCAGATGTGCCATCCCGCCTGCTCCGTCAGTCACTGCCCTGCTTTAAGCCTTCTTTTCACATCTAGGCTACTGTGATCACCTTACCTGTCCCCTCTTTCTTCCCATCTATGTTCTAGACACACACCAAAAATTGCCTTTTTAACCCTGGAGTCTCATCATGTCACTCTCCTGGACTTAAATTATTCAATGTCTCCCCAACACCTTACTCAATGACATTAGAACTTTCTTTTTATTGCAAACCAGCCACTGAAATATGCTTTGCATGGCAACCCAGTACACACACGTGTACACAAGATATATACACTTACAAGAAAAAAAGTTTCAGTTATACCTAGCCTTACTATATGCAATGTAATCTGGTATTTTCTAGTCCAATATATTTCATTTTTTGAAAAGTACTAATCTTGACTTACAAATTGATTTCAGGACCTACGAAAGAGTAGCAACCCACAACTCCGTAATCTCTAACTGCCTCTGCAGAAGATACTGATCATTTTCCCACCTTACTGTCTTAGCATCATCTCCTTGCTGTGCCCCCTCACGTTCCACACTCTAGAAGCCACAGCTACGGAATACTTCCCCCCACACAGCAACCCTCCCAAGCTCAGGGCATTTGCACATCCCCTCGGTCTAAAACACTCATCTGTCACCTCTGTACCCAAGAAATTCCTTCTATCTTTTAAGTCTTAGCTCAAACATCACCTCTTCTCTGACTCCTTCCCTTCCTTTCCTTCTTTCCTGGAAAATGAATATGATTCTTCTCCTTTGTTCCCGCTATATGCTGTACAGATGATAGTTATTCAGTCAACACGAATTTACTGGGGCCCTACTGTCAGCCACATCAGGTTCCCTGTGCTAGGAAGATCACAGAAGGCCATGCTACTTCTGCCATCTACTAGGAATAAGCAAGCAAACACCAACACAGCAGGCAAGATTTACGCATTCTTGGAGCACAGGTTAAGAATCACAAACTTAGATGAAAGGTACATCTTTGATAAATGCCGGAGTACAGAATAGTGTTTACAGAAAATGCATAAAGATATAGACAAGGTTAGAAAGGATTCCCTAAGGAAGAGATAGCAGGATTGAGATCAGGAGTAAAGGTGGGGGGGAGGAATCCGCATGGCTGGTTCTGGCTGAGAGAACAGACTGTGCAAGGGCTCTGACGAAATCAGGGAACATAGCTTCTGTTCCAAGATAAAGCTGGAGAGGAGGAGGGACCTGATGAAGGATTTGTGCATTTAAGGTACACAAGTGTGTATGGTACACACAGGGACAGGTGTGCTGAAAATGGGTGTGAGTAGACAAGCCAGGAAAGGAAAACTGCATTGGTCACCTGGAAGATGATAGTGCCTTGGGCATGGTCTGAGCAGAGCAGGAGAGAAGCAGATGCCTCTGGAGACACCAACAGGTACACAGACAAAGCCTAGTGATAAGGCACCAGCAGACAGATGTGTGGAAAGGGACTCCATGTGCTGAACAGATGTTGGAATACGACTTGAGTAGATGAGTGGTGTGCAGGGATGGGGGAGAGTATGAGGCTGACTTGGCACTCTGTGAGCTAAAGATGCTTTTCAGACACCCAAGTGGATGTAGCTCTGGGAAAGTGACTCTCATTATGTCACTGTTCCACACTTGCTTGCCTGTCCCCACAGTAGAACATAATGTCTTTGAGAGCATTTTTCATTTTTGTGTCTGTCATACCCGGCACGTGCCTGACACATAAGTCTTAAGACATGGAGGCTAGCAACAAACACTGACCATGAAAACCTTATGGAATCTTAAATGCCATAAGCTCAAAGTCAACTCCGTCAAGCCTGAGCCTTTGCAAAGAAGAAGCCAGAAGGATGCCATGGCTACAAACTGTGGTGTCAAGTCAATGTCACATCCTTTGTTAGGTAAATTCCCAGATATTTCACCTTCTTTGTCACTACCGTAAAAGAAAGAGTCCTTGACTGTATTCTCAGCTTGACTATTGTTGGCATATATAAAAGCTAGTAATTTGTAAGTATTAATTTTGTATCCTGAGACACAGCTGTATTCCTTGATCACTTCTAGGAGTTTTAAACTTGAGTCTTTGGGATTTTCCAGGTATAAGATCATACCATCTACGAAGAGTGAGAGTTTGATCTCCTCTGATCCCATGTGGATACCCTCGATTGCCTTCTCTTACCTGATTACCATGGCTAAGATGTCCATTACTATGTTGAATACTAGTGGAGACAGTGGGCATCCATGAAGAAACTAAACAAAAAAATATTAGACTTAAACTTGACCCTAGAACAAATGGACCTACCACACCTCTACAGAACATTTCATCCTAATAAAACTGAATATACGTTCTTCTCATCAGCCCATGGATCATCCTCCAAAATTGATCATATCTTAGGACACAAGTTTAACCTCACCAAATTCAAAAGAATAGAAATTATTCCTTCTAAGTTCTCGGACCACCATGGAATAAAAGTTGAACTCAACAGCAACAGGAATCTTAACACTCAAACAAAGTCATGGAAACTAAATAATCATAGGCTGAATGATAGCTGGGTCAAATATGAGATTAAGAAAGAAATTACCAACATTTTGGAACAAAATGATACTGAACACACGAATCATCAAAACCTGTGGGATGGAAAGAGCTGCGCCACGACCCGTGACCCAGGATTGGAGCCCGCCCGGACCTCCGGAAGAGCTGCACCGCGACCCACGACCCGCGCCTGCCCGAACTTCTGTACAAGCGGCGCCACGATCCGTGCCCACCGAGCCTCCGCATGTCCTGACCAGGAACTCCGGGAGCCGTGCAACCCCGCGTCCTACCTCCTGTGCCCTCCCTGCCTCCATACCAGCCTGCTCATCTGGCCAGGGACTCAGGTAGCCACGTGCCCTCTGGAGCCCTCACTGCCTCTGTGCAGAGCCCTTCTCCTGGCCAGAGACTGCTGGTGCCTTGGGCCCTCTGTGCCAAAGTCACTGGGTGCCAGGCACCCCCAGAACTGTGTGCACCAACCCCTGCCCTGTTGCTGCATCCAGGTGTGTCACACTCCAGAGCTGCTCCCAGAAAAAGAACTCCCTAGCTGGGGCAGCCCCAGAGGAGCTACACAGGGTCACTCCCTACAAAGATCCAGCAACAAAAGAGTGATCCCACTGGGGTGTAATATTGGAGAGACACCTGACCAATTCTGAGGACGTCCAGAGGCAAAGGTGAAAAACAATCATGAGGAGAAATCAATGAAAAAACTCTGGCAATACGAATAATCAGAGTATCTCAACTCCCCCAAGGAACAATAGTGCAGACACAGCATGGATCTCATGCACAAACAAATAGCTGAGATACCAGAAATCAAATTCAGAATCTGGATAGCAAGTAAGATTGAATTAGAATCCCAAGCAGTAACCCAAAAGATATCCCAAGAATTCAAAGAATTTGAAGACCAAATGACCAAAGATATTCACACATTGAGACAAGAAGTTGCAGCCCTCAAAGATCTGAGAAACACAATAGAATCCCTCAGTAACAGAATGGAGAAAGCAGAAGTAGGATTTCTGACATTGAACACAAAGCTTTCGAATGCTCCCAAACTCTCAAAGAGGAAGAGAAATGGAGGGCAAAAACAGATCACTCTCAGAGAGCTCTGGGATAATTTGAAGAAAACCAATATTCGTCTTACAGGGATCCCCGAAAGCAATGAAGTGGCTTCACAAGGCAGAGTCTCTTCTCCATGAGATTATGGAAGAGAACTTTCCAGACATGCAAACAGATTCTGAAATTCAGACAGCAGACAGTTTAAGAACTCCAGCACGACTCAACCCAAATAAGACATCCCCCAGACACATCACAACCCGTTTCACTAAAGTTAATATGAAGGAGAAAATTCTGAAAGCAGCCAGATGAAAGAAAACCATCATCTACAAAGGGAAGAATATTAGAATAACTGCAGATCTCTGCTGAAACGTTTCAAGCTAGAAGTGGATGGTCATCGACTTTTAATCTCCTAAAACAATATAACTTTCAACCCAGGATCCTGTGCCCAGCTAAATTGAGTTTCATTTATAATGGAGAAATTAAACGCATTATATATGTAATATAACATTATATAATATAATATATAATTATAATATATAACATTAAATAAATTTATTTATATATATATATATATATAAATTAACATGTTGAAGAAATTTGCCATAACAAAACCAACTATCCAGGATATTCTCAAACCTATCCTCCATAAAGACCAGCATAATCCTCCACGACGAAAGTAAACCCACCCAGAAAACTTTGATCAAATTCCAACTTCCATAGTTGCAAAAGGATTAAAAATGTCCACCAGACTCTTGAAAGGCTTATCAATATTCTCAATTAATGTGAATAGTTTAAATTGTCCTCTAAAGAGGCACAGGTTGGCTGACTGGATGCAAAAACTCAAGCCAGATATCTGGTGCATACAAGAATCTCATCTTACACTAAAAGACAAATACAGACTCAAGGTAAAGGGATGGTCATCTACACTCCAGGCAAATGGAAAGCAGAAAAAACCAGGCATTGCAATCCTATTCGCAGATGCAATAGGCTTTAAACCAACCAAAATAATTAAGAATAAGGATGGACACTTCATATTTGTTAAAGGTAATACTCAATATGATGAGTTCTCTATTATTAATATTTATGCACCCAACCACAACGCACCTCAATTTATAAGAGAAACTCTAACAGACATGAGCATCTTGATTTCCTCTAGTTCCATAGTAGTTGGAGATTTTAACACCCCTTTAGCAGTGCTGGATAGATCCTCCAAAAAGAAGCTAAGCAAAGAAATTTTAGAATTAAACTTCACTATTCAACATCTGGACTTAACAGACATCTACAGAACATTTCGTCCCAACAAAACTGAATACACATACTTCTCATCAGCCCACAGAACATACTCCAAAATCGACCACATCCTAGGCCACAAATCTAACCGCAGCAAATAAAAAAAAATAGAAATTATTCCTTACATCTTCTCAGATCATCATGGAATAAAAGTTGAACTCAGTAACAACAGGAATCTGCATACCCAACAAAAACATGGAAGCTAAATAACCTTATACTGAAGGATAGATGGGTTGTAGATGAGATAAAGAAGGAAATCACCAAATTTTTGGAACAAAATAACAATCAAGACACAAATTACCAGAACCTCTGGGATACTACAAAGGGAGTCGTAGGAGGGAAATTTATAGCACTGCAAGCCTTCCTCAAGAAAACAGAAAGAGAGGAAGTTAATAACTTATAGGGACATCTCAACCAACTGGAGAAGAAAGAACATTCCAACTCCAAACCCAGCAGAAGGAAAGAAATAACCAAAATCAGAGCAGAATTAAATGAAATTGAAAACAAAAGAATTATACAACAGATCAATAAATTCAAAAGTTGGTTTTTTGAAAAGATCAATAAAACAGATAAAACTGTGGCCAACCTAACCAGGAAAAAAAGAGTAAAATCTCTAATTTCATCAATCAGAAATGGTAAAGATGAAATAACAACAGACCCCTCAGAAATTCAAAAAATCCTTAACGAATATTACAAGAAACTTTACTCTCAGAAATATAAAACTCTGAAAGAAATTGACCAATACTTGGAAGTACGCCACCTACCAAGACTTAGCCAGAACAAAGTGGAAATGCTGAACAGCCCAGTATCAAGTTTTGAAATAGCATCAACTATACAAAATCTCCCTAAAAAGAAAAGCCCAGGACCAGATGGCTTTATGTCAGAATTCTACCAAACCTTTAAAGAAGAACTAGTACCTATATTACTAAACTTCTTCCAAAATATAGAAAAAGAAAGAATACTAGCCAACACATTCTATAAAACAAAAATCACCCTGCTCCCTAAACCAGAGTAAGACCCAACAAGAAAAGAAAATTATAGACCAATATCATTAATGAATATTGATGCAAAAATACTCAATAAGATCCTAACAAACAGAATCCAACACCATATCAAAAAAATTATACACCATGACCAAGTGGGATTTATCCCAGGGTCTCAAGGCTGGTTCAATATACGTAAATCTATAAATATAATTCAGCACATAAACAAACTCAAAAATAAAGACCACATGATTCTCTCAATTGATACTGAAAAAGCTTTTGATAATATCCAGCATCCCTTTATGCTCAGAACACTTAAGAAAATTGGTATAGAAGAGACATTTCTTAAACTAATAGAGGCCTTCTACAGCAAACCCACAGCCAATATCGTATTGAGTGCAGTTAAATTGAAATCATTTCCACTTAGATGAGAAACCAGGCAAGGTTGCCCATTCTCTCCATTGCCCTTTAACATTGTAATGGAAGTTTTAGCCATTGCAATTAGGTAAGAAAAGGTGATCAAGGGTATCCACATAGGATCAGAAGAGATCAAACTTTCACTCTTTGTAGAAGACATGATTGTATATCTGGAAAACACCAGGGATTCTAGTACAAAACTTTAAGAAGTGATCAAGGAATACAGCAATGTCTCAGGCTACAAAATCAACAACAATAAATCTGTAGCCTTTATATATACCAACAATAACCAAGCCGAAAAAACAGTCAAGGACTCTATTCTTTCACAGTAGTGCCAAAGAAGATGAAATATTTGGGAGTATACCTAACAAAGGACATGAAAGATCTCTACAAAGAGAACTATGAAACTTTTAGAAAAGAAATACCTGAAGATGTTAACAAATGGAAAAACGTACCATGCTCATGGCTGGGAAGAATCAACATTGTTAAAATGTCTATACTACCCAAAGCAATATATAATTGTAATGCAATTCCTATTAAAGCTCCATTGTCATATTTTACAGATCTTGAAAAAATAATACTTTGTTTTATATGGAATCAGAAAAAACCTCCAATAGCCAAAACATTACTCAGCAATAAAAACAAAGCAGGAGGAATCACGCTACCAGACCTCAGACTATACTATAAATTGACAGTGATCAAAACAGCATGGTACTGGCACAAAAACAGAGAAGTAGATGTCTGGAATAGAATAGAGAACCAAGAGATGAACCCAGCTACTTACCGTTATTTGATCTTTTACAAGCCAATTAAAAACATTCAGTAGGGAAAAGATTCCCTATTTAACAAATGGTGCTGGGTTAACTGGCTGTGGAACTGTAAAAGACTGAAACTGGATAAAAGATTTAAACTTAAGACATGAAACTATAAAAATACTTGAAGAATCTGCAGGGAAAACTCTTGAAGGAATTAGCCTGGGTGAATATTTTATGAGGAGGACTCCCCAGGCAATTGAAGTAGTATCAAAAATACATTACTGGGACCTAATCAAACTAAAAAGCTTCTGCAAGCCAAGAACATAGTAAATAAAGCAAGCAGACAGCCCTCAGAACGGGAGAAAATATTTGCAGGTTGTACCTCCGATAAATGTTTAATAACCAGAATCCATAGAGAACTCAAACAAGCAAGAAAAGAACAAGTGATCCCATTTCAGGGTGGGCAAAGGACTTGAAGAGAAACTTCTCCAATGAAGACAGACACACGATCTACAAACACATGAAAAAAGCTCATCATCCTTAATCGTCAGAGAAATGCAAATCAAAACTACTTTGAGATACCACCTAACCCCAGTAAGAGTAGCCCACATAACAAAATTCCAAAACCAGAGATGTTGATGTGGATGTGGAGAAAAGGGCACACTTCGACACTGCTGGTGGGAATGCACACTAATACGTTCCTTTTGGAAGGATATTTGGAGAATAGTTAGAGATCTAAAAATAGACCTGCCATTCAATCCTGTAATTCCTTTACTAGGTATATACCCAGAAGACCAAAAATCACAATATAACAAAGACATCTGTACCAGAATGTTTATTGCAGCCCAATTCATAATCGCTAAGTAATGGAAGAAGCCCAAGTGCCCATCCATCCATGAATGGACTAGCAAATTGTGGTACATGTATACTATGGAATATTATGCAGCCTTAAGGAAAGATGGAGACTTTACCTCTTTCATGTTTACATGGATGGAGCTGGAACATACTCTTCTTAGCAAAGTGTCTCAAGAATGGAAGAAAAAGTATCCAATGTACTCAGCCCTACTATGAAGCTAATTTATAACTTTCATATGAAGGCTATAACCCAAGTATAGCACACAAATATGGGGAAAGGACCAAGGGAGGGGAAGAGGAGGGGGAAGGTTAGGGAGGAGGGAGGGGCCACACGTATGGTGCATCTTAGAATGGGTACAGGCGAAACCTACTAAATGCAGAATACAAATGTCTACATACAATAACTAAGAAAATGCCATGAAGGCTACGTTGAACAGTTTGATGAGAATATTTCAGATTGTATATGAAGCCAGCACATTTTGTACCCCTTGATTGCACTAATGTACATAGCTATGATTTAACAATAAAAAAAGTATAGAGTATAAATGTCTTAACACAATAATTAAATATACATTAACCAGTGTGATGTGAACACTCCTAATTCTATATGAAATCAGCACATTATACCCCATAAATTAATTAATGTATACATGATCTATGTGTTTATGATTTAATTAACCAAATAAAAAAATAAATAAAAATCAAATGTGCTTAAATGTTTTCAGTCATGTTTTCCAACCCCTCACTCACTGACTGCAGGACTGACTTCTCAGAGCATCCCTCAAAACTTAGTCAGCCTCTGCATGATCAGTGCTTTATGTCTCAAAGCAATTTATAAAAAAAAAACCTGTGGGATACTAAAACAAAATGAATTTGTTGAATTGAAAATAAAAGTATCACTCAGAAGATCAATGAAACAAAAAGTTGGTTTTTTGAAAAGATTAATAAAATTGATAAACCTTTGGCCCACCTAACCAGAAACAGAAAAGTAAAATCTCTAATATCTTCTATCATAAACAACAAAGGAGAAATAACAGACACCTCAGAAATTCAAAACATCCTGAATGATTACTTACAAAAAACTCTATTCCCAGAAATATGAAAATCTGAAGGAAATGGACCAATACCTGGAAGCACGCCACCTTCCTAGACTCAACCAGAAAGAATTAGAAATCTTGAATAGAGCTCAGTGCTGTAGCTCAAGCAGCTAAGGCACCAGCCACATACACCAGAGCTGGCGGGTTTGAATCCAGCCCCAGCCTGCCAAACAACAATGACAACTATAACCAAAAAATAGCTGGGTGTTGTGGTGGACGCCTGTAGTCCCAGCTACTTGGCAGGCTGAGGCAAGAGAATTGCTTAAGTCCAGCAGTTGGAGGTTGCTGTGAGCTGTGACACCATGGCACTCTACCGAAGGCAACAGCCTGAGGCTCTATCTCAAAAAAAAAAAAAAGAAAGAAATCTTGAATAGACGTATATCAATCACTGAAATAGCATCAACAATACAAAATCTCCCAAATAAGAAAAGTCCAGGACCAGATGGCTTCACATCTGAATTCTATCAAACCTTTCAAGAGGAACTAGTACCTATATTATACAACCTTTTCCAAAGCATAGAAAAAGAAGGAATACTTCCCAACACATTCTATGAAGGAAATATCATCCTGATCCCCAAACCAGGAAAGGATCCAACAAAGAAAGAAAATTATAGACCATTATAGCATTAATGAATATCGATGCAAAAACATGCAATAAGATCTTAGCAAACAGAATTCAACAACACATAAAAAATATTATATACCATGATCAAGTTGTTTTTATTCCAGGGTTATAGGGTTGGTTCAACACACACAAATCTATAAATATAATACATCACATCAATAAAATAAAAAACAAAGACCATATGATTCTCTCAATTGATGCAGAAAAAGCTTTTGATAATATCCAGCATCCTTTCATGATCAGAACACGTAAGAAAATAAGTATAGAAGGGACATTTCTTAAATTGATAGAGGCCATCTACAGCAAACCCACAGCCAATATCATACTGAATGGTGTAAAACTGAAAACATTTCCACTCAGATCAGGAACGAAGCAAGGGTGCCCAATTTCTCCACTGCTATTCAACATAGTAATGGAAGTCTTAGCCATCACAATCAGGGAAAGAAAAGGTGATCAAGTGTATCTAAATAGGGTCAGAGGAGATCAAACTCTCACTCTTTGCTGATGCCATACCTGAAAAATCCCAGGGACTCAACCACAAAACTCTTAGAAGTGATCAAGGAGTACAGCAGTGTCTCAGGATACAAAATCAATACTTACAAATCAGTAGCTTTTGTATATGCCAACAATTGTCAAGCTCAAAATAGAGTCAAGGACTCTATTCCCTTTACAGTAGTGCCAAAGAAGATGAAATATCTGGGAATTTACCTAACAAAGGACGTGAAAGATCTCTGTAAGGAGAACTATGAAACTCTGAGAAAAGAAATAGTTGAAGATGTTAACAAACGGGAAAACATACCATGCTCATGGCTGGGAAGAATCAATAGTTAAAATGTCATACTACCCAAAGCAATCGACAGATTTAATGCAATCCCTATTAAAGCACCATTGTCATACTTTAAAGAGCTTGAAAAAAATAGTCCTTCATTTTAAATGGAATCAAAAAACACCTTAATAGCAAATACATTACTCAGAAATAAAAGCAAATCAGGAGGTATCACATTACCAGACTTCAGGCTATACTATAAATCTATAGTGATCAAATCTATACTGGCTCAAAAACAGAGGTAGATTTATGGAACAGAGAACCAAGAGATGAACCCAGCTACTTATCATCATTTGATTTTTGAGAAGTCTATCAAAAATATTCAGGGGGGGAAAGACTTCCTATTTAACAAATGATGCTGGGTGAACTAACTGGCAACCTGTAGAAGACTGAAACTGGACCCCCACCTTTCACCACTAACAAAAATTGATTCCCAATGGATGGCGCCTGTGGCTCAGTGAGCAGGGCGCCGGCCCCATATACCGAGGGTGGTGGGTTCAGACCCAGCCCGGGCCAAACTGCAACAAAAAAATAGCCAGGCATTGTGGCGGATGCCTGTGGTCCCAGCTACTCGGGAGGCTGAGACAGTAGAATCGCCTAAGCCCAGGAGTTGGAGGTTGCTGTGAGCTGTGTGACGCCACGGCACTCTACCAAGGGCAATAAAGTGAAACTCTGTCTCTACAAAAAAAAAAAAAAAAAAAAGATTTAAACTTAAGACATGAAACTATAAAAATACTAGAGAGAATGCAGGGAAAACACTTGAAGAAATTGGCTTGGCAGAGTATTTTATGAGGAGGATACTCTGGGCAATTGAAGCAACATCAAAAATCCATTATTGGGATCTAATCAAACTAAAAAGCTTTTGCACAGCCAAGAGCACAGTAAGTAAAACAAACAACCTTCAGAATGGGAGAAGATTTTTGCAGGTTATGCTTCCAACAAAGGTCTGATAACTAGAATCCACAGAGAACTCAGACTAATCAATAAGAAAAGAACAAATAATCCCATTTCTGTGTGGGCAAGAGACTTAAACAGAAACTTCATTGATGAAGATAGGAGCACGGCCTACAAACACATGAAAAAATGCTCATCATCCTTAATCATCGGAGAAATGTAAATCAAAACTACTTTGAGATATCATCTAACTCCAGTAAGAGTAGCCCACATCACAAAATCCCAAAACTACAGATGTTGGCATGGATGCGGAGAGAAGGGAACACTTCTACACTGCTGGTGGGAATGTAAGCTAATATGACCTTTATGGAAAGAAGTTTGGAGAATACTCAAGGAACTAAAAGTGGACCTACTATTCAATCCTGTAATTCCTCTACTAGGTATATACCCAGATGATCAAAAATTATTTTACAACAAAGACATTTGCACCAGACTGATTATTGCAGCCAAATTCACAAATGCCAAGACATGGAAACAGCCCAAGTGCCCCAACCCATGAATGGATTAACAAATTGTGGTATATGTACACCATGGAATACTATGCAGCCATAAAAAAGATGAAGACTTCACATCTTTTATGTTTACCTGGATGGAGTTGGAACGTAGTCTTCTTAGAATGGAAAAAAAACTATCCAATGTACTCAATACTACTATGAAATCAATATATAATCACCTACACATTCATATGAATGGTAAAACATAACTATAGTTGAGAAAGTAGAAGGGAAGAGGACGGAGAGGAAAGGGGTGGGGAGAGGTGGGAAGAGGGAGAGTATTTGGGGGTACCTCACCTAATATGCATGATGCAATGGTACATTTCAAAACTATTAAGAAAAGAGTATAATTATAATGGATGTGTTCATGTTAGCATTTTGCACTGCAATTCAATATAAGCATTTTGCATTGTATATCAAAGCAGTACACTGAACCCCATAAATGTATCAATGTACTAAGTTATGATTTAATAAAAACAACAACAAAAAAGAAAAACAAAGAAGAATTAAATTAAATAGTGTAATTATTTTTAACAACAACAACAGAAAAAATAAATTCTGGAATTTAAGTTGCCCTTATATGTGGATCTGAATTTCACATTAAACGATCTTATGAAAATAGTGATTCTAATAAAACCCAACCCATAGCCCCATTTGATGTCAGTTTTCTATGAATGAAATCAGATTCCATGCTCTGCAGCTTCATGCTGGAGTTCAAGGGCTGTCTAAAAGAAAAGTTTTGTCAAGAATTAATGAATTCAAGAAAACAGAAAAGTCTTATGTGTGAATGCTTATCGCTTTCCAGATTTGTAAAAGGACATTTACTAGCTTAAAAACAGAGTTTTTGTACATCCAGAAGGTTCTTCAAGGAACAGGTAAAAATATATTAGCATGCACAGAGAAAAACAATTCTCTAGTGATATTTAGTTCAGTTTATCATTTGAAGAATGAAAAGTAGTATAGCAACATCTACATATGACTTAAGAAAAGCTTCATCACTCTTCTGAAACACTAAATATGAAAAAGTATTGGGGTAAAAATCAATTTCATTAATGCAAAACATGGTATCAACACATTTGCCAATAAAAGAAAAGAGCAATTAGATTTAAAGAATGATCATACTTTAAAATTTAAAGAGATTGATTATGATTCTTGGTGAGAAAAGGAGTTTTGATCAACAGGAAATGAAAGTCACCATTCTCAGAACATGGGCTACCACCTACTTGTCTTCGTGACACTGGCTTTTGAGAATTTATAGAAATCAAGAGAAAACTCAAACAGCAATTGTATGTATCAATTTCAACAGAGAAGTTTTGTGCAATAAAGCAAGATCAAGTTTCTTATTAAAAATTTTGAAAATAAATTTAGCATTTAATATTGAATCTTTGTATTTTCTATTTCTTATGATAATCATATAATAAAAGAGAAAATGTGACAACTTTTCAGCAAGTTCTATCTGGATGCTTCCAAATCTGACCCTGCTTACCCACACTCCCTGCAAATATGATTTTTCCACATGGAAAAGGCTGGGAGGCACTGAGATAACATGTAGGGAGAGAGAAACCACCAAGAAAAGCAGCAGCAACAAAGCTGCGGGCCTTGGTGCTGCTGTGTAAAAATGTTATAAATGATCCTTCAGTTCCTTCTTCTGCTTTTGAACTTTCCACTCCTCCACTTCTGCCCCGTCAGTGACCTGAATCACCTGAAAAGTAGTCTGACCTTACAGACTTTGAGAATCCACACATTCTCAATGGAAAATTTCCCAGCTGAAAGCAGCCCATCATATCAGACTCATGAAAATGCTGTACCAAATTTCAGTGTATTACTATCTTTTCTTTGGAAAGAGAGAAACATGCTGATCTACTTTCTGAACACAACTGCAAGAGAAATATGTTTTACAACTATAAACAGACAACAAAGATAATATGTTATAGAGTCATGAAAATCTAAATATTATAGAGAAAAAGTAATGAAAAGATAATACAAAATAGTATATATATTCAGATTATAAAACATAAATGCATACTTCAAAAAGGTGAAAAAATAAATTAATATTAGAATTTCAGAATTAGGGAATTTTTATTATTTAAAATTTTTTCTTCAACTATAATGGTAATAAGAATATACTGCAAACTCGACTGTTTTTCTGATGTTGATTACCACAAATTAACTGATATTTGCACCTATAAATGTATCCCTTTCAAACCAGTGTCAAACATCAACTGTACAGTTGTTCTGGAGGTTGCTTACCTTTTATAATACTACAACACTAAACAGAAAGAGGATTTTAAAAACTATTTATAATCTAACATTCATACTGTAATGTCCATGGAAGAACAGTATTCCATACAACTATCCAAACATACAGCACATGGACCCAAGGACCTCGAAGTAATTACTAAAAATATTTCTTTAGATTTTGGAGAATGAAGATAAAATGACCAACATAATACTCCTGTTTTTAAAAAGAAAACAAAAGCAGACCTAAAATTTCAAAATCAGTAATTTAAAAGTAAGTCTACCTGTTGGATTATAAGATATCTGTTGGCTCTTACTATGATTAACACGGATGAATACACCACAATGGTACTCTGCGTAGCTAACACTTACTGAGCACTTACCACATGCAAGGTACTATGTACTAAGTGCTTTACTAGGATATTTCATTTAAACTGAAAAAGAAATTTTTTGGAAGTAGCTGTTATTATCCCCATATCTCTAACTCCAAAATCCATATCTTCTTTACTGTCTATTATTAGACAGACACATCAAACAGCAGTAAATAGGGAGCACAGTCAAATAATACCTGTAATACCAGATACACTGTAATACCAGATACACGTGTAAAGGCTGATTATGTTGGACAGCCACAGGTCTCCTTTGCAACTCTTTATACACATTTTATCTCAACCAGACTTAAATACATTGTCAATCAATAAAGGCCTCATGCTTCCACCTAGGAGTCTCATAATTACACTGTAAGGTGAGATAAAATCTGTGAGTAGAAATTAATCAAACAGATCAACTCTTATGTAGAAAAGAGCTGAAATTCAATAGTTTCCAGTGCCCACAGCTTATGGGGGAAATAGTGGTAGAGAGAAAAGTGAACAGAAGCTAATCTCTGTTTTAAGCTTGCATTTGAAATCCCATCTCTACTACCTGATGGTTGGAAGATAATAAGCAAATTGCTTGACCTCATTAGATTTCCTTTTCCTCATTTAAGATGAAGTAATATTGCAAAGATAAAATGAGAGCATATCACGAGGTCTGGCACCATGAAAGTGCTCAGTCAATATCGATTTCTTTGACTTTCTTTTTTTTTTGCAGTTTTTGGCTGGGGCTGGGTTTGAACCTGCCACCTCCAGTATATGGGGCCGGCACCCTACTCCTTTGAGCCACAGGTGCCACCCTGACTTTCTTGTGTAATCTTCAAACAGATGCTTCACTGCAGCACTTTAGCTATGCTCAATTCTGTATTTTTGTCATGACTATAAAACTGAAACTGAATAATTAAGAAGAAAAATTACCTGAAGCATTGTTGAAAAATGCCTTATTGCTTCATCATAGAGACCACTGCCAATCAGAACGTAAGCGATAGCTATGAAACAAAACAGAAAATATTAAAGGAAAGAATAAAGAAGCTCAGACTAGAATCAATAAATCTTTGCTAAATCTCAAAAGGCAGTTCCAAGGTCTAGAAGTGGTTATAGAACACCCAGAAGTTAATAAGATGTCACTGAATTCTGCTTTCACCACTAAGGACTTGCTAATCAGCCTTCCAGTTCCATCTAGATTTAAATTTATCCATAAAATATATGCTTATAAGAAGTACTTATCTTTTACTAAGCCCATTACTCATTTTCAAATCCCAAATAACCTTTATGAAGTCTCCTAGCGATATATGAAAAGAGTTAGTAATAAGGCTGAATAGTACCCATGTAACACAGCAATGTGATTTCACTGTGAAAACTATGAGAAATACCCAAATAGGATCACAAATCTCAATTCCTGGGAGTGCTGAAGTTACTGCCAATTACCTAGTAAGAACAAATAATAGAGGCTCAAATTTACTAGTAGAATCTTTAAGTGGATAATTTGTGTCATTGCAATGCAACAAGTCTTTTTCCTTCTTTTCAAAAATGTAGCCAAAACACTACTCAAAATACACATTAAAGATGCAAAGTTTTTGATCAAATTGTTTAGAGAAGTGGTATTTTGAAATTAGAGCCATGACAATCTCTTAAAACACAGCAACATTCTGACTAAACTCTCCCACCCACTCCCAAAACGAATTTGAATACTGTGTATTCTAGATGACGCATAATTACACATCTGTCTATAATATTTGCCCTGACTATTCAATCCCCCCAAAATTCCTGAAAAACATTTTATTCCTCATTCAGCATATGACTATTTTGATCACTTTCCTTTGCAAAAAAAACTTTATTGTAATATACCCTAATTCTAGGACCTACTGAGCATTCAAGAAGATGTGCAACTAAAACTTTAACTGCTATTAAGAGTATAATTCTTGGGCGGCACCTGTGGCTCAAGGAGTAGGGCACCGGCCCCATATACCAGGGGTGGCGGGTTCAAACCCAGCCTGGCCAAAAACTGCAAAAAAAAAAAAAAAAAAAAAAAACCCAAAGAGCTTATAATTCTTGACAGTTTAAAGCAGTAAATACATATTTTTAATATTAAATGCATAGATAATTAATTAAATATTAATTAAGGTAGAAACATAAATGTGGAAAGAGATCTGGAATATTTTTATAATGACCTGAGAAAAATAAAGTTCAAAAATCAAGCATCTTGAGAGGTTTGGGAGCATTCCATTAAATAAAAAGAGGGCTATTTTTACACTCTTTCTTTGAAAAGACAAATTAAGGCCAAACTCACGCTCAGAATAAGAATGGATAGCATTGAGACAGTTTACCTCCAGGTAACCAGAGACCTTTTGTGTGGTGGGGGTGGGAGGCTAGCAGGATTAGCAATAAAAATGACAAAGATTAACATTTGTAACATGCATTGCACTTTCAATATGTGCCAGGCATAGTAATATCCACTACAGGTATTGATTCATTTGCTTCTTAACTGCAATGAGGTAGGTACAATTATTAACCCTACTTTGCAGAAAAAGAAATGAAGCAGAAAGCAGTAAAACAAACTGTCTAGGGCCTGGGCGAGCAGCTAGTGAGACAAAGGGACCAGGGTGCTGGGTCCTGGCTCTGGGGGTGGGGGAGGACCTTGCCCATCAGAAGCTGTGCTGGAGCTGTGGGGCACTGGGCTGAACAGCAAAGAGGTTGGAGTTCCCTAAGGTCAGGTGAACAGGGACCAAAACGGAAATAAGCACTTTTTTGAATCCAGGAAGATGATGATATACTGGAAAGCCAAGATCTGGGCTTGGATTCTGGCTCTGCCACTCACTGGTCATGCAATTATGGGGACCTCAGTCACTTCTCATAATTCTCTGGGCCTTGCTTAATAAGTCGACAGAAAACTTTCTCACAGATTCCTTTCAGATCTAAATTCTTAGATTTCCCACCTATCTTCCCATAATCAATACATATCTGTTGAACAAATGAGTAAGTGAGCCAGAAAAACACGTATAATTTTAGGGGATAAATTTTGTGCCGTAGGAACATATTTAAATCATCCACAGCTGGTTTACTGAATTCCACTGAGATAAAATCAAATGAGGATCTCAAATCTTTCCACCTAAAAGTAAACACTTTTGTGAATAAAACCCAAAAGTATCCATTAAAAAAAAAGTCCTAATTTAAATCTTGCACAAATATAAATAACTGTATGTATGTATAGTTATTTTGTTATGAGAATTCAAAGACATAAAAGAAAAACTGGTAGAGCTAGAATTCTCTCCGAAATCTCTACTAACCAGGATTCCATACCTCCAAGCAGTGTATATGTTGACAGAAGTCATTTTTCCAAGAAAAAATACCACAGTATCAAAGATCCTAATCCAGAATCTACTAAGATTATTCTCAGAGAACAAAATAGGCCTGGCACAAATTAGGCTCCTAATTCATTATTCATTAGTCTAGGCTGAGGTCTGCCCAAAGACCAGATCAGAGGCCTTGCTTAAAGGGTAATTTTCAAAGATTATCACCATAAAACGATCAGTACTTTCCAAATGGTCAACTCTCAATTATCTGCACTAATAGAGAAAAGAACTCAATACAAATATTTAGTTTTAATATAAAATGTATATGGCCAAGGAAGGACAAAACAATTTTATGTAAATCAGATAAAAAAAATTCCTGAGGGTGCTTCGGTCACCTGGCCCCACACAGAAGCCGCACTTCAGTGAAGCCTGCCCGGCTGCACTGCTCAACCAATGCTCACCTCTGCCTCCACAGGAATCAGACAAGGACAACACCAACCTATTCTAAAACACACCACAGAAACACCATCTACATGACTTGTATACAGGTTTGAATGAATTTGATATTTCTACACTCCTTCGTAGGCCTAATAACAATACTATTGGACCTCATGAGTAAAATAAACTTAAACCTCACTATTGAACAGAAGGTTAAAGTAGCTGTTCTGAGATTCTATTCTGTTTTCACTTCTTTATTGTTCACATTTGATGACCGCACACAACCTTTTAATAAACGAGAATGCTCATAAAAATTCATTCTATAATTATTACTGTCCATAAGAACACAGAGCTGGAAACGCAAAACTTTTTAATGACATACAACACAAGAAGGTCTGAGGGCCGAATGCCCCACACAGAGCAAGTGCGAGAGCTGGCAGAGCCACTGTCTGTGTTCTTCCTCCTTCACCATTCTGCCCTCCTGCATCCAGTCATAACTCCTAGGCAAATATTACAGGAATATTCCTGGAGTCAAGTCTTACCCAACTCTTCATTGGTGCTATCATTATCAGTAGCAAATGGGAATCTCTTTTGTTCTGCAATAGACTTGGCCTGACTCTGGAAAAAAAAAAAAAAAAAAACATACATTTTAGTTTATCATAAATGAAGGAAAATATATATTAAAAACTTGCATTTTTAAGATTTAAGATACATTTGACTTAAATAGAAGCAAGAAAATCCCACTATCATAGGAATGTTTTGTACTTTAAGTCTTTGAGTAAAACTCTGCTGACAAGTGAAAAGCTTATTAGCTACTTCTTACTTTGCTATTCACCTGGGAGCTTCCACGTGTGGGAACTTGGTAAGGCTTCTTCAAGACAAGGACAATTCAACAAAGCATGAGGGTGTCACTGCTAGCAGACAGCTGGGTGTGACTAGAACGTGTCCTTCCTCTTTGACAAATAGTTAAGAAGCACACAGATGGAAAAGATTTTTCTGCTTAACAGACTTCTTAGTTAACTTGATTGTGCTAATCATTTCACAATGCATACATACAATCATATCATCACTCTGTGTACTGTAATATATACAATTTACTTGTTGATTATACCTCCATAAAGCTGGAAAAACTGCTTAGAGGCAAGAAAATGAATCTATAAATATTGCTCTTATTATTTGCATTATTTCATATAGTATTTGATGAGCATCTACCATTTGCCAAATCATGGTGCAAAAAAAAAGATATGGAGATGAGAACAGACATGAAATAATTTACCAAGCAACATCAAGGGTATACTGAAGAATATATCTGATTTTAAGATATTTATATTAGAAAGTGGGCAGAAGAAGTGCAGTATGAACAAATCAAATTTTTCACAAAAAAGAATCTTTCCACATCTCTAACGCATCTATAGTTATCTTCCTTGGACAGAGATGAGAAGCTGTGATCAAGTAATTTTAACCAATACAGCTCAACGTTAGTAGTAGATTCATTTCAATCCATCCTTCTCATTCATGCTTATGTTTTCTGAAAGCTGTATTGCCTGATACCCCTAATTTAAGAGAGAGTATGTTGACCCTTTGCTTTTCCTTCATGTGATGTGCACAATTGTGTCTGTATGTTTATTTGTATAATTATTTGGTGACTAAAGGAGTCATCACTAGGCTAAAGGCAGGGACCCAGGCTATCTGGCTCACTGTTGAATTCCCAGGACTCACCTAGCACAATGCCTGGCACATAAATATCTGGAGAATGGATAAATAAGCAAATTGTCTAGCTCCCACATTTCAACCTAGGGAAACTGAAAGGCCGAGACAAGCGGGTAAGCTTACCAGCTCGCCTTATGTTAAACGGGAAATGGAGCTGATAGAAACCACTACCAGTAAGAAGGAGACCCTCCTAACTCTAGAATCTAACCACCTACGTAAGGTGGGATTATCTAATTTCTACTTACAATACTTTCAATGATGGCCACTCACTCCTTTAAAGATAGTCCATTCTGCTTTTGGACAAGTCTAAACCAAAAGTTTTTCCATATAGCAAGCTGTAATGCAATAAGTTAGGTAGAGGTAACTGATCATTCTCGAGTTTGTAATTTCTTTTTTTTTTCTATTGCCTCTGTAACTGCAGGATCTAGCTTGCAATTTCTATCAATATTCAGTAGTCCAAGCATGAAAAGTTAAAACTTTTTTTGGAAAAGAAAAGAACATCCTAAAAGAAAATTTTAAACAAAAGCAGCAAAGAGTATCTATGTGATGTCAAAGACAAGACTCGGAGGCAAAATATGTTAAGCTTGGGGACAGAGAGAACAATTGGGCTTCATAGAGTTAAATACGAACAAAAAGAAGACCCAGCTTGAGGCAGCCAGGCTGGAGGATACATGCTAAAAAGGACAGGTAAATGTAAATATCACCTAATAACCACGCATTCATCCCTGAAATGCACAGGTTCCCTGTGTAGTTTATCTGGCAGTGATAAAAAGTCAATATAAAAGTTGTCAACATAGGGAAAGGCTGGAAAAATAAGATTTACTATACCCCTAAATACGTACAATTTAATTATCACCTCCTCTTTATTCCTTGGAACTTAAAGTTGTAGGTCCAGAATGATCAACCATCCAAATCCTAAGTAATGAAAATTAAACGTGACCGAATCCAGGTGACCTGCCTTTATCACAGGCACACACATAGTTGACCTCCACCTTCTGGAACTAGTATCACTGTGCTCCGGGTCACAAACACAGGAAGCACAGAGAGAAGATACATACCAGAATCTTTTCAGTATTGAGGGAAAGCAAGGAGTCACAGGGTGGGGATCCTTTGGGTTCGCAGTCTGAGTCATGGAAGTTCAAGAAGGACGACTCTGAAAAGTAAACATTCTTTGTTACTTTCTTCACCTTAAATTTAGGCTCTTAGTGCTTCACTAGGAATTGGAATTTTAAGAACCCAAGAATTCACAAAATAAAAATAAAAACAAATGTAGAAGACACTAAAAGTGGCAACCTGTGATGTTTTACAGTCTCTAAGTGTCTTGCACACTCATTAGTGATTGTCCTTACCACCATTCTGGAGACTAGCAAAGCCAGCTAGCTTTGCGAAGGATGAAATGAAGTTTGAATAGGTTACAACTTATCTAAAGGCAACAGGGCAGAAATAGTGCTAGTTCAACAGTCACCTCACTACACATGTGGAATTAATATTAGGATCCTTCAGTTGGACAACTCCTATGTGGCAGCAATTACCATAGGTTTAAAAAAAAAAATCACAAAAGAACAATGCCAAGCCAGGAAGACCTAATGTTAAAAGATACTGTGCTATGGGTCTAATACACAAAATATGCAAATAACTCCTATAACCCAACAAGGAAAAAGACAACCCAATTTAAAAGACAAACAACTTGAATAGGCATTGTACAAATGGCCACTGAGTATGAGAAGATGCTCACCATCTCTGATTAGGGAAACGCAAACCGCACCACAGTGAAGCCCCTCTTCACACCCACCAGGGTGGCTACAACCAGAAAACAATCAAGTATTGGCAAGAATGCAGAGAAACTGGAATCATTGTGTACTGCTGGGGGGGAATGTAAAACGGTAGACCAGTTATGGAAAACAGTTCCTTAAAAAGTGAACTAGGGCTTTCAACAGCTGGCAGCAGCAACATGGCAGTGTAGATACTCAAGAAGAGAAAGTTTGTCACTGTGGCATCTTCAAAGCTGAGCCAATGACTTTCTTGCTCGGGACCCGGCTGAAGATGGCTACTCTGGAGTTGAGGTCCAAGTTACACCAACCAGGACAGAAATCATTCTTAGCCACCAGAACACAGAATGTTCTTGATGAGAACTGCCTGTGGATTTGGGAATTAACTGCTGTAGTTCAGGAGATGCTTGGCTTCCCAGAGGGGAGCATAGAGCTTTATGCTGAGAAGGTGGCCACGAGGGGTCTGTGTACCATTGCCCAGGCAGAATCTCTGCATTATCAATTCCTCGGAGGGTTCACTGTGCAGAGAGCCTGCTATGGTGTGCTGCGGGTCATCATGGAGAGTAGAGCCCAGGGCTTTGGGATTGTGGGGTCTGGGAAACTCCCAAGACAGAAGGCTAAGTCCATGATGTTTGTGGGTAGCCTTATGCTCCACAGTGGGGCTGACACTACCATGTTCCATGTGCTGCTTAGATAAGGTGTGCTGGCCATCAAGGTGAAGATCACACTACTGTAGAACCTTCATGGTAAGACTGGCCCTAAGAAACCCCTGCCTGACCACTTGAGCATCACGGAATCCAATGGTGAGATACTGCTGACCACCCTGATCTCAGAACAGAACGGTAGGAAGCCAGAGCCATCTGCCATGCCCCAGCCAGTCCCACAGCACAACAGTTTCTCTCTGGCAGCTGTATCTGGTGTCTGTAAGGACCTTTAATAAAATCTTGTACAAAGACCCACGGCAGCCTGACTAGACTAGGTATCCAGGTGCATGACAAGCTGGCTTATGGAGTCTCACCTATCCTTTCGGTTTTAACTGTATTCGTGGTATTTGCAAGATAGGGTCAGAACCCCTGTGCAGAGCTCACCAGAGAAACGGTCTGTGTGACAGGGAAGGCTGGTGGCTAGCAAGGCAGCACCTTTTCTAATTGTCCTGTAGTTCATGACTGCAGGCTTAGAAGGAAGATATTTAAGATGATTTTTTCTGGATGCGTAAGGAAATCAATATTGCACATGGGAAATAAACACAGTGGCCATATTTTGTGTCTGACTGTGCTGTGTTCACATAGTCAGTTAATCCTCCGCATGTCTATAATGTAAGGAAAATTTGTTTGAGCCACTGAATTTAAGGCTCAGAAATAAACCTATCTAAGCAGTATAAAGCTGTCATCAGAATCTACATCCGTATTTTTGTTTTCTTCTTTCAGAGACAGGGTCTTGCCGTCTTGCGTAGGCTGGAGTGTAGCAGTGAGGCAACAGCTCACTGCAGGCTTGAACTCCTGGCCTCCAGTGATCCTCCTGCCTCAGTCGCCCAGGCGTAAGCCACTACCCTGGATAGTCCCACATTCTGATGTTTAAAATTATTTTCTACTAATATCCGTATTTTATAAAAAAATCAAGTGCTCTTAGTTTGCTCAGGCAAAACTAGTGACACAGGTTGACTTGAAAATCCTACGAGACTAATGATAAACCAGATTCTGATTGATCACAGAGGAGGGACTTATCAGTGACAGCTGTCATGGGTCTGGGAGGCCAAGACAGGTGGCTGCATACTGGTGCTGATGCAGGCTGCTGGTGAAATGTCCCCAGCCCCATGGACAGCTTAGCAGGTGCTGTCTGGTTATCTGGTTGTCTTCTCAATTAGACTGAGCTGCCAAGCGCAGACACTGTACATGATAAGAACTTAATATCTGAATTAATGAATTACATTGGGAGCACCCGAGCAAAGGTGTCTACCCACCCCCTGGTCCTTTTTTAACTATTGTAATTACAAACACAATATAAAATCTATCGTCTAACCATTTTTAGATGGACACTTATATGGTGACAAACCCTGTCGGCTTTCCGTATCTGAGGACTCAAAATCTGAATTCAACCAACTTTAGATCAAAACTATTCAGAAAAAAAAAATGGATGGTTGCAACTGTACTAAACACATAGACATTTTTTCCTTGTCGCTCCCTCAACACAGTTTAACTATTTACATAGCACCTACATTATGTGAAGATTTAAAGATTAAAAAAGTGAATCAGACTTGCCATTCTATTCCTAGATACATTCTCAAAGAATTGAAAACAGGGACTCAAACAAGTACCACACATATGTTCATAGCACCATTAATTATAGTGGCCAAAAGGCAGAAACAGTCCAAATGTCCAAGAGATGAATGGATAAACCAACTCCCATCCGCCCATAGATGACTGACATTGTTTTTTATCTTTCCCAATCTGACATAGTACGAGTAAAAGTTAAACTTGATTTACTGACCATCTGTGTCTCTTCTTTTGGAGCTGATATCCACAAGCTGTAATTTATATCCTTTGCTCACTTTTAAGTCACTGTGTAGAGTCAACTTAAAGATGAGCAAATTCCCATTTTAAAGATGAGGAAAACAAAGTGGAGGGACTTTCAAACATCTTCCTGAGGCTGCTCTCTAACAAACAGCGGAGGTGGGATTTGAACCCAGACACTCTGGTTCTAAACCTTGTGTTTTAGCCATGAATGACTGGAGGAAGAACTGGAGGAAGTAAAAGATCTAAAAGATAAAGATAAAAGTAAAGGTTGATGGGAGGCTACAGGCCTGTGCAATAGGCCCAGGCAGAAATACCAGCACAGAGTAAGTCTACAGCCATACTACCCTGAACGCGCCCGATTTCGTCAGATCTCAGAAGCTAAGCAGGGTCGGGCCTGGTTAGTACTGGGATGGGAGACCAGCACAGAGTAAATCTTTTGTCTCACTGGCCAGAGCTGGATATTTTATCTGCCCACCTTATTGAATTCTTAACAGTTCTATTAATGTCTCCATTTATTCAGTTGACAAAGTATCATCTCCATGCAATTTTATCAAAGTCTTTTTTAATATGTATACTTGTTTAGCATCATAATGTACAAGATGAAATTTCCCCAAAAGTGCTCAATAATATGTGATAACAGGTACCCTGCTTATTCCTGATATTAAGTCTTCATTTAATAACTCAGTTTCAACTTTCTTTTTTTTGCAGTTTTTGGCCAGGGCTGGGTTTGAACCCAATACCTCCGGCATATGGGGCCAGCACCCTACTCCTTTGAGCCACAGGTGCCGCCCCAAGTTTCAACTTTTGGCAGTAAAACTTTTTCATTTAGTATTTATAGTATCCACTGGAAAGGTTGTCTCTGATAGATGTATTTTACTATCAGGAAGAATTCTCCTATTCTTTAATTCCATAAACTGGAAATCTTGAAAGCTGGTTGAACTTTATCAAGTATCTTTTAAGATTTCTTCAAGATGATAGTATGATTTTTCCCCTTTGACATAAGATAACTGAATCAATTTTTAGAAGTTGAATCAACTTTCTACTTCTACAATAAATTCTAATTCAGGGGTCCTCAAACTTTTTAAACAGGGGGCCAATTCACTGTCTCTCAGACAGGTGGTGGGCCGGACTATGGTTTAAAAAAAAAAACTACGAACAAATTCCTATGCGCACTGCACATATCTTATTTTGAAGTAAAAAAACAAAACGGGAACAAATATAATCACACTGCCTCATGCGGCCCGCGGGCCGTAGTTTGAGGACCCCTGCTCTAATTGATTGAGACAGATTATTATTTTAATTGCTTGCTATCTTCAGTCTACTAATATTTTACTTAGCATTTTTATTGCTAGGTAGATATCTTTTTACAAGGTCTATGATGGAAAAATAGCTCTGAGAGCTATAACAACAACTGGTTAGAAAAGGTTAAATTTGTTCTTCAGTCTTAAAATATTTAACTTACTATGGCTTTAATTGTTTTACTACCATAAGTAATTATATTATTATTTAATATATAATTATAGTCCAACTAGCGGTATTAATAGTATAGATTTCCTTAGATAGGGAAAACATTAATTTTCATATTTGCTTAAGTTGTACAAGTAAAGTTAATAGTGATTACTAGAGAAACCGTCTGAAAACAGCACAGAATTTTATCTAGTTCCCATCTCTAGCCATGTCTTCATTGCTTCAGATTTTAATTCATTAGTAGAGATTTCTATAATTTCTCAATCCTACTGGCCTCTAATAATACACATTTGCATCTTTATGTGTTAGCTGTTCAGGCATATCTATTTTATTTATTTAACGAATTAAGAATCTGTTCTGTTTGTTTTAATTGTGGTAAAAACCATATTACATAATGTACCATCTTAGTCTTTATTAGTTGTATAGTTCAATGGCATTATATTCACATGGGTGTGCAACAGATCTCTACAACTTTTATTTGTTCCTTTTTTAGAAAGAACCAACTCTTGGGTCTATTTATCCCTTCTACTGCCGCTCTATATTTCATTCATTTATATTGGCTTTGCTGTATTTAGTCCTTCTAATTTCCCTTATTTCCTCTTCTTGCTTCCCAAGATGGGTACCTGGTTCATTTGCTCCTTTCTTCTTAGTATCAGGCTGAGCAGGCAGGGTAGGTTTATACAGGCAGAGACAGCACTGGTGGGTATCTGAGAGGAGGGGAGCGGAGCAGGAAGGCCAGGTGGGAAGCAAGTTAAAAATAAGTCTGAACAAAGGCAGAGGCCCTGGCATGGAAGGGAAGGTCACAGTCAAAAGAGATAAGGAAGGAAAAAAGGATTTGGGCTTTGAAGAGAAACGAGGAATAGAAAGAGGGAAAAGACACAGGTTTCGGTCTGTGCAACTGGGGAAGTGGGGCCATCAATAAACATGGCGGACGAATGGTTTCAGAGGGAAGTAAAGAGCAAACTTTCTTACAAGAGGTTAAATCGGAAGCTATCCTGGTATCAGCATTTAGGGGATTCCAGACAAAGGTAAAAGGTACAGATGCACATTTAACAATAATTAACTTATAGTGGATGATTAAGCTGGGAATGTAGGTTAGATCTCCAAGAAAGCTTAGGAAGCTTACATTTAATGAGAAGAAAAAAGCTGAGCCTGGGTGGGACAAGATATTTGATAATAGGAGAATCTCCTTGGTAATTTACCCTTTTTAAAAAAAGAACTCTCTGTTTGAAATGTTTACATCTTGGCTACAGCGTATACAGTTACAATAATGATTTTCATATTGTTATAATTGCTTACCCCTAAAGTCAAGTAGTTCTTATTTTTTTTTTGACTTGCTAGATAATTGCCTAAACTTTATTAGTATTTAAAAAAAAAAAATAGGTCTTACATTTAATTCTGCTCTTTTCCTGACTTCCAATTTAATTAATTAGTTTGGAGCCAATGCAACAGCGGTTCACAGGACAGGCTCTGGAGTTGAGATTGAATCAGACCAGAAGCTTCACTGGCTTTGAGCAAGTCCTTTAGCCTGAGTAGCCTCATCTGTTACACATAGATAATAACTATCACAACAAACCCTGAGAGGGACATGTTAGGAATGAAAGACATATAAGTCCAGTCCACAAAAAATATGACTATTAAATGTTAGTGTAAACGTATACACTAAAATTGCTAGGGTTTCTGTTGATTTCTCGTATTTACTTTCCGTAAGTTTATTTTGTTCTTTACAGTACTTTACAGCTTTCAAAAACAGTATTTCCTTTGTTTCTTTATCCTCTAAGACAGGCAGAACATACACTGTGCCCACTGTACACAAGGCAAAATGAACTCACATTAACAAACATATTTAAGGTCACAAAATAAAAGACATAGCAAAGGGGGGACTTGCCACATAAAGAACATAGTACATTTGTCACAACTCACGCTGCCAGTGCTGGGTCCTAGCAGTGAACACTTTCGTATAGCAATGTCTTTCAGACTTCTGCTCCTCCTAAGCCTCACAACAACGGAGCTGAAGAACAGTTTGGTGCAGTGACCAGGACAAGAGCTGACTTCAGAGGTTCAAGAGACAGCAGAACAGTGGAGACGGTGCACATAAACATCTCCTTTGAGAAATTCTGCTGTAAAAGACAGCAGAGAGACGGGGCAGTGGCTGGAAGGTCATGTGCTCCTGCGTCTGTTCACTTGTTTTTTGAAGATGGTAGCTACTACAACATAGACACGCTGATGGAAGATGAGAGGGAATAAGACCAGGGCAGAAGAGCACTGTCCCCAGGGAAGCGCCAGCCACTGTCCTGCACAGCACAGAAGACAACCGCTCCCTGTCCAGTGGCAGGCAGACTGGCAGCTGAACTGCTGGGGAGCAGGGATGTTCTCTTCTCACCGCTTCTCTCCAGTCAAGTAAGACAATAATCACCACTTCCCAGGGAGAAGAGAAGGTGGCACTGTTAGCAGCATGTGTTTGTTATACACTTGTGCCCATCCGTGAAAACTGATGGAAAGCTGGTAAACCATGGCCCATTTTTACAGAAGTCAACAGCTCAGCACTGCCCTTGCCACCTGACCACCTTCCTCCAGCTGTAACAGACGCATGCTGACCCCATGAGAACAAGGCTGGCGGGGCTTCCCCACAGATGGGCTAGAACTTAGAGATCAAACACTAGATATTAACACTCTTAACGCTAACCTGAAAAGAGAAGACAAAGTTAGTGTGGCTGAAGGAACCACCCAAGGCCAGGTGACTGCTACGTGGTAGGGACTTGTAGTGCCTTTTGCTGTCATCCTGCACTTACAAGACAACCACTGCTAAGGACATGGTGTACCACATTGCTCAGTGGCCCCAATATGTGGACCCAAGAAGTAAATTTCTTTTAGAATGTAATTACAAGAAAAATTCTCTGAAGAATTTATACGCTTCATTTATCTTAATGAAAAATTCTTCAGTACCTGAGTTGGGTAAGTTATTATAAAACAACTTGAAAACAGACTGCCCACTGATAGTTAAATTACAAAGTGAACAAAACCATCTAAAAGAGACAGAAGGGTTTTTTACATAAGCTTGAATGTAATCCGACCAAAGCTATGTTAACCCACTACAAATATTAACAGATATAAAGAAAGTATAAAGCTAAAAGAAAAGGAGTTAGCTGCACAGGATAGAAAAAGAGGCACACAAGCAAATTCTGTAGTATCAAGGCAAGTATAGATCAGACAGAGGGTGCTGCGACCCACAGTGACCAGGCATTGCCCACACAGGTGAGTTATGAAGACTGGGGCTACAAACTAGACAGAAGATACATCAGATGCCTAAAGTCTCACTTACTTTTAAGAGCTAAAACCCTTCTCATCAACCCACACACACTTTTAAACCTCATCAACGCCACTGGGAATTTTGAAGCAGATCTAGGCAGTGGCATAAAACAATTAGTGACAAAGGAACATCACAGGGAAAAGCTGCAAGAGAAGTCAGCTGGTGCAGAAGTGTGCGAGTCTCCTGCACTGAGCGGCATCTTGAATTAGACGCATAGCTAGAGAAAATATTTTCCAAATGAAACTAGGGTTAGCATAGAATAAGACTTTAGTAGCAAGCTTAAAAACAGGTAGTTAACCATGTGGTTCTTTCTGGTTATACGAGTTATCCAGTTCATGGAAATTCAGTGAGCTATATATACTTGTAACACATATTTTTATGTACATATCATATTTTAATAAAAAGTAAAAATAAAACAGATAACAGAAGGAAAATGTCAGAAAGCATTTGCTCTAAAGTATTAAAATTCTGCTACTTTGGCTCGGTGCCTGTGGCTCAAATGGCTAGGGCGCCAGCCACATATATCTGAGCTGGTGGGTTCGAATGCAGCCCAGGCCTGCCAAACAACAATGATGGCTGCAACCAGGCATCACTAAAATAGCTATCAAAAAAATAGCCAGGCATTGTGGCGGGAGCCTGTAGTCCCATCTGCTTGGGAGGCTGAGGCAGGAGAATCGCTTGAGCCCAGGAGTTGGAGGTTGCTGTGAGCTGTGATGCCACAGCACTCTACCCAGGGCGATAGCTTGGGGCTCTGTCTCAAAAAAAAATTCTGCTACTTCAATAAATCATTTATTTATATTGTCTGCAAGATCAGATGAACTTAAACAAATTTATTTCTTTTTGAGACTGAGTTTCATTTTGTTGCCCCAGGCACTTTGTTGCCTTGGCATCAGTACAACTCACAGAAACCCCAAACTCCTGGGTTCACTATCCTCTTGCCTCAGCAGCTGGGACCACAGGCGCCTGCCACCACACCCGGCTAATTGTTCTATTTTTATTAAAGAAGGGGGTCTTACTCTTCCTCAAGCTGGTCTCAAACTCTTGACTTCAAGTAATCCTTCTTACCTCAGCCTTCCACAAACTGATCTCTTTAAAGTAAAATATTATGAAACGGAGCTTTAAAAGTTGGTCAATGAGCCAGATTTTAGTGTTTCCTCCTGTTCCTTATCAGCTGACTTGCAATAAAGGCTTCTCAAAAAAAAAAAAGTAGTTTTGAGTGCAATGAAGCTAAGCCATCTCTGCACTCTGCTGAAGAACCTTTTTTTACAAGTTTTTATACAGAGTGTTCTGCCATTTTCTGCCAGCCATGTTCCACAAAAGTCCTAAAATCCAAGCCACATAAATGTTGCCCTCACCCAGAGGCTAAAAAAAAAAAATTAACCCTTATTACCCAGAGCTGAATATGTTTAGCAGCATGTAAACCTTCTAAAAGGTAAATTTAATTTTTAATGACAACAGATACATACGAAAAAGCTAATCACAGGCTGCACCTTCCTATGGCTTTGGCACAAAAAGCCACGTCTAAATCAGGACTTTCTGAAAGATGCGCTTTAGTCAGCAGAAGAGGCAAACACCCTCCTGCCATAGCCACAGGGGCCAGGACTTGGTGAGATAACAGTGAAAGAAAGAACCTCTTCATCACTCTGCACTCAAAGTAAGTTAGCACCTTACACTCAGATGTGTGCTGGAAAAAAGATCTGGAGAGATTTGCCACAAAACCATAAATAACACAGAAAATCAGAGGATCAAGCAAACACACTGCCACTGTAGTTTCTTCAACAGAGCATAAAATGTGGTTCTTAACTTCCTCATAAGCAAAAAAGGAAACATCTCTCATTGTAAGTTTCCTTCTACTGACTCCCTACACCTTTAGCCTACACACCTCAAGCAGGCGTGGCCGTGATTTAAGTGTGGCGAGAGTTAACACTGACTCCACATATTTAAATGACTCAACTCAGAAACATGCCACATACACTGGCAATCTAAGTCTTACTGACTTTGTCAAAAACCCAGAGCTGCACTTGTCGTTACTTCCCTATTTTTCTGGCAATTAACAATACCCAAATTGGACAGACAGACACTAAATGCTCTTCTTCTCCACAAAGAACTGTGGGCAAATAAACTCAATTCTGGGATACTTAATTTCTACAAGCTAAATATAATTAAGAGAAGTACAAGACAACATCGCTCAGGAGCAATCAAAAAAGTATTAAGGCAGCAAAAAAAAAAAAAGTCACAAACTCACTATTTTTGTTTTTACTACATTTTTAAAAGAACCAAACAAAAGCATTTTTGAAACAATTACTAAAAATGCATATGTCTGAACTATGCAAATACCTGTTAGGCTGTCTGTAAAGAACACATAAAGACATATTTCATACAAGATGAATCCCTGAGAATGGGATGCGGGTTAGCTTTGGGAGGAAGAGCAGAGAACCTAGATTCCTAAAACAGTGGATGAGGCCAGATGTTAATTTAGCAGCTCTTTTAAATAGGGGTGTCACATTAAGATATCTCTAAGATCCCTCTCTAAAACGTCACCTCACTGGCATCCCTGTCTAGCTGCCCCCACATTACTCTGCACCTTCTTGTGTTGCTTTTGATCCTTCCAGGCACATTACTAGGCCTGATACAGTCACATACCACAGAATGGTGCCTTAGTCATTGATGGCCCCATAACATAACACCAAAATTGTATTGCCTTTTCTATGTTTAAATGTGTTTAGATCTAATATTTACATGTGTTACAAATACTTACGTATGTTACCACTGCCTACAGCACTCAGTAACAGGCTGTACCAGTGTGTAGCCTGGGAGCAACCGGCCATACCCTGTAGCCTAGGTACACCATATAGATTAGCTTAAGTTCACACTGTGATGTTCCCATGGTGACAAAATTACCTACAGACACATTTTTCAGACAGAACAGATCCCACTAAGCAATGTATGACTGTACTTAAATCTCTTTTCTTACCAAGACAGACCACCCTAGCACCTTGGTCACCTGTGCTATAGCACCAGGACCTGTCACACTAGGAAGTGTCCAGTAGGCACACAGGTAGTTTTTCAATGACAGAAACATTATACAGTTCAAAATAATAGGTTCAGTGACACATCCCTGTATTTGTATAACAAATATGAAATTGCAGAAGTTATTTAAAAATATTACATAAGGAGCACTGTGAAGCAGAGGGGAGAACAATCCCGGACCGACCAAAGCCCACACATCGCTACACCCCAACGTCCAGGGCCTCCATCCCGCTGCCACTGCCACCACACCCGAGAGAAAGGCTGAAGGGGATGCTAAAGGAGATAAAGCCAAAAAAAGGACGAAAACCCTGCTTCTCCAAAGCCAGAGAAAAGGTACCCAAAGGAAAAAGAGAAAAGCTGACGCTGGTAAAGAGGGGAATAACCTTGCAGAGAATGGAGATGCCAACATCTTCCCTTCCCTTTCCTTTCTGTGCCAACACAGGAAAGCTGAAGTCCCGGGGATGCCAAGTGAAGTGTGTGCATTTGTAATAACTGGGGACTTCTGGTGACTGTAGTTTGAAATACTATTTTTCAAGTTTTATAAAAATGCAGAATTTTGTTTTACTTTTTTTTTAAGCTATGTTGTTAGCACACAGAACACTTCATTGTTTTGGGGGGAAGGGGCATATGTCACTAATAGAATGTCTCCAAAACTAAACTGGTATGAGGGAAAATGTCTTTCCCCTCTATTTTTTTTTTGCAGTTTTTAGCCGGGGCCAGGTTGAACCTGCCACCTCCAGCATATGGGGCTGGCGCCCTACTCCTCTGAGCCACAGTTTTGAGAGACTTCCCCATGGCTCCCAGGAGGATGATTCCCTGACGCACAGCCACCTTGGCACAGACGCCTTGTGGTATGAAAAAACTAATTTGTTTTTATGTCCTATTGCCCCTCTGCCTTCAGCATAGTCTTAACTCCCTTAAATCCAGTCACCTCTTGGGACCTGCCCCCCAATAATTGGTTACCAATATGTAAAAGAATCTGGACTTTTCCAGTGATGTCACTGAGATGGCATCCCTCAAAAGAGCAGAGATTCCATTTGTAGATTGTGGACCTTCAGATAAATTCTGCCATTTTCATTTCATTTCCTGAAAGTCAGGGTCAGCTTGTGAAAAGTTGTTAAACAACATGCTAAATGTGAAATGTTAACTCTCACTCTAAACTTCCCTGTTCAGAGCATCGAATGAAGACTTCACTGGACTTCACGGTGGCTTTCTGACTTTTGGTAGACCACTGAAGAAGGGAGTTTGAAAGTTTTTGTATACTGTGAATGACTGTCTGCCCATGTCCTGCCTGACAATACCATGATTGGTTATAAAAAGTATCTTTTATAAAGGTGGATGCAGTTTGGCTTGAGAAAAAAAAAGAATGTTACATTCAACAAAGCTTAAGGTTATAAGACTTTATCAATATCAGTAAGAACTACAATAACAAGCAAATATCACTGAAGATAACACACAAAAAAGATGGTTGTAACAGGTTCAAATCCTGCTCTCTGCCTCAGTTTCCCCTTAGGTAAATGGGATAAAAATAGCACCTACTTTAGTGTCAAGAGGATTAAATAAAATTGCATAGACTCTTTACAACTATATAACAGAAAACTAGAGAAAAGAACTAGAAAAAAGTTTTGTTCATTATTTCCTCCCACGATTACAATAAAATAGGGCCAATTAAAAAGGAAAGGAAACCCAGCTGCTCGGGAGGCTGAGGCAAGAGAATCGCTTAAGCCCAGGAGTTGGAGGTTGCTGTGAGCTGCGTGAGGCCACGGCACTCTACCGAGGGCCATAAAGTGAGACTCTGTCTCTACAAAAAAAAAAAAAAGAAAGGAAAAAAAGGAAAATTTAATTTTAAAAACATTTTAAAACATGTACAATACAGTGTCCATTTCTCTACAGGAAATTATTTTCTCCACAGCAAAACAAAGAGATAAGTTTGTGTTATACATGTTTTTCAAATAAACAAATGAAATGCAGTCTGGGTGGGTGGTTCATGCCTGTAATCCCAACACTTGTGGGAGGCTGAGGTGGGAGGATCACTTGAGACTAAGAGTTTGAGACCAGCCTGGGCAACACAGCAAGATCTGTCTCTAAAAAAATTAGCCCAGTGTGGTGGTGCATACCTGTAGTCCTTAGCTACTTGGGAAGGTAAGAAGGGAAGATCCTTAAACTCAGGAGTCTAAGGTCGCAGTGAATTAGGATTGTGCTATTGCACTCCAGCTGGGCAACCAAGTGAGACTCTGTCTGCTTTGTCGCTCACTTCTACAGTGGATCTGGTAGGACTCAGCCCAGCCCACTGAATATTAGGCTGTCCCTTGGACTAAGATTCCATTAATGGTGGTGTGCACAGCTAGGCCAGGCATTGCCGGTGTGTCATCTTCAGACTGGTGGGCTGCCAGCTGCTGTCCTTACACCTGCCATCACTGGGGCTTCTGTCTGGAGGGAATACATACATTGCTCGTCACAAGCAGATTTAGACTGAAACAGGGGTCAACTTAGCCATTTAAACTTGAAAGCTGAAGCAAGCATTCTGAAAAGTGGTTGTGCTACTATTTCTGTCCTTGGCATGCCGACTGGCTTGGTATACACAAGTTTGTGGCTGGATAGGCAAGCAAGTGACAATGGCGTAATCAATGAATGATGAGGTCACATCTGTATGATTCTAAAGAACAGATGAGCTCTGGATTCTGGCACTTATCTAGACCCTAGTGTTCATCAGATGGGGGCTCTGGATGCAGAACTTTAGCCTCCACTCAGGCTGTGATGTACTTAGTTGTAAATCCTGAACTTGTTCCAACATCCTAGGATTAAGAGGAAATGAGGCAGGTTTCATGGGGTCCAGCTTCTCCCTAGTTGTCCAGGGTGAGGAAGGAAAAACGAGAAGTGTTTCGGGAGCTTCTACAACAGAAACGACTTTTGTGCTATATGACAGACAGGGGAGCTCCAAGTAGTCTGAGTAGTTGACTCTGGAAATGACTTGCTGGGTGAATGGAACAGCAGCCAAGGCACTTTATCACCTGTCAGCAATGGGGGGAAGGTGGGGGGGGGTGGTGAGCGGGTGGGGGCATGTAATGCGAAAGACTCATGCTACTCCTTTGCAACAGAACATTTAAGTTCCAAACTAAGAAAATAAGTACTGGGGGGGGAGGGAGATAAAAAGAAAACTAAAACATTTAAATAAGTTATGCTTAAAGCCTCATAATACAGTGTTCACCTTCTGGAGCAGAACATTAGATAATGTTCTACATATGTAAGGATCCCTCCAATTGCCTAGTTATAAAAACTATATTTATTAGGCGGTGCCTGTGGCTCAGTGGGTAGGGCACCAGCCCCATATACCAAGGGTGGCGGGTTCGAACCCAGCCCCGGCCAAACTGCAACAAAAAAATAGCTGGGTGTTATGGTGGGCACCTGTAGCCCCGGAGTTGGAGGTTGCTGTGAGCTGTGACATCACCGCACTCTACAGAGGGTGATAAAGTAAAACTCTGTCTCTAAAAAAAAACAAACTATATTTATCATTATCTGGTGGAAAACCCTAATACAACTCAGAGTTGGCTCAAAGATTCTTAAATATTGTCCTAAGCCTGATGCCACAAAATGAAGTGAGTCACCTACATCAATAATACCAATCAATTTCATAATATTCATTGATAAATGTCTTCTGCCTAGAATCCTTTAGCCAGTGAGCATTACGTGACACTAGGAAGAAAGGGAAATTGTTTTCCTAACTATAACCGCTAGTAGTTACAACAAAACTCTGCAGCCCGAATACCTGGGTTCCTCTTTTTCTACCTGTGGGGCCTCAAAAAGGTGCTACAAGTTCATTATGCCTCAACTTCTTCATCTGAGAGAAGGAGCTACCATCTAATGAGGCACTTACTATTTTTCTGATAGACTAATATACTAAGCTAATAGACCTAAAGCATTTAAAATAGCAACTGGCACACAGCACAAGCACTTAATACACGTCAGTTATTTCTCATTTTCTTCACAGCACACTTGTGAGGAAAATAAAACTCTGTAATGAGGTGAGCATTGTCTTGCATTTAGAGAGGAGATGATTTTGCAAAGATAGGTAATTCCCTTGCTCACAGTCATAGAAAGTGAGAGAGAGGGTGGTGCCTATAGCTCAGTGGGTAGGGCGCCGGCCACATATACCACGGCTGGTGGGTTCAAATCCGACCCAGACCACCTAAAACAATGACAACTGCAACAACAACAAAAATAGCCGGGTGCTGTGGTGGGTGCCTGAAGTCCCAGCTACTCGGGAGGCTGAGGCAAGAGAATATCTTCAGCCCATGAGTTTGAGGTTGCTGTGAGCTGTGATGCCACAGCACTCTACCAAGGGCGACATAGTGAGACTCTGTCTCACGAAACAAACAACAAAAAACCCCCACAAAAGTGAGAGAGATAAAAGCTATTCTTTTCCACTATGCACTGCTGATGTTACTCATCCTGTTACCTGCTAAGGCCTACCACAATATACAGAAGTCACATACCCCTTAATGAGTGAGACTCAGATTGTGCTAAAAGGAAATCAGATTGTGCTAATCTTGACATCTTGACTTAAAAAAAAAAAAAAAAAGGTATTGTCTTCCTAGGCACACAACGCTAAAGAACACTTCTCAAAGTCTTAAAAACAACCAGCCATCTTCTGGTGGGTACAGCCAGACCCTTTTGAAAGCAAGCCGTAAGGGAACTCACCAAGGGGAAAGAAAAGGGGAGGGGATAAAAGGGTAAAAAGAGCCACTATAGAACTCCAAAACAAAAAAATTTACACTTTTTTTGCCCCAGAGGCATCTGCCATGACTTATTAAACTGAGGCCAACAATGTAGAATCTTAATGAATGAGCTGGCCTAGCTCCAATACACATGTCTCCCGACCCACGTAGGCTTAAGGCCTGCAGGGCCCTTATAACCCCCTGGGAGACACCTGACAGATCCCAGGTCAATCTTAATTGAACAAGCCGTCAACCAGCAGATAAAATGGACTTGGCCTTTCTTTTTCTTCTTTCTTCCAGGGATCAAATTTTTAGGGACTGTGTTTAATACAAGACATCAACCAGGGAGGTCAGAAAACCTCATTTCCAGGCCTAAGATGGGCCAGGAAGGCCCATAAGTCGTGGGAGCTCCGGGGCGGGCTCCCCAAGTCGCCGGGCCCGAGTCCTCCTTCGCCCGCCCTTCCCTTGCCCCCTGGGCATCCGCGGGAGGGAGGCGGCAGGAACCGAGCTGCCCTCGGCCACCTGCCATCTCCCCCCCTCCACCCTTTCAAGAGTTGTTCCGGACTTCGGAGACGTCGCCCTGGCCCGGGGAGCACGTTGTCAGCTCTTTACCCAACGCCCTCCCCAAAGGCGGCTGCAGTAGGAGGGCGCACGGAGGCGTGGGTGGGAGCGGCGGAAAGCCGCCCGATACGACCCCATTGCGGAGCCGGTTCCCGCGGAGCACACGCCGCAGCCAGAGGCCCTGAGGCCCCGGACGCCCGAGGCCCGTCGCCCCGGCAGCCCTGCCGTCCCCTCGGCCCTGGACGCCCTGGAGGTTCGCTGCCGCCCACTCACCGCTGCATTCGGCAGAATACTGGTCCCCCCAGTCCCGGGACTGAGGGCTGCAGCCGCCGCCGCCGCCCGTCGAGGCCTCCTGCTGCTGCCGGTGCTGCAGCTCCTGCTTGAGCAGGGAGAGTGGCGAGTAGTGCTCGGTGGCCAAGGCACCCGGGCATAGCCCGGCGGACAGGACCCCCAGCAGCAGCAGCAGCAGCAGGACGCGCCGGGCGGCGCCCGCGGCAGCCACAGCGCCGCCCCAGCTGCAGCAGCACCAGCAGCCAGCAGGTGCCATCTTCCCTCAAGGCGCATGTGCGGGAGCCCTCTCTCGGTTCTCAGGCAGCCCCTCCTCTAATCCACAGGGGGCAGGTGGGCCGTGTTAAGGGGGCGGGGCCTGTGGAAACAGTGCCTGCTGGGAGTTGTAGTCCCATCTCGTTCAGCCTCCGGCCTCGTTTCTCATGCTGGAACTACGAATCCCAACAAGCCTCCCGCGGGGCAGGTCTTCCTGTTTGGCGTGTGACGTCCCCCAGCTCCGCCGGCTACTGAATCGGAAGTTCTGGGCAGTAGTTGAGTGAAATGAGCAACCGCGGGCGGAGCGGGCTGCGGCCGGGGAAGGGGTACGCAGATGGTGTGGCAGAGACTCCTATTGCTGCCTCAGCCTCCTGCCAGTACCGGTGCATCGAATGCAACCAGGAGGCCAAAGAGTTGTACCGAGATTATAGCCACGGTGTGCTGAAGATCACTATCTGCGTGAGTTGTCCGGTGTGGGGTGTCCTTGCAAGGAAAATGGCGGGGCGCGATTTGGGGGCCATGAGAGGCAGGGTTCTCTAATAGCCTTTAGATCGACGTCTTTGCATGAATGCCTATACTGATAGAGAACTCACTTCCTACAGCGCTTTTCTCATACTGGAGCGTATTTGGTTGCTGAGACCTAACTAACCAGGCGAATGGAGCGTTAGGTGGATATGGATGTATGTAGGCTTTGTGCCGAGAAATTTGAAGATCGGGTTCGTCCACATTTGGGTTCATGTCAAAGCTACTTCATGTGGAATTCTACTTCACAACCATGTTGAATTATCCTAGAAAGCTTTTTTTTTTTTCATATTCCGTCTATTGCAGTTATTGAATGTCTACTGTTAGACGTTGGTGATATAAAAATTAAAAGTGAAGAAGTAAAAATTCTGCTTCCAAGGAGTTCATAATCTATAGAGGATAACCTTATGTATAAAGAGCCTACATTGAAAGTTGAAATTGAAAGTTCTTTGAGGAGATTAGCAAAGAACCTGTCGCATAGTAAACAATCAGTAATTTTTGTCTCATTTCCGATGTGATGATTTTCTAATATTCTTCATTAGTAAAACGTGGTCTGTAGGAATGCCCAAAGGAGTAGGCAAATTGGGAGTCTCTAACTGTATAATCTGTTGTCAACCATTTAATGGTCTGGTGCAGGGGTCCTCAAACTACTGTCCGTGGACCAAATGCGGCGGTGTGATTGTATTTGTTCCCGTTTTGTATTTTTACTTCAAAATAAGATATGTGCAGTGTGCATAAGAATTTGTTCATAGTTGTTTTTTTTTTTTAACTATATAGTCCGGCCCTCCAACGGTCCGAGGGACAGTGAACTGGCCCCCTGTTTAAAAAGTTTGAGGGACACCTGTCTTAGAGGTTTCATTTTAAAATAAAGTACTATCTCATGTCTTCCAGTCTTCTTCCAATCTATAAACAGAGGGTCCACATGAGTAGCACAGGGAAGAAATATATAAAACTGGTCTTTGTCATGAATATGGGATTTCTGATTCTGAGACTTTGGTTTAGATGTTGACTTACTCTCTGCTCAGGTGAAATATATTAATTCCTTATGCCTCAGTTTGCTTGAGTGGATTTGAACTTGAGGTAACAATACATATGCCTTCATGGGTTCATTTGACAATTGGAAAAACATACCTGTTTCTTGTAATGACATGAATGAAGTGGAGAAACTCTTAAGTTGGAAACAAACACAATTTTTTATTACATTTGAAGTGCAGGGTTAATATTCTTCAATGTATTTCATTTTTCTTATAGCACTTTGATGTAACTAAAAGACCATCCTAGTACATGTCTATATATAGGTCACTACAAAAGTTTTGAGACTGTTTTGGTCCATTATTTCACTTACATTTCTTGGGTTTTGGGTATCTCAAAACTTTGGTAATGACCCACATATATACTGTATACTCACACATACAGGTTGCCCAAAAATGTATATACATTTTAAGAAAGGAAAAGACTGTAAAAACTTTTGTAATGACCCACATACATACTGTATACACACACATACAGGTTGCCCAAAAATGTATATACATTTTAAGAAAGGAAAAGACTGTATTAAAATTGTAATACTTGATATGTACTGATAACATTTGTTATCTTGTAGCTCCTATAATTGCAAAAGGCAGCTGGAACTTAAATATTATAGTTTTTTTGCATGGTTTTCCTTTCTTAAAATGTGTATACATTTTTTAGCACCGTGTGTGTGTGTGTGTGTGTGTGTGTGCGTGTTTTTTTTTTTTTGTGGGGGGTGACAGGGTGCTGCAGTGTCATAGCTCACACTACCCTCAAACTCATGGGCTCAAGTGATTCTCCTGCCTCAGCTTCCTGAGTAGCTGGGAGTACAGGTGGACACCACAGTGCTCAGCTCATTTTTCTATTTTTAGGAGAGACAGGGTCTCATTCTTGCCCAGGTTGGTCTCAAACTCCTGCCTTGGCCTCCTAGAGTGCTAGGATTGCAGGTGTGAGCCACCACACCTGGTCTCTCTAGTATATTTTTATATCTGTCTCTTCTTCTGTTTATCCTCACAATGTTTTTGCGTTTGAATTATGGCCAGCCCTGTGGTCCCCTTATCTGAGGGGTATGTGTTGTGATACTGCAGCATTCAGTCCGATAACCAAAATGGCTACTAAGTGACTTATCAGGTGGGGATTGTTGATAGCTTGGATACGCTGGACAAAGGATGATTCATGTCCCAGGCAGCAGAGCAGGATGGCCTGCAATTTAAAACTCATGAACAGTTTATTTCTGGATTTTCCCTTTAATATTCCTGATCACTGTTGACCATGCAGATTTACAAAAAGTGATCTACAAAAAGTTTTATAGAGTAAATTGTAGCATTGATGCAACCTCTGTAACTCATACTGCTTCAAATTTCACATTTCTAATGACTTTGTTTTGGGGGTGGTGGGGAAGTTGTTTTTTAAACTGAGTCTGTCTCTGTCACCTGGGCTAAAGTGCAAGGTCATAATGATAGCTCACAGCAACCTCAAACTCCTGAGCTCCAGTGATCTTCCTGCCTTAGCCTCTGAGTAGCTGAGACTACAGGTGTGTGCCACTGCACTGCCTAATTTTTCTGTTTTTCACAGGGACAGGGTCTCAAACTAATGGCCTCACATGATCCTTCCACTTTGGCCTCTCAAAGTGTGAGGTTACAGGCATGAAGGCCTAATGAACTTGTTTTCATATACTTGCATTTTACATGTTCTACTGGTCCTGGGATCTGATAACATTGTAATCACATGTGTCTAAAGAAACTGAGCTCTAAACTGATAACCCTTCAGGGGAAACAGATTCATTTACCAGGACCTGCTGAGAGCCAGGGGGACCTGGATTGGAATCTAGAGCCAGGCGGCACAGGCCAGTTCCTTACACATGGCCCGGCACTCTGCGCTGTCCCTTCTGTAGCGGAGAAGACAATTTTCTTTCTATATTCTTGATGTTAATGTTAAAAAAACAGGCTTCCCCTGGTATCTGCCACCCTGTGCTTCATTCTTTACAAACTTGTAGCCATCTAGCCAACAGGCAACAATTTATCAATGAAAGTACATTATAAATTTATTTTATACCAATTCCTACAAATGAAAAGTAGGATTGAAAATAGAATCCCTACAGATTGAAGGTAGAATCTTCTGGGATACTTTCCTGCTTAAACTCAGTCTTTAAGTCAGATATCTTTTTAGCTTCTTAAGTATAGAGTTAAAATACTATATTTATAGCCTAGAAGATTATATTTAGTCATCTTTAAAACCACTTCCTATGTAGATAATACATTTTGGGTCTGAATGGAAGATAATTTAAATAAATGCTGGTATGGCCTGACAAGGCCTGTCCAGATAGACTGTGCTGTTTTGAAATCCTTTAGGATTGCAGAATGTATGACTTTGCTTGTTCTAATATTATCTTGTATTATTTCAGAAATCCTGCCAGAAACCTGTAGACAAATATATTGAGTATGATCCTGTTATCATCTTGATTAATGCTATTTTATGCAAAGCCCAGGCCTACCGACATATTCTTTTTAATACTAAAATAAATGTAAGTTATGATAATATTTTTATTTATTTTACTTGATGATGCTATTGCATTTTAAAAGAAGAATTCTGAATCATTCCAAAAGAATAATAAGAAGTAAAGAATATTATGAAAAGGAAAAAGAAATACTAGCTTGAGGGTGGGTCTTACATCTCAGCATTTCTAAAAGTTTCCAGAAATAACAGGTGTTGGTTTGAAAAGGTACACAATACTTTATGAATGTTTAAGAATGTGATCACTGTTACCTAATCAATGGAGCTGATTCTGTTTTAAAGATAAGAATTAATTCAGATCAGAATTGACTTGGGAGGTGAAATGCCTTTAATTTGAGCTCTCTAGGGACCACCCTGCTGATCTTATTTAGGTTGGCGCATTCTGGTGGTGAAGGCAAGAGTTACATGGATCATAAAAGTGTATGGTGCCCCGTGATCATACTAATGTACACAGCTATGATTTAATAAATAAATAAAATAAATTTAAAAAAAAGAAAATGTGTCAAACGGTCTATGAACCAAGTGTATGGTGCCCCATGATCATACTAATGTACACAGCTATGATTTAATAAATAAATAAATAAATAAATAAAAGAATGTGATCACTGGCAGGAAACTGACAAACCTTAATCTGGATTGCCTTTTATTAGGTAGAAGCACGTATCACTGATTTATTTATTTATTTATTTTTGAGACAGTCTCACTATGTTGCCCTGGGTAGAGTCTCAAGAGAGTCACAACCTCAAACTCTTGGGCTTACATGATTCTCTTGCCTCAGCCTCCCAAGTAGCTGGGACGATAGGCACCCACCACAACACCTGGCTGTTTTTTTGGTTGTAGTTGTTATTGCTGTTTGGCAGTCCTGGGCTGGATTGGCTGGCACCCTAGCCGCTGAGCTATAGGCGCCAAGCCACATATTACTGATTTTAAACAAAATAAAATTTAACATATCCAGATAAGGAGACAATTGTTCCTAAAAGAAGCAAACATTAAAAGGAAAATATTAAAAAACATAATTTATTGCCTTTTTTACTCTATGATTAAAGGAATGTATGAGGTAAATAACAACATTGAGTTTAATCAGAAAAGTCATGATTTATAAAGTTTGATTTTTTAAAATATACTTCTAGTTTATCAAATTGAGAACTCAAATAGTTCGGGTAGAAAAGACAGATAAAATACAGGACACCCAATTAAATTTGAGTTTCAGATTTACAACAAACACATTTTTTAGTGTATACGCGTCCTAAACATTGCACAGAACATACTTATAAAAAAAATGTATTCGTTGTGCATCTGTCGTTTGTTTTTGTTTGCTAAATCTGGCAATCTTGAATTTGGGCTAACTTGGACAGTTATGTTGCAGTTTATTCCTGCCCCACCTCCCAAGTTAACCAGGTAATCTCTAAATTTCCAGAGCATTGATTCTCAAACTTTGCTGCATATTAGAATCAGCTGGCTGGTGGGGGCAGCTTTAAAGCCGCCAAACTGAAGCCTTCCTAGAACCAGGGGGCGATTGCAGAGTGCAGCCAGGGGAATTAGTGTGTCATCTGGAGGAGCTCAGGGGCCTGACTGATGCCTGCCCCTGGACCACACTGGCTTTGCACTCATGCTTTGTCCCCCCACTTTATATTGATGGAGCAAGCTCAATCTGTAGGAGAAATACGTAGGAAAAAAGCCAATTCTTGTTGCCTAGTATTTTCTTCCTTTTTGTTGTTGTTGTTGTTGTTGTTGTTGAGACAGAGTTGCCCTGGGTAGAGAGCTGTGGCATCATAGCTCTTAGCAACCTCAAACTCTTTGGCTTGAACAATCCTCTTGCCTCAGCCTCCTGAGTAGCAGGGACTATAGGAGGATGCCACAACTCCCAGCTGTTTTTTTTTATTTTTAATAGAGACAGGGTCTCACTTTTGCCCAGGCTGGTCTCAAATTCCTGAGCTCAAAGGATCCACCCACCTCAGCAGGGATTACAGGCATGAGCCACCATGCCTGGCCTAGTATTTTCTATTTTAGCCAAAATCCCACTCTTAAGAACTTCCAGCTTTTAATTGTTTTCTTTTAATATATTGAGTTCTACTCATCCAACTGAGGCATTTTTAAAGAAAATTTATGTTTAGACTAATAGTTTCTTATGCAGTATCATGAAATATTCAGATTAAATTTGTTCTCTTATTGCTGTTTCCACCCATACACGAGTCACATAAATTCTTCGATTGTGAGTATAGGACAGACAGATGTTGAAAATACATGATGAAAGGTAGACTACTATTTAAAACAGTGAGGGGTGCACACTGGAATCTGGGGTTGTTTCAAAATGTGGATGTCTTTACAACCAAAGATTCTGAATGGGGACCAGAGCCTAGACATTTATATTTTGAAAAGTCTCCACATATGATTCTGATGGACACTGCTGACTGAGAACCACTGCAATTAGCTGCTTTATTAGGTAGGAAGTTCTAAATTTGAGAAACAATTAGATGGGATGGTCTTTAAAGCCACGAATACTTAGCTACCTTTGTGCCTGGTGATATGAAGTGCAACTGAGTATTTCTTTACCTAACTGGCAATGTCTTTGACTGTTAGATCCATGGAAAACTCTGCATGTTTTGTTTGCTTTGTGAAGCATACCTGCGGTGGTGGCAGCTTCAAGATTCCAGCCAGAACACGGCCCCTGATGACTTGATCAGATACGCTAAGGAGTGGGATTTCTACAGAATGTTTGCCATCGCCTCTTTAGGTAAGGAGACACCACATGTTCCATTTTTACTTAACTAGTATTTAACTACTCTGATTAAAATAAAGACATGTGGCCTTAATCATTGGTAAGAGAAGCTAGTTAACACACAACTTGAGACTGTATTTTTAGCTGTACCACTGATCTGTGAGGTAGTCTGTCAAAATTGCATGCTTGCTTTTGCCACGTGTGTGTTTTGGAAATAGTTATGGTTATTAAATTAGAAAATTTCATAAAACATTTGAAGCATAATATTGTTGATAAAATTCTTTTTTTTTTTTTTTTTTTTTTTGCAGTTTTTGGCCAGGACTGGGTTTGAACCACCTCTGGCATATGGGGCCAGCACCCTACCCCTTTGAGCCACAGGTGCCACCCTGTTGATAAAATTCTTAATGTTTAAGTTCTGATTGTCCAGTCTGAAAGTTATATAGGCCCCATCTTTATTAAAACAGATTGATAATTGCCAGGTAAACCAGGTCGGTGGCTCACGGCCTTAATCCCAGCACTCTGGGAGGCCTAGGCTGGTGGATTGCCTGAGCCCAGGAGTTTGAGACCAGCCTAAGCAAGGGCGAGACCCCTGTCTCTACTGAAAGAAAAAAAGAAAAATAGCAAGGGGCGGTGCCTGTGGCTCAATGAGTAGGGCACTGGCTCCATATGCCAAGGGTGGTGGGTTTGAACCTGTCCCCAACAAACTGCAACAACAAAAAAAACTAGCAGGGCGTCATGGCGGGCACCTGCCTCCACCCACAGCCTTCCAGGGGTCAGGGGCAGGTTACCCCATTCTTTCAGTTGCCTCGAGCCTTGGAATCATCCCTGATGCCTCTTTCTTTGATACCCAGTAGTCAGATCATCAGGAAATCCTGTGGGCTCCACCTTCAGAATATTTCTTCTGCTGTACTTCTGCTTCTGTCTACTCCCTCTGTGCTGCCGCAGAGGATTTCTCAGAGGAAATCCTGTATCAGGCAGCAGCCCTTACTGCCCCCTGATCAGCAGGAGCCTGAGGGCTGAAGCCATTCCAGAAATCTCATAAATCCAAGGATGTGGAGGTTATCTAGTCCAACCTCTCTGGTGCAAGAAAGCCTTCTCTATATTCCTGAGGTAGTCTAGCTTTGTTAGAGTGTCTCCAGTGGCAGGGGACAACCTGCCATTGTTAGATGATTGTTGTTCATCAGTTATTCACCACGTATTTATTTAGGGAGTTCTTTATTATGTTTTTGATCCAAAATCCAAGTCCGATGATCTGCCTGTCTGAGCATATCCTTGCAGTCTACAAGCCTGTGGCTCATTGGGCAGGGTGCCGGCCCCATATACCGAGGGTGGCGGGTTTGAACCCAGCCCCGGCCAAACTGCAACAAAAAATAGCTGGGTGTTGTGGTGGACGCCTGTAGTCCCAGCTATTTGGGAGGCTGAGGCAAGAGAATTGCCTAAGCCCAGGAGTTGGAGGTTGCTGTGAGCTGTGACGCCACGGCATTCTACCGAGGGTGACATAGTGAGACTCTGTCTCAAAAAAAAAAAAAAAATGAAGGGAGATAGCATGTCTCCCCTGAAGAATATATCAAATTTCATCCTAAATTATTTTTATTGATTGTAATCACTTACATATGGAACCTCTTTAGTTTAGCTACACAGGTGACCCTTGAACAATAAGGAGTTAGGGGCACCAACCCTCTACACAGCTGAAAATCCATGTAATTTTGACTCTCAAAATCTTACCTATTAGCAGCCTTCTATGGACTGAAAGAAAGCCTTACTGATAACCTAAGTACTCACTTAACCCATATTTTATGTTATATACATTGTAGTCTGTATTCTTACAATAAAGTAATCCAGAGAAAAGGAGATGTTATTAAGAAAATCACAGAGAAAATGTATTTACTATTAAGTGAAAATGAATCATTTTAAAGTTCTTTTCCTCATTGTTTTCAAGTTGAGTAGGCTGAGGAGGAAGAGGAGGGATTGGTTTTGCTGTCCCAGGGGTGGCAGAGTTGGAAGAGAATCCTTGTGTAACTGGACTCGTACAGTTCAAACCCACGGTGTCCAAGAGTCAAGTGTATTAAGTCATGGAGCATTTCAAGAGGAGTGTGGTTTTCTCTGCTATAAGTAGGATATGTGTGTTACAGAAAAACCTGATTTTGAAGAAATCTAAACTACAAACAACACAGCCTATCGGAACAAAATTAAGTTAGAGATAGACCACTCAGAACATATGCCACTGAATAATCAACTAATAACATTATAGCACACTTGAAAGGAACATTAAATTACTACTTACTAGGTACTGAACAGATTATGCCGTATTCTGACCATAGGATACAGTGGAACTATTGCTTTTAATCTAGACTCTGTCCTTCTATGAATACTTTCTGTTGGAATAAAGAATCGTACTCAGGCCAGGCACAGTGGCTCACACCTCTAATCCTAACACTTTGGGTAACTGAGTCAGGAGGCTTGCTTGAGGACAGGAGTTGGAGACCAGCCTGAGCAACATAGTGAGAACTGGTCTCTACAAAAAGTAGAAAACTTGGGCAGTGCCTGTGGCTCAAAGGAGTAGGGCACGGGCCCCATATACCAGAGGTGACGGGTTCAAACCCAGCCCTGGCCAAAAACTGCAAAAAAAAAAAAAAAGGTAGAAAACTTACTAGGTGTGGTGGCAGGTGTATGTAGTCCCAGCTACTTGAGAGACTGAGTCAGGGGGATCCCTTGAGCCCAGGATTGAGGTTGCTGTGAGTTTTGATAATGCCATTGTACTCAAGCCTAGGCAACAGAGTGAGACCCTATCTCCAAAAGAGAGAGAGAGAGAATTGTATTCAAAATAAATGAGGGATGTCTTTTAATTTAGGTGACAGAATATTCAAAATTTTGTAAATAGTAGGCACTCAAATAATGGAAGAATGTGCAAAGAAAAAAGTCTTTATATGTTATCCCATTTTTAGGATAGTCCCCGTCTTTTAGACTTAAAGGCCTCCATCTCCTTGTTTTATCCTCTCTTGGACATATATTACACAGATATGTAAGCAGAATCTTACTTCCTAGAGAGAATGTCAGAAAATTGTTTAAAATTCTAATGGAGTTACTTTTTCTTCAATGGATGATGAAATACTTCATGAAGAACTGTTGAAATCTGTTTCTGAAATCATACCAGCAGAATGTGACACAAAAGCCAGGGGGCTATTTTTTAAAAAATAAAATAAAAAGAAATTTTGATCTTGTTAAAATATTTCTTACGAAGTCAGCTGATAAGCTGCATTTTGGAATTGTGGTTTATTTTTAGAGGGATATGTTTTGGATGGGGTATTTACATTTTTATTTTCCAATTTCTCCTTAGAACAAACTGCCTTTTTTATTGGCATTTTCACTTTCCTGCGGATAGAACGGCCCATGATGGCAAAAAAAAAGCCCAACTTGGTTTTGCTGCTGAAAGCATTGCTATTATCTAGCTATGGAAAACTCTTGTTGATTCCGGCTGTCATATGGGAACATGACTACACACCTCTCTGCCTCAAACTCATTAAAGTATTTGTCCTTACATCAAATTTTCAGGCAATTAGAGGTATGTTTTTTATTCTGCCTTCTCAGCTTTCCATTATAGAGTTTAAAGCCTTGTTTCTAGCGCATAGTATAGTTTTTATATAACCTGCAGGACATTGGAATTGTTCATTGCTATTAACAATACGCAACATGTGGATGGTGCCTTACACTTAGTAGGTAGTCGGTATTGTTAAATCTAACCACATAGTACTTGACAATTTTGAAAATGCTTTCATGAGCATTATTTCTATCCTGTGAGGGTAGTCGGGCAGCCATTAGTATGTCTCTGTCATGACTCAGTTTGCGGGGTGCAGAGTCACATGTCAGCCAGGAGAGAAGGCCACATCTGCCTCTCAGTCTAGGACGGTTCCTGCTGTGCCAGGACAGAGACAAGTATCCATCCCTCTGCACCTTCATTTTTCCAATATATTGTGAGAAGTGTCATTTTAAATGAACCTGTCAGCTTGGGGCCAGCCACATACATCGGAGCTGGCAGGTTCGTATCCAGCCTGGGCCTGCCAAATAGCAATGATAACTACAACCAAAAAATAGCTGGGTGTTGTGGCGGGCGCCTATAGTCCCAGCTACTTGGGAAGCTGAGGCAAGAGAATCACTTAAGCCCAAGTTGGAGGTTGCTGTGAGCTATGTCGCCACAGCACGCTACCCACGACGACAGCTTGACACTGTCTCAAAAAAAAAAAAATAAATGAACTTGTCACCCGGTACTTTTTATCAGAATGCTTGTCATTTCACAAACTGTAACAGCAGGTATATCATTTTTTTCTAGCCTTTCCTTTATAACCCTAGAATCGTTTTTTATCTTTTTTTTTTTTAATATTCATGGGAATCTGTCTCTTTGAGGAGGATCTCTGTTTTTGTTATAAGCAGGGGCTCATTACTGATGGTCAGTGGGAGAAGGGGACAGCATAGATAATAAGAATATGGATGTTCTCAGAATAGCTTTATAAAACAGTTCACACTGCCACAGAATTTACCTGCCAATATTATTTAATTAAATTCTTAAAAACTCAGTTGGCGGCCGTCTTTCTTCTAGTGACCCTGAACATCAACCGCAAGCTCTCTCTGTTGGCCATCTTGAGTGGCTTACTAGTAGAAAGCGCCATGGTCTACTTCTTCCAGAGGATGGAATGGGACATTGGAAGTGATTGTGCCATCTACAAATCTCAGGACTTCTGAGGAGGTACTGAAAGACCTGCAGTGTCCGTGCATACAGAATTAGATAGATGTCCTTGTAAGATAAGTAAGTGCCTACATAACCCATCCCACAGCCTCTAATTCCCTCTGCGTTGCACACATCTTCCTTGAGAGATTTAGTACCTAGCTCCCAGGGCCTTCACTTTAGTTCCTTTTGTCATCCCCAGGGACATCAGCATCCATAGTTTTTGTTGCATCAAGGGCCCTAACCTCACAGTTTCTCTAACACCCCTGATACCACCCATTCCTCCTAAGATCCTAGACTCTAAGACTGTCTCCTCTTTCCCCAGCCATGCTTCCTTCCTCACCTGCCCTGCTTTTCATTGCTCTCTCCCTTCTAGTTCCTTGACCTCTGACTTTCTTCCACTTCTGACCGCCTTGCCTGCTTTCCAGCCACACCTGGCACCTGCAGACAGTGTTGGGCTACATTTTCTTAGTTGCTAGAAGCCCTCGGCTCCTGCCTTCCCCACACTGCTGCGCTGTTCAGTCTTTGTGTAGATCCCCATGGTGCTTTTTTTTTTTTTTTGAGACAGAGTCTCAAGCTGTCACCCTGGGTAGAGTGTGGTGGCGTCACAGCTCATAGCAGCCTTAAACTCTTGGGCTTAAGCGATTCCCTTGCCTCAGCCTCTTGAGTAGCTGGGACTCTAGGCGTCTGCCATAATGCCCGGCTATTTTTGTGTTGCAGTTGTCCTTGCTGCTTTAGCTGGCCCAGGCTGGATTCGAACCCTCCAGCCTTGGTTATGTGGCTGGTGCCCTGCTGACTGAGCTTTGGGCGCCGCCCCCATGGTGCTTCTTGAACAGCCAGGCAGAATCCCAGCCAACCTCCGTAGCCTCTCTGCCTTCATGGTGACCCTGCCACCACGTGACCTCAGTGCAGTCATTCCAGCATCTTTCCATACTCCATGCCCCCATGCCTGTGCTCACCGTGCTGAGAACTGACATTATCACAGGTTTCAAGAGCTTTCTTTACCTTCACTTCAAGTCTTCGGCTGTCCATGCTCTCCCCTCCTGCCTTCCCATCTCACACTGTGACAGCTGCTTCTCTGGGGCTGTTTCCTTCCCTCCTGTCACACCCACCTGTGGATCCCAGCCTTGGTGCTATGTGAGGAAGCAGGATCCTGGAGCAGTTGCTAGAAGGCTGGGCTGGAAGCTGAGGAAAGCACAGGAGCATGGGGACCCAGGTCTTGTCTGAGGCCCACATCAGGGAACATTGAGGCCATGCTTCAGGCCACTCCCTTCTCGGTTCTCCTTGCAGATGGCAGCTCAGAACTTTCTCTCCCTCCCTTAATGCACCATCCTCCACACCCAGTTACTTCTCCTCCTTGCCAGGTCTTCAGAGATGTCACTGCTTTGTTTATCCTTTCTCCTCTGTAGTGGCATCCTCCCCTGCCCCCAGCCTGAGTGCATCAGTAGCTCTTTATTCTAGAGCATTTGGTCTAAGCCTGCTTCTTCAAATATACTTTCTTTCAGTCTTCTGAATCCAGACTCCTACAGTTCACAAGGAAGCTGATGGCCAGCTCCTCCTCCGCTCGAGAAGCTGTTCGCTCATGGCCTCCCTGGGAGGAACCCACCGACTCCTTCCCTCCTGTCAGATCCTTGTTCACTTACTTCCTTGCTGGCGCCAGGATTGTGTTGTCAGCCCTTTCCCTTTGCACATTTCCTCCAGACTGCCCTCTGCCACATCACTGTCACTGTCACCATCACTGTGCCCTCTCCCCTGCCTCCTACAGGGTAGTCTGATGTGGAGCTCAGTGTCACCCCCCCTCCCCAGCGAAGCAGAGTCCTGTCTTCACAGGCTTTCTCTTGTGATCCTCATCTCTTCACTCAGACCGCAACTGCACCCTCACCATCTACAGCCTAAAGGTCGTAACAACCTCGCCAGCCTTACAGTGCCATGGGAATGTTCCTGAGTCTCCTTCTGGGGGCCCTCCATGTTTTTCAGTAATTTCTTATTGCTGACAGAGGAGTTTCTTATTTCTGCGTAAGGACCATCTTTTGTTTTCTCTAAGCGTTAGTGTGGACCTTTATGACTTCATCTTCCCGGGCCTGTTCTTTCCCACATCCACCATCTACTGCAGCCTTCTCTTGTCCAAACTTGCCTTAGTCTCCCCAGCTCCTAGGGTCACCCAGCCAGTCATCATGGCTTCTCCGTGAGTTTGTGGGGCTCACTCCTCTGGTGACCTTCTGGTGCTCAATTTAACACCTGTACCAGTCCTGTGCCAAAGCTGTCCTAGCGTCAGATCTTTTGTCCCCAACTTTTTTAAGTGCTTCTGCTTGTCAGACTGTCAATTGTCATTGATAGTCAGGAAAATAAGGTCGCTTGCCTTTAATCATTTGAAAACCACTATCCTGTTTTCTGTCATCCCATGTTTTATATTTGTCTATGTCTTATATTAAAAGTTCTTGTGTTTTGTTTCTGCTCAGAAGCAGGAATTGGGATTTGAGACCATTGTCTTTCCCTCCTTTGCTGACAAAGTAATAAACTTCTCTTTTCTTCTCAAAAAAAAAAAAAAAAAAACCTTTCATGTGTTTATGCCTCACTTCCCCAACATGGTGACAAGTTTGGTGCCAGGAGAGACAAGCGTCAGGTTCCTCTGTTTTTACTGTCGCCCAGGGTCTGCACTAGTAAGTATTATTGACTTGATTTTCAGCAGACTATGCCATCTGAGTGTCTCCTTGATTATCTACAGTTCTGTTCTTTACTACCTGTGGCCTGACCAGCTGCGCCTGAAAACGAGAAGACATAAAATATAAACCAAGATCCTCATTTCTGATGAGTAAAATGAAGCAGAGATTTGGGAATGCTTCCTGAAAAAAAAGCAGTGGTGGTAGCAGTGGATACCCAGCCCTTCCCACCTACCCACACGTCCAAGAACGTCAACCCTTTTTACGTGCAGACGCTGACACGCAGACCCAGGGGCTGTAGTGCGGGGACTGACACAGGCAGCAGGTGAAGGTTTATGTTTAGACAACACCAGGTAAGCACTTCCACTTGCACACACAATAAAAAGATGCAGGGTTCATTCCTTGGACATGTTTATATGTTTTTGATCGAAATATTGTTACTGGCTTAAAATAATATGTTGTGTTCTTGTAGTAGTAGAGACACTTTCCTCTTAATAAAGTATTTCAGAATAAACTGAGTTTTTGTAGATTTTCGATTTAATAACAAAGTTACTAAAGTTATTAAATTAGTCAAAATAAATACATCATTCTTATAAATTCATACCCAGTTCACCTCCAGTCTGTCTGCATCACAGCAGTATTTGTCAGTCTTTAAAATTAGCTGATCCAAAAGTAAGATATGAAAACCACTGAATTGTACACTTTGCAGGGGTAATAATACCTCAGGAAAGCTGTTAAAAAATAAGACAGCACGTCTTTCCTTTCCACTCTCCCTGTTTCTTTCATTTGTTGTTTTATTCATTCTTCACTTACTGAGCACCTAGTACATGTGCCAACCCTGTGGATACAGTGGTAAGTGAGGCAGGGCCCGCTTGGAGTTTACTGGGGACTGTTGGATTCAGAAGTCCAAGTAGAGAATGTGTGGTAAGTGTCATAAAAGGGTGGCAGGAATACCTAATGCAGCCTTAGAAGTTGGGGCAGGGGAGTGTCTTCTGAGAGAAAGGGGAAATGAAAGGAAGTTTTTAGTGTCCTTGGTGAGAAGAATAAGAACATGCCAAGTTCTAGAGAGCAGAGCATGCAAGGTGGGTGTGCAGGAACAGGCAGAGGCTGGGTCATGGGGGTTTTAAAATGACACTAGGGAGTCATGTAAAGTTAGTAAGGGCCTTGTGGGTTATAATGTATCCCCAAGGACAGTGAAACCAGGATAGTTTAAAAGGAAGACTCCAGCGTTGGAATCAATTGGGATAACATCTCAGGATAGCCACAGGACAGAGAGGGCTGTTGACCACCAGATAGAGCCTATAAATGTTAAGGAGAGAGGGGAGCAGGGTTCAGAGGCATAAAACCAAGAGGAAAAGATGCATTAAAAACAGGAGTTGGGGGAAAAGACAAAAAAAATTACAGCATATTGGCTTGGTGCCTGTGACGCAAGCAGCTAAGGCACCAGCCACATACACCGAAGCTGGCAGGTTCGAATCCAGCCTGGGCCCACCAAATAACAATGACAGCTGCAACCAAAAGATAGCCAGGTATTGTGGCGAGCGCCTATAGTCCCAGCTACTTGGGAGGCGGAGGCAGGAGAATTGCTTGAGCCCAGGAGTTGGAGGTTGCTGTGAGCTGTGATGCCATGGCACTCTACCCAGGGCGACAGCTTGAGGCTCTGTCTCAAAAAACAAACAAAAAATAGCATATTGATCATGGCTTTGCACATCTTTTTCCTGTTAACTAAAGCAAGTCAAGATAAACACATCACTCTTACAAATTCATATTCCCTTCACCTCCAGTCTGTCTGGATCACCACAGAGGTATTTGTCAATCTTTAAAAAGCATTAAAACCCCTTTCTCCATGAGTGTCCACGAGTAGGACTTAGTTCAGGCCTGTGGAACGTGTGGCTGAGGACTTGTAAAACAAGAAGGAGTAAATGTCTGGGAAGAAGACAAAGCACTTGCCTTCAAACGGCCAGCTGGGTAAACTGCAGGAGGTGGCTAGTCCTCTCCACAGCCTCTCTCACCCCCAGGCCTGGGAGGTTCATCTCTGCACTGTTAGTGAGTGACTGTACATTTTTCTCAACATTTTTAATGAAAAATTTGAAAGAAGGTGGCGCCTGTGGCTCAGTGAGCAGGGCGCCGGCCCCATATACCGAGGGTGGTGGGTTCAAACCTGGCCCCGGCCAAACTGCAACAAAAAAAAAGGCGGGCGTTGTGGCGGGCGCCTGTAGTCCCAGCTACTCGGGAGGCTGAGGCAGGAGAATCACCTAGGCCCGGGAGTTGGAGGTTGCTGTGAGCTGTGTGACACTACGGCACTCTACCGAGGGCGATAAAGTGAAACTGTCTCTACGTAAATAAAAAAAAATTAAAAAAAAAAAGAAAAATTTGAAAGATACAGAAAAGTGTTTTCATATGGTAAAAACACATCTATCACGTAGATGTTATAGTTGTTAATTTTGCCCTGACTTGAAGTTTCTTGATTAAAAATAAAGTTTCTTTATTTACTTATTTTTGAGCAGGATCTAGCTCTATGTCACCTGAATAGAATACAGTGATATCATCACAGCTCACAGCAACTTCAAACTCCTGGGTTTAAGTGATCCCCTGCCTCAGCCTCTTGAGTCGCTGGAACTACAGGCATGAGGCCACTGTGCCTGGCTAATTTTTCCATGTTTTGTAGAATCAGGGTCTCTTCCTTATTCAGGCTGGTCTCAAACTCCTAGCCCCAAACAAGCCTTCTGCTTCAGCCTCCCAAAGTCTTGGGTTATAGACCATGAGCCACCACGCCTAACTGAAGTTTGTTTTAAATATCTCTGCAACTGAACAGAATTGCCCATTTAGTTATACTGGGAAGTTACAAAGTGGTGGTGTTTGGTGCCTTAGAATGATGTCTGTATTTTCCAAACCATCCTTACCCCCCAAAATGAGATGAAAACAACAAATGTATTTATATGAAAATCCCCTTGAAGGTCTAAAAATAAGGTAACCCCTAGGTGCCCACCTTTACTGAAAAGCACGTGCACCTCATCACAGTCATGGATCTGTTATGGTCACATCATGGTGACACTTTGACAGAGCCCACTGCTGGCTCTTGAGTTTTCAACACAGCCAAGAACTAGAGGAGAAAAAGCCCACAACGTATGAGAGCACAGTGTAGACCAGTAGGGCAAATGGAAAACAGACAAATGGCCTTTTGTTAAGAGATTTTCTACCACTGTTTGAACCAAAATGGGAAGAAAACATCCTAGTGTATAAATGAGCCCCAAAAAGGGTATTTTTAGATATTTACAAGATAGAATTAATCAGAAAAATGCTTTTTTTAAAAAAAAAATCACAGAATGGTTAAGGGATTTGCTTAAGGTCAACAGAATGGGTCTGTCTCGGTCACTCCTAGTCTCTCGAAGGGTCCCAGGGTCTGTCTGCCAGCTATTGGTGGATCCCAGGAATTATCTTCCTTTATTGACAAGAGAATAATTTACTGTTTTCCAAATACAGGAATAGTGAACAAAGGCTTTAAACAAATAGGGAACTCATATCACCAGATCCAAATTTAAATACTCGTCTTTTGCCTCCGGGTGCAGCAGCTGGGGCAGGAAATGAGCACTTTCCCATGTCTTCCCTCAGCAGAGGGCCTATGTGCCCTGAGGGCTGCCTGTGTGCCCTTGGGATACCTAACCCTAACCTTTCCTTGTGAAAGTGGGAGCATATGCTGAAGGGAAAAGTTTTTAGCTCACACCTAAATTTAAAATAGTCTGTCATGCCTGAAAAGCCAACAGAACATTAGAAAAGCAAGAGCCTCACGTCCAAAGTAGGACTGTATCTGCCCTTAAGGAACACACACAGAGACACACACACAGAGACTCACACACAAACACACAGACTCACACACAGAGACTCACAGTTTGCATGGTGAAGTCCATCATGACACACAGGCAGAGCTGGGGGAAGAATACAGAACTGCCAGAACCCTGCCTGAGGTTCCTGCGGCTGCCATGCAAGTTTCACCACTTCTGGAGGCAAGAAGCCCAATTCAGTCTCACTGGGCCAAAATCAATATGTCACAAGGGTCACACTCCCACTGAGGCTCCAGGGGAGAGTCCATTCCCAGCTTCTTGCAGCTTTTATTGGCTGCTGCCTCTCTTTGGCTGGTGCCACATCCATTTTAGCTCCATCTTCACACCACATCCTCTATGTCTGTCAAACTTGCCTCTACCTCTAGGACACTTGTGACGGCATCTGGACCCACCTGGATAATCCAGAATAATCTATTTCAAAATTCGTAATCACTTCTGCAAAAGCCCTTTTCCAAATAAGATCGTATTTCCAAGTTTCAGAGATTCTACCTCTGGACAGGTTATCTTCAGGGGGCTATTTTCCAGCCTGCCATAAAATTATCTGGTTCCCCCGCCACCCCCAAGACTCTAGTGGAGCAAAACTCTTAAGTGTATCTGTAACTTTATCAAAGTCTCAGGACGACATTTCAGGGCAACTCAAGTTCTCACATTGCAGTGAGCCACCCATTTGGGGAACTGCTGGAGCAGAAGCTCCATGGTCAGATGTGTGTGAAGGCAATCCCTGCCCCGTTGAGAGGTGGACTGGACACAATGCTAAAGATTACCGTGCAATGTTTAAAGAAAGCCGTTCTAATGCTCCCCGTGTGTTCCAGCTTGTACACATTAGGCAGAGAAACACCAGGCAAACACCTGCTCTACAGCTGAGCATTTACCATCTAGCTACGGGCCTTAATTTGCACTCAAGCTCAGAATGCACCTTCTTAGTGGTCTGCAAACAAATAGGACAGTTAGTCCTTCTCACCGTGGGCTGCTTGTGCTGATTTTACACCTCACTCCATTGTTTCCATACTGCCTTCGTACTTCTTTCTCCTGATTTCTAAACCCACATTTCTTAAAACTGCATTTCATTGTGTTGTGTGAATTTTCATAAAGCATCCTTGAATGACTTTGAGAACAAAGGTGACTGATAATATCAGTCCATTTATTATTTTTTATTATTTTTATTTTTGGGTTTTTTTTTTTTTTTTTGGCCGGGGCTGGGTTTGAACCCTCCACCTCTGGCATATGGGACCGGCGCCCTACTCCTTGAGCCACAGGCACCGCCCAATATCAGTCCATTTAAAATAAGACAGACATATGATCAGGCAGGCATGGTGCTGGTACTAGAATATGTCTCCTCCTCTATGGGGCATACAAGGGGTCTTTCTCCAGCAGCAGGAGACAAGTATGACTTCAGGTCTTATGCTGGCTCCTTTCCACTTGAATTCCCAGCACTGTGGAAAAGACTGGGTTGAAGTGTACAGGTTATTGGTAATCAAGATGGTCGGTTATCCAGAAGCTTGCGAAGAGAAGTCACATGGTGTATGATGGAAGGGGAGTTGAGTTGAAACTGCTTCCCTTCTTGTTTTTGTCAGAGAAGGCAAACAGGACAAAAACTTTGGGGATCAGTCTCATAGAGGACCAGTGAGAGAGTGACATGCTTGTCACTACAGTAACTGTAAGTTGAGTCTGGACAGTCAGTGCCCACCATCATTCTCCTGGCATAGCCATCTAGATGCCTGAGGCACATGTGCTCGGGGACCCGCCAGACAACTGGGCAGGATTACTAGCATGCCCTTCACCCTAAATCCCCCTGGCTTCTTTACCATCGTGCTGAATGAAGGATTTCAAAGAAGCACAAGCGATGTTAGTACCAACTTAAACAGTCTCCTCTTTCACCCTTTCTCCCTGGGCCCCACTCAGGCATCTTCCTGAGGGCAAGGAAAAAGGAAGAGAATGAAAAGTAAGGTGTTTTTTTGTTTTAGTGATAGAGCAATAGTTTATTAGAAGACAGGAAAGCTTCCACCATAATGGAAGGGGTCTCAAATGGGTTACCCTGGTGTTCTTTTGTTTGTCTTTTTGTCTGTTGTCTGAGCTAGAGTGCAGTGGCACTATCATAGCTAACTGCAACCTTAAATTCCTGGGCTCAAATAATCCTGCCTCAGCCCCGAGTAGCTGGGTCTATAGGCACATATCGCTACCCCTGGCTAATTTTTTATTAGAGACAGGATCTCACTCTTGCCCAGACTGGTCTCAAACTACTAGCCTCAACCAAACCTCCCACCTCGGCCTCCCAAAGTGCTGTGATTACAGGCATGATCATCTTTTTCCTTAAGTCCTAGAACAGAGCTGATCTAAGCTGTCCAGTCCTAATGTCCCTTGTCTTAGGCTGTGCCTAAGAGAATTGGGAGGTGCTCCCTGGTCCTATGAGTCTCTCCCTTTAACCGAGTCTATTTCCAACGTAAGTACTCCTCCGGCAAACCTACCTTCCCGGTATGATGATGTATTGCTGGTGTTCCATTCACCAGGAGCTTTTACTGGAGCTCTGTATCCCAGAGACAATGGGAAACAGCAAGATGGGGCCCCTGAGCTTCACCCCAGTCAGCACTCAGCACTGTCCACTCCTCTCAGGTGTAACGTCCCCCTTATTGTTGCTTCTGCTTTTATTTTGCTAATATTGCTTTGAGGGTCACACATGCCACCACCATTGGTTTAAGTTCTTTAGGGACTTGTCAGGAAACTTGGTCAGAAACTGCACTTTAGGAACTTGTCCTTAGCTGCTCTGGCCAGAGATGGCCGAGGTAAGAGAAAGACAGCAGCGTGCTCCCACCACACCTGGCTAGAACACAGGCAGTGAGTGGTTAGCCACTGCACTGTTTCCAAAGCCTGCAAGAGGTAGCCAGGAGGCCCACATGGTCAGCCACTCAGCAGGTGTGTATCTTTGAGATAGAACCTGCGGCCCTTCCAAGTAGAATCTCTCTCTAAACTGAAAGGACACTCTTTCATGAAGACAAGAAGACTTGACGTGCTTGGACATTTACAGTCACTAAGTTTTCTTTATGCAGACAGATGACTGGCCAGTCACCTACTGCGAAGTTACAAAAGCTGCCAATATAGCCTTTCTGTCATCTACACACTTGGCAGGTATTCCTCCCAGGCTGTGAAGGAAGCCCAGGCCTGTCCACACAGAGGTCAGACAATCATTAGAAAATTACACTAGGTCAGGAGGGGTGGCTCACGCCTGCAATCCTAGCACTCTGGGAGGCCAAGGTGGGTGGATTGCCTGAGTTCACAGGTTCGAGACCAGCCTGAGCTAGAGCAAGACCCCACCTCTAAAAATAGCCGGGCTTGTACTACTGAGAAGTGGAAATAAGTTAATAATAAAAATAGCCGGGTGTTGTGGCAGGCACCTATAGTCCCAGCTACTTGGGAGGCTGAAAGAAGGGGATCACTTGAGCCTAAGAGTTTGAGTTTGCTGTGAGCTGTGACACCACAGCACTCTACTGAGGATGACAAAGTGAGATTCTGTCTCCAAAAAAAAAAAAAGGAAAATTATACCACCAATCATTAAATAAGAAAGCACTGTAATTCACGGTTACAGGGTCGTGCCCAGTCATAACCCCCGGACTTCAAGCTCTATTGCAGCAGTGGGTTCTAATGTCTTAAAGCAGTGGTTCTCAACCTTCCTAATCCCGCAACCCTTTAACACAGTTCCTATGGATTGCAACCCACAGGTTGAGAACCGCTGCCTTAAAGGCAGGTGGAGTCACAACTGCATCTGAGAGGGAGCCAGCTCCGCCTCTAGTCAGTAAATCCCTCTTCTATCATTACAGAAACAAATATGTCTTACAAAGACATAAATTCTGGGGGTCTGTGTTTATGCCACTGTTAGCTTTCTTTTACTATCTTCCTCTTAAAAAAACTTACCTTCAAAGCTGACTCAGTGTTTACCTTTGCCAACATCCCTAAGTGTTCACCGAGCTTCCTTCTGAGCCTGCCCCATTCCATGGTGGCAATACTTAACTAGCCCTGTGTGACAGGCCATGGGGCAACTGTCACGCTGCCTAAGGCTCTTCACATTTCACGTTCTCAACTTCCTACTCTCAGTGCCTGGCTCACTGTGACTCAGAGAATGAGTGTCTTGAGCCTGCCTAGATCACAGGCAAATGAAAGCAACGCGTCAGGCTGATGAGTAGAATATGGACTGTAGGAGAGACGTAACAGAAACTTTATCGTTTGTGAATTACAAGGCTTGAATTATTAATAATTCTTGGTTCACTGTACACATGGCCTGGAAGGCTAAACGCTTTTTTCTTTGGCTACCATGTACTCTGCCATACAGAGTAAACCACGGTTTCTTCAGCTTTCAGAGTTCATGCTAGAATCACCTTTCCACCTGCCAGGCTCTCTGCTGGGCAGGAAGTCTCACTTCAAGAATAGCAAGAAGGCCCCACTCTGAGCTTAAAGGTAATAATTTATACTAGAAGGCAATAAAGGACAAAAGTTGAATTTATTTTCTAATCATCCGTGGCACCCTTACAAAGAGTGTATTAGAAAACATTTTATGCTTTGGTAAATTTTAATATTCCCTGCCAAGCTGTGTTTACCTTACACTTGGAGTAAAAGTTTGGGGTGATCTTTATGTTTCAAATGGAGTATGAAAAAGTGTGGTTGGTGGCTTTATATATACATACACCACCTCACTGTAGGAGCAAGAGATGCATTTGCCCTTCCCAGCAGCAAGGGAGAAGCCCATTATCCAGCAAGAGGGAGATGTAAGCCCCAAAACTCAAAGGCACAAAGAACCACTGGTTCCAGCACGGCCCCGATGCCGCAGACCCAGGGAAGGAAGACATTCTGAAGGGGTAAGTTCCTGGAAGCCTGAGCTGCCCTCCCAGCTTCACTCCCTGGCTATTGCTGGCCCATTCTGAGTGGACTGAGGTCTCTTGACCAAGGCCTGTGGTCAGCCAGGTTCTTCCTCAATGCTGCAGGAAACCCAGTACCGTCTAGAGAGACAGCGGTCCTCATGTTGGGCACCAGGCTGACCTAACGCAGTTTCCCAGACTTGGTGCAAAAGAATCAATCCTTGTGTCCTAAGATTCAAAGCCTGATTCAGCAGGGCTAAGGGTATGAGGTCCTGCGAGTTGGCTCTGAGGACCATACTTTGAACACTAAGCAGCTGCAGGACTGTGTCTCGACACTGCTGCACATTAGTTAGAGCTCCCAGAGGGCAGCCTTCTAAGGCCACACAGATGCCCAGACCTCACTCCCTACTGATTATATCTGGATGGGGAAGGGTTGCTACAGCCCAGTCATCAATATTTTTCTAAACTCTCCCAGTTTTTTTTTTTTGGTTTTTTTTTTTGAGACAGAGTCTCACTTTGTCACCCTTGGTAGAGTGCCATGGTGTCATAGCTCACAACAAACTCTTTGGGCTCAAGTAATCTTCTTGCCTCAGACTCCCTAGTAACCATGACTACAGTATCCACCACAATACTTGGCTATTTTATTAGAGATAGGGTCAGGCTGGTCTCAAACTCCTGAGCTCCAGGAATCCACCCCTCTCAGCCTCCCAGAGTGCTAGAATTACAAGCAGGAGCCACTACGCCCAGCCTTCCCCAGGTGTTTTCTTAATGGAGTCAGAATCAAGAACCACTGACCTGGCTTGGCACCTGTAGCTCAAGCGACTAAGGTGCCGGACACATACACCAGAGTTGGCAGGTTCAATTCCAGCCTGGGCCTGCCAAACAACGACAACTACAACCAAAAAATAGCCGGGCATTGTGGTGGATGCCTGTAGTCCCAGCTACTTGGGAGGCCAAGCCAAGAGAATCACTTAAGCCCAGGAACTGGAAGTTGCTGTGAGCTGTGATGCCACAGCACTCTACCCATGGAGACAGCTTGAGGCTCTGTCTCAAAAAAAAAAAGAACCACTGACCTAAGGGCTCAACTCACTGTGAAGCAGGGCACAGCCTCAAAGGAATAAGACTTTAACATTTATTAACGGGACTTTTATCACTTCAATTTTCTTGTCCCTGCTGAACATTGGCATGCTGAAGGCAATGCCACCCCTCAGCTGAAGAACTACTTCCAACAGAGGAAGTAAGCAGGAGTTCTCTGCCTTCCCCACCTCACCCAGTTCCTGAACTAGGGTGGTATGCACAGCAGGTGAGCACCCCCCGCAGCAGCACATAAGGAGGTTGAGGTGTGCTTCCTTCCCCAGCCTGAAAGAGGCCCTCGGAGCAAGGATAAGGCAACCACAGAAGAACAGCGGGAACAAGTCTAGGGGCTTCCAAGGCAGCAGAGCACTGAATCCAGCTGTCAGTGGTGACCTGTTGTTGCTAAGACAATCCCTTATGCTCAACAGGAGTCAAGTTCTTTCAATTGCACTTAATGGCAGGAAAACAGGTAATTTTCTGTAATATTTGACTGGAGTCAATGCATTCAAGTTATAAAAGTAATGATACTGAATTCAGAACAAAATAATACGAAGACAATCTAACATTTCATCCTCATTTTTAACGTACAAAGTGTAAGGTTCTCATGAAGTATTTTAATAAATATATTGAGACTTAAGGTAATCAGTGCCGTGAGTGGATGGTGGTTTGCTTTCTAATATACATTCAGAATCTAAAAACAAAACATTTACCATCTTATCTTACAGTGAGTGACACAAAACGCAACTTGCCCCAGGTTTTTTTTTCTGCTCAACATACGTTCACATTATCTTCCTTCTTCCCACACCTGACGGACAAAGAATGACAGAAATGTCTGGTAGGTTGCGAGAAAGAAGTTGATTGGTGAGACCAGAAATGTTGACTTTTCCAGTAAAAAGTTTTCACCATGCCGCCGGGACAGTTAATAATGCAGCTTACAAATAAATAGAGCTAAACCAAGAAACTTAAAATTTAAAGCTCATTACACAGCAAGAAAAGCTGTGTAATAGACCATCTTAAGGAAGAACAGCAATGCAATGCTGGTTTTAATATAGCACAAACTGGAAACAGGAACCCCAGAGAGGTATGAACAATCTACCATCTGTAAGGAGGCAACTTGCTGCAAGTCGCCTTGCCCAAGACACCCACTAAGGTCTTTCACAGAGGTCCTCGTGTTGTATTTCAAAATGAATCCACAGCACGTGTCTCAATATAAGAGGGTCAAGGATATTCCCGTCACCTAAGCAGGGACCTAGCCATCAAAGCCAACTGCCACCATTTGTCCACAGAGAGCACACTGCCTACAAATTAAACTGGCAGTGTTCGTGCTGCGTGCCTGAGGACCGTCCGTGACACAGGAGCAGAGGAGCTTTCCTACCAGAGGAAAAGCAAAGGCTGACAGTGAGTTCAGTAGGAAGGGCCTGCCCAACAATGGCATACCTCCCGAGGCCCCCTAGATGGACTCCAGAATCCAGTCACTGCTGGAGAGGGACAAGTCCTGAGGAGGGTCCCTCCCGTTGTGGAGGTGGCTCTGCTCCTGGAAATATTCCTCCTCATCATCGAAGAAGCCATTTTCCAGGGCGTAAGTGCAGTCTGGGCTAGAGGCGGCCTGGCACGCGCCCTTGTACTCCTGAATTGACTCGTAGAGGCTATACAGTTGGCAGAGCAAGGACATGTCCAGCTGGCGGAGGCCGACCTTGACGGGAGGAAGGGAGGTGAGAACAATACGTCAGCACTTGAGTTTAAGTTCAGCAGAACACTTAGACAGCAACGGCCCCTGCTAGTACATTCTTCCCACACGGTGAATGAGTCAGAGCATCACTCAGATGCTTCACATTTCTAGTTTTGAGAACACCTCAATTATGTCACGCCCACAGCTTAGACATTACTCATTATGTATGGGGGGAGTATGGGCAGTCACACCTGTGGGCAGCCAGCCCAGCCCATAGAATTTATCCTGACACTCCTGGTGAAGCAACAGTATTGCAGTCAGTCTGGTGGCCCCAGATGGCTTCACTTTGGATGCTGAGAAACAGATATGTCATTTCCTCACCCAGTCAGACCCAGGGCAGAGCCACAACTGCCTTCCCTGCCATTATGTTAGGAGGCGAGCGAAACAGTCTTCTCAGCTCCCGGGGCAACGGAAGGCCCCTTGCAGGTGACGGCAGCTCACCAGTCAGTGTGACATGCCACCGCCTGGAGCACCCACCTCAGACCAGCTCAGGCCTCCACTCTCAAGAGGAGCAATCAGAGGTCAGACTTCCCCTCCGCAGCCAGGGTTGACCTTACTCCAAGGTGGTTGTGGGACTGCTCCCCACAGCAAGTGACTGAATATGAAGAAGCTTAGTAAGATTCTCCTGGAAACTATGTCCACACAAAGGGCAATAGAACAAAGAACATACATAAAAGTCACAATTTGTTTCTCTCCAAGTTCCTCACTGTCCATCCCAGGGAAAAAGCACTGTTAAGAACAAGAAATGCATCATTTACATCACTCCCAAAGAGAAATGGGTTAATACACTGAAAAACACAGCACAGACCAGGCCATCTCAACCTCTATCGTGCCTGAGAACCAACCACAGACCTTGCTCAACATGCAGATCCGATGTGGCAGGGATGGGGCCACCGGGTGCTGTGCTTCCAGCAAGCCCCCAAATGACACTGAGCCATGCTGGTGGTCAGGGAAGAAACTCTCAGCAAGATTCCAGAAGACTTGCCTCCTGCTTCTTGGCCCTTGAGCAAAGTTATTTGGCATCCCTGTACTTTGGCTGACAGCAAAATGAATAACATCTACATGTACAGAGCTAGTGGGAGGATTAAATGAAATATCAACCCATTTAGCCGGGCGCTTACACCTATAATCTCAGCACTTCGGGAGGTTAAGGCAGGTGGATCCCTTGAACCCAGGAGTTCAAGACCAGCCTGAACAAGAGTGAGACCCTGTCCCTACTAAAAATAGAAAACTAACCTGGTGTGGTGTCAGGCACCTACTCAGGAAGCTGTGGCAAGAGGGTGGCTTGAACTTGGGTGTTTGAGGTTGCTGGGAGCTATGACACCACAGCACTTGACCCAGGTTGACAGAGTGAGACTGACACACACACACACACACACAGAAAAGAAACAACCCATTTAAATGAACAGTATTCAGATGCCACCTGGGCTAAGCACTGAAGATGTGTGGGTACGTGTATACATCCACACACAGACAGCGTAAGGACAGGGTCTGTAGTTTTTGTAATTACCGAAATGACTCATTTACCCAGCAAAGAGATATTCCATAGAAGACTGTCTGCCTCTCACAAAGGGAAATGTGTTCATCTTGTGATAAGATTGGAGATAAATGGCAAGTATTCTTTGTATCCTCCAATCACTCTAGGGATCTTTTCCTTTTTCTCTTTCTTGTACACATAGGGTCTCACTATTTCACCCAGGCCAGGTTTAAACTCTGGGCTCAAGTTTCTTCCTGCCTCAACCTCCTGAGTAGCCTTGGACTACGGGCGTTCACCAGGCTGTCTCTACTACAGCCTGAACCAATCACAAGAAAACAGAACTGCGTTGTATTTATGCAGCACATGCAGACCCTCAGGAGACTCGCAGGGAGGAGGATTCTGTTGTTAGCACTACAAGCCCCCGTGACTCCAGGATTTCTGAAAGAGAACTCGGGGCATGGTCTCCAGACCCAGCTCTGCCACTGTCCAGGGGTCACCATGACCCAGATTATAAAGCCAAGATTTGGGCTGGACCGTCTATGGCTAGAGGTCACTGTGTGACCCTGTGGAGCAGACTGTTGCTTCTTGGTCCTAAATAAACTTCTGCACCTCAAGACAGTTTCCAGGGCTGTTCCCAGAGGGCAGAATTGGTTCACTGGCATCCTGCTGTCACCTCGAACACGTAAGCACTAGGCAACTGAGAGATGCACAGCTCACCACACCCTCGCTCTCTCCTTTTCCTGATAGATCCTAAGTGAGAGAGGGAGAGAGAGAAAGTGCATGTGTGTGTCTCTCTCGGAACAGAGGGAGAGGAGGAGGAAGGGTACCTGGCATTTGTGTTTTTAAAATTACCTAGGTACATCGCTTCTCGGCCTTTTGGCTAAGATCAAGTGTAAAATTACCTGGATGACAGTGGCACCCATAGCTCAGTAAAAGGGCGCCAGCCACATACACCGAGGCTGGCGGGTTCGAACCCCGCCCGGGCCAGCTAGGGCAACAATGACAATGGCAACAGAAAAAAATAGCTGGGTATTGTGATGGGCACCAGTAGTCTCAGCTATTTGGGAGGCTTAGACAAGAGAATCACTTATGCCCAAGAGTTTGAGGTTGCTGTAAGCTGTAACACCACGGCACTCTACCCAGGGCGACAGCTTGAGACTCTGTCTCATAAATAAATAAATAAATAAATAAATAAAATTACCCAGATGATTCACATGCACAGTCCCAGAGAAGAATCAAAATCCTTGACACAAACATCCTTCTGCCTTTCCTGGGCTACTTCTATTTATTCTCCTAGAAGCTGAAATTTCAGGCCAGCCCAGCAGAGTGCAGGCTCTGGGGCCCACCTGCCCATGTCCAGGCCCTGGCTCTGCCACTCACCAGCTCGGAGGCTGTAGACAAACTGCTTCACTTCTCATAAGAAGGAACAGCAGCTGCTCTCACTGCTATTTCCACGGTACTGTGTGAGCTCAACCCTAGGAAGGGTGGCAGGTGCAGCCAGGCTTCAGAAATGGCTAGCACCTGCATCCTGCCATGCTCCTCCCTCCTCTCTCTCTGTCCCACACTAAGATGGAAAAGCAGCCCAAGTACATGAGAAAGAGCCACGTGGTCACCTTTGGTGATAAGACAGCCAGCATAGAAAATAGTGAAACCAAGGACTCTCAAAATAGAAAGGACCTCAGCTCGGCGCCCATAGCTCAGCGGCTAGGGCACCAGCCACATACACCAGACGTGGCGGGTTCAAACCCAGCCCGGGCTTGCCAAACAATATTGGCAACTAAAACAAAATATAGCCGGGCATTGTGGTGGGCGCCTGTAGTCCCAGCTACTTGGGAGGCTGAGGCAAGAGAATCACTTAAGCCCAAGAGTTTGAGGTTGCTGTGAGCTGAGATGCCATGGCACTATACTGAGGGAGACATAGTGAGGCTCTGTCTCAAAAGAAAAAAAAAAAATAGGAAGGACCTCGATGTCTCACCTCCAACCTCAAAAAGGAGGTTCCAAACCAGTTCCTTCCTCTGCAAACTACCGTGATCATTTCACATGAAGTCAAATCTCCCAGCCTGTAGGTCCTCCAGAGCCCTGGATGCTAGGGGTAACCGTTCAGCATATGATCAGATCTAATTTCACACTTTACTAACCACCCTTTAAATATTTTGAGGTAATTTACATTCCACCACCCCTATGCCTTAAAAACAAAAACAAAAAAGGAAACTGTCTTCTCAAAGCTAAATATCTCATCCTCCTGCCGTTCTCACTGTGATGTTCTGGTCCACTGACCGACCACCTGAGTCCTTTCTCCCAGACTTGCTCCCATCTCCCAGGAGCCCTGCACAGAACTGGCTGTGAACACAGTAAGCACTCCACAAGATTCTGACCTAGTCAGCCCCATGCACCCATCTTTCCTAGGATTTGTAAAGGAACATTAACTTGAATAAAGTAAGTCACACCAATGTCTGCTCAAAACTCATGGATCCGTGGAACCCTGGATATACTTCTGCGCAGTCACTCTGACACCAGCAGGGCTGGGTGGTCCCAAGACTCTTTCTCTCACTTCAGCAATGAGTAATGGAAAAACAGGTAAGTAGCAGCAAGCAACATGCTATAGGAACGGGTGTGATTTTCACCTTCCTTGGCCAGTTTGAGACAGCTCAGTCAGGTAAATTTAGGAGCCTGAAACCCTTCTAGGTTTCAAAGGCTGTGACTTCTCATGACTCCGCAGCAGCCAAAGAGACATGGTTCCAGGCAGAAGGTAATGGCAGCATGGCCTGGCTGGGACACAGACTAGGCTGGAGTCGGCGACCTGGACCTTCCTGCACTGCAGCACCTAGATGACTCACAAAGCTGCCTTGTCACTTGGTGGAACGCTGGCCTAGAAAAAAATCTGACTCATCTAGGAATACAGCCCCATCCGCACATACCTATTACACAACCGAACATATGCCAAGAGTTCAACAAGGATTCAATAAGGACTTAAACACACACACCTTCACTTACATGCACGTGCTCACACAAGCCGATGCACATCCCAGCTTCCGAATGGCGTCTTCTTCAGACATTAAACTGCCTCTGACTTACAGAAATCCTCAAAATTAGGAGGACATGGGTAACTGCTACGTGACACGCCCAACCCCTAGCCAGGACACCTCTTCCTCAGCTGTCATTAACACTTCAACTGACATTTTCTAGAGGGAAGCTGAAAATCCTTGGGCAGCATTCCATGATCTAGTTGGGCTCTATCCTTCAGGCCTATGTCCCTTCCTCCCCTTCTGCACCACGTGCAACACCAGGTTGAGGTCCCTTTGTACAGACGGAGCTCCCACCTCTCCTGTCCCCACACACCTGCTGACCCTCTGGCCCCACAGCACTTTTTCACCACTATTTAGACAGTGACTGGCTCAGCCACCATGTCTGCCATACTCTCACCTACTTTACACTGTAGGGACACACACAGCTCCTCATGCTACAGGGACACCTACAGTGCCTCACACCACAGGGACACCTATGGTGGCTCTTTACTGATGGGGTAAAGAGCCCCTTTACATATGGCTCTTTACACCATGGGTACATATTTGCCTCTTGACACTATGGGTACACATAATGGCTCTTCACACCATAGGGACACATATGGCTCTTGACACCATGGGTATATATTTGGCTCTTGACACCAGGGGTACACAGAATGGCTCTTCCTTCTCCTAGCACACAACCAGCCCGTTTATGGTAGCAAGGCTCTTTCCTTCTTGGATCACTCAGCATCCAACCCAGAGTTCTGCACAGCAGAGGAGCAGGTATTTGGTGACTCAGTGCACATGCACAGCCACAGAGATCTCGGACACCCTCCCAGAGAATGTGTGGCTGCAGAAGTGGCCTGGCAGCAGGGTCATGCTGGAACCTACAGACCCATGGCACACCCTTTGGGCAGCCACAGAGGCATGGGGCTGAACAGGCAGCTGCCCCTGTGGAAGCATCAGAACACTGAGCACCCATGGTTCCCACCTGGTCCACGGGCAAAAGACCCCCAAGCACTTCTCCATGGACAGGGCTCTTCCCAGAGCAGGGCTGGCAGCCAGGTAGGGACAACTGCTTCCAGTGCTGTTGTCTGCCATCGAGTCCTGCTTCCTTCCTGACCGTCCCCTTCTCCTCTGTTGTGCACAGAGCCCCCTCCACCTCCCACTGCACACGCAGGCCACCACCTTCCCAGCAAGGCCAAACAGCCTTGAACCACTCTTGAAACTTTCCCTGCACTTGTGATTTGTAAAACGTAACCAAGTACCTCAGACAGGGTGGCAGTTCCCAGCTGGCATTCAGGTCACTTAAAGTCTCTAAATAGCTCCAGAAGCTGCAGCAGAGGACAGAGTTCTTCCTAACTTTCAAAGAAGGACCACAGAAATATGAGAACAAGGAAGCAAGGCTTGGAAGACAACATGGAACCTTTAAAATGAAGTTTTGTGGATTCAAAAGAGAAAAGAGAGAAACATCATGAAAGATTTTTTTTTTTTAAGTTTAAGCAATAAACTTATTTTCTAAGAAAAATATTGTTTTATTTAAGAAACTTTAAAAAAAAGTTGGGATAATTCACTAGTGTGTTGAAAGATGTCAACAAAAGCGACTTTTCCCAAGTACAGTAGAGAGTGTGGAACACAAAACACACACAAGGGAAGAGTCTCAGGTCTACCAGCTCCCCGCAGAAGTAGGGTCTGTGGGCACAGAGGGGAGGAAGCCAAGGCTGAGGGGTAGCCTCAGTAAGCCACGCTGCAATCACCTCAGAACTGATGCCCCCTCGCCTGCCCACAGTCCCCTCTCATCATTGTAATTCCATACCCGAAGTGGACAAGTACTCATTTAAAAAAATTATAGTGTAGCCAGACAATCAAAACTAGACCATCACAAGAGGCAGCTGTGTCTGGATTAGACTAGAACAGCAACTCAGGCACAGTGGCAAGCACAGAAGTTCATGTTACAGAGAAGTCTGTGTGGCGAGGTCTCACTGTGTATGTGTAGTCCACACAGGAAATGTGCCAGGAAATGTCTGTGCGCAGAACTTTCTGGAAGTGGGAATGGGTGAAGGGAAAGGAGCGCCACCGTTCAACTACGGCCTTGCTTAACTTTCTCCCGACAAACATGTTGCTCTGAATTTTAAACCCATAATAGTAAAAAGAAAATACACAACAGATGCCCACTGCTAGTAGGATCCTGTACCTGTAAAACCCCTTGGAGAAGTTATCTGGCACTCTGAGAGGCTGAGGTAGAAGGATCCCTTGAGCTCAGGAGTTTGAGACCAGCCTGAGCAAGGATGAGACCTCCATCTCTACTAAAAACAGAAAACTTAGCCAAGTGTTATGGTGAGTGCCTATAGTACCAGCTACTTTGGGAGGCCGGGGCAGAAGGATGTGAGCTAGGCTGACCTGATGACACAGCACTCTAGCCTGGGCAACAGAGTGACACTCTGTCTCAAAAAAATTTTAAAATACTGGCTAACATTTAACCAGTAGTCTAGGAGTTCACTGAACAGGGACATAAAAATAATAATAATAAAGCCCTCAGCTGTCCACAAATATCTTCTCCTCATCTCTGTTCTGAGGTAGGTGCTTATTCTGTTTACAATAAGGAAACTCAAGCACAGAATGACAAGGACCCCTGCCCCAGACCAGGTGGTGCACTGGTGGCAGAGCAGGGGGGTGACACCAGGACTCTGACACAGGTGCTGTCCCCACCAGCCTGCACTGCCCATGCAGGTTAGAGGGAAGGGAGATTTCCAGTGTCAGCAGAAAGCCATCAAGGTCACAGGCACTTATTGTCTTTACTGTTTCTGAATTTTCTAATTTTTTTTTACTATGATTATGTATTAACTTACAAAAATGTTACAGCTATCTTTAAAAAAATATAATGAAGGAGTATATGCAGATGGCTTATAAATTCATTTTAGAAAAGACTTAGTAAATGCCCCCAATCTAATCGTGTCTAGTTCATATCCGCAGGACTGGATTGTAAATGAAGAAAGCAGAGACCTAATCGACTGTAACTTGATTTCTGATAAAGTGCTGAGGGAAGGATGATGCCCCGCATACTGTTTAGAAAGGAAATTCAAAGAGAATGACTGCTCCTATGCAACCTTCTCCTCCCATGGGCAGAAACACACTTGTATTATTTGGCCTCCTTCATCGCCTGGTAATGGTTTACAATTGCCACACTGAGGACCAGACTCTGAAGAGCGACTGTGACTCAGAGACAGAAGATACACCAGGAGGCACAACTGACCCCCCAGATTAGACCAAACCTAAAGCTCCTCTCACCTCCAGACTTTGCTGCAAATTTCACTACTAGGTAAGGCAGTTTGAGTTGGGTGTTTCTGCTGACTTAAAAGTAGGGACATCCACGTCAATTCAGGGACCATTCTATAAACCTAACAGTTCTCATAAAGTAAACTAACAGTACAAATGAAGCCCATTTCCTCTTGTTCTGTCCTAGGCATAGATGAAGAAAGCAACTGACCATTTTCTTTGACATATGTCTTTGTACATTCTTTCACTTTTTTCTGATTATAAAAAGAAAATATCCTAATTGCATTAAAAATTCAAATGGTTCATAATTATAAGAGCCAGTCTTCCATAATCCCATGTTGCCAAATAGCAGACATCAAATGTTTTGATCTTGGGACCTCTTCACATCCTTAAAAATTACTAAAAAGTAAGTGGCTTGCCAAAACTATATTCATAGTTTAATAAGACAGAATTCGAGCTCTTAATGCCCGATGTATGCACTTCGGAAATCTGAAAGAGCGTTTTCAAAATGCAAATTCTGGCCTGGCACAGTAGCTCATGCCTATAATCCTAGCACTCTGGGAGGCTGAGCTGGGAGATCCCTTGAGCTCAGAAGTTTGAGATCAGCCTGAGCAAGAATAAAACCTTGTCTCTACTAAAAATAGAAAAATTACCTAGCCATTATGGCCCACACCTGTAGTCCCAGCTACTCTGTAGACTGAGGCACGAGGATCACTTGAGCCAGGAGTTTGAGGTTGCTATGAGCTAGGCTGATGCTATGGCAGTCTAGCCTGGGCAGCAGAATGAAAAAAAAGAAATGCAGATTCTCCCTTCCTTAGATTCTGATTCCAAAGCTACAAGATGGGGCACAGGAATCTGCATTTTAGCAAGCAGTCTTGAGGATTCTGGGGCTGATGACCCATCCTTTGCAGAATAGTGCATTAAACAAAGACCAGTGAAAACAAAAAAGACAGTATCAAAGGCCAAAGGCCATACCCAGTCTCCCTTGACCATCTCCAAACATGCAAGCTGCATCTGGAGCTAATGCTCTTACTTAGACACTTCCTACCTGACCTTTACATAAGCTTTTAAAGATTAACACCTCCGTGTTAAGACACTGGTTTCACATGTAGGGTAAGGACTACACTCCACTGGGGTGTTGGCTACTTAAGCTAATGCTTACCTCCTGGACTCCAGTTCACTGGACAAGCTCATTATGAATTTGGTAGTTGTTTCAACTAAAATGTGGGAAAGCTAACTGTTACTGGTTTACCAAATTAAACTTTTTTCCCTTAGATTCAGTTCTTCACCACACCATTGCAGTTCAGGAATTCAAAAGTTCTGTTGATGACTTCCCATTCTGCACAGATGGAAGAACAAAACAGCTGATGGATCATTTAAGGAAAAAAAAGAAAAAACGAGGCAAAGCGATTCCAAACAAAGCTACTAAACTTGCTACTGATGGTAGAAGTAGAACCCAAGAATTCCCAGGGATGTCACTCCATAAAGATTTCCTGCCCCAGAGCGTAGGGTCTCTGTGACCCTAAACTCTCCTCCAACTCTTTGGTGGTCTGTAAGGTTGACGACCAAGGCTCAGAGAGCTGCCGGGCAGGGTGGTCTGTACAGAAATCCATGGATCCCAGCTGACATCGGGTCAAACGCATCCTTCAACCACATGCAAATAATTTATTTTATTTTATATTTATTTATTTTGAGCCAGCGTCTCAAGCTGTTGCCCTGAATAGAGTGCCATAGCATCATAGCTCACAGCAACTTCCAACTCATGCTCAATTGATCCTCTTGCCTCAGTTCTTTTCTTTTTTTTTATTTATTTATTTATTTATTTATTTTTTATTAAATCATAACTGTATACAATGATATGATTATGGGGCATCATAAACTCACTTCATAAACCATTTGACACATTTTTATCACAGTGGTTAACATAGCCTTTCCGGCGTTATCTCAGTTATTGTGCCAAAACATTTACATTCTACATTTACCAAGTTTCGCAAATACCCCTGTAATATGCACCACAGGTGTGATCCCACCAATTCCCCTCCCTCTACCCACCCCCCCCTTTCCCACTTCCCCCTATTGTTAAGTTGTAGCTGGGTTATAGCTTTCATGTGAGAGTCCCAAATTAGTTTCATAGTAGGGCTGTGTACATTGGGTATTTTTTCTTCCATTCTTGGGATACTTTACTAAGAAGAATATGTTCCAGCTCCATCCATGTAAACATGAAAGAGGTAAAGTCTCCATCTTTCTTTAAGGCTGCATAGTATTCCATGGTATACATATACCACAATTTATTAATCCATTCGTGGATCGATGGGCACTTGGGCTTTTTCCATGACTTAGCTATTATGAATTGGGCTGCAATAAACATTCTGGTACAAATATCTTTGTTATGTTGTGATTTTTGGTCTTCTGGGTATATGCCCAGCAGAGGAATTACAGGATTGAATGGCAGATCTATTTTTAGATCTCTGAGTGTTCTCCATATATCTTTCCAAAAGGAATGAATTAATTTGCATTCCCACCAGCAGTGCAGAAGTGTTCCCTTTTCTCCGCATCCACGCCAACATCTCTGGTCTTGAGATTTTGTGATATAGGCTAGTCTCATTGGAGTTAGATGATATCTCAAAGTAGTTTTGATTTGCATTTCTCTGATGATTAAAGATGATGAGCATTTTTTCATATGTCTGAAGGCCGTGCGCCTGTCTTCTTCAGAGAAGTTTCTCTTCAAATCCCTTGCCCAGCCTGCGATGGGATCCCTTGTTTTTTTCTTGCTGATGCGTTTGAGTTCTCTGTGGATTCTGGTTATTAAACCTTTGTCAGAGATATACCCTGCAAATATCTTCTCCCATTCTGAGGGCTGTCTGCTTGCTCTGCTTACTGTGTTCTTAGCTGTGCAGAAGCTTTTTAGTTTGATCAAGTCCCAGTAGTGTATTTTTGAAGCTGCTTCAATTGCCCGGGGGGTTCTCCTCATGAAATACTCACCCAGACCAATTTCTTCAAGGGTTTTCCCTGCATTCTCCTCTAGTATTTTTATAGTTTCATGTCTTAAGTTTAAATCTTTAATCCAATGAGAGTCTATCTTCGTTAATGGTGAAAGGTGTGGGTCCAATTTCAGTCTTCTGCAGGTTGCCAGCCAGTTCACCCAGCACCATTTGTTAAATAGGGAATCTTTTCCCCACTGAATGTTTTTAATTGGCTTGTCAAAAATCAAATAGCGGTAAGTAGCTGGATTCATCTCTTGGTTCTCTATTCTGTTCCAGATATCTACTTCTCTGTTTTTGTGCCAATACCATGCTGTTTTGATCACTATCGATTTGTAGTAAAGTCTGAGGTCTGGTAGTGTGATTCCTCCTGTTTTGTTTTTATTTCTGAGTAATGTCTTGGCTATTCGAGGTTTTTTCTGATTCCATATAAAACGAAGTAATGTTTTTTCAAGATCTTTAAAATATGACAGTGGAGCTTTAATAGGGAGTGCGTTGAAATTATATATTGCTTTGGGTAGTATGGACATTTTGATAATGTTGATTCTTCCCAGCCATGAGCATGGTATGTTTTTCCATTTGTTAACATTTTCAGCTATTTCTTTTCTTAGAGTTTCATAGTTCTCTTTATAGAGATCTTTCACGTCTTTTGTTAGGTAAATTCCCAAATATTTCATCTTCTTTGGCGCTACTGTGAATGGGATAGAGTCCTTAACTGCTTTTTCAATTTGACTGTTGTTGGTGTATATAAAGGCTACCGATTTATGAATGTTGATTTTGTAACCTGAGACGCTGCTGTATTCCTTGATCACTTCTAGGAGTTTTGTAGTAGAGTCCCTAGTGTTTTCCAGATACACAATCATATCATCTGCGAAGAGCGAGAGAGTTCTTTTCTATTTTTAGTAGAGACGGGGTCTCGCTTTTGCTCAGGCTGGTCTTGAATTTGTGAGCTCAAGCAATCCGCCCATCTTGGCCTCCCAAAGTACTAGGATTATAGGCGTGAGCCACCACCCCCGGTCCACATGCAAATATTTTAAGGGCCAACTGAGATCTAGTTAGCAAAGCGAACGACCATCTTGACAGATAAAAATCTTTCAGATTGTGGGACCCTTGAGGGCAAAGTATTTTTCACTAGAAAAGGGTCTACGATAGACATCTAACATTTTGGTTGTACAGTGGCCACCTGATCCATTTCTGCAAACCGTCCTCTCTTTGGCGAACGCCCAGGCCCCAACATCATCTACAGGGTTACACCATCTTAATAAAATACAATCCAGTCCTCAGCACTATTAGCTGACCTGAGCTGGCTGGGATTCTAAGCCAGGGTGACTGGCATCCTTCCACAGCATTTGCCAACTACAATTCAGATGGGTGGCCAAAACCAAGTATGGACTGTTAGTGGCCAGGTTCCAAAATGGGCAAAAGAAAATAACAAAAAACAGCTGGGGAGGAGAGAGCAGACCCCAGGTTCCCTGGTTCTAATCTCTCCCTTTATTAATATACCCAGCCCTTTAACAAGAGTCTTCTTTTACAAAAGCTACTTCAGACTGAGTTTCTATTACGAATACGACGTCTTCAGTCTTGAAAAATTGAGAACTAATCTAAACTAAAGCAATCCCATTGCAGTAAGCATGCCCACAGCTGCACGTTCCTTAACACTTAGATATTTGTCCTGACACCCTCCCCAGCACTTTATACCTAACGTATACCCAGTAAATGTTAAATGTGATCTAAGAATATTTGCTGATGTAAAAATCACCATCATCAACTTTTTTAAAAAGGCTTTTTCAGTCTACAGAGTAAGAACCATCCATGTGACCCTCTCAGTTTCCAAACAGGCTCTCTAGAGAGGGGACAAGGATGCACAGGGGTGCAGATTTTACAGACAGGGGTTATCAGAACAGGAGGTGCTGAAACTTGGGCATTGAAGCCCCAACTCGCTGGACAGAGAAGGGAGACATGGGACAAAACCCTCTGCCCACAGGGCTCCCCTCGCCCTCACAGCCAGTGGCTCCAGGCTCCACCCTGGGGAAGTTATGATCTTTCCTCCCTTAGAAACTGCATCATTCCCGCAGCTCCAGCCATTTCTGCCACCCTTATATCCAGGGCAAAATCTCTCTTCCATATAACCCAATTATAACCTAAGACGAAGGGGAAAGGGGGGGGGGAGGATGGGTGGAGGGAGAGTAATTGGTGGGACCATGCCTATGGTGCATCTACCAACAAACCTCCGAAGTCCAGCTCTCTCTCGCACATGCTGCTATGTAATTCATTTCCTCCAAGTCCAACTCACGCCATGTCAACCTCCTGCCGAAGAAAGCCCACTCCTTTGCTACCTAGGCTTTCTGCAGCCCACCTGCTACACCTGCCCAGACTGTCTTACTCATACTTCAAACATGGAGCCAGCTTTGTATCTACCTTTCCAGTGCTCCTTTCCTTGCTGAAAAATCCTGTCATCTTCAAGGCCTTCCACACCACCACTGCTGGAATTCTCATGAAAAGAAGCCCATCCCCAGCCGGGCGTCGTGGCAGGCACCTGTAGTCCCAGCTACTTGGGAGGCTGAGGCAAGAGAATCACCTAAGCCCAAGAGCTGGAAGTTGCTGTGAGCTGTGACGTCGCAGCAGGGTGATAAAGTGAGACTCTGTCTCTACAAAAAAAAAAAAAAAAAGAAAGAAAGAAAAGAGGCCCATCCCATTCCTGCTGCAAAGCAGCCCTCCTCCTGTTTGCAGGATCTTTTTAAAAAAAAACCCCAGCATTTATCACATTCTGCCATGAGGTCTGACATCCCTCCTCACAGATTTGACCCCAGGCCTTCAAATTAAACAGATCAACACAAACCATCTGCAGATAACTAAGGAATGAACTCACGGCTCCTTCTTCTGCTTTTTTTTTTTCTTTTTTTGAGACAGTCTCACTTCGTTGCTCCCACCACATAGCTCATAGCATGGGCTCAAGTGATTCTTTTGCCTCAGCCTCCCAAGTAGCTGGCACTACAGGCTCCCGCCACAATACCCGACTATTTTTAGAGACAGAGTCTTGCTCTTGCTCAGGCTGGGCTATTGCTCAGGCTGATCTCCAACCTGTGAGCTCAGGCGATCCACCTCGGCCTCCCAGAGTAGTAGGATTACAGGCCTGAGCCTCCAGGCCCAGCCTTCACAGCTCCTTCTTTGCAAAGCCTAGAGGAGCCTCAGCTGGAGCTGCCCACTGAGACCCTAAGGCCCCAGGTTTGTAAACCACTTAAAAGGCAAAAAGACCAGAGTACTAAAGACCTTGTGACAGTTCTTGAAAGGGGCTTGTCAAGGCCTGTAGCCATACCTTATCTTTATCTCAGATAAATATTAGGCACACTACAGACTGCTGTTTCTTTTCCTTATGCTTCAAACAGGCTCGGAGAACTCCAAGACATAACTACAAGGAAGGCTGTGGCTGTACTTCAGTCACCCCAGGAGGGACCTGGAAAAATACTTTTGGGAATGACATGCTGACTCCCAAGCCACACAGAAAGACTCCAGACCATGTTTACAAACCCAAGCTTCACAACATAAGTGGCTCTGAGGTTTTTCTGTCTCCTGTGCAAGTACAGAACTTAAATAACCAGAGTCTTCCTTCTCACTCTGGTGTTTACACCACGGCCTCCGGCTGTAAGCACACTTGGTGCACAGATGTATCAAAGCAGTTCACCAGCTATGCCATGTTCATGTCAGGGAATGCTTATTAATAAATAAAAACGGTTGGCTTAGAATTTAAGTGGTTCTGTAAGAAGCTTTAGAAAATCTTTTCAGAGAGAATTAGAAATGACTTCAATGCCTGCTACAGAGCGGGAAAACAATATCTCATTGATTTAAAAGTGTTAAGGCCACTTTTAGGATTCAATTAAGTCTTAGTTTTCAGAGCTGGCATGCTCCTGAGAAAAAGTATATATAAATTGATTTTTTTTTCTAAACAAAATCTTAAAGGCACTAGATGCAAATTTAAAGGATTCCTTTAACAATTTTGGGGGGGCAAATTAATTCTTAGGGGGGAAAAAGCAGCTTTCCTGTTAGGTATCAAATTTTAAGAAGTGGAGAGGGGGCGGCGCCTGTGGCTCAGTCGGTAAGGCGCCGGCCCCATATACCAAGGGTGGCGGGTTCAAACCCGGCCCCGCCTGAACTGCAACCAAAAAAATAGCTGGGCGTTGTGGCAGGCGCCTGTAGTCCCAGCTACTCGGGAAGCTGAGGCAAGAGAATCGCTTAAGCCCAGGAGTTGGAGGTTGCTGTGAGCTGTGTGATGCCATGGCACTCTACTGAGGGCCATAAAGTGAGACTCTGTCTCTACAAAAAAAAAAAAAAAAAAAAAGAAGTGGAGAGGGCCTGGATTAAATGAACTGAAAGGGAAGCTTTTAAAAGTGGGGGATGTGACCGGCAGCCAGCAAGAAGGTTAGAAGAGAGGAAGTTTTTCTGTTTTCTTCTGGCTTGTCCTATGCCTGGCAGAGAAAACTAGGGAAAGTCTGGTGTTGCCTAAATCCCAGCCCTTGTCCTACTTTTAGCGTCACCCTAAATACCAGTCCACAAACACCCTATGTACTAACCAAGGACTGAGAAAAACTAAGCCCTATTGTCCGGAGCTCAGACAGCTCCCAGAGGGAGACTTCTCCCAGACGGGGAGGGCAGCCACCTCCCGCTTCGCTCCAGCGGGTTTGCGCCATCAGCTTTACCCACCGGAGGGGGCCAGTGCGCGCGCTGTGAGCTGGGGCCGCCTCGCTTGGAATCGGATTCCGGACACGCGGCCTGGGCTGCTCTAGTCTGCTGTCCACTCGCTCAGCGGACAAAAAGCTGTCCTCTTCAGGGCAGGAAAACCATCGCGCACAGCTCTGAACCCCTCGGGCGCACCCGGGAGGTCAGCTTCCCTCCAGGGAGGGCACAGCAGCGCCCGCTGGAGCCGGAGAGAGGGCGCCGGGTAGATGGGAAGTTGCAGATGAATTCAGGGCACTGAGAGTGGGGACTTTTCGTAGGTGCGGGTCCAATCTTGGACACGGAGGGCGGGCGGTGGCTGAGAGGACCGCCCAGCGCCCGGGGCCACGGAGTCAAAAAGGAGCCGGGGGGCGCGCGGACTTCCGGAGCCGACTGCGGGTCCCCAGAACTTTCCCCCGACCGCGCGCGGGCGGGAAGAACCCTGCAGCCCCTACACTCCGCCCACCGAGCCCGGCTCACCATCTCTTTGCGGAGCAGAGCCAGCGCGGCGTCCAGGTTGGGGGGCTTGGCGGGCAGCGCCGCCGCCCGGCCCCCACCGCCTCCGGCGCCCCCGCGGCTCAACTCGTCCTGGATGCGCGACTTCTGTGCGTACAGCCTCTCCAGGTGCCGCCAGCCCCCCGACGCGCCGCCGCCTGACGCAGAGTGCAGCAGTCCGCTCAGGCTCTTGGGCAGCGGGGGCAGCCCGTCCACTCGCAGCCCCCGGACCGCGCCCTCGCCCGCTGCCCCCGGCGCCCCCCGGGGTCCACTCATCGCGGCGCCGCAGCCCGGCCAAGCGCCCGCCTCGCCGCCTCCCTCCGCCCAGACTTTTCCCGGCCCGCCCCCTCCCCGGCGGCGCCCCGCCCACTTCCCCCCGCCCTCGGCCACGCCCCCTTATGAGGCCCCGCCCCTGAGGGGGGGACTTAGGGCCAGGTAGTGGCCCCGCCCCGCAGCTGGGCTCTCCCTCAAGGGGGTCCCCTTCCCTCCGCCTCCTCAGTGTCCTGAATTCATCTCCACCCGCGTCCCTACCTCCCCGGTGCCACCCTCTCCCGGTTCACCTCCAGCCCCGTCCCACTTCTTATGTGCCACCCCCTCGCCAGGGCTCCAAACTGCCCCTCCCCTGCCGTGTCCCGCTGCCACTCGCGAAAAGGTGAGCTCTGCTGCAGGGATGCCACCCGCAGGACGTCGGGGAGGAGGCCTGACTGCAATCGCGGGACCTTTCCCTCCCCAAGGGCGGAATTCAGACCACAGAGGTGAGCTGGGGGCGCTGGAGTAGGGGCAGGTCCCACGTACACGCGGTGACTTGCTGGCCTTCTCTGTAAATCGCAATTCCCAGCAGTATTTGCAGTAGCCAAGAAACGCGCCAGGCCCACTTTTGGAACTTCAAAATACAAATAATGTCTTTCAGCCTAGCCATAGGGAACACGAGAATAATTCCAAGTGGAAAAGTCAGGAAATTGAAGAACGGGATTAAATCTGGGAAACTGTCTATTCAAACAAAAATAAACACGACTCACACCTCAGGGAAAGAGAAAAGACAGAGAAACAGACTATGCCCCTTCCAAGAGTAAAAATGACAGTTATAACCAGATTAGAGGTGAAGGATAAGGAAGTAAGCACTACAGCCCAAGTGTAGATTAAAAAACAAGGCAGTTTATATAGAATGGATAACTCTTAATTCCCCCTGATCACTGGTTTTAATTATAAAGGGATTTAATTGTTCTAGATACATTCAATAAGGTCATACAGTGTTCTGAGCACTTCAGACACAAACAGAGAGAGCTCTACACTTTGGATGACTTTTTCCCATTTAACCCACCACCCCATAGTGCCCACCCCAGAAGCAATGTCCTGGAATGTGGCATGATGTTCTCGCTGGGTGGTTGTAATTGGGTGACACTGATATGGAGAAGCTTTAGTGCAGGCAGTGCAATTTGATGGCACCCAGGAGGCTTCCCACCCCACCTACTACCAGAATTTCCACCTCCTCACTGTGCCTCACCTTTCACTAATTACCTGGTCCAATTTCTGGATGTCAGGTATTCATTCATTCCCCTGTGTAAGCAGTGGGTATCTTCAGGAGAGTCATCCGTCTGCCTTTGTGGGAGTAAGGGGGAGGAAGAGACAGGAAGTATTTTAACCTTTGGTTCACATCCCAGCATGAATTCCTTTAATTTCCTCTGTCACCTTGCTTTCTTTCCTGCTGTCCCTAGCAGAAATCACTCAGGTTAGGTGATAGGGAGTTTGATTATGCCATGGTGCAGTGAGAAATCATTTCAAAGCATCAGGACACTGAAATAATGTTAAAGGACATACTTCAGAAGGTTATGAATGGCAGAAGGAAAGAGACTTAAGGCCAGCTAGCCAGTAATATAAGGCCCCTGGTATCAGGACATGTGGCTCAGTCGGTAAGGCGCCGGCCCCATATACCGAGGGTGGCAGGTTCAAACCCGGCCCCGGTTGAACTGCAACCAAAAAATAGCCGGGCGTTGTGGTGGGCGCCTGTAGTCCCAGCTGCTTGGGAGGCTGAGGCAGGAGAATCGCTTAAGCCCAGGAGTTGGAGGTTGCTGTGAGCTGTGTGATGCCACGGCACTCTACCGAGGGCCATAAAGTGAGACTCTGTCTCTACAAAAAAAAAAAGAAAGAAAAGAGGTACAACGTAGGTAATGCCAACCTTATAATTTTAAAGGCAGGCTCTGTATTCTGGCATACAAAGGCTGACCAGCAAATATCCAGCCATGTAGTACAGGTATGAAGAATAGTATTTTATTACTCAATGAGGTGAGCACACTGAAATCAGTATCAACAAGTAACATCCCGGGGTAAGTAGAAATTTCTACAGAATTTCTGTGGTACTGAAGACTTTGTTTACATAAACCTTAATTATGCAACAGATATTTTGACATCCATGGGGAGTGTCTGTGAGTGCCTACTTATTCAAATGCCAAATAAAGTACCTTTTAAAGTTCATGCTCATAATGGAAAAGGAGTAATAAATACCTTCTGGAAATGTGTGCTTTTTGCTTTAATCCACTGATGCCCTGTCTTCATTCAGGCTGCTATAAAGAAATAGCTTAGGCTGCGTAAAACAGCAGAAGCATGTTGCTCATGGTATTAAAGACGAGAAGTCCAATGTCCAGGCACCAGCAGATGTGTCTGGCGAGGGTCTACTCAGGTGGCTCCTTCTGTGTGTCCTCACGTATCAGAAAGGCTTGGGGAGCTCCCTTGAACCTCTTTTATAAAGGGCATTAATTCCACTTACCGGCACTTTACCCTCATAGTCACCGCTCAGAGGCCCCACATCTGAATGCCATCACCTCAGGGGATAGGTTTCGACATATGAATTTATTGAAACAAATACATATGGCAGGGCGGCGCCTGTGGCTCAGTCGGTGGGGCGCTGGCCCCATATACCGAGGGTGGTGGGTTCGAACCTGGCCCCGGCCAAACTGCAACCAAAAAATAGCTGGGCGTTGTGGCGGGCGCCTGTAGTCCCAGCTACTCGGGAGGCTGAGGCAAGAGAATCGCTTAAGCCCAGGAGTTGGAGGTTGCTGTGAGCTGGGTGAGGCCACAGCACTCTGCCGAGGGCCATAAAGTGAGACTCTGTCTCTACAAAACAAAAAACAAACAAAAAAAACAAATAAAGCTTTAAAAAAAACAAATACATATGGCAAATGGCAATAACCTGACCTCAAACCAGAATGAGGCCAGCCACCTCCCATGTTGCTAAATCAGTCTTTTCTTTCCTGTTTTCTTGTTTATGGGCTCTTAGAAGAGCAAAATACAGACTTCTAATCCTCTGCTCCCTTCACTAGTTCACAGCTCTCCTCAAACTTTCTAGATCAGGGATCCTCAAACTTTTTAAACAGAGGGCCAGTTCACTGTCCCTCAGACCGTTGGAGGGCCGGACTATAGTTTAAAAAAAACTATGAACAAATTCCTATGCACACTGCATATATCTTGTTTTGAAGTAAAAAAATAAAACAGGAACAAATACAATCACACCGCTGCATGTTGCCCGCGGGCTGTGGTTTGAGAACCCCTGTATCAATGTTGGGGACCTGGGCCTTGGAGCACAGACCTCACAGTCACCACCGGAGTCCAATAACAACAGGTGGATTTAAAATTAGGTTTCAGGGCAGCGCCTGTGGCTCAAGGAGTAGGGCGCCAGCCCCATATACCGGAGGTGGCAGGTTCAAACCCGGCCCTGGCCAAAAACTGAAAAATGAAAATGAAAAAATAAAATTAGATTTCTTAGCCTTTCTAGCCAGGAGCACGCTGTGGGCTTCCAAGGGTCCACTTAGACAAACGGTTCTCAACCTGTGGGTCACAACCCACAGGAACTGTATTAAAGGACCGAGGCATTAGGAAGGTTGAGAACCATTGACCTAGAGGGTCCTCATCCCCCTCCTTCTACTCATCTGGCCACTATTTTATCCCCACTCATGTGGTACGTGCTTTCTGGAACTCCACAGAATCTTTCTGTGCTTTTATTTATAATTCTAAAACTTTAATAATTTAGGTTGTCAACAGAATAGGAAGAAACTGAAAAACACATTGAAAGTCTAATTGTGCTTCCTTTTTAGAGCTGGTGACCTTAAATGCTGCTAGCCAGAGAGAAGTGTTATGTTGGTGTCCGTGGCAGTCATTCTTCACTTGTTGCAGGACCTAAAACTGGGTTACTTTGAGAGCAGTTGTGCTACAAATTTGGACTGAATTTTAGCAAATGTATTTATTTCAAGATATAACTGCTTATATTTCTGTCATTTCTAAAACAAATTGTAATTTAGAAAGCATATACAAAGCCTCTTAAAGACCTTTTCATGAAACTATGTGTATGTATAAATGGGATTAAGAACTTAGCATTTAATCATAGACTCTTTAATATAGATTTTTAATTGTTGATTTGTTGCCTCAACCATATTTAAGTTTATTTGGTCAGGGACAAGGATGATGGGGCTTTTTCTGAAGCTGCTATAGCATAATGCTCGGCACCTGGTAACAGTAAAATATTTGTTTAAAATGGATGTGCTATTAGATGTGATTTGTTGAGTACCTACTGGTAGGCTGAGGTGCCTTCAGTGAGCTGGGTTCCTAATAAAGCCAACTGAAACCCATCTCGGTATAAACCGTAAAATGAAACTTAAGCTTAACAAATCAAACACCTCCAACTAATCTCACGAAGAACTTCCCACAGGAACGATCCAAATAAGGGTATTGCTCCACTTGGGCTAATCAAGTATAGTAGGACCTCTGTAAGTTGACCACCCAAAGGACTGTAACCAACTGGTCAACATACAGAGGTGGTCAACATAAGGAGCAAAGCCTACTGTACTGATATGTACACGTGGTGCATGTCCAGTCTACGAAAATTACTTCAACCTATGGAGGTCAGCTGTGGTGCTACTGTATTTTCCTTGCCTTGCTTCTGCATTTCTCTAAAGGCTTTCCCCTCTTGCCCCTTTGGCGGAGCCTAGAACTGTCTGTGGTCTGGAGCTGCCCAATGCATGAATCACTGCTCAAATAAACTCTTTAAAGAGTTCCAATATTAAAATTTTAATGTGCCTGTTTGTCTTTTAACTCTACTGGATGTAAACCACAGAGCTGAGCTCCATGATGAACATGGATGAGGCTCCAGCCATGACTTCGAGTGATTTACAGTCCATCAGGAGACAGCATTAGAAGCACTGTCAGAGAAGCACAGACCAAGCACTGTGGCAGTCCCAGCATGGAAGGAGTCATTGTAGAGTTTAGAAAAGGAATAACAGTAAAACATTCATTTACATTGGGCTTGAAGGGTAAGTAGGCTTTTGGTAACTGGAGACAGACCAGGGAAGGTGGGAAGAGTCCTGGTTAGTTGAAAAGTAGGCTGGATGTTGTGAAGGATTTTAAAACAACACCATTGCAGATTAATTTATTTACTTATTGTTTTCTTTTAGAAATGGGGTCTCGCCTTCTCATCCAAGCTGGAAAGCAGTGGCATAATCATGGTTCATTGTAGCTTTGAACTCCTGAGCTCAAGCAATCCTCCTGACTCAGCCTCCCGAGTAGCTGGGAGTACAAGTACAGGGCACCACACCTGTTTTATAACTTCTGTAAAGGGTTCTTACTATGTTACCCAGGCTGTTCTCAAGCCATCCTCCTACCCTGGCCTCCAGAGTCACTAGGATTATAAGCACAGTGGAGCTTTAGGAAGACCACTGTGGCACCTGCATGCCTAATAGGTAAGGTGAGGGTGGACATTCGAGGTGAGGAGGATAGTTAAGAGGCTAATGCATCTTTGAATTATGAGGGAAAGAGGTCTGACTTAGATAGGGAAAATAAGGGACAGGAAACAGAGAATCAGCACTGCATTTGATATTTGCAAAGTACTTTCTCGGGTGGGCACAGCTACTGGGAGATGAGCATTACTCAGTGCCCCACCTGACAGTGAGGAAGAAGGGCTCATAAAGAGGAGTTGTGCGCCCAGTTTGCTCAGCTAATAAGGCTTATTAAATAAGCAATAGGACCTTGCCAGAGGCCATTATCTTTCTCATGGGGAGACACCAAAGGCAGAATCCAGGTAACTGGTTACACCAAAGGCAGAATCCAGGTAACTGGTTTCGGAAAGGCTTAGCCAAAGCCTAAACTTAGAGGAAAGAGTTGAAACACTTGGAAGAGAAACTGTCACAAGGGAGAGTCCCTTAAACAGCATCTAGAAACACTTTAACTCACCCTTTCACATTTAAAAAAAGGGGGGCAGGGAAAAGGAAGTGCAGAAACCTACAAAACATTTGAGAAAGATCTGCCAAGAGCTGAGCTCGATTTTAAATGTGAGATGGAGCACCTGGCAGAGGCTTAGCCGGACATAGAGATCAAGCCTAGTGGACAAGAAGCGCGAAGATAGTACATGTGAAAACTCAAAACTCAAGGGAAGAGGAGACAGTGAAATCAATGGGCAAGCTGGTGCGAGGAAACAAAATGTAATACGGAAGCAAAAGTGTTTGACGGACAGCACTCATTCATTATCTCCTCTTCCCCCTTCCCTTCATCGTCGTTCCTCCCTCCCTCCCCCTCTCTCCCTTCCTTTCTTCCTCTCTCTTTTCCTCCCCTCCACATTAATCTGGAGGGGATTAAAGGCAAGCCAGGCTCAAAGACACAAATAAATTACTCAAGATAATGAATGAAATACTTTGAGGAATGGAGTAATTAGTTAAGTCAGTGGGGTACCAGCCTCTCTTCAAACATCAGAAATGATTGGGATAATGTGACATTCCCCCTGCCATTAAAATTTCAAGTTTTCATGGCCAGTCATGGTGGCTCACACCTATAATCCTAGCACTTTGAGAGGCCAAGGAAGGAGGATCACTTAAAGCCAGAAACTCAAGACCAGCCTGAGCAAGAGCTAGACCCTGTCTCTATAAAAAATAGAAAAATTGGACTTGGCACGGTGGCTCACGCCTGTAATCCTTGCACTTTGCGAGGCTGAGGCTGGTGGATTGCCTGAGCCCATGAGTTAGAGACCAGCCTGAGCCAGAGTGAGACCCCTTCTCTAAAAATAGCCAGCCATTGTGGTGGGCTCCTGTAGTCCCAGCTACTCAGGAGTCTGAGGCAAGAGAATTGCTTGAGCCCAAGAGTTTCAGGTTGCTGTGAGCTATGATGCTACGGCACTCTACTGAGGGCAACAAAGTGAAAAAAAAAGAAAAAGAAAAAGTACCAGGGCCTGATGGCAGACATCTGTAGTCCCAGCACCTGTAGTACCAACAACTTGGGAGGCTGAGGCAGGATCCTCTCTAGAGCTCAGGTGTTTGAGAATGCTGCGTGCTGGGTTGGTGCCACAGCACTTTAGCCTAGGCAACAGAGCCAGACGCTGTCTCAAAACACAAACAGACGAACCAAAATTCAGACCTTCCTAATTTTTAGGAATACTGTGGTTTTTCTCCATGGTGGCTTCCAATTTAAAAATCACTTTAAGACCATGCACATGACTCATGCCTGTAGTCTTAGCACTTGGGGAAGCTGAGGTGTATGGATTGCTTGAGCTCAGGGATTTGAGACCAGCCTTCCTACTTGGGAGAATGAGGCAAGAGGATCTCTTGAGCCCAAGAGTCTGAGGTTGCTGTCAGCTATGATGTCATCCTATCCAGGGTGACAGAGTAAGAATATGTCTCAAAATAAAATGAAAAGCACTTTTACATACATTATCTACATATCCACACTTAGTCAAAAGATACCACCACTAATAGAACCTGCTTGAGCACTATAGCCTGAGGTTATTTGAATGGCAGTTTTTCCTCCCATATAAAAACCTGTCAGACTCCTTGGAGATGTCCCTTCTCTGTGATAATCATCCCTAAGTCCTACAGCTGGTCTTCTGTCAAGACATGGATTTGAATTACTTTGCCTCCTTCTCCTCCACACATGTACAGTTTGTCAGTATTTGTCTTAAAATCAGTACCCATATATAAGTGAAAAATTCCACATGTGTCAGACAAGTTCTGAATAGTACTGGCCTGTTCCCACCACTTATCGTTAGCTTACTTCTTTTGAAGCTTAAAATGAAATTCAAGTTTGGAGTTAACATATCTCACTTCTGAATGATGCTGAACTTTAACTTCAGTTTTTACTTCTTCCCCAGTAAACTGTACAAGGGAATAATAGTCTATCCCCTGAGTGTTAAAATGAAAAAAGGATAAACAAATACATCCTTAGTAGGGCATTTCTGGAAGGATATATAAGAAAGTGTGAACAGGTGCTCTTAATTTCCAGAGAGGAGGAAAGGGAGGTTTTTAACCTTTTATACTCTTTGTACTGCGATTATGAGTTGCTTAATGACAGGGTTTCATTCTGAGAAATTCGTCGTTAGGTGATTTCATCACTGTGGGAATATCATAGGGAGTACTTACACATACCTGCGTGGTCTAGCCTACTACATACCTGGCAGTGTGGTATATATCCTGGGCTATACACCTGCACAGTATGCCACAACATTTGACACTGTAGGCAACTGTACACAATGACAAGTATTTGTATATCTAAACACACCTAAACAAGGAAAAGATTGAGTACTCTTTGTACTGCGATTATGAGTTGCTTAATGACAGGGTTTCATTCTGAGAAATTCGTCGTTAGGTGATTTCATCACTGTGGGAATATCATAGGGAGTACTTACACATACCTGCGTGGTCTAGCCTACTACATACCTGGCAGTGTGGTATATATCCTGGGCTATACACCTGCACAGTATGCCACAACATTTGACACTGTAGGCAACTGTACACAATGACAAGTATTTGTATATCTAAACACACCTAAACAAGGAAAAGATTGAGTAAAAATATGGTATGAAAGATTAAGAGGCCTGGTGTGGTGGCTCATGCCTGTAATCCTAGTGCTTTGGGAGGCCAAGGTGGGAGGATCTCTTGAGCTCAGCAGTTCAAGACCAGCCTGAGCAAGAGGCAGACCCCATCTTTTCTATTCTCTGCCAAAAATAGAAAAAAAGAAGAATTAGCAGGGCCTGGTGGTGGGCGCCTGTTGTCCCAGCTACTGGGATACTGGGGCAGGAGCATCACTTGAGCTCAGGAGTTAAGGTTGCTGTGAGCCATGATGACATCATGGCACTATAGCCTGAGCAACTAGAATGAGAGTCTGTCTCAAACAAACAAAAAAAAAAAAAGATTAAAAACTGGTATACTTGTATAGGGCACTTACCACAAAGAGAGCTTGCAAGACTGGACATTGCCTGGGTGAGTGTGAGTGAGCAGTGAGGGAATGTGAGGCCTCCGTCATTACTGTGCGCTGCTGTGGGGGGACCTGGGCATGACTGTGCGCTGCTGTGGGGAGGCCTGGGTATGACTGTGTGCTGCTGTGGGGAGGCCTGGGTATGACTGTGTGCTGCTGTGGGGGGGGGGAACTGGGCATGACTGTGTGCTGCTGTGGGGAGGCCTGGGCATGACTGTGCGCTGCTGTGTGGAGGCCTGGGTATGACTGTGTGCTGCTGTGGGGGGGACCTGGGTATGACTGTGTGCTGCTGTGGGGGGGCCTGGCATTACTGTGAGCTGCTATGGGGAGACCTGGATATGACCGTGCGCTGCTGTGGGGTGGGGGGCAGGTATTACTGTGAGCTGCTGTGGGGGTGAGGGGGCTGGGCATGACTGTGAGCTGCTGTGAGGAGTCCTAGCATTACTGTGAGCTGCAGTGGGGGAGGCCTGGGCATTACAGTGTGCTGCTGTGGGGAAGCCCAAACATTACTGTGAGCTGGTTGCCGTGAGGGTAGGCCTAGGCATTACTGTGAGCTGCTGTGGGCTTTATAAACAGCATGCACTTAGGCTGCAGCAAATTTATAAAAATTTGTTTTCTTCCATAATAAGTTAATCTTAGCTTACTATAATGTTTTTGCTTTTTAAACTTGCATATATATATATATATTTTTTTTTTTTTTGGCCAGAGCTGGGTTTGAACCTGCCACCTCCAGCATATGAGGCCGGCGCCCTACTCCTTTGAGCGACAGGCACCGCCCTAAACTTGCAATTTTTTAATGTTTTGATGTTTTTGTAGTAACTTTTAACTTAAAACGCAAACACTATTTTCTTCATATACTTATTCTATAAGATTCTATAAAATTCTACCAAATTTTTTTTTAACTTTTTTGTTAAAAACTAAGATACAAATGCAGATGAAAGCCTGCATCTACACAAAGTCAGATCACTGTCTCCACCTCCACACTTTGTCCCACTGGAAGATCCTCAGGGACGTGACAGGCATGGAGCCGCCCTCTCCTGCCGCAAGAATACCTTCTAATGTACTCCTGAAGGACCTGCCTGAGGCTGTTTTGCAGTTGAATTTCTATTTGTAAGTAAAAGTACTACTTTAGTACATACAATAGAAAGTATGGTATCATAAATGTGGAAACCAGTAACAGTTTATTATTATTATCAAGTATTAAGTACTGTACACTATTGTGAGTCTCATATTTTCATACAGCCAGTAGAGCAGTAGGTCTCTTTACAACAGCATCACCCAGACACATGAGCAGTGTGTTGTCCACGTCAGTATTATGATGGCTCTGTCACTAAGGCAATGGGAAATTTTCAGTTTCATTAGACTCTTATAGGACCACCACCATATATAAAGTCTATTATTAATTGACATAGTTATAGGGTGTGTGAGTGTATTTGCATTTTTACTTTAAATATATAATAAAAATGAAAGATTTTAAAGAATAATTTTATTCCTACCTATATTTAGTCAAATAAATACCTAATATTCTCTGAACTACAGTTAACCTAAAAGCTTAGTTTTTTTAGTTGGATTTTTAACTTATCCATACTAACTTTCATCCTTTTTTATGCACCCACTTAAATCCTACTTGGATTTTTGAACCCTTTCTGAATCTCGACTCTTTATTCTAACTCAATACCTTTCTTTCCCATAATAATCTCCTCTGCCAAATTGATAAATATACTGTGTATATTTAATAGTGATAACAGTGATAGTGATAATAACAGTGGCAACACCCAATATTTGTAAGGGCTTCATGCATTCTATGCATTTTACAGGCAGTAGCTCATTTTCTCGTCACACCACTCCTTTGAGGTCTGAATAATCTCCATTTATAGATGATGAAACCAAATTTAAAAGAAGGAAATTAGCTTGCCCATGTTCACACATGTAGTTAGAAGCAGAGCTGAGATCTGAAAGTTATGTCTCTCTGATACAGAGAGGGTATTCTTTCTTTTTTATTAATTATGATAAAAAAACACATACCATGAAATCTATTCTCTTAGCCAATATTTACTTGTACAACACAATATTGTCAACTCTATGCACAGCAGACAGTAGGTTAGAGCACCACACCAGCCCGGTCATCAATGGAAACAATAAACAGGACAGGGTCAGGGGCAGAAAATTGTGCCCAGTGCAACAACAGTCTGTGACTTACACTCTTTGTGTACATTATGCTGTCTTTCAACTACAAACAGTGACTAAGAACGCCTCACACTGAGCCGTCCAACAGGATGGTCACTACCCACGAGGGCTCCAGAGCCTTGAAACGTGGGTCAGTCCAAACTGAGTCCAAATGTGCTGGACACAGCATGTACACTCTGGATTCCAGAGACTTAGCACCAGATAAAGAATGTAAGATATCTCATCAATTCTTATTTATATTGATAGCATGTTCAAATAACATTTTGACATATTCGGTTAAATAGAATATATTTTTAATTTCACCCATTTTTTTTATTTTATTGTTAAATCATAGCTGTGTACATTAATGCGATCATGCGGCACCATACACTGGTTTTATAGACCATTTGACACATTTTCATCACACTGGTCAACATAGCCTTCCTGGCATTTCCTTTAGTTATTCTGTTAAGACATTTATATTCTACATTTAGTAAGTTTCACACATACGGTTGTAAGATGCACCATAGGTGCAATCCCATCAATCACCCTCCCTCTGTCCATTCTCCCCCCTCCCTCCCCTCCCTCTTCCCCTTCCCCATATTCTTGGGTTATAACTAGGTTATAGCTTTCATATGAAAGCCATAAATTAGTTTCATAGTAGGGCTGAGTACATTGGATACTTTTTCTTCCATTCTTGAGATACTTCACTAAGAAGAATATGTTCCACCTCCATCCATGTAAACATGAAAGAGGTAAAGTCTCCATCTTTCTTGAAGGCTGCATAATATTCCATGGTGTACATATACCACAATTTAATCCATTCATGGATTGATGGACACTTGGGCTTTTTCCATGACTTAGCAATTTTGAATTGGGCTGCAATAAACATTCTGGTACAAATATCTTTGTTATAATGTGATTTTTGGTCTTCTGGGTATATACCTAGTAGAAGAATTATAGGATTGAATGGCAGATCTATTTTTAGATCTCTAAGTGTTCTCCAAACATCTTTCCAAAAGGAATGTATTAATTTGCATTCCCACCAGCAGTGTAGAAGTTTCTCTTCAAGTCCCTTGCCCAGCCTGCGATGGGATCACTTGTTCTTTTCTTGCTTATACGTTTGAGTTCTCTGTGGATTCTGGTTATTAAACCTCTGTCAGAGACATAACCTACAAATATCTTCTCCCATTCTGAGGGCTGTCTGCTTGCTTTACTTACTGTGTTCTTGGATGTGCAGAAGCTTTTTAGTTTGATCAGGTTCCAGTAGTGTATTTTTGAAGCTGCTTCAATTGCCCAGGGGGGTCCTCCTCATAAAATACTCACCCAGACCGATTTCTTCAAGAGTTTTCCCTGCACTCTCTTCTAGTATTTTTTATAGTTTCATGTCTTAAGTTTAAATCTTTAATCCAGTGAGAGTCTATCTTAGTTAATGGTGAAAGGTGTGGGTCCAGTTTCAGTCTTGTACAGGTTGCCAGCCAGTTCACCCAGCACCATTTGTTAAATAGGGAATCTTTTCCCCACTGAATGTTTTTAATTGGCTTGTCAAAGATCAAATAGCTGGTAAGTAGCTGGGTTCATCTCTTGGTTCTCTATTCTGTTCCATACATCTACCTCTCTGTTTTTGTGCCAGTACCATGCTGTTTTGATCACTATCGATTTATAGTATAGTCTGAAGTCCAGTAGCATGATTCTTCCTGCTTTGTTTTTATTTCTGAGTAATGTCTTGGCTATTCGAGGTTTTTTCTGATTTTCTAAAATGAAGTATTATTTTTTTTCAAACTCTTTAAAGTATGACAGTGGAGCTTTAATAGGGATTGCATTAAAATTGTATATTGCTTTGGGTAGTATGGACATTTTAACAATGTTGATTCTTCCCAGCCATGAGCATGTATGTTTTTCAATTTGTTAACATTTTCAGCTATTTCTTTTCTTAGAGTTTCATAGTTGTCTTTATAGAGATCTTTCACATCCTTTGTTAGATAAACTCCAAATATTTCATCTTCTTTGGCACTACTATGAACAGAATAGAGTCCTTATCTATTTTTTCACCTTGACTATTGTTGGTATATATAAAGGCTACCGATATATGAATGTTGATTTTGTAACCTGAGACGCTGCTGTATTCCTTGATCACTTCTAAGAGTTTTGCAGTAGAATCCCTAGTGTTTTCCAGATATACAATCATATCATCTGCAAAGAGCAAATCCTCTATTCTTCTGAGATTTCCAAAGTGACTATCTAAATTTCAGAATTCCTCCCCTGTCATTTACCTAGTTGCATCCTCAAATTATCCCGCGTAATTCTTTTTTTTTTTTAATTTGGCCGGGGCTGGGTTTGAACCCGCCACCTCCGGCATATGGGACCGGCGCCCTACCAGCTGAGCCACAGGCGCCGCCCCCCGCGTAATTCTTAAGATAGGCTCCCTTGCTCCCTGACCAACAGGAGATCAGCTTTGTTACTGTCAGGCGTATGAAGTAGGGTGTCTTCCTCCCCATCTTAAAATCTGCTACTTGAAAGTGAAATGAAACCTAGTCTTTTTCTTTGACTCAAGGAAAGATGACTCATTCTGAATGCATTTCTCCTACTTTCCTGAAAGATTTTCCTTAACTGTTTAAGTCTAAAAAGTTTATTTGTTAGGTGAACTGTTTTCTTGACCTTTTTTATTCCTTGTTGGAAAAGCTAAGTGAAGACTGTGTTGGGGCGTATGTACTCTGCTGCAGCTCCTAGGACCCAGACACACCTGCAGTCAGAGAATCTGATCCCACATTTGGCCATTAAGCTGTGTATCCTTAGGCAAGCCACTTAATTTCACCCTTAAAATGTGTATAATGATATATACTCTGCTCAATCTTTGTTGTGATGACCCAGTATGATAAAGTATGAGAATGTGCTCTTTAAAACAATCACAGAGGAGAGGAGGTGCCCGTAGCTCCGTGGGCAGGGTGTCAGCCACATATACTGAGGCTGGTGGGTTTGAGCCTGGCCTGGGCCTACTAAACAATAATGACAACTGTAACCAAAAAATAGCAGGGCGTTGTGGTGGGCGGCTGTAGTCCCAGCTACTCAGGAGGCTGAGGCAAAAGAATTGCTTAATCTGGAGTTTGATACACAGCTGTGAGCTGTGATATCATGACACTCTACCAAGGGCAATATAGTGAGACTCTGTCTCAAAATAAAAAAAAAATCCTAGAATGACCATTTGTGAACGATGGGATTATAGGCCACCTTTATTTTCTACCATGTGTTATCCATAATTGACACTTAAAAAAAAGCATTCAATTTGTATTAAAGTTTACGTATTTTTAAAAACATGCAGTGCTGCACACATATGAAAATTCCTTTTGACATTAAGCTCTAATTTTATAGATTTTTCTAATAACAATCCATGAATGGCTAACTGTCTCATGGTGACGGTGTCAGGAGATCTCTGAAGGGTATGAGTGTACAGAGGATAGTTCAGATGTGTGTTTAGACATCAAGAAAAATAGAAATAGGACTTTTCCTTGGAAAATTGGTTAATTTAAATAAAACAAATGCCTTTACTCAGGGTGATTAGTGTCCTACTGCTAGGGAGTGAAATGTCTGGTTTCTCCATCGAATGCCCTGAGTGCCCTGGGTCTCTTGCCTCTCACCCAGGCACATCACAGGTGCTCAAGCACTAGTGAATGAATGAATGAATGAATGGATGGATCCTCACTGCTGCTCCCCTGGTTTCGGTCCTCGTCTTTTCAGATGGACTGCTGTGCAAACCTAACTGAATTCCATGATGGAAAGTACAAACCTTCCAGCCCATTGACCATAATTCCGCCAAAGTGTCTGCTGTGGTCTGAACATTTAATAAACAGTAAGTTAGAAAATAATAAGTCCATGGACCAAGTAAGCGAAACACAAATTAATAATGGTAAATCTCAGACTCTTTAGGATAGATGGCAGGTAGGCCATCACTTTAAAAGTTATTTTCAACTTGTAATGAATCTACTCAGTGCAAGTACAAAAATAATAATTCGCTAGTTAATTAAAAGTTGGGGCCAAGCTTCCACCAGAAGATTAAAATAGGTGGGAACCTGTTTGCTGCCCTGGGCCACTCTCCACTGCGTGGAAGGTGCTGTAGAGTTCAGAGCCAATTAAAGCACAGCTGCCTTTCACTCTGCTGGATGGAACACTGGTGACTTTGTCTGAATTAATTCTGTCTGGTACTCCTGATCTATTCACAGTCCAGTTCCCCTTTGCTCTTTGTGCAGATTCCTGGCTGGTATGTGCCAAGCACCGTTGGTCTTCCTGCACTTGCTAGTCAATGAATTTTAACCCCATTATGTGATGGTCATTTAATAGTGAGAGGAGCCAAGTGGGGAAACGCTATGATTTTGAGCCTTGGTGAAGCTGCCTGTGAACAGGGTTTGCAAACTGTGTCTTAACCGAAGGAATCTTGGAAGCCTGGCTAGGGTTAGGGATAAATTTGAACTGCTTCTTTCAATGTCAATTTTTTTCAGCAGAATGACTTTTATTTTGTGTGATAGTCTTTTTATTTATTTTTTTAATTCAGGGAATTTTATTGACGTTACATGACAAGGTGGGGCTCCTTAGGCCCCTCTTGTTCTTGAGGGGGTCTGGTGTGGAAACTGTCGAGGGGAGATTCTCAGTGAGGTGGGGGACTGAGTAGGCAGGGGTCCCCCAGCAGCTAAGGGCCTTTCTCTTTCTCTCGTGCTCTGCTGGGGCTTGTGGTCTGGGGGTTCTTACTCCTTGGAGGCCATGTGGGCCATAAGATCCACCACCCTGTTGCTGTAGCCAAATTCATTATCATACCAGGCAATGAGTTTGACAAAGTGGTCATTGAGGGCAATGCCAGCCGCAGCATCAAAGGTGGAAGAATGGGTGTCACCGTTAAGTCAGAGGAGTTGACCTGGTGCTCAGTGTAACCCAGGATGCCCTTGAGGGGGCCCTCTGATGCCTGCTTCACCACCTTCTTGATATCATTGTATTTGGCAGCCTTCTCTAGACGGCAGGTGAAATCCACGACAGACGCATTGGCAGTGGGGACACGGAAGGCCATGCCAGTAAGCTTCCCATTCAGCTCAGGGATGACCTTGCCCACAGTCTTGGCTGCGCCAGTTGAGGCAGGGATGATGTTCTGGAGAGCCCCACGACCATCATGCCACAACTTCCCAGAGGGGCCATCCACAGTCTTCTGGGTGGCAGTGATGGCATGGACTGTGGTCATGAGTCCCTCCACAATGCCAAAGTTGTCATGGATGACCTTAGCCAAGGGGGTTAAGCAGCTGGTGGTGCTAAGCAGTTGACAATGTAGAGGCTGTTTTCGTACTTCTCATGGTTCACACCCATCACAAACATGGGGCATCAGCAGAAGGGGCAGAGATGATGACCCTTTTGGCACCCCCCTGTAGGTGAGCCCCAGCCTTCTCCATGGGGGTGAAGACACCAGTGTACTCCACAACATACTCTGCACCTGCCTCACCCCATTTGATTTTGGTGGGATCTCGCTCCTGGAAGATGGTTATTGGATTTCCATTGATGACAACCTTCCCGTTCTCAGCCTTGACTGTGCCATGGAATTTGCCATGGGTGGAATCATACTGGAACATGTAGACCATGTAGTTGAGGTCAATGAAGGGGTCATTGATGGTGACAGTATCCACTTTGCCAGAGTTAAAAGCAGCCCTGGTGACCAGGCGCCCAATATGACCAAAGCCATTTACTCCGACCTTCACTTTCACCATGGTGCCTCAGGGATGCGGCTGGCGCTGCAGTAGAAGAAGTGGCTGTCTGACGAACGGGAGGACCAGAACTTGTGTGATAGTCTTAGGGGCCATTTGAGTCATCTCTCAACTCATGTTCATTAGGATAAAAAAGGGAACTTGAATAGATAATCTCTGAGGGTAACTCTCAAAATGCTACACACAGCCAGGCATCAAGCACCACAAGTTCTTTATTTTTTTAATTTATTTTTCTTTTTGGAGATTCATTGAGGGTACAAGACACCAGGTTACACTGATTGCATTTGTTATGTAAGGTCTCTCTTATACTTGTGTCTTGCCCCCCAAAGGTGTGGCACACACCAATACCCCCACCCCCCTCCCTTCTTTCCACTCTCTGCTCTTCCTTTCCCACACCCTCATTCTGCCTTCTCTCTCTCTGCTCTCTCCTTCCCCTACCCGCCACCATATACTAGGTCCTTAATTGTCCTCATATCAAAATTGAGTACATAGGATTCATGCTTCTCCATTCTTGTGATGCTTTACTAAGAATAATGTGTTCCACTTCCATCCAGGTTAATACAAAGGCTGTAAAGTCTCCATCTTTTTAATGGCTGAATAGTATTCCATGCTGTACGTACACCAGAGTTTGTTAATCCATTCCTGGGTTGTTGGGCATTTAGGCTGTTTCCACATATTGGCGATTGTAAATTGAGCTGCAATAAACAGTCTAATGCAAGTGACCTTATGATAAAAGGATTTTTATCCTTCTGGGTAGATGCCCAGTAATGGAAATGCAGGATTAAATGGGAGGTCTAGCTTGAGTTCTTTGAGGGTTCTCCACACTTCTTTCCAAAAAGGTTGTACTAGTTTGCAGTCCCACCAGCAGTGTACAAGTGTTCCTTTCTCTCCACATCTGCACCAGCATCTGCAGTTTTGAGATTTTGTGACGTGGGCCATTCTCTCTGGGGTTAGATGACTACAAGTTCTTTTTAAACACATCTGTTTATGTCTCCTCTCATCCTCACAGCCAGGCCCTCCGTCTAGGGGCTGGCTTTAACTCCAGCTTAGACTAAAATATTAGCTTCCTTTCTTTTTTTTTATGGCAGTCTCTAATGTTAACTTCTTAATTGTTCTTTCTTCTTCCAATGTGTCAGCTCCCCCTCCTCATTGTATCCATTCTGTACCTCTGGCGTGTTAATCCTCTAGAATAGCAGTCCCCAGCCTTTCTGCATTTTCACAGGAGATGAATTTTCCATAGACGTGGAGGGCATTAGATTCTCATAAGGAGGCACAACCTAGCTCCCTCGCATGAACAGTAAGAGTGTGGTTCTCACTCCTATGAGAATCTAATGCTGATGTGACAGGAGGCAGAGGTCAGGAGGTGATGCGAGCAGTGGAGAGTGGCTGTGAATATAGATGAAGCTTCCCTGACTTGCCCACTGCTCGCCTCCTGCTGGTCTGCCTGGTTCCTAACAGAGCCACAGCTTCCTCATTGCTTAAAAGCGAGTCCAAGAGTGTTAGGTTGGACTTTAAGGCCGATGATGCCCACCTGGTCTCCACAGGGCTCCTCAGCTCCGGTCAGATTTGCATCACGGGACGTTCACATGCCCACTCTGCATTTCCAAGGTATCATTCCTGTCCTGTTCTTTCTCTTCAGCCTCTTAAGGCCTCAGAGAAGTCCAACTGCCTCTCCAAGACCTTTCTGTATAGATGGTCTCCATTTCTGAACTCCTGGAGTTTTACTCTATTTAGATATTTATAATATTCACTAATGCTTCATACTGTTTTTTAAATCATTTTGTGTACCTTTTTAAAACCTGAATGTTAAACACCTGTGTGTCCAGGACTTATTTTAGGCCAACACTGTGCAATAGAAATATAATGTAAGCTGCAAATGTAATTATAAATTTTTTTTTTTTTTCAGTTTTTGGCTGGGGCTGGGTTTGAACCCACCACCTCTGGCATATAGGGCTAGCGCCCTACTCTTTTGAGCCACAGGTGCCTCTCATAATTATAAAATTTTTAGTAGCCATGCTAAAAAATAAATAGGTGTATCTTGAAAAACTAATACTTCGTTTTATATGGAATCAGGAAAAACCTTGAATAGACAAGACATTACTCAGAAATAAAAACAAAGCAGGAGGAATCACGCTACCAGACCTCAGACTATACTATAAATTGATAGTGATCAAAACAGCATGGAATTGGCACGAAAACAGAGAGGTAGATGTATGGAACAAAATAGAGAACCAAGAGATGAACCCAGCTACTTACCATTATTTGATCTTTGACAAGCCAATTAAAAACATTCAGTGGGGGGCGGCGCCTGTGGCTCAGTTGGTAAGGCACCAGCCCCATATACCGAGGGTGGTGGGTTCAAACCCAAACCCGGCTGAACTGCAACCAAAAAATAACTGGGCATTATGGCGGGCGCCTGTAGTCCCAGCTACTCGGGAGGCTGAGGCAAGAGAATTGCTGAAGCCCAGGAGTTGGAGGTTGCTGTGAGCTGTGTGATGCCATGGCACTCTACTGAGGGCCATAAAGTGAGACTCTGTCTCTACAAAAAAAAAAAAAACATTCAGTGGGGAAAAGATTCCCTATTAAACAAATTGTGCCGGGTGAACTGGCGGGCAACCTGTACAAGATTGAAACTGGACCCACACCTTTCACCATTAACTAAGATAGACTCTCACTGGATTAAAGATTTAAACTTAAGACAGCAAACTATAAAAATACTAGAAGAGAGTGCAGGGAAAACTGTTGAAGAAATCGGCAAGTATTTTATGAGGAGGACCCCCCGGGGAATTGAAGCAGCTTCAAAAATACACTACTAGAACCTGATTAAACTAAAAAGCTTCTGCACATCCAAGAACACAGTAAGTAAAGCAAGCAGATAGCCCTCAGAATGGGAGAAGATATTTGTAGGTTATGTCTCTGACAGAGGTTTAATAACCAGAATCCACAGAGAACTCAAACGTATAAGCAAGAAAAGAACAAGTGATCGGGCGGCGCCTGTGGCTCAGTCCGTAGGGCGCCGCCCCCATATGCCGAGGGTGGCGGGTTCAAACCCGGCCCCGGCCAAACTGCAACCAAAAAATAGCTGGGCGTTGTGGTGGGCGCCTGTAGTCCCAGCTACTCGGGAGGCTGAGGCAAGAGAATCGCTTAAGCCCAGGAGTTGGAGGTTGCTGTGAGCTATGTGATGCCACGGCACTCTACCGAGGGCCATAAAGTGAGACTCTGTCTCTACAAAAAAAAAAAAAAAAGAAAAGAACAAGTGATCCCATCGCAGGCTGGGCAACAGACTTGAAGAGAAACTTCTCTGAGGAAGACAGGCGTGCAGACATATGAAAAAATGCTCATTATCCTTAATCATCAGAGAAATGCAAATCAAAACTACTTTGAGATATCATCTAACTCCAGTAAGATTAGCCCATATCACAAAATCCCAAGACCAGAGATGTTGGTGTGGATGTGGAGAAAGGGAGCACTTCTACACTGCTGGTGGGAATGCAAATTAATACATTCCTTTTGGAAAGATGTTTGGAGAACACTTAGCAATCTAAAAATAGATCTGCCATTCAATCCTATCATTCCTCTACTAGGTATATACCCAGAAGACCAAAAATCACATTATGACAAAGATATTTGTACCAGAATGTTTACTGCAGCCCAATTCATAATTGCTAAGTCATGGAAAAAGCCCAAGTGCCCATCGATCCACGAATGGATTAATAAATTGTGGTATATGTACACCATGGAATATTATGCAGCCTTAAAGAAAGATGGAGACTTTACCTCTTTCATGTTTACATGGATGGAGGTGGAACATATTCTTCTTAGTGAAGTATCTCAAGAATGGAAGAAAAAGTATCCAATGTACTCAGCCCTACTATGAAACTAATTTATGGCTTTCATATGAAAGCTATAACCCAGTTATAACCTAAGAATATGGGGAAGGGGGAGAGGGAAGGGAGGGAGGGGGAGAATGGGCAGAGGGAGGGTGATTGGTGGGATTACACCTGCGGTGCATCTTACAAGGGTACAAGTGAAACTTAGTAAATGTAGAATATAAATGTCTTAATAGAATAACTAAGAAAATGCCAGGAAGGCTATGTTAACCAGTGTGATGAAAATGTGTCAAACGGTCTATAAAACCAGTGTATGGTGCCCCATGATTGCATTAATGTACACAGCTATAATTTAATAATAATAAAAAAAAGAATAGAGGATTCTCCCATTTCCCAAATCTGCTGTCTTTTTTTAAACTGATTTCTCAGTGAGCTTGCCTTTCTTAGAACAATTCTTCCAGTTGTACTTCAGTCTTCCTGGCCTCTGAGAGCAGCATGGGGGATTCTTGGCAGCCTTATTTGTTCCCAGACTGTGGCTGTCCTTCCTGGTACTTAGAGCTGCAGAAGAAGTAAAACTCACATAGGAGGAAGCAAGGTTTGTCTTGGGTTCATCCTCATCCCCCTTGTTATCCCTATTTTAAAAAAAATTTCATCCTTAAACAAAGCATAGCCCGTAAACAAACACATGTAGTTCCTTGGTTAAAGGTGGGAGGGTAACTGTTACTGGCTGGGACATTAAGAAGATTGGAGGATTATGAAAGACATCTCATTAGTTATGAAAACCACTGTTGACCCTTGAACAACTTGGGGTTAAGATCATCAACCTCTACCCCCACAAAGCGCAAAATCTTCATGTAACTTATTACTTCCCCAAATTTAACTAATAGCCTTCTATCGCCTTAATGATAACATAAATATTGTATATTATATGTACTAAATATTGTATTCTGATAATAAAGCTGTATTATATTGTATTCTGATAATAATAAATAATAAAAAATGTTATTAAGAAAATCATAAGGAAGATAAAATATGTTTATTGTTCATTGAATGGAAGTGAATCATCATAAAGGTCTTCATCTTCTTGTCTTGACATTGAACAGGTTGAAGATGAGGAGGAAAAACTGGAGGGGTCTTGCTATGTCAGGGGTGGCTGAGGAGGAAGAAAACTCACATATAACTGGATCCACATAGTTCATTCCTGTGTTGGTATGAATTACAGTTGGTATGAATTCCTGTAATGAATTACAGTTCATTAAAGCCAAGAGCTGGGCATAGTGGCTCATGCCTGTAATCCCCGCATTTGGGAGGCTGAGGCAGGTGGATTGCCTGAGCTCACGGGTTCAAGACCAGCCTGAGCCAAAGCAAGACCCTGTCTCTAAAACAATAGCCGGGCATTATGGCGGGCGCCTGTAGTCCCAACCACTTGGGAGGCTAATGCAAGAGAATCACATGAGCCCAAGAGTTGGTGTCTATGACACCACAGCACTCTACTGAGGGCAACAAAGTGAGACTCTGTCTCAAAAAAATAAAAATAAATAAAAATAAAATAAAGCCAAGGGAGAGGTTTAGAACAGCATTGGGGTTAAGGCTGATTTATAGCACCTGAATTAGTTAAAACTTTGCAAGTTACTTTTAATATTTAGAGAGCTTTCTCCTATGAACTTAAGAGTAAAATAGCAAATTAGGTGCTTATTTCCCATTGGAACATTTTAATTGATCTCACTTACTTCATCCCCTCACCCCCACAATTTCTTAGCTCATACAGAACAATATTTTATTTTACTTTATTATTTTATTTTATTTATTCTATTTTTTAGAGATGGGGTCTCGCTCTGTTGCACAGGCTAGAAGTTTTGGGCCCACGCAATCCTTTCACCTCAGCCTTCTGAGTAGCTAGGACTACAGGTATGTGCCACAATGCCCAGCTATTTTTTTTTTTTTTTTAATTTTTCCATAGAGATGAGGAACTCACTTTGTTGGCCAGGCTGGCCTCGAACTCCTGACTTCAAACAATCCTCCTGTCTTGGCCTTCTAAAGTGTGGTATTATAAACACGAGCCATCATACTGGTCCCTCATTGTTTCTTGAAAGGTGGCAGGTTCTGCCAAGACTTCCTCCTTTGAGAATTAAGGACTGAGGGACCATCTAGCTATTTTATCCATAATACCAAGGGTTGGCCAACATTTTTTTGCAAGGGGGCTGATAGTAAACATTTTAGACCTTGAAGGCTACCATAGCTCTATAAAAATAGCAGTTGTAGAAGCAGCAATGGACAATTTGTACTTGAATAAGGGAGGCTGTGTTCCAAAAAAACTTTATTTGCAAAATCAGGCAAAGGGCCAGATTTGTCCCATGGGCCATAGTTTATAGAACCTTTGTCTAAGATCATCAATTTCTTTTGAACTTTATTTTAAAATAAGCATTTTAAAATGGTCAATGAGTAAGGAGATGGGGGTCTGGTATTGAGACTCTTTGCCTAGTTTTTCCTTGTATATTAAATCTCCTATTTCTGATTGAATCCATCTATAAAAAGTGAGAATAGTGTAACTTTGTCTTCTGCTACTTTGTCAATTTGCTTATTAGTTCAAACAGGTATGTGTATGTGTGTGTAACCTTTAGGATTTTGGATATTATAAGATTATATAAAATCTGTGAACAGAGCTAATTTTACTTCTTCCTTGCCAGTTTGGATGCTTTTTCTTTTTCTTACTTAATTTCTCCTGCTGGAACTTCCAGTACTGTGTTGAGTAAAAGTGATGACAGCAGCACCTTGCCTTGTCCCTGGTCATAGAGGAAAAGCTTTCAGTCTTTCATCACTCACTCAACCCACCGTGTTACTTACACATCTGTGTCTCAGGTCCACCTGCTGGGCAAGCTCGCCAACCACAAACTCAACCTATTTGTAGCTCTAGAGGGTGGAAAATGTTGTTATCTCCCAGAACCAGACTCTTGGAGACAACCAGGTAAGACTGAGGAAAGTTCTCATAAGGATTTTTAAAAAAAAAGATTTTATTGAATATTATGGACTGAATGCCTGTGTCTCCCCCACCCTCAAATTCATATGTTGAAATCTAATCCCCAGTAGGATGATGTTTGGAGGTGGAGTCTTTAGGGGGTAATTAGGTCATGGAGTTAGATCTCTTAAGATTAGGATTAGTGCCCTTATAAGAGAGAGAGCTTGTGAGGACAGAGGAGAAGTTGAATGTCTGCCCTCACCAGCACCTGACCAAGCTGGCACTGGCCTCTAGAACTGCTTATGAACTTCCCAGTCTGTGGCAATTTGTTAGAGCAGCTCAGAGACACTGAAGCATAAATTGTGTATCTTTTAAGCATGCAATTCCACAGCTTTTAGTAAATTTGCAGGGTCATGCAACATTCACTATGATCCAGTTTTAAAACATCCTATAATCTCAATAAGACCCTTCTTGTCGGGCGGTGCCTGTAGCTCAAAGGAGTAGGATGCTGGCCCCATAGGCCGGAGGTGGCAGGTTCAAACCCAGCCCCAGCCAAAAACTGCAAAAACATAAATAAATAAATAAATACATAAATAAATAAAAATAAAGTAGTTACATGTTTAAAAAAAAAAAAAAAAGACCCTTCTTGTCCATTTGCAGTCCCCATGTCCAGCCCCAGGCCATGACTAACTGACTCTGTCTCCATGCATCTGCCTATTCTAGACATTTCATGAGTTGAATCGTAGGGCATACGATCTCTCTCATCTGACTTCTTCCATTTAGCATTGTTATTTCGAATTTAATTTTGTAAGGTTTTGGTGAGTGACTCAGACAAAGTTTGTCCGAAAGATAAGTTCAGGTCTAAGAAGAAACCTGAACTTATCAGTCCTCAGGGCCTGATTGAGCAATAGACTAATGAGAGCCCTCTCTACCTGTCTACTCCTACAAACTCTCTTCTTACAAACATGCAATGGAGGTGAAAAACAGTCAAATAGCAGCATGATTAGTGATAAGGCAGGTTTCCCACCAAAGCTAGTTTTTTCAAATCTGATCAGATGCCCAAAAGACTCTTAAAAAGGGATTTTTACTGTTAAAAAACAAAATAAACTCTGCATTTGTTGAGTTCAATGATAAAAAATCAGAGTCAATATTATTTGATGCATAATAAGTGATAAATCAAGGCTGGCTATTATCATTCATTCATTCAACATATATTAAATCCCTATAGTATACAATGTCAGTGCTAGGAATTAGTGATACAAAGCATGAAACATAGTTTAGTAAGGCAGAGAGGCAGATACATAAACAAATGCACCTGAGTGCGATCAGTGCTATGACAGAAGGAAGCTACTAGAATGAGGAAAAAGAAGACCCAATCTGTAGCGACCAGAAAAGATTTCTGTTAAGAGTGACTCCTTAGCTGGAGAGAGGGGGAAGGAGGAAGCACACAGCCAGGTTGCTGGAGCATTTTGCTCACCTAACGTGCAGTGAGGGGAGAAGGATGGCTCACTGTGAGAACCAGCCTGGCAAACATTGGGCAAATAGTGTTAAGAGATGGGGACAGAGTGGGAATGAGCCTGGCCTTGTGTGCCATGCCAACTAATTTGAGGGTCACTGAAATATAATCAAAGCAATTAGGTGATAAGGTCTGTGCATACTACATTCTGGTGCTGTACTAAATTCTTTGTGTATGTTATTTTAGTTAAGTTTTTTAATAGTTCCATGAAGTAGAAATTGTTTTTTTCCATTTTATAGATGAGGAAACCAAAGCTTAGGAAGATTAAGTACCTTGACCCAAGTCATACAATTACTAGGTGGCAGAACTGGAATTTGAGCTTGGGCTTTCCAAAGCTCTTGTTCTTAACCCTGTGCTGTGGTTGGAATGTCATCTCCAAAACTCGTGTTGAAAGTTAATCCCCAGTGAGGCAATGTTGAGAGGTGATTGGCTCATGAGGACTCTGTCCTCATGAATGGATTAATCCATTCTTGGTTGGTGGACTGATGGGTTGTCACGGAAGGAGAACTGTGGGCTTTCTAAGAAAAGGAGAGACCTGAGTCAGCACACTGGGGCCCCTCAGTGGGCGATGCCTTCTGCTGCCTTGGGGCTCTGTTCAGAGTCCCTAGCAACATAAAGTCTCTCCTCAGATGCATCTTCTCAACCTTGGCCTTCTCAGCTCCAAAGCATAGATTTGGGTGTTTTTTTATTTTTATTTTTTTGTATAAATTACCCAGTCAGATATTCTGTTACAAACAACACAAAATGAACTGAGACACCCTGATGTTCCCCTCAGTCTGGTTAGCTTTTCAGTACTCAGATGAGAACTGCTAAGGCCAGAGTCTAGGACAGTAGCAATGAGGAAAGGGAGACTGGTGTGTCTCTCTGGTTCTAAGAAAGGAGAATCTGTAGAAATTGGTAAGTTGGATGGGAGGTAGGATAGATGATGGTGTCATTTGACCAAACACAAACTATATAGACAGAGGAGCAGCAAGTTTTGGAGTAAGATAATGGTTTCTGTTGGGATCATGTTGAGCTTAAGTTACTTATGAGAAAATTAAGTGAAAAAAATGTTATATTCAGAAATAGCTAGGATCTAAGCTCAGAATATAAGAGGAGAAACAGCCTCAGTGTCCCCCCAACTCCTTAGCTGTAAAGTGACTTAATGATGTAACTAGTTATCAGTCACATCAGCCAGTCCTCCCCTGGTTCTGACACCGTGAAGCCCATCACAACTAAGGGCTGAAAAACAAAAAAACACCAGGTGAGCAGCTTGGGAAAGTCACACACACTGAGTCCTGCAGGTAGAGACCAGAGGGTGGATGATAGGGGACTAAAGATGAAACTTCGGGGAAGGGCATTAGAACTCTGATAAGTTCTCTCAAAGGCAGGTAGGCTTTGAAAATGAGATCCCTGTCTTCCTGGAATTCTGAATCTTGGTAATAAAGAACAACTTTAACCTACACAAGTGTTTGCCTTCCTGCTCGTGGTTCTGGCACTATGGTTATAAGAAGAGAGATAGCATTTTGAGAATTAGATGTGGGAGACGTGAGCTTGGCTGAGGCAGTAAAGCCAGGTAGGATGTGTGAAGTAAGGAGAGAAGGCTGGTATGGGGGTGTGGGCTTGTCATGGAGGCAGAACTGTTTTGGGTTATTGATTTCCTAGACAGTGGACCAAGGAATTGATCTTTTATTAGCATGTGCAGGGCTGAATCAGATGTCTTTTCTTCAATAAGGCCAGGAGTTTCCTACTTCATGAAGTAGGTCAAACAAAAAATTTGTACATCATAATCAATAATCACAATGTTACCTTATACAATCCTAACATAAGGCTTTGTAAAGTCTTATAAACCCAAATAGAACAGTCCTATCAAGGAGAAATGAATAAAAGAAATAATATCTTTGATATGGGAGAATGTGCTGTATAAAGACAGACATTCAATTCAGACCTATGAGTGGCAACTTCTGAGCCCAGAAATCCACTGAATAATCTTCTTCATCCATTTCTATTAACAGAAGTCTTTGGTGCTTAGGAGGTCTATTTATCCTTTATTCATCACTTCTGTGCACTAAGGTGTAAAGTCCATGAGGTCATTAAATAAGCATCAGATGAGAAAATGCATCTCATGGTTTACCATTGACAGAGATATCCACAACAGCACTTAAGACAGCCAGTTCTCACTCAATAGACCAAAGAGCCCTCAACTGGCTTATGCAGAGGTGGTTAAAGAGGGGTTTGTTTTTTTAGAATTCTAGGCTGTTCTTTATATCAGAGAGGGACAAAGTCAAAAGAATAGTAACATTTTTTCCAAATGTCTGTGCTCAGCTTTATCTCCCCAGAAATTCCTATGTTGAAGTCCTAATCCCCCAGTACCCCAGCATGTGACCATATTTGGAGACAGGGAGTTTAAAGATGTGATTAAGTTAAAATGAGGTCATGAGGGTAGGCGCTAATCAACTATGACTGACAAACTTCAAAGAGGAAGAAATCTGGACATAACCACAGAGGAAAGACTGTGTGAGGAAACGGGGAAGGCCATCTGTAAGCCACTGTCAGAGGGCCCTTTGTCTGGGACATTCCAGCCTCCAGACCATGCAACAATAAATACCTGTAAATAGAGGTTGTTTACAGCCTTGGCCAGTGGCCCTTGGTTACAGCAGCTGGAGCTAAATCCAATATGTCACGTCTTCCTATGACCATAAACCAACAAACGGCTGGCCATGGGGCAGGGCTGCCACAGGGTTCCACTGTGTGACCATGAAAGTGGATGCCCCCTTGGAGATGCTGCCTCAGATCCTCTGTCGCTATGTTGCAGGAAGATGAGGCCCCACAGAGAGAAAGAGCACCCAAACACCACGTTTATATGAGAAAGGGCTTTATTCACCAGCTGGGAGCTTACGGCACAGAAGAATTCCAAATGGCCACGCTCCCCGACTGGCTTGGTCTTTCCCTTTTTGTCAATAGTCAAAAAGTTCCAACCCATAGGTACCTTCTCACTGGCCAGTTTGAATCAAGCAGGAGATGCCATTCCAGCCCCTATAGAACTACAGGATTTCAACGGAACTTGGAAATTTCCAAGTTCCAGGAAGTTAAGTTTACGAATTCCCCACAGGTGTATCCTTGTGGTCTCCTTGAGAAGACCTGTTCTCCTAGACCTCACCCTTCTCGGGTATCCTCTCTCAGCTACAATAAATGCAATGCTTCAGCCCTGGAAAAAGACAGTGCTGCTTTCAAGGCAGGCAGGAAACAGTAATCTGAAACTCTGACTGCGTGAAGCCCACAAATAAAAGCAGACACTTTTGCAGTATGCCTTTCCTTCTGCCCGGATGTTCTTTGCTCAAAACTGGGTAACCTAGCACTTCAATCCTAGCGTGTCATTTATAAGCAAATTGCTGGCAACGGGGAAAGGCAGACATCCAAGGTGGGAGAGGGGCAGCGGGATGGCAGGTAAACATCCAAGATGCTCACCACCAGCCCTGTCCACAGGCCTTTGGTTGAAAATATGCAATTTCTCCAGTGTTTGCTGAAAGAGAAGTCTGTTTATTCTCTGCCATGGTGAGATGAAGACCTTTCAGATCAATAAATTGTGGTATATGAACACCATGGAATATTATGCAGTCTTAAAGAAAGATGGAGACTTTACTTCTTTCATGTTTACATGGATGGAGCTGGAACATATTCTTCTTAGTAAAGTGTCTCAAGAATGGAAGAAAAAGTACCCAATGTACTCACCCTTATTATGAAACTAATGTAGGACCTTCACATGAAAGCTATATCCCAGTTATAACCTAAGAATAGGGAGAAAGGGGAAAGGGAGGGGAGGGAGGGGGGAGGGAGGGGGAAGGAGGGGGATTAATGGGATTACACCTGCGGTGCATCTTACAAGGGTATATGTGAATCCTAGTAAATGTGGAATGTAAAGGTCTTAGCAAAATAACTAAGAAAATGCTACAAAAGCTATGTTAACTAATGTGATGAAAATGTGTCAAACGATCTATGAACCAAGTGTATAGTGCCCCACGATCATACTAATGTACACAGCTATGGTTTAATAAAAATAAATAAATAAAAAAAAAGACCTTTCAGAAGTAAGCAGAAAGGAAATGTAAATTGCTGGCACTCTTTGAACTTGTTCCCTACAGGAAAATCCAGTAAGTTAATTTTGAGAAAGGGCTATGCCGGAGGTGCCTGTGGCTCAGTGAGTATGGCACCAACCCCATATACCGAGGGTGGCGGGTTCAAATCAGGCCCTGGCCAAACTGCAACAAAAAATAGCCAGGCATTGTGGCAGGTGCCTGTAGTCCCAGCTACTCAGAAGTCTGAGGCAAAAGAATCGCCTAAGCCCAAGAGCTGTAGGTTGCTGTGAGCTGTGATGCCACTCACTCTACTGAGGGTGACAAAGTGAGACTCTGTCTCTTAAAAAAAAAAAAAAAAAAAGGCCTATAGAATGTGGTTCTTGAATTGAAACATGTTTTCTCCTTTGTATAGTTTCTAATTTTGAACTGCTTTCTTTTCATTCCTTTTTATTATTTTTCTCCTTCCTCCCTTCTTTCATTTCTTTTGGAAAAGGGACAATCATTAACATCTCTCTCCAGAGATACAAGATCCACTGCTTTGTGGGGCATCTTGGTGTGATCTGTTAACCCTAACCTTGCCCATAGATTATGGCCAGGGGTGGGGAGTCCCCTAAAGCAGAGCTGAACTGTGACATAGAAGAATCTTGGCTCATTGCCCTCGGCCGACCCAAAGTGACAGAAATCATTCATCCACAGATTGTTCCGTAGCACGGGAGTTGGGGAGTGGCTGCCAAGAATATTTTACCAAGTATTTTTCTGCTCTGATTTTCCTGCTTTGACCATCCATCCTCTTTCCACGTTCTTCACCAGCTAACGTGCTGAGGCAGCACTGTCTTCTAATCTGTGCAGAGGTGACCCTGCCCTGATCTCTGAGGCCAACTGCTCCCCAGCAGGAGGCCCAATTATGTCAGCCTTTCCCAATCTCCCAGGAAATACCCTCAGGGATTATTGGGGAGTTTCTTTTCCTCTGACAACTGGGCAAAGGGCCAGAACAAAGCCCCCAGGGATTGCCCTGCCCTAAACTCCTGGAAGAATGGGCAGGCAAGGAGAAACTTGTTAGGGAAGAAAATCCCACAGGAGAAGGTGGGGGGAAGGCAGAGGAAAGGGTGTTGGTCAACCTTTGTGTCTAAGGACAAAGGAAACAGCTGGGAGGGGAGGGTGGCTGTTATCAGCAATTCCAGAGGACCTGCTATTTTTTCATGGGAGAAGCTGGGGCTGCACTCTGGATGGGTATGGGTATATGGAACGGCTTGAAAAGCCACTCCTTCCAACAGATACATCTGGGTTTGAATCCTTATCCGGCCACCAGCTAGTGGTGAGACTGTACATATGTCAGCCCAAAGCAAAAGCCACAACACTGCACAGAGGTGAGTTTAACCCTTTCCACGCACCCTCCACACATGTCAATTCCTCTGGACTTGAGCAGGTGCTATGAGCGCTACTGGGCCTGACCCCAAACAGCTGGGTCTAAGGGACAGTCACTCTCAGGGCACGGGGCCCAAGGAGACTCCTTCCCTATCACCTAGAGACCAGAACAGTGTAAATCTGTTTTTGTACACAGCTGGCACATACAACTATGTGTACACTCAACACATAGGCCCCAGAGCTAGGGAACAGTGGCAGGAGGGCTTGTGAGGCAGAAAGCCAGAAAGTCTAGCATGTACTCATTAAGTCAGGAGAGGGTTTGAGCCAAATATGATTCCTCTACCTGGTGCAGAAGCTGTGATCCTTTCTGGCATCACACCAACAGAGTTGGAGTTACACCAACAGAGAGGGAATGCAGTCTGAGACTGTGTCTATTTTTCATCTGATTTACTATTGAACCAAACCAGACCCCCTCCTTAGGTTCGGGGCTTGTGGGCTGGCTATGTGAATCTTCCTTAGCGGGCTGGGCTGTTGTGATCTGAAGTCCCCAGAAAGACGTTCACTTTGCAAACCCCTTGGCAAAGTTGATGTCATGATCCTCACTTCCTGAGAGGAGGAGGCACAGTGTTTAGTTAGCTGGGACCCCAAATCCTCATTATGAAAGTGCCATTTCCACTGCGGTAATTGTTAAAGTTTGTTTGCAGAGCAGCCATGCAGAAGACGCACAGACTGACAGAAGCAGAGCTCTGGGCTGGTGCCCTGGACAATGTTGGATCTAATTTCTGTGTTTTAGGGGGTCCTGGGTAAGACTTTATCTCAATGAGGCTTGTTTATTTAAGGTTCCTCAGTTGAAAGCTGTAGAAATCATCTCAGACGAGTAACAGAGGATTTTTTTGAAATCTATGGTGTTTTCCAATACCAAACCAATTTTCTGAGTCTCTGGGCATGAGCTGGCTATCCTGCAATTCAGTTCAGTTCTGACTCTTACTACCCAGAATTAGCACAGACTTCACAATGTAGGAGCTTGGTGTGGTAAGACTATATGCCATCTCAGACAAGGCAGCTGCAAGTCTGAAGCCTTGTATTTGTGACCCAGTAGCTATAAATCAGGGGTTCCCACAACCTCCTTGCTGGCTTCAGTAACCTCATATATCTCAGAAAGAATCTTACTAACCAATTTATTTTAAAGAATGCAACTCATGGGCAGTGCCTGTGGCTCAGTGGGTAGGGTGCTGGCCCCATATACCAAGGGTGGCAGGTTTGAACCTGGCCCTGGCCACTTAAAACAGCAGTGGCAACTGCAACAAAAATAGTTGGGCGTTGTGGCGGGCGCCTGTAGTCCCGGCTACTCAGGAGGCTGAGGCAAAAGAATCACCTAAGCCCGAGACTTGGAGGTTGCTATGAACTGTGATGCCAGAGCTCTCTACCAAAGGCGACAGAGTGAGACTTTGTCTCAAAAAAAAAAAAAAAAATTAAAGGCTACAACTCATAGACAGTCAAGTGGAAGAGTGGCATGGTGCAAAGTTTGGCGTGTGCGTGTGCGCGTGTGTGTACGGTTTCCACCCCTCTCAGATGTGCACCCTCCCGGCACCTCCAGGGGTTCACCCACACAGCAGCTCACTGAATCTCATTTAAGAGTTTTTGAACAGTGCTTAATGTCTAGGCCCTCTCCATCCTGGAGGTCAATGAGTGGCGCTTAAAGTTATAATCTTCTAATCACTTGATCCTCCTTGGAGGCTATCAAGAGGCCCTATCCTAAGCTGCTTCAACAGCATAGACTGAGGTGTCATCAAAAGGGCTCCTTATTGTAAATTAGTACAGCCACAATCAGCCACTAAAAATAGAACTACCATATGAGCCAGTGCTCCCACTGGGGGTCTATATCCAAAAGAAAGGAACTCAGTACATCAAAGAGATGTCTGCACTCCCACATGCACTGCAGCACTGTGCACAATGGGCAAGATCTGAAAGTAACCTAAGTGTCCATCAGCAGATGAGGAGATAAAGGAAGTGCAATGTCTACACACAATGGAGTATTACTCAACAGTGAAAAAAGAACTCTGGCATTTGCAGCAACATAGATGGAAACTAGAGGCCATGTGTAAATGAAATAAGCCAGGCCCAAAGGGGCAAGGATCACATGTTCCCACTCAGGTGGGAGCTAAAAAAAAAAGTTGCTGTCGTGAAGGTAGAGAGTGGTATGATTATTACCAGGGGCTGGGAAGGATCGGTTGGTTAATGGGTACAAAAATATAGTTGGAAGGAATAAGTAGAGTTAGGGTTAGCACGTTAGGGTGACTAAAACCAACAATAATTTATTACATATTTCAAAATAGTTAAAAGATTTGGAATGTTCCCAACGCAAAAGATTGATAAGCATTTGAGGTGATGGATGTGCTAATTACATCTGTATGCATGTGACAGAGTATCACATTTGCCCCATACATATGTTACAGTTATTATGTCTCAATTTAAAAGGAGGGGGCTGGTACGAATGGCAAAAGACACTCCTACTGCTCAGGAAATTCCAAGGGTTTTAGGAGCTCTGTACCAGGAACTATGAACAAAGACCAAATATATTTCTTATTACACCACAGCAGGTCTTATGGGATCAAAGGGAGGCTGAGGAAGCAGGTGTGGTGCTGTCAGGCAGCCCAGGAGGTCTTGGCAGGAAGGCTGACCCCTTAGACCCTTTCTGCTGCTGGACATAAAGAGGTCCGGCTTTGTCTCCACAAGCGCAGCACCCCTCTCAGAAGTCTGAGGCTGTGGGGGAGAGCCAGGCTGCACCAGGCATCCTCCAGGGGCCTTCAGCCTGCCAGGCCTGGAGGGTGGGAGAGGTCCACCTGGCTCTGTCTCACTAAGACAACTATCCGAAGCCACTAGGAAACTGCAAACCTGCACACTCTGCCAAGGGGAGAGAAACTGGGTGTCAAAAATGACAAGCACCTGTTATAAACATTTTGGAAATTACTGTAACTAGAAAGGAATGGTCACATATCAGCCACCTGTTTACTGCTCTGACCCCATCAAGATGTGGTAGGACAGCTGGTCCTGTGTGCTAATTTTACACACACACACACATACACACACACGAGCTGCTTTCTCGATGTGTTAGGAGCAAGTGATAGGTCACACAGACAAGTTGATACTCTCTTGGCTCTTCTAAGACTCGCCTCAGGGAACCACCACTTACTTCTGCCTTCCTGCTCTGCCTGCACAGACTGTACCCCCCACTCTCACCCCAGCTGTTAATACTTGTGAATCCTTCCTACTGTGAGACAGAGGAGGGAAATAACTGGAACACAAAGAAGATGGTGAGAGACCAAGAAACAGATGGTGGAGAAAGAAAGTATGTTAAGTCACTGCCCACTACAGAAAGTGTCATTAGGAAAGGCAAGCGTGTGCCTGCGGCTCCCCTGCAGGTGCACCAATACCCCACACAGGAAGGAAGGATCCAGCACCCAGATGGGACTGAGGCAGTGGTGGCAAGAATGCCTGGGACAGCAAGGGTGTATTTTAAGTATAAGCTCTGTAAGCCTAGGATGAGACCAACGGCTCCCTGTTCAAACCCTGTCCTGAGGCAAGCCAGAGGTGGAGTCTCTAAGCATGTAGCACTCTCAGCATAATTTGCTTCATTTTAATAAAATTATAATTCCTTTACTGAAATGATGATGAACACTCAGCATTACCAAGGCCCCTTTGTTGTCACCCTGGCCTCCTTTCTCCAGAATTATATATACATATTTTTTTCTTTTCTTTTCTTTAATGGTTACTGATGGGCATCTTTTGAGCCACAGGTGGCAATTCTTCAAATTAGAATTACCCTTACCAGCCACAATGTAAAGACCCGGAGAAGGTGTGTACTGACTTGATTACGCAAAGGAAAAGAATCTCAAAGTGAAAGGAGCAGTTTGGATGCCTACCAAGACTTTGAGAGTCACTACAAGAAAAACTGCTTGTGGTGAAGTTTCTAAGACTTGGGATCACTTCCAGATGAGAATCCACAGGTGACACGCTGACCTGCACAGTCCTCCTCCTGAGATTGTGAAGCAGGTGACCCCCCATCAGTAGTAAGCCAGGAGCTGAGGTTGAGGTCACCATTGCGGATGCTTAAGTCAACTGGTTTAATAATTTGATTACCAGTTGCTAAAAAAAAATATTTTCTGATGGGAATGAACTTTCGCTGCACTATACAGCTTTACAGAAATGCAATCACTGGGCAGAAAACGGGAGGACAATCTTTCTGGATCCTTCCAAGAACATGAGAAATTGTCCTTTAATTCCACTCCAGATACTCCCTTATTTGTAGACTCACCCAAGGAGTCTTGATGGTTTATTCAGGTTTATTTAGAAACCCTAGTAGCCATGATTACCAGACTTGTGTATTGGACAACATATTGAGAAGCCTTTCCCTCTACCACAGAAAGCATATCACAGAGATAATTAGTTCTGAAACCAGATTAGGCCTGCTATGATTTGAATGTTTATGTACCTCAACAATCATATGTTGAAATTCTAACCCCCAAGGTGATGGCATTAGGAAGTAGGGTCTTTGGGAGGTGACAAGATAATGAGGATGGATCCTCCATGAACAGGATTAGTGCCCTTATAAAAAAGACCTCAGGCTGGGCATGTTGGCTCATGCCTGTAATTCCAGCACTTGGGAGGCCAATGCTGGTGGGAGGCCTGAGCTCACAGATTCAAGACCAGCCTGAGCCAGAGCAAGACCTCATCTCTAAAAATAGCTGATCTTTGTGGCAGGTGCCTGTAGTCCCAGCTACTCAGGATGCTGAAGCAAGAGAATTGCTTAAGTCCAGGAGTTTGAGGTTGCTGTGAGCTATGCTGCCATGGCACTCTACTGAGGGTGACAAAGTGAGACTGTCTAAAAAAAAAAAGAGAGAGAGACCTCAGAGAATTCCTTCATCCTTGCCACCATGTGAGGACACAGTGAAAAAGGGACGTCTATGAGGAACAGGCCCTCACTATATACCAACTCTGCTGCTGCCTTCACTGTGGACTTCTCAGCCTCCAGGACCGTGAGCAATAAATGTCAATTGTTTATAAGCCATACTGTCTGTGGTATATCTGTTCAAGCAGCCCGAACAGACAGAAGCAAGACCATAAGTCATTTTTTAGCAGGGGAACAACATCTCTCACAAGCAAATGCTTTGGCTTCTGGTTATGCTGAGCTGTGCTAGGTAAATAAGACTGAGGGGTGGGGCCCACAGCTACTTTGTGCAGCAGACTCAGGTACCACACCTGCACCTGTGGCTCTCAAGGGAGCTGCTCATGGAGTTTGAGCAATGACTGCTAGAATCACAATGTCATGTTTTCCTTGCATGATTATCTCAACCCAGGCCTGAGATAATATTATGCCCCAACTCCATCTTGCTAAGGGCTTTCAGCACTCCCCTTTTAAGACAGGAAGCTCAGCTGTTAAGAGTTCAGTAATAACTGCAAACCCCCATCTTCCCCTTGTAAGGACACCCCTTACCAGGTGTTGGCTTGCATTAAGGATTCCCTCTCCCCTACTAAAAGCCCCTTATAAAACATTTCCACCCCCGATTCTACGGGTTGAGAGACTTTGAGGCATGAGCCTGTTCTCAGCCCAGCTGGTCAATAAAGGACCCTTGCTTAACCTGGACTCAGTTGTGCTGGCATTTCCCTATTCCCCTCGCTTTGGGTATAACAATACCAGGAAAAGGGCTCCTTTTGGGGTTGTGGAAATTTTTTTTTTTTTTTTTGAGACAGCCATAAACTAGATAAATCTGTTGAAATAGTATTCTTTTTGGTCACCTTCTTCTCATTTTAAGAAATATCAGGTTCTGGGCTGCGCCTGTGGCTCAGTCGGTGAGGCGCCGGCCCCATATACCGAGGGTGGTGGGTTCAAACCCAGCCCCGGCTGAACTGCAACCAAAAAAAAAAAAAATAGCCGGCGTTGTGGCGGGCACCTGTAGACCCAGCTACTCAGGAGGCTGAGGCTAGAGAATCGCTTAAGCTCAGGAGTTGGAGGTTGCTGTGAGCTGTGTGAGGCCACGGCACTCTACCAAGGGCTATAAAGTGAGACTCTGTCTCTACAAAAAAAAAAAAAAAATATCAGGTTTTTCTCTTTTTTTTGAGACAGAGTCACTATGTCACTCACAGTGGAGTGCTGTGGTGTCACAGCCCACAGCAACCTCAAACTCTTGGGCTTAAGTGATTCCTTTGCCTCAGCCTCCCAAGTAGCTGAAAGCACAGGTGCCAGCCACAACACCCAGCTATGTTTTGTTGCAGGTGTCCTTTAGCTGGCCCGGATCAGGTTTGAACCTGCCTGCCTCGGTATACGTGGCTGGTGCTGTAACCATTGTGCTAGAGGCGCCTAGCCATGGGTTGCTGAAACTCATTTGCATCTTAAACTGGCTTGATAGAGTAAGGCTAGTGGGGTTTCAGTGTGTTTCTTCCAGGTAAGCTTCTTCAGATGAACACTTCAGATGAAGTGTTCCTTAAAAGCTTTTCTGAGCCTGGAAATGGGCCAAACATTCAGAGCATTTTCTGTTCCACACCAGGTAGGTTAACTGGAACCACTAATAAAAAAGATTTAAGGAGAAAGACATTTGAAGATGGAGGCATGGCCACACATGGTTGCTACTTTCTCACTAAATTACATAACTCAGTGTGGCCTGGTCGTCTACCATTGTCCAAAGGACACTGACTTGCTTACATAGCTTACGTAACTCCAGCTGGTCTGTCTAGTGGACTAATCCTCAACAGACTAGAACTAAACTATTGAATACTTGAAATTTTACTTACCCAATTTCACTTTGTTTCAAAAAGTCTTTAAGCAATGGCTGAGAATTTGGTGGTGGGTGAAAAGAAAAGTAGTGGAATCAAACCTGGACCAGCAGGTAGGAAGTCAATGATAGTTTTGTTTCAACCCATCACCCACCCCGTGACTCCCTACCTCCTCCTCAGTATGGGGTTTCTGGTTTACATTCAGTGATCTGAGATGAGAAGCCAACAAGAGGCAGAAATGGGACATAATCTCGGAGCTCTGTATCCCCCAGCAGGGCCTTTTGTCATCCTGGGACCTTGGGGTGGATGACAGCTGCCCAAAGGGCAGAGATGCAGCTCAAGGCTGGGGGCAGGGGACTTTACGCCCAGTCACTGACAAAATGTCTCATTCCTGTCAGATGTATACACAATACACAATAAGACAGAATTTCTGTGACTCATTTTGTCTCAATAAACATCTTGAAGAAGGGAAAACAGCTGCCTCTTTCAAAGTCTATTTATGGGCGGCGCCTGTGTCTCAGTCGGTAGGGCACCGGCCCCATATGCCGAGGGTGGTGGGTTCAAACCCGGCCCCGGCCAAACTGCAACCAAAAAATGGCCGGACGTTGTGGCGGGCACCTGTAGTCCCAGCTACTCGGGAGGCTGAGGCAAGAGAATCGCTTGGGCCCAGGAGTTGGAGGTTGCTGTGAGCTGGGTGAGGCCACAGCACTCTACCGAGGGCCACAAAGTGAGACTCCGCCTCTACAAAAAAACAACAACAAAGTCTATTTATGCAAATCCTTGTTAATAAACACACTTTAAAAAACTCAGAAGCCCTTAGACATTTCTGACATCTGTCTCTAAAGCCTCCACCGAAGTCAAGGTAGAGCAGTGCAGCGGGAGCTACTAAGGCCACAGCCAGACTGTCCAGCTCTGTCCTTCACTACACCTGGCCCAAAGGTGCCTCAGGCTACAGAGACGCAAACCGCAGGTCCGTTCCAGCGCTCAGCGCTTCTACAGGGCACAGACCACTCGGTTGGTCAGAACCAGTCTGTGTTGATCTGGTAGGCAATGCAGACAAAAACTAAAGTGCTTCTGCCCTTGAGGACTTCAGCATTGTGTAGTGAGAGAGCCAAGATGTGAACAATGATCTGATGTGTTACGGGCTAAACTGCAGTCCCCACCCTCAGTTCCGGGTATTCAAGTCCTAACTCCCAGTCTCTCAGCATGTGATTGTATTTGGAGATAAGGTCTTTGAGGAGATAATTAAGAAAAAATGAGGCTATGACGCCATGCCCCAATCCAACATGACTTTACCGGAAGAGAAGATTAGCCGCAGTCACACAGAGGGCCGACCCTGTGAGGACACCAGGGAACTCCTTCCCACCGAACCCCAAGGGATGTAGTTAAGTCCTTATCTTGGTTGTCCTCTTGGAAGTGACCTCCTCCTTCTTGAAATAAGTCCTTTCCCTGGAGTACAGGACATCCTACTCTCTGGATTCTGTCTTATTTCTGTGATTACTCTTTCTTAGCTTCCTGGGATGTTTGAGTTTTCTATACACAGCATGAAGTTATGGAATCCCTTCATTCCCAGAGCCTCCGTGGAATGCTCTGTGGTTTGTGCCCAGTTATCTCCTCTGATTCATTTACTCCACTGCCTACTAGATATCTCTACCTGGAGACTTAAAGGCAATGTCATATCCCAAACCTAATTCTCCTCCACTGTTCTTATCCCATTAAATAGCAGCATTATCAGTTGAGGTGTCTGGCCCTGGAATCAAGGACTTATCTCCACTCTTCTCTCTTCTTAAAATATCCTCAGCATCCAGGTGGTGCCTGTGGCTCAGGGAATAGGGTGCTGGTCCTATATACTGAGGGTGGTGGGTTTAAACTCAGCCTTGGCCAAAACTGCAACAACAGCAACAAAAAATATACCCAGTATCCTCACCCTGCAACATTCAGTTTATTACCAAACCTTGCTGGTTTGGCTAAATCTTCTTTTGTCTTTACTGTCACAATTGTAGTCCAGGTCACTAAGCACTGAGGTCTGGATGACTCCAGCACCTCTTAGGGGATTGTTTTTTTCACGGTTACTCTGATCCCAATTTCATTTGATTCTCTAATCTGTTACCAGAGTTATAGAGTTAACTTAAGTGGCCAATCTAGCCCTCACTGACTTCCTACTGCTCTATGCCTGTGAATTTGTGACTCCAAGCCTTTGTGACTTGAGCCTATCTATTTTCCTAGCCTTGGCCTATTCCCCCCCACACTGATGCTATCAAACCTCACAAACTTTCTCTGTGCCTTCCCACCCCAGGGCCTTTGCACATGCTGTTTCCTCTGCCTGCAAGTGTTTTCACCTCTCTGCCCCTGAGATCCTTCACTTTCATAACTGCCATTTATCCTTCAGATCTCAGCTAAGTGCCACTTCCTTGGGGAAGCACCTATTATTCCCCAGACGAGGTTAGAGTTCCTGTCATGTCCTCCTTTTGTGACTATAAATTTGTGTTATTACTTGATGAATGTTGCCTCCATGGCTTCAGATTCCATGAAGGCAAGAGCCATCTGTGCTCATGAAAGAATAAATGAAGAGAATTCCAAATGGAATAGAGCATGTGCAAGGCACATACACAGGGCGCCAAAAAAGCATACCCATTTTAAAAAAGGAAAAAAATGTATTAAAATTGTAATATTCAAGTTACATTTGACTTCAATTCACATTCTCTTGACTAAGATACAGTCTTTTATATCTCATTCAAGATACAATATATAAGATAACAAACATTATCAGTATACATGGTATATTGAGTATTATAATTTTAACATATTTTTCTTTCTTAAAATGTATGTATATATATTTTTTGCACCTTCTCTGTATGTATACATATATGTATATATATCACATAGAAGAGAGTGTATATATCGTGTGTATATATGTATGGTACTAAGAATATGAGTAAGACAAATAGCGCCATTGTGTTTGTTGTTTAGTTGGTATATCTTGTGCAGTGCTACACTATCCTATTATTACAGTTTAGAAAGTTCTAGCTTAATTATATCCCACAGGTAAGTCTATCTTGTTCTTTTAAGGAGTCTTATGGCTATTCCTGACCCTTTGTCATCCTTATAAATTTTAAGAAAATGTTGTCAGACTTTATCTCAAAACAAAAAGGGGCAGGAGGAAGAGCAGGAAAAGGTGGCAGGAAAGAAGGTGAAGAGGGAAGAGAGGAAGCAACAGCAGCAAGGAAAATAACCATGCTGTGATTTATGCTAGAATTGCACTGAAATATAGATTGGTTGCCTGTGAATTTGTGATGTAAGAAATTATATCTTAAGATACTGAGTCTTCCTGTTAGGAATATTGCATATTTCTTCATTTGTTTATAGGCACTTTGCATTTTTTGTTGCTGGTTTAAATCTTCATTTTTATTATTATTTTTTTAGAGACATGGTCTCCATCACCTGGGCTGGAATGCTGCCATGGCATTCTCATAGCTCACAGCAACCTCAAACTCCTGGGCTCAAGTGTTCCTCCTGCCTCAGCCTCCTGAGTAGCTGGGACTGCAGGTGTGAGCCACCACACCTGGATAATTAAAAACATTTTTTTATAGTGATGGGGTTTTGCTATGCTGCTCAGGCCGGTCTCAATCTGCTGGCTTCAAGTGATCCTTCTGCCTTCAATCCCTAAAGTGCTGGGATTATACATGTGAGCCATCACACTTGGTTCTTTTAAAAAAAATCACCTCTGATAATTGATTAATGTTAGGTGTGTAGAAATGCAATTCAAACACAGTCAAAATATTGATTTTGCATATAGCCACATAGTTAAATTCTCTTACTCATTTTAATAATGTACCTGTAGATTATTTTTAGTTTTCTACATGGACAATTATATGCTCCAATAATGACAGTTGTTTCCCCTTTTCTAGTTTGTATCCCCTGCCCATTGCTTTACTACAATGGCAAGGAAGTAAAATCAAGTGTGTTGCTACCTTGTTTTTTAACAAGATGAGTTCAACATTTCACCTTTAAGTATGATATTTGCTGTGTGTTTAAAAAAAAATCAGGCTAAGCCATGCAGTGACATGTGCCTATAGTCCCAGCAACTTGAGAAATTGAGGAGCCATTGAGACCAGGAATTTGAGGCTATAGTGTGCCATGATTGGTACATGTGAATAGCCACTGTGCTCCAGCCTGGGCAGCACAGCAAAATCCCAGCTCTTTAAAAAAAAAAATTAGGCTAAGGAATTCCGTTTTAGTTCCAGCTTGCTAATTTTGTTTTTCTTAAATCATGAATGAATATTAATATTACCAAATAATTTTTGCATCTATTGAAATAATTATATAATTTTTCTTCTTTAAACTCTGTAAAATAACGATAATAATAGCTAATACAAAGGATTTTTTTTTTGCTCTTTGAAAAAAATTCATTTGTGAATAATTTTAAACTTACAAGTTGCAAAAATAAAAATGGTACAGAAAACACAAATACATCCTTTACCCAAATTCACCTGATTTAACATTTTACCCTATTTGTTTCATCATTTTTGTCATTTGCATTCTCTTCATATTTATATGTCTTTAAAAATATATAAATAGGTATGTGATACATGGGTCATTAACAGACAAAATATAGGTTGAGTATCCTTTATCTCAAATGCTTCAGACCTGAACTGTTTCAGATTTTAGATTATTTTTCTGATTTTGAAACATTTACATATACTTACTGGTTTAGTATCCTAGTCTGAAAATCTACAATCTGAAATGCTCCAATGAGTGTTTCCTGTAAGCATGAACTTTGACATCATTTTAACACTCAAAAATGTTGGATTTTTGAGCACTTTGGATTTCTGGATTAGGAACATTCAATCTGTAGAACTAAAATACTGGTTAATGATAGCATATAAATTGGGAAGGTTTGTGCTAAGTTGGTCTTTATATTGCTCGGGAAGAAGTAAAGACTTTTGCTTACTTTAGACTTTTTAAAGTTAATCTGTATATATTCTGTCCAATATAAATATAATGCTAAGTTACATATACAATGCTATATTATATATGCAATATGTACATATATAAAGGCAAGACACATATAATTTTTAAATTTCCAGTACCTATGTTAAAAAAGTAAGAAGATGGGTGAAATTAATTTTAACAATTTATTTTATTTAACCCAATATATCCAAAATATTACCATTGCAACATGTAATGAATATAAAAATTATTAATGATATATTTACATTCTTTTATTTGTACTAAGCCTTTGAAATTGGTTGTGCATTGTACACTTATAGAACATTTCTATTTGGGCTAAGTACATTTCAAGTACATAACGAATACATGTGGCTAATGACTACCAAACTAGACAATACAGCTTTTAACCAGTAGGGCAAATTTCTGATCTATTAGATTAAAAAACGACAATAAAGAAAAGGAAAGAAAAACCCTATCTATACAGAAAGAGGCAAGAAAGAACAAAAAGAAAATAAAAATTAGGCAAAATATATTGTATGTTGTTTTCAAAAGACTCATTTACAATTTTCAAGAAAAACTTGAAAATAACATGACAGAGAAGTATATACTAGGAAAATCCTAGCCAAATTGACTTAAAGATGAAGATGAAATGGACATTACATCTCTCTTCCTTGGCATGGCTTACAGAGGTGGCCACCATCTTGTATTTGTCATCATTGCCACCCTCAGACACCCTGTGAAGCCCAAGATTGTCAAAAGGAGGACCAAGAAATTATCTGGCACCAGTCAGACAAAATGTAAAAATTAAGCGTAACTGGCAGAAACCCAGAAGTACTGACAACAAAGTCGGAAGAAGATTCAAGGGCCAGATCTTGATGCCCAATATTGGTTATGGAAGCAACAAGAAAGCAAAGTATATGCTGTTCAGTGGTTTCCAGAAGCTCCTCGTCCACAGCATCAAGGCACTAGAATATCTGCTGATATGTAACAAATCTTGCTGTGTGGAGATTGCTCATGTTTCCTCCCAGAACTGTAAAGCCATGTGGAAAGAGAGTCCAGCTGGCCATCAGAGTTGCTAATCCCAATGACAGAGAGTACGGCAAATAAAATTAATAAATAGTTCATGTGCACATTTTATTTGTGTTTAAGTAAAACCATAAACACTGCAAAAATAGATATTACTAGACATGTAATGGGAATCTACATAATAATGAACTCATCAGGACTATATAACAATTTTATACTTGTATGGAACTAATAAAATAGCATTATAATATGTAAAGCAGTAACTGACAGAGGGATGAAGAGAAACTTTCAAAGGTACCAGAAAAGTGGAAATTATACTATCCTCTCAATAATGACAGAGCAGGGAGACAAAATATCTTTAAAGAAACAGAAGATTTGTAGAACACATTAATATACCCGATTAACGAATATATAAAGAATATTACTCCCAATAATATAATATATGTACTTTTCAAGCATGTATAATATTTTAAAAGCTAGCCATAGGCTAGGCCATAGAGCAAACTTCAACAAACTTCAAATGACTAAAATCATACAGATCACATCTGGCGACAGTAAAATTAAATCCATGGCAAAAAAGATAACAAGAAAAATCTCCAGCACATAAAGGCTATCCAAAAACACACTTCCACACAACTCAAAGGTCAAAAAAGCCATTATAATTAAAATTTTAAAACTTTGAGATGAGTAAAAACAAATATAACACATATAAAAATTTGTGGAATGGCAAAAGCAGGACTTTGAAGGAAATCCGGTCTTAAATGCTTACCTACAGAAGGAAGACAAGCTCAAACTGAATGAACTCAACATCCAAATTAATAAGTTACAAAAATAACATGAGAGTAAAGCTGAAGAAAAAAGGAAATAGTAAAGGTGGCAAAAATTTGCAATTATACAATAGAAAGGATCAGTAAGGCTCAACATTTGTTCCTTAAAATGCTATTAAAATAGACTAAACTCTGGCAAGATTAATCAAGGAGATAAGGAAGAAAGCACAAATAAATAACATTAGTAATGAAAAGGGGCTATAACTATAAATGTGGCAGAGATTTATAAAATAAAGATAGATAAAATATAATATGCATAATTTCATGCTAATACATTTGAAAACTTAGATTAAAATGGAGAGATGCCCCCAAAAATAGTTTATCAAAAGTGACTCAACAAGGAATTGGAAATCTTAGTAATTCTATAATCAGTAAAGAAATAACATTTATAGTTAAAAATCAATTATAGACCCAGATGTTTTACAGGTAAATTCTACCAAACATTTAAAGAACAGATCACTTCAAACTTGAACAGAAAGGAATGGAACATTCTGTGAATCATTTTGTGAAATTGGTAAAATTTTGATACTGAAGTTAGACAAAGATCCTACAGGAAAAAACTATCATGGATGGCTTTTACTCATGAAATTAGTAGAAGAAATAAATATTAGCAAATAAAATCCATCAATGAGTTAAAAATATGTGTATATGTATGTGTGCATTTGTTTATTTATTTACTTATTTATTTATTCCAGGAGTGCAAAATTGTTTTAAAATGAGAAAATCAATTAATGTAATTTGCTACATTGATAAAGCAAGTTCCTCACATCTGTCATAATTATTTGAATTGCTTTCACACAAATTGTAAATGTGCCTTCCACCCCCATTCCTACACTACAGAGAAGTGTTTCTGAGAGTTGACATAGAGGAAAATATCAAAGAGATTAGTGAGAATAGTTTCAGTGTCACACTGGGAGGCGGAGCAGAAACCAGTCCACAGTGGATTGAAGATAAATGGGAGGTGATTGGAATCTTTAATGATTAGGCTGTCAAGAGATGGAGACAGAGAGGCAAAGAGGCAGAGATACTGTTTCCCAGCTTCCTAGGCCCCTGCTTCAAATCCTAAGGTTTGTCTACACTTCCTTTCTGCTTCACATTTTACTTTGCTCTTTCATTTGAGCCCATTCAAACCAATGTCTGCTCTGATAATATCTGCCTAAGATAATCACCTTCTTTGCCAAGGAATTACTGCCTGTCTTTAAGACAAAGCTCAAATTTCAGCTTCTGTGACATGTTCCTCAACTCCCCTACACAGATTTATTTGCTTTCTTCAATGTGTCCAGTAGCGTCTTTATTGTCTAATTTCCACACCTGGTGAGATGCAGCAGTGTCACAGAGTATTACAGTTTCGTTCTGAGATACTGCTCTCTTTCAAGCCTGGACTGTACTACCAGTGGACCCTCAACAACTGTTGAATAGTATGAGAACTATCATGTACTAGGCACTGTTTGATGTTTATGCACATCATCTTATCTAACCTTTAGGACTAGGAGATGTGTACTTTTATTTTCCATTTACTAAATTACAAAATGAGGAACAGAGAGATTAAGTAACTTGCCCAAGGTCACACAGGTAAGTAAATAGGTAGTTACAGTAGGGTTCAGGTCCAGACAGTTTCTAGAACCCTAGCTCTTAAAATGCCTCTATTAGAGTGTGAAGATCAAACCCAAGACTGTCTCATCTTAAAGTGAAACACTTTTTACATTAGGGGGAGATTTTCCCAGGGACCATGTCTACAGTTAGAGGGAGGCTACAATTTACCTGTACACAGTGACTTCCATGCTTTGAAGGATGGAATGGTCTCTTCTCACACTGTTTTCAGGTGAACATGGCTCCATGTGGTTGGTCACTAGTCACTGTGACCCTGACAGGGAGCTTAGGAAATGGCGAGGGTGTGAAGAATTGTTTTCTAAGTCACATGTTGCTTAGTATTCCCCACAGACACAGCAAGGCTGTGGTTATTATCCACTTCTTTCGCCCTGTAGGCTCTTTTAATGTCTGTTTTGAGAATAATATTCGCTCATTAACAGGGCATTTGTGGTTTCCAGGGGCCGTGCTGAACGTGACATTATTTATTAGGTTCGGATCATCCCTCACAGCAACGTCGCGGTAGGCTTTATAATCACTGGGGTGAGAAACACCAGGGTGCGTGCAGTCTTCACCCAGAGCCGAGGAGATGGAGCCAGGCTCTGAGCCGCTGTCCCGGTTAACTGCAAATCGCCTGTCCGCTGGTTCCCACAGAGCCCTGGGTGGGCCCGGCTGGGTCCTGGTTGTGGTCAATCGGGGTTATAGGAAACCCTGGCTCTGCTGCTGCAGCCTGGGCCGCCTTTGGGCCCGGCGGGCGCAGTCGGCCTGGGAGCGCCCGGAGAGGGTGCTCGTGCGCGCCCCCTGCTGGTGGTCAGGAGGCTAAGGCAGGTGGGCGCGCCGGGGACCCGCGGCCGGCTCCGCGTCTCACATTTGGATTTTATTGGATCCCTCTTCCTCGGTGGCAAAGACCGCTCTGGGATTGCGGGAGAGTTGGGCCTGAGATTTACACATTTCCTCAGTCTTTATTTGGGAATACGAAGGGATTTTATTTAAGACGGTGTCAGTGTAAGAAAGAACGAAGCCAGATATGGCCCACGGCCCTCGCCAGGGTAGTTAGTGGAGGCGGCGGGCAAACAGGAAGCGGTGCGGGGAGTGGGGGCGGGGAGTCGGGTGGGGGAGGGTGTCTCGGCTTCCTAAATTGGTAGGTTATTTAACTGTTCCTTATTTTCCCCATTAATTAATTGCCTTGTTTTCCCCAACTGTAAAATGGGACCAGTCATGCTTAAGTTACAGTTCTAAAAATTATCTGAAAAGACTCAGCCAAGGTTGCCCAGTAGCTGTTCAGTTAGCAGTTGGTATCATCATTAGACGACTGGGTGTGAAATCCAACTTAGAGATGGAACACCAGTACCTAGTGTTTGACAATTCCAAGTGCAGCTGCCAAAATGAAGAAAAGTAAGCGTCTGAGGGAAATTTATCCCTTGAGAAAGGTTTTTATTTAAAAAAACAAAAACAAAAAGAGAGGCTAATTTAGATGACGATGTATGGATTAACAGCTGAGCATTACTAAGGGGTTGGAAATTAAATGCCCAGTTATCTGTGTACCTTTAAAATGAAACTAAAAGGCTGGGCCACTGTGGGTGGCTCAGGACTGTAAATCCCAGCTCTTTGCCGGGCCAGGTAAGAGGATCACTTGAGGCCAGTAACTCAAGAGCAGCCAAGGAAACATAGTATGACTCTGTCTCTACAAAAAAATTTAAAAAAGTAATTTGGGTGTGGTGGCACAACTTGTCATCCTGCTGCTTGGGGGGCTGAGGCAGGAGAATCGCTTGAACCCAGGAATTTGAGGTTATTGTGAGCTGTGATCATGCTGTTGCATCCTAGCCCAGGCAACAGAGTGAGACCCTGTCTCAAAAAGAAAAAGAACAAAAAAGTTCAAATAAATGAAGTAAAATAAAAGTAGATACATGTATTCCCTTGTAGAAGAATTTAGGGACGTTGTCTAAGGACTCTGCTGTGCTCTCACTCATCCACTCCCTTATCCTCAAAGAGAAGTGCAGAGTAAATAAAATCACTAAAAACATCATTTTATTTCCTTTATTTCTCTGGCCTTAAAACCTTCTAAATGGGTGATTTCACTCCCAAATCTAGGGAAAAAGACAATTGGGGATAGTAACAATGGTGGACATTTTACACTGGAGCAACAGATATCCCCACCAGCCTTCCTGAGGACACTTTGGCGCTGGGCACAAAGGAGGCAATTCATTCTTGGAAAAAAAATCCGAACGACCCTGCCTGGGCCTAGTGGATTTTCACTTGAACCCCCACTCTTCTCTCCTGCCTTTCTGAATGTCTTGGGCCCTGCCAGCTCCCTTCAGATGGAGCTGCACATGCTCCCCAGGCTGCTCTCCTTGTGGGTCTGGCCACCCTCCTGCTGGCCTCTGCCCTGGGATCCCATTCAGGCAGAAATTCCCTTTAGACACTTGGCATAGAAGATAGGACTTCCTTGGCAGGTATTGTGCTGGTCTGAATTGCTCCAGCTCCTCTATGGCATTTTGATTGATGCTGAGTCCCATGCGACCATTTAAAATCTGGTTTCTTTTGGGAAGGCAGCTTGGAAAATCACTCTAACTGCATGCGTATGTCTCTGTGTGTGGGCGTTCATGCGTGTGTCCCCTGCCCACTCTGAAAGATCTTTAAATATACCATTTGTTCCTATTGAATTTAATTCCAAGAGTCTCTAAAGGTAAGGAGCAAAACAAATGACACATCTATGGACCCCGAACAGGAGAGAGAGCCAGGCCTTTCCATGTCTGAGACACACTGACCATACTAGTGTTTTTACCTTGGTAAAATGTTTCTTCAGAATGGGTAGGCATATCTTCCATGATGCCCCCAGGGTGCTTCCAGCTCTGGGAGCCCACTCCTGTCCCCTCCTCTTCCAGGCAAGGACATTAGAGAACTCCAGTTCTGCAGTTGTCCATGCATGAAAACTTGCAGGGCTGGGGAACCTGTGACTGTAAGGCAAAAAGTGGCCTTCTGGGTCCTTAAGTGCAGCCTTTTGACTGAATCCAAATTTTACAGAACAAATCCTTGCATTAAAAGGAGTGAAGCAGAGAAAGATGACGCTTTTCTTGCTTCCTTTGGTGATCTTGAAATCAGAAGGTCACAGGTTCCCTACCATTGAATGATTCTGGATTTTACAGTCAAGACATCAGACAGGGTGACAAGAGTCTCTATGGAAGTTGCAGCTGTATAATCTAGTTAATAATGAAATCAGCCCTTAGACACAACATTCACTGGAAATCAGGCAGATTATGTCAGGAGTTCTGAGTAGTCTCATTAATTTATTTCACACCTAGCTTTGCATTTCTTCTGGAAAGTTCCTCACATCTTTCCAGTTCCTGGCTCCAGCAACCTATGAGTTAAACCCACTTCATTGTTCTATGTTTTTGCACCTAGTTTTCTCATGTTTTTCTCAACTGAGGATGCTCCTCTCTACTGCTGTTTCTACTCGGTGCAAGATTCCAAAAGACATTTATGGTGACCTCACGATCTACCCTGTGGGATTTGTAGAAAAGGGCAACATTTGAGAGATAAACAAGTGACAAACTAACATCCCAGTAATGGTGGGAGCAGGTATGCACCCCAAGAGAGGGCTTCTATCTGATATCTAAGAAGCCTGGAGGGCACTAAACCCCATGGGATGAACATAATTCTGGATATGAGCTAGAGGGTGGGTTGACTTGCATATGGAGGCTAAAAACCAGAGAGGCAGAGAGTCAGGATCTGTGCCTTCTGTGTCCCAGCCAGGAGAAGTGTGTCCTAATTCAGAAAAACACTCTTATTCTTTATCCAGAAATGCCTTCTGGGGGAGAGAAGAACATTGATTTTGATCTGCTTTGGGTGGATAGAAATGTTTCTTCATAACCACCTATTATCCTGCTCTAATGCTGTGCTCAAAACACAGCTTTCTGACCTGAGAACTATCTCCTGTATCATTTACCAGATGGAAGATGGTAGCCCATGTTCTCTATTGGAGAACACTCTAATTCTAAGGAATTCTCTGTCTTGTCAACATGTGGTGTCCTGTCCCACAGAGGGTCATCAACTCAAAAGGGCAGGAGAAAATGATAAATGATATTTCTGGACTTGCAAAACTGGCCTCCCAACTCTGAACCATGGTGATTATTCAAGGTACTTCCTGCCATAGGAACCCACCCAAATTATAACGGTAAGTCACCCTGCAGCTTGAGCTCGCTTCCTAGCCATAATAAACATGTCTGCTCCATTTATTGGCATGTGCTCTTCATCAAGTTGGAAGTCATGAGTTCAGTCTCTGATTTTCATATGGAGATTTTGGTAGGTTCAGAGTATACTGTTTTCATCTTTGTTTATTGGTTTTTTGTTTGGTTGGTTATTTAGTTGTTTGGTTAGTGTTTTTGTTTAGTTATTTCTTTGCTTGTTTAGTCATTGGTTGATTGGTTGGTTGAAGAGATAAGATTGCGAGTAGCTCATCACACACCCATATTTCCCCTGACATTTAAAGTAAGGTCAAATGGCTATATTCTAGTGCCAGTTCTATCCCTAGCTAAGTGTCACTTCCTGGGTGCCTTAGTTTGGATTCCTTGAAGGCAGACTCTGGGATAAGAATTTGAGGACAGGTGGCTTGAGAGGTGATCCCAGCAAGCGTAGTGAGGGTGTGGGGGTATGAGCCTGGGGGAGACAGAGAAAGTCAGCAAGGTGTGTGCTGGGTTTCCCTGAGGTGCCTGAAGTTCATTCTTGCCAGAGGCCCATGGAGTAGAGGGTAGAAACATGTCAAAGTTGTCCATTTGAAGAATGGGGAGAAATACATTAATGCCACTTGCTTTGGCTGGAGTTTGCCCCCAAGGTTGTGAAATTTGTAGCATCATCCACAGGAAATTGAACCAGAGTGTGTCTCTTGGTCCCTCCATCCCTAGTAACCCCAGAACTTGCCCTTACCATCATGGACATGCTCGTGGGGCAGGCAGGGTCTGGCTGGCTGGCTGGGCAGTGACTCATGCCTCCACTGGTTGCAAAGCCATGGGAAAACACCTGCACATGACCTCAGACGGCACATCCACACAGGCATGCAGAAGAACAGCAGGTGAGGCCAGCAGCACTGGTTGAGGTGCTCTAGTGTTTTTTTTTTTTTTTTGGCTGGGGCTGGGTTCGAACCCACCACCTCCAGCAGATGGGGCCGGCGCCCTATTCCGTTGAGCCACAGGCACCGCCCTTGAGGCGCTCTAGTGATCACAGGCTCTAGAAATCAGCCGGCCAGTGCAGAGGCTGTCATTTCCACCTGAAAATGTGGGTTCTGATGCATCTTCCTGTTTGCTTAGTTTCCATTCTAAAAAGGGAAGAAAATATAGTCTTATTAATAATAAACATCTTAGATTTGTACACACTACATAATTCACAAAGTTTATCTCCACATCCATTATCTCACCTAAATTCTTCAATAATTCTTGAATATTCTTGTAATATAGGTAGGAAATATTTCTCTCACATTAAAGATAAGGAGGCTGAGTCTCAAAAGAGCTGAACATTAGTATCTGGAGTAAGTCACATTCACACAGCACTTTACACTTCATTGAAGTCACTGTGGTATCTCTTGTCTTTGCCTGAGTTCTTTCCTTCATTCTGATGCCAGAGCTAGCCCTTGGCCATGGGGATTGACAGGTAGCTCTGTCATGGTGGTCCTTACCCCTGGCCACAGCCTCAGTGGCTGGCAGGAACAAGCCAATTAGGATTCTTTGTTTTTCCTATTAGAGCTGATAGGGAGAGTCCCCCTTTATTTTCAGATATTGTATTTGGAAGACAGGGAATCTGGGTTCTGTCATAGAACATGAAAGAAAGAAATGAGTCCAGGCAGAGGTAAGAGAGGGGACACAGAAAACCAACGGATGACTGAGGCCTCATTTCCAATCCTGCAGACTCCAGAGTGGTCTTGGTACCTCCTGAGGCTTATTTAATAATTCATCCCTCAAATCAATGAGCCATCCTGCTCCCAATAAGTTGCCTTTTGAGTTGAGCTTCCATAGGTTGGTCAGAGCCCCCTTGACCAGCCTTCGCTTGCCAGGCATCCAGGGTTCCATCTGTCAACCGTGCAGCCATCCCATTCTCTAGGAGATAGATGCAGGGGCAAATTCCCTACTGTGGTTTGAAGGTATTTAGGTGATAACTTTAAAAACATAAATTTTGTAGGGTAATTTTTCACCTTAATTTGAGCTGTTTCTACCTTTAAATTTTGTGAATTTACTTTGATTATAAAACCAATACAAACTTACTGCAGAAAACAGAAAGTTTAGCAGAGTGCAAGAAAGCAGGTGAATGTTTACTTAGCATGCCACCACCCAGGCGCCCTCATTGTTAGAGAGAGTCACTGTGCATTATGGCCCCCACAGTAGCTCCGTCCTCACATTTCATGTTAGTAGCAGTCTAGGCCCCCCCCCCTCCTTCTGGTTTCTATACACCACAGAAACTCTGAGACTTTCCAGGAGTAGTTTACAAGTCTCTCAAATCCATCCTGGGGTCACCTTTCCTGGCAGCCGGTCATACACAGGCTGGACTGCGGCCATTCCATAATGTTCCTTGTCTGGTTGTATCTCTCCCCTTCGCAATCAGTTCCTCCAGCCTGCCGTGCCTACTGTAGTGAACCCAGCTCCACACAAAGAAACCACCTGGTTCTTTCCAGGCCTCTGCACCCCTGTTGCAGAGGGCCTGTTGTTGGTGGGTTCCCCACCAGGAAATCCAAAGAATTCTTTCCACTCACTCCTGCTGGATTCCCTATTTTCTGAATACCCTTCTTCCTCTTTCTTTGTTTATTAATATGTTTTGGTGTAGAACATCATCTATAGCTTTTTAAAAAAATGTGTATATGTATGTATATTTTATATAGGTAAAATATATGTACGTTTTGTGTATGTATATACATATTTGGGAGATAGATAAAGGAGAGGAGGGTCAAACCTAAATAAATAGTCATGATAGTACTCCAAATGAGCCTGCCAGTAACAAAAAGATAATCAGTAACTCCTGGGGGCTAAGTGACAACATGGCACATGTAACTATTAAATACGTTTTGGTATTTGTCAGAGTTTACACCAACTCCGGGCTTCTGCACTTGCCAGACAAGTAAGCTGATGACACTGAAAAAAAAAAGTGAAGAAAGGCTTTAGGGGCTGGGCTGCCTGCCCTCCCACAGGCTCGCTGGCCAGTGCTCTCAGCTGGACCACGTGAGCACCGCCAGTGCTGCACCAAGCTCCCTGCGCTCCCCGGAGCCCGGGCGGGCCTGTGAGGGGCACAGTGGGAACACTGAGCCTGCAGCCCCAGAGTGGCCGTGGTGGTGAGAAAAAGATGAAGAATGAAATTGCTGCTGTTGTTTTCTAGTTCACGAGGCTAGTTTGAAAACATTAAGTTGAAACAAACAGGCTGTTGAGAGATTTGCTGAGAAATTGACTATAATGCCTCAAGAAAAATATAAAAATCACTGGTATCTGGAAAAACCATCAAAAGGACAGTCTTACAGTTGCATTCGTATCAGCAAGTTTCAGAAAGTTGACCCTGATGTCCTGAAAGCTTGTGAGAACAGCTGCATCTTGTACCTGACCTGGGCTTGCCAGAGGAGCTGACGCCCTGGGCAGATCCGTGTGAGGGGTGCAGGCCTAGGGAGAGGAAGACAATGCCTTCATTGTTGCCAGCTCTGAAAATGAAGATGAGAACGAGGATGAGGTTACCTCTGATTATCACTCGGGATCCTCTTCCTCAGATGAAGAAACAAGTAAGGAAGTGGAAGCGAAACCCAATTCGGTGATGGCAACACCAAGCCCCGTGTACCTGATTTCAGAACTGATATTCCCATCTCTTCCAATGTGGCATCTGTTGCCCCCCTCCCCGCCAAAGCCCCAATTTATTGAGGGAATGGCCATCAGAGCCACCCCCCTCCTCCTCTTCCATTTGGTTATCCAAATCAGGGAAGGGAGAATAAACTACAGCGTCCAGTTCCACTGACCTGAATACCTCCTTTATGCAGTATGGATTCCTGGAATGCATTGTGCACCTAAAAAGGGAAGAAAATACAGTGTTATGAATAATAAACGTCTTAGGTTTGTACGCACTGCATGATTCACAAAGTTCACCTCCACGATCACCTCTTGGAATGCATTGTGACCGGAATCACTGGATTAATCCTGACATGCTGGCACCTCACTAGCTTCTTTTGATTTTGTTGGTGTCATGTTGAGAGAGAGGTAGAATCAACCTCACCACAAAAGTTCATGCTAATAGCAGTGAAGTTAGATGACAAACCATCAAACTTATTTTTATAGAAGTTATTGAGAGTAATCTTTCTTAAAAATATATATGCACTTTAGATATATTGATATAGTGTGGGGAACGTTATTAAAGTTAGTCAAGTGCCTGAGTTTTTAATATTGGACTTGAGTATTTGTATATTATACATCAACTCTGTGGGATATGAGAACACTGTAGGAGCGGATGATCTGTTGTAGCACCTTTAAGTGTTTACTATATGGAGTATATGTAAGTTATTTATATACAGGGAAATCTATTTAATGTTATTGTTTAGAAAAATTGCATGAAATCATGTAGTTGAAAATAAAAAGAAGTTTGAGGCATGAAAAAAAAAAATTCAGCAGAGCGCCATACTACAGTTTTTATTTGAGTCAGCTGGCCAGCAGGCATGGTTCCCTGACCACCAAGAACAGAACGTTGACTCCAAGGCAAATGAGAAAAAAAAAAAAAAAAAGCATTTTGGTTTACAACATGCAAATACAGAAACATCATTAGAGAAAGAAAACCACCAAAGAAGTCTTCTTCTAGCCAAACTAATAGCAGTGAAGTGGTAGCTCTGCTTTCTCTGCATTCAATGCTTCAGTGGTTCTCAGTACAATGTGTTCTTAAAAAAATGCTCATTTGACTGACAGGCGCAGCATGCTGATGGATAAACTTAGCATGAAATGCAATAGGTCAGAGGAAGAGTGAGTAAGAAGTGAGGGAAATACAGGTTTTGATAAATTAGTTTAAAGGGGGGCTTGTCACCGGTCTACAAATGTTCTTGGCTGGCCTTGGCTCTCTGAGAACTTTAAATCACCTAGGGATTAATGCAGTGAGGCTAACAGTTAACACTGCTATTCAAATCTTTGTAAACCTTTGAAAATAATTATCACAACCTAAATGCAACCATGTAAGCAGCACTCCACTCAGTCCAGATCTGCCCTGAAAAATAACATGTAAACTGAGATCTGACGTGGTGTCGTGTTAATTTGGCCTAACTGTACCATCCTCCCCACACCCTCCTCCACAAAAAGAATCTGATTTCTGCAAGAAATGGCAGGCTATCCTAACTGAAGTCTTCAAAAAATGATATACAACATGTAGCCAGGTTCAAATATTTGGGGGGATCCCCCCATAAAAAGAAATAACCAAAATAACCAAAAAACAAAGTGCCTAAAACATGATACAGCATCTCAGAGCTTTTTCAGATACAGGCAAAGAAAGGTGTAAAGTAGAAAATATATGATCTTCAGTAATTTCCAGAAAGCTCCCCTTTCTCTGCTGTCTGCAGGGCTGTGGGAAGAGGCTTGCTGCTGCTCCTGAGACACTAGCCCCGGAGCCTGAGCTGAGTGCGCCTCTCCCTTCCCCTTCTCCTTTCCTTTGCTCCACTTCCCACTCCACAAAAGTTTCAAAGAGACTTGGCCAGGCCTCATCCTTACTATGGTTGCTGAGATCAGGGCCATTCACCTGAGTAAAATTAAGGACATGTTCCAAGGGTCCCAGGAGATGGCCTTGACCCCCAAGGGGTTCTCTATTAGGAAGTTTAGCCATTGGTCCCAAACAGGAGAATTGTTCTGGGTTAAGACTAGTTTTCACAGGGCAATGGCTATTTTCCAATGCAGCGACCGCTGCCCTTCTGCAGAGTGCAGGCCAAATTGAAATGTAATCAGTAGAAATGCTTCAATTTATCTTCCTGTTTGGCTTTTGTTAGGAGGCTAGGGAACCATACACAGATTCCCTTGCAGCCATCCCCAAACTCCTACCTGCTGAATTTACATATGGTTGCAGCCTGGGACTTCCAAGCTAACAGCAGCACTTGAAATTCTGTGAGCGCACAGGTCATTGCAAAAGCTCTCCATGCCTTCCTCAAAAACTGCGTCCTCCTGCTCACTCTCGTAGCACCTGAATAGTTCTTCCAGTCTCTGCAAAGGAAGACTCCATCAGAGCTGGACTCCCCACAACATCCACTGGGGACATCAGTAGCTAGCAGCGTTCAGCGGCAGCCTCTGTCTTCCTGTTCCCATTGCTGTGGATATCCGCACCTGGCTTGCTGCAGGTGGCACCTGCTCCTCATGGTGGCCTGCATCCCACCTGCTGGGTGACTTGCTGCAGGGCTCATGGTCTCCACTCTGCTTCCCAGGGATTCTTGCACTTGGTGACACACTGGCCCGTGGAGCTGTGGTCCATGTACCTCAATATGCCATCCAGCCAGAGGTGCCAGCCAATGGCTGCCTCAGAGCTTCCTCCAGTTAGATCCTTTCTGGAAACAATGGCAGCCTGGTGGGTCCAAACCACCTACCAGCCCTCTCCTGTTTCCAGGTCCCTGCCACCCCCACTGCCTCTTCTTCCACTACTTCCTACACCTGCTCTTCATCTCCATCCAGGAGTTTTCTATGAAAAAGTATATGGAACTTAAATTTTTGAGACCTTACAATATTTTAAAATGCCTTTATTCTATCTACCCTTTCAATCACAGTGTGTGGAATTTCAGTTTTTGGAGATAACGTCCCTGGCATTCTGAGGCATTAGTCGGTTGCCTTTAACCTGCTGGGGTTGCAGGTGAGGAGTCCAGTGCCTCAGTCTCTCTTGTTGTGGGCATTTCTGAGATGTCTGAGCTTTCTTCATTGTTTGCTAACATTTAAAAGTGAGACTCCAAAATCTTTGCTTGGGAACTTTAAGTACACGAATAAGAATTGCTGATGTTTTAGCTTCCTTGTAGGGTTATCAGGTGGGAAATGCTTTGAAAACTCCCAAATGTGATTAACTCTGGTTCTTTTCTCTTGGGTTTGTTAATTTCCCCAGAGAAAAATCTTATAATGTCCTGTCTATTATTCTGTTCGCAGGATGCGGAGAAAACCTGGGGTGAGGGTGCCACCATTCAGTATGAGGGCACTGACTTACACCCCTGTGTTCAGTTGCACCTGTCATCCCATTTCCGGAGGGAGAGTCAACCTCTGGTTCCCTGCTGGAGCAGAGTAGAGACAGTGGCTTAGCTGTGCAGTGGAGCAGGGGGGATTGTGCATATAGCTACCCGTTGTAATCATGTCAGTGAATTCTCCTATTATTACATTTCCATCAACAACTTATGATTGATCCAGTTTTTCTTCATTCTCCTCAGCATTCAGTATTGTTACCATTTTTAATTTTAGCCATTCTGATAAAAGTGTTTTAAATTTTTCATTTCCCTAGTGAAAATTCCCATCTAATGCTGTTTAACTTTTCAAGCACTTATTTGCCATCTGTATTTTGTCTTTGGTGAAATATCCTCCCATGCTCCTTTTTTGATTAGATTACTTGAGTTTTATTGTTGAATTTTGAAAATTCTTTACATATGCTATACTCTAGTCCTTTTCAGATATATGGTCTGCAAATAGTTTTTCATAATATATAGGTTATCTTTTCATCCTCTTAACAGTGACTTTCACAGAGCAAAATGTCTTGCTTTGATGTAGTACCTTTTACCAATTTTTTTATATGTGCATATATTATATAAAAATGTATATGCTTTTTGTGTTTTTCTTTCTTTTTTTATTAAATCATAGCTGTGTACATTAATGAAATTATGGGGTATAATGAGAGGCTTTTATATACAATTTGAAATACTTTCATCTAAGTATTTTTTTTTTATATAGTCTTTTTTTTTTTTTTTGTAGAGACAGAGTCTCTCTTTATGGCCCTTGGTAGAGTGCCGTGGCCTCACACAGCTCACAGCAACCTCCAACTCCTGGGCTTAAGCGATTCTCTTGCCTCAGCCTTCATCTAAGTATTTTCACTGCATTTTCTTAGTTATTGTGTTAAGACATTTATATTCTACCCTTAGTAGATTTAACATGTACCCTTGTATAATGCACTATAGGTGTGGTCCCACTAATTACCCTCCCTCTAGCCTCCCCCCTCCCTTCCCCTCCCCTCCCTCTCCTCTTTCCCCTTCATTTTGGGCTATAGTTGGGATATAGCTTTCATATGGAAGTGTGGGTGCTTATAAATTAGTTTCATAGTAGGGGTGAGTACATTGGGTACTTTTTCTTCCATTCTTGAGATACTTTGCTAAGAAGAATGCTCCATCCATGTAAACATGATTTTAAGGCTGCATAATATTCCATGGTGTACATATACTACAATTTATTAATCCATTCATGGGTCAATGGGCACTTGGGCTTTTTCCATGACTTAGCAATTATGAATTTGGCTTCAATAAACATTCTGGTGCAAATATCTTTGTTATAAAGCGATTTTTGGTCCTTTGGAAATATACCTAATAGAGGAATTGAAGGATTGAATGGCAGGTCTAATTTTAGATCCCTAAGTGATCTCCAAACATCTTTCGGAAAGGAATGTGTTAGTTTGCATTCCCACCAGCAGTGCAGAAGTGTTCCCTTTTCTCCACATCCATGCCAACATCTCTGGTTTTGGGATTTTGTGATGTGGGCTAATCTTACTGGAGTCAGTTGATATCTCAAAGTGGTTTTGATTTGCATTTCTTTGATGATTAATGATGATGAGCTTTTTTTCATATGTCTGTAGGCCGTGCGCCTGTCTTCTTCAGAAAAGTTTCTCTTCAAGTCCCTTGCCCACACTGAGATGGGATCACTTGTTCTTTTCTTGCTAATATGTCTGAGTTCTCTGTGGATTCTGGTTATTAAACCTCTGTCGGAGACATAACCTGCAAATATCTTCTCCCATTCTGAAGGCTGTCTGCTTGCTTTACTTACTGTGTTCTTGGGAAAGCACCATTTCTTATGCAGGTGGTGCTCAGATACCTCCTGCTTCCTCACAGTCCTTCCACCCATCTGGTTGCTACCTTGTCATAGTATTTGAACTAGGATGGTGTGACATGCTACAGAATTACACAAAAGGGAAACCTGTCTGGGACTGAGAGCTACACTGGGGTTGGCAAAATGTCCTGATTTCTGCCTTCACATTGCTGGAGAGAAGGAAAGCTGGGCCTTTGAGTGCTGTAGACACCACCAAAACTATCCCCAGACACGTTTGTCTCCTGTTCAGGAAAGTCAGCTCCTCTGAGTCGCCCTGAATGGAGAGGAGGAGTAGAATTTCTCTATCCCTAATTACCTGGAAAAGCACCCCCACCCAGGAATTGAAGGGATACTACATTTTATGGATCCAAGGCCTCTAACAAAATGTAAAGAAATAACAACACAAATGGCATTGCTGCCTGCCGTCTTGTGTGGGTTGCCTTAGGAAGAGAAAAGTGGTGCCATTTTTGTGGAAGTAGATCAGAGGGAGCTGTGTGTGGGCTGCAGAGTAGTATTTTCAATTGTCATAGGCAGTCCCTGTCCTTGTTTAGTGCTCAGCCAAGAAGGGAAGACAGGTAAGTAAGCCAAGATTTTAGAACAATGTGATAAGAGTGCTGATAAAGTCTACAGATCCCAAGAACACCGAGACCAGGCATCTAACCTGGTTTGGAAAGGATGCTGAGGCAGAGAGAACATTCTCAAGTTCTAGCTTTGATTTCCTCTCCTAAGGCTTGTCTCCTTCAGTCATCTGCTGTAGCTCAAAGCAAAGACCTCCTGGAGGAGACCCTACCAACCTTCTCCATCTCCCAATAAGGATGCTTGCCCCTTCCCTATCACAGCGCTAGTGTCTTCCGCGTTCAGAGTGTTCTTCCTGAATGCAGATTTGATCTTGGTACTCTCCAGCAGAAAGCCTCCCATGGTTCCCCCTGGCCTTTGGGACAGAGGGCAGGCTTTTTAGTATGTGGACAAGGTCCTCCTTGATTGGGCCTCCCTAAGTGCTTTTGTTTTTTAATTATTTATTTATTCATTTTTAATTGACGTATAATAATTGTACATATTCACGAGGTGCATAGTGATGCAGGGATGTATCTATGTATATTGTATGTAATACATGGAGAACAGATCAGGGCAATTCGCACATCTATCCTCTCCAGCATTTATCATTTCTTTGTGTTGGGGATGTTCAATATTCTCCTTCAAGCTACTGAACACTGTGTGTCGCTATTAACTGCAGCCATCCTGCGGTGGTTGAGAACACTAGAACTTACTTCTCCTGTGTCAACACGATTTTGTATCCTTTAACAAATCTCTTGTTAATTCTCATCTCACTTCCTCCTATGTCCCTCCTATGACCATCCTCCTGTGATGGACATGCTGGAGTCTCACAGAACTGTCTGCAGGTCCACAAAGCTCTGTGCCTCCTGCATCTCTGTACAAATTTCCACACCGTCCTGTCTGCCTCAAGATTAATTGCCCAGCTTCCGTGCTCCTGTGGTGGACATGCCCTTATCAGCACTCATCCCACCCTACTAAACCCTGGTTTACTTACCTGTCTTCACTACTTGGCTGCACACTACACAAGGATGGGGATTGCCTACGACTCATCTTTACGTCACTGACACACAGGTTTGGTTTGCCCTCGGTACATGCTTGTTGGCCTGGCGAGGTGGCTTATGCCTGTAATCCCAGCACACTGAGAGACCAAGGTGAGTGGATTGCTTGAGCTTACCAGGTCAAGACCAGCCTGAGCAAGAGAGAGATCCCATCTCTAAAAATAGCCAAATGTTCTAGTGGGTACCTGTAGTCCCAGTTACTCGAGAGGCTGAGGCAAGAGGATTGCTTAACCCCAAAGGTTTGAAGTTGCTATGAGCTAAGATGCCATAGCACACTACCAAAGGTGACACAGTGAGACTCTGTTGAAAGAAAGAAAGAAAAAAAGAAAAAGAAAGAAAAAAAGAAAGAGAGAGAAGAAAAACCAGCTAGGCATGGTGATAGATGCCTGGAAGGCTGAGGCAGGAGGATCATTTGAACCCAGGAGATTGAGATTGCTGTGAATCAGGCTGATGCCTAAACACATGCTTGTTAATTAAATGAGGGAAAAATGATTTCCTATTTTCCCCTAAATGACAGTTCAGCATGATACTGCTTGCTTATTTCCAAGCGCTCAGACATGAAGATTTCATTAAACTCAGCAAACATTGATATTTATGGGGCACGTGTTGTGCTAGCCCCGTGCAAGGCACTAGAGATGCAAAGACAACACAGCACATTCCTGGGACCCACAAGTAGCCCCCAGCTGGAAGGTGAGGCTGCCAGCTGTCCAATAGCCAGGGGGGTCCGGACTCACATCACATGAGGTGGGGTTTTCCACAAGAGGGCTCAGGTCAGGTCAGGTGCTCCTGCTAAATGGGTTGCGGAAACCACAGGCGACCCTCCAGCCTTTTTTAGGCTGCCCTCCAGCCCAGGAAGCAGGAATGAGCTCGGTGATGCAGCCATGGTGCCCTGCCACCAGGGGGCAGGCACAAGAGCCAAGTCACCCTAGAAGGAAGGCTGGCTGGAGGGACTGCAGGGGAACACTGCAAAGAGTGAGCCTTGGGAGTTGACGTTTCCTTTTGGCTCTAACTTAGAACATCTGGAGATTCAGAAGAACTTCTAGTCTCTCAGAGGGGTGTTAATAGAATCAAGGAACACTAAATCCTCCAGAGACACAAATGTGCCACCACTGGTAATGAAGGCTTGTGTCCCTTTGCAAAGTATTATCATGTGTCTGGGGGATTTGGAGCCCAAGAACCTTTCCTTAGCATCTGGAGAATAATATCAAGTAAAGAGATATTGACTAGAGAGGGTCTTTTTCATTTTCATTACTCTTTGAGAAGCTAATAGGAGATATTATAGAATCAGGCTTAGTAAGGAAGGTGGGGGAGACTCTCAGTCCACTCGGTTGCTTTTAATTTATTTACCTTGTGTCTGTCCCTATTCTCCCGTGCTCTCTTATACTCTCACTATCAGTCACAAAGTTCAGGAAAGATGGTAAACAGCCCTAGAAGAATAACACATAAGCCATGCTGCAGGTGGCACATTTGGTTCCTATGGGACAGCGACCAACCTGTAGTCTAAACATGGGTTGGGAGCCTCTGAATGACTCCCCTTTGCAAGAGGCTCTGAAGAGCAAGTGCAAAATGGGGCTTGGGGAGTGGTAAGAGAGAGAGAGATTGAAAGAGTGAGAATGAAGTGCCACCACTTCATTCCCAGTGGTGGCACATTGGTGTCTCTGGAGGATTTAGTGTTACTTGATTCTACTAACACCCCTCTGAGAGACACATTAAAAGTCCTTCCAAATCTCCAGATGGTCTAAGTTAGAAATGAAAGGAAACATCGACTTCTCAAGGGAGAGAGAGGAGGAGAGAGAGAAGGAGGGAGAGGAAGGGAGAGAAGGAGAGGGAAGGAGGGAGAGGGAGGGAAAAAGGGAGAGGGAAGGAGAGAAGGATAGGAAAGGAGGGAGAGGGAGGGAGAGAAGGGGAAGGAGAGGGAGAGGTGGAGGGAGAGGGAGGGAGAGAAGGGGAAGGAGAGGAGAGGGAGGGGAAGGAGAGGGAGAGGGAGGGGAAGAGAAGGAGAAAGGGAGAGGAAGAGAGGGAGAAAAAGAGGGAGGTAGGGAGAGAGAGAGAGGAAGGGAGGAACAGGAAGAGAGGGAGGGAGGGAAGGAGTTGGGAGAGAGAGTGAGTGAGGGAGGGCAGGAAAGGGCGAGCTCCTGAGCAAGGCCAGCCCTCCAGAAGACTGGTATGATTCTGTCATGTTGCATCATCATCACAAAAGGGCCAAATCTGAAGTAAAAAATGGCAAAGACTCAAAGAAAATAAATCATGCAGACTCAGGGATGACCTAATTTAAAAGCTACTCTATTTGCTGCCATGTTCTATTTATAGCTGAAATATGAACACTCCTGACAGGAAATCTAAATGACAGCAAGCCTAGGGTTTTCAGGCACATGGTATGGGTTTGCTTAATAAATCATCATCTCCGTCTTGGGTATTTTTATTCATATGAAATTTTTCTACTCTAATGAAACTGTTCAGTTCTCTTTCCTGCCTGAGATTACATTCAGGGGATGTATTGTTACCCAGGAATTGGGGCTGAAGAAGGAACACGATACCGTTATTTAAAATCTTTTGCTAAATATGTATGAATTTCATAATACACCATTACCCTCGATGCCTAAGATCATATCTCCATGCTTGTTCACAATGTCGCCTTTTTCAGGTCATAGCTGGTATTTTCAGAGATCACTGTAAAGAACTATTAATGTTTCTCACTGAAATCATTACAGAAACCAAAAAGCAAAAAAAAGGGAAAACTTTTAAGATGAAAGATGTATAATCTGATACCAGATGTTAAGAGAAAAAAGCAGATTATATCTAATGTGAGTAATCAGACCCACTTTCTGAAACCCTGCCGTCTGGGGCCTGGATGCAGCTGCCAGCAGTTTCCCTCACTGCATTAGGGGCAGAGGTAGAATTCATTTTTCAAGGAAGATTGCTTTTGAGTTTGGGGGGGAAAATTATTTAACAAGCTTTTCCATTCTGGAAACAGCATTCTTCAGACTGGGGCGGCTCAAATGCTTTTAAAAGAAAAAAATGTATGGACATCTCCCAGTGTTATTATTATAATACTTCAAAACTATGTATTTAAGGCTGTGCCTGGTGGCTCACACCTGTAATCCTAGCACTCTGGGAGGCTGAGACAGGTGGATTACTTGAACTCAGGAGTTCAAGACAAGCCTGAGCAAGGTCGAGACCTCATCTCTACTAAAAGTAGAAAAAACTAGTTAGGCACAGTGGCAGGTGCCTGTAGTCCCAGCTACTCAGGAGGCTCAGGCAGGAAGATTACTCAAGCCCAAGAGTTTGAGGTTGCTGTGAGCTGTGATGATGCTGCAGCACTCTAGACAGGGTGACAGAGTGAGAATCTGTCTCAAAAATTAAAAATAATAATATATTTATTTTTATTTTTTAAAAAATAATAACATATTTAAGACAAGTTTTAAAGTCCTGATCCTAGTGGCTCTTGTACTAAAACAAATTCAAATTGCAAGGTTTAATTTTATATGTCAATTTAGCTAAGCCATGGCACCCAGATACTTGATCAAACAGCAGTCCAGATATCTCCATGAGAGTATATTTAGATAAGGGTGAGTAAAGATCACCTTCCATAATGTGGGTGGGCTTCATCCAATCACTACAAGTCCTCAAGAGAAAAAAGGTTGACACCCTTCCACCACCACCACCATGAAATTCTGCCGGCACACAGTCCTGGACTTGAACTACATGTGAAGTCAACTCTTTTCTAGCCAATGGGGCAGCCCTGTGGACTTTGGACTTGCAAACCTCCATGTTTGTGTGAGCCAATTTCTTAACGTCAATCTCTTTCTCACCTTCACTCTTTCTCTCTCCACACACACCCTATTGCTTCCGTTTCTTTGAGATCCCTAATACACAATTCTACAAATTAAATAGCCCTGAACTATAAAACCAATACAATTGAAATGAACAACTTTCATGTACTGTGATAGATAGAGCTAGCCGTGTGGAGCCACTGATTTTGGATTTCACATGAAAGACCACTTCTTAGAACTGTTTTGACATTTCAACTGTTTTTACTTTTGATTTTAAAAACTCTAACGCCAAGAGGGCGGAGACAAGACAGTCTTTTGGTCACAAACCTCTTGCCTTTGCTTTGAACCTCCATTATCTAGTACTGATACATGTGTTATCTTAAATTCTGAAATCAGGCTCACGAAACAGATATTTTTTAAAAAAAGAAGAGGAAAGGACTGGAAGACAGGTGAGTGATACCCTCGGGTGCTGGGGTTGAATGGTCTGATGAGTCTCTCGATGAGTTCTGAGAGTCATACTGTGAATAGATACGGTGTTTGCAGCCTGTTAGGTGCTTCACTGTCTCTCATTTATATTACTAAGGCCCTTAGGAGCCTAAGGGGGAGCTAGGACTTAGTCAATTGCCTAAGATCAAACAGTTGCCTCAGAATAAATTAGAAGCCCTCCAGTCTCCCATTTTCCAAAACCAGACATCACTAGTGACTAATGGGAAAGCTGTGATTATATTTTCAACAAGATACTCTGTTCATTCTTAAGGGCATTTGCAAATACAACAGCAGAGTCTGAATCAACATTGCCCGTCCTTTGACGTTCCACATACTGTAGGGTACCATGATTTTGAATAATGGAACAGTGCCTTTTTCTCTCAGAATTGACCATTGTAGCCCTTCTCCCTGGACTCCTTGTGTGCCTGTGCACACCGTAAAGCAGCCAGGTGCCCGTCTACTGAGTGCTCAGGGTGTGCCGGGCACAGGTGTGCAGCCATGGGCACACAGTGGGCACTCTGCCCTAGAGAGGCTGACATAGCAGGAAGGGAAGCACCTCAGACATACAAGCTGATGGCTAAGGTGGTGTCAGGTGTTGGCAAGTGCTGTGACAGGGCTGGAATGGAGCACTGTGAAAAAGTCATGAAGAGTGAGGGAAGTCACTCCAAAGAGGTGACATCTGAGTTGAAAACTGAGAGAAGAGGGACAGCCTGGGAAGATCTGGAGCACAGCGTGTACACAGAAGGAACTAGTGCAAAGGTGCTGAGGCAGGAAGGCCGTGGGCATAGCTCAGGGGCTGCCAGAAGGCCAGTGCCCCGGGGGTTGGGGAAGGGGTGGGGGGGCTGCAGGAAGGCCAGTGGGGGTGGGGATGGGAGTTGGGGAGGGTGTTTCTATGGGTGGGGACTTGGAGGTTGCAGGCCAGACTTGGCAGCCTGGTTGGTGGTGGTGCTGAAATGCATACTTGTGAGCTTAACTATTTATAGTGCTTTCCCTGACTTAACTGCAGGAAACCCAAAAAGAAGAAGTCAGCTCCCAGCATTTTGTCAAGTGGACCAACTGGACAGGTTGGAAAATTCAAAAACGGGACGTTGATTCTGAGCCCACTTGATATAAAGAAAATAAATTCTTCCAGAGTGGCTAAATGAAGTACTCTATCAAATAAAAGAGGAATGAGGACAGCCAAGTCAGCTGTGCTGCAGCTGGGACCGTGGGAGACTTGTACACTCGAGGACTCTTACTTTATAGTTCACAGCTGCTTTTTTTGTTTTGGGAAAAAAGTCAAAGCCAAGCGTTAGTTTCACTGCGCTGACCACGTTGGGCCGGGTGCAGTGTGGATCTAAAGTGAACTGGCTGAAAAGCCTTTTAGTCTCCTCCAGCAGCATCACTTCAATTTCCTGTTCACGGGATTTGATGCATTTGGTTGTAACACAATTTTTCACAGTTTTACTGTTTTGTAAATACTAGTAATTTATATTAAAATGCCTTTTATTATTTTTAATGGTTTAATGTCATAATTTCATGAAAGAACCAAGAATCTAGTCATTTATCAGTTCTGTGGAGAACCCGTTTTGATTTTTAGCCAACCATATGAATGAAAACTACTTCATAAGAATTTATGTAAATAAAACATAGCTTTTGTAGCACATGTGACTGTGCCTGTTAACACAACAGGGAATTTTAACTCAGATCTTCTTACCTATGTTCAAGTGAAGTTTTCTCCCTCAAAATCATATTTATAATGTTATTGCCCTTGCTTAAAGTGATGGCAACTTAACAAAGTTTGTGGCACATTAAAAAGAAAAGTCTTCAATGATGTTAACAATTTTGACGTTTTTTCAATTGCCAAAAAATTCAGCTCCAATCCTAAAAGATCAGTAACTGTATAAATGGCTGACTTTGTTACCTGTCTTTAAGGTGCTCTGAAGGCATTGACCAATGAGGAACTCACAAGATGTTTGGACAAGTGCCAGCAAAATTGGAATGAGGTTGTGTTTTCCAATTTTAGTTTGAAAGGTAGTATTCATTAGAACATATATTTTTGCCACTAAGAGTAATTTTTTTAAAGGTGCAGAAAATCTCAAACTTGACAGAAGGCATGAGGGAAAAGCTCAGGAGCTAGAATGGCCCGCTAGCAAGGGAGGTGCATTAGTTTAACCTACCAGCACAGCCTGGTAGCCACACCTCCAGGAGCCATCAGGCTTAGACAGAGGCATACTTGGCCAGAGACTGGACCATAGCCTGAGGGTAGTCCATTTTGAGCAAAGCATGCAAATTCCAAGTATAAATCATTAAGCTTGTTTTTGTTTTGACTTTTTAACTTACTGCATAAATATTTTATTTATTTATTTATTTTTAAGATAGTATCTCATTATGTTGCCTTTGGTAGAGTGCTATAGTGTCACAGCTCACAACAACCTCTAACTCTTGGGTTTAAGTGATTCTCTTGCCTCAGCCTCCCAAGCAGCTGGGACTACAGGCGCCTGCCACAACATCTGGCTATACATATATATAGTTTTTGAGACAGAGCCTCAAGCTGTTGCCCTGGGTAGAGTGCTGTGGCATCACAGCTCACAGCAACCTCCAACTTCTGGGCTCAAGCGATTCTCCTGCCTCTGCCTCCCAAGTAGCTGGGACCACAGGTGCCCACCACAACGCCCAGCTATTTTTTGGTTGTAGCCGTCATTGTTTGGTGGGCTGGATTCGAACCTGCCAGCTCAGGTGTATGTGGCTGGCACCTTAGCTGCTTGAGCCACAGGTGCCGAGCCGTCCTAACTATTTCTTTTGCAGTTGTCATTGTTTAGCTGGCCTGGACTGGGTTCGAACCCGCCAACCTCGGTGTATGTGGCTGGCTCCATAACCACTGTGCTATGGGCACTGAGCCTATTTATTTATTTATTATTATTTTTAGAGACAGAGTCTCACTTTGTCACCTTCAGTAGAGTGCGGTGGTGTCACAGTTCACAGCAACCTCCAACTCTTGGGCTTAGGCGATTCTCTTGCCTCAGCTTCCTAAGTAGCTGGGACTATAGGCGCCCACCACAATGCTGGGCTATTTTTTTGTTGGAGTTGTTTAGCAGGCCTGGGCAGGGTTCAAACCCTCTAGCCTTGGTGTATGTGGCCGATACCATAACCACTGTGCTATGGGTGCCGAGCCTGCATAAATATTTAAAGAGCAATTTTCTGACCACTTCGTACTCTGGAAATACCTAGAGCAGTAATTTCAACCTGTGTACTGTGAGAGGATCTTAAGTGTGCCACAAACATTTTTAAACATCATTAAATTATTTACGGAAGACATTCAAAGCACAGTAAGTATATTCTTTCTTTTACTCTTTTTATTTTGATCAACATAATTTAAGTGTGCCATGGAAGGTTAACAATAGGTTCAAGTTTGCCAAGAGATTAAAGAAAAAAAAGGTTGAAAAATACTGAGGATTAGGGGCTAACAATAAAAACAATGAAAAAAATCCTGTACTTTAAAGAATGAAGATCAAGCTTAAGGCTATGCTTTTTACTTACTGTTCATAATGTTTCCTCTAATAAGGTTGGCAGCAGAGAGAAGCCACAGTGGAAAACAGGCCAAAGAAAGACAGGGTCCTAACATTCTAGCAACACCACAAGGCTAAGGATGTGGACCTCAGGGCCCAGGGCACACATGCCCTCCGTGTAGCTTCCAGTGCTGCTCTTTCCCTGGTAGACGCTGCTTCCCAGCCATACACATCTGCACACACATCCACCCAGCTCAGGAAACGCATCCCTGCGGGACATGCTGGGTGGGGGGCTGGCCTGGACTCTGTGTGTGTGTGTGTGGGGGCTCTAGAGCCTTGGCTTTTGAATGAGCCCAACTGGCTGAAAAAGGGTTGCAGAGCCCAGTACTTCCGCTGACAAAGTAACTGGGAAGTTGAAAAGCATTGTTAAAATAACAATGGAAGCTCCTATTGCATTTGGACCAGTAGTGGAAGGAAGCATTTGCTTGTTGTATTAGCCCAATGGGAAAAAACAGACTCCCCGCCATACAGTGCCACCTCCTGGCACTGCCCACCCTGCCACCAGCTGGTGGCCCAGCTGCTCCCAGCATTGCAGTTGTACCTTGTTTCCTGGATTTTCTCAGCTACGTTGACTGGTCACCTTCTCTCCTCTCCGTATATCCTTCAAGCTCAGGCTCTAGTACCTGAGCACTCAGCTGTTTCCTTGTGAGTAATGTTCAAACCCAAACATACCCATACTGAGCCCCGATCTCAAGTCAGAGGACATGCTGGGTGTGAAGAGATACAGATGTGACAGAAGCACAGCGTCCCTGCCCTCCAGGGACTCTTCCTGGGTATGTGTGTGATGACGTGGGTGGCCCTGACACAGGTTGAGTTTCACCTGAGCGAGTCCAGGCAGGTTTCCTAAGAGGATCTTGAAGGTTTGACCAGTTCTGGATTCTTCCTCTGTGTTGTGTCAATCCTGCCTAGGGCCCAGGGACTGTGAAGAAGTGCTGGTCGGGGGGAAGCACGTACCAAGAGGGCAGGGACTGGGCAGGTTCAGCAGCGGAAACTATTCAGGGTGGAAGGACCATCAAGGTCAGGTTGTGAAGGTTTCTGAGTCACTTGAAGGAATCCATATGTGATTGGCTTCAAGGGAGGCGCAGGAGAGGTGTGATCCAGTGGATGTTCAAAGGGATTGGTAGCAGGACTGTGAGAGGAGGAACACTGGCTGGAGCCTGAGTCCTGAGCCTGGGAACTTAGGGAGTCATAATAGCTACAGAAAAACCAGCTAGTGGGCCCTGACACCAGTGACCGTGAGTCCAGAAGATCTGTGATGAGCCGGGGTCTATGAGACCCACCAGGTCACAAAGTTGGGTAGGTCCAACATCAATCCCCAGGACACCCAGGGTTAAGTATAAGCAGGCTGTATGGCCCAGGCACCTGTATCATCCCACGTCACAGTGCCTTTCCCCCTTTGGCCCACACCCGACACCGTGTGGCAAAGGGGGTAAGATCCTCTGTGCGTGGACAGGTTCAACCCTGATGTGGATGGTGGCACTGTTACATTCTGTTGCTCATGGATCCAAGTCCCACTGCTGCTGAACGGAGTCCAACACTGGTCTCTAGTTATGGGCCTGCCTCTGTGGAGATCAACCAGCTGCCTGGTGGCATGATGGCTACAGTGAATCCTTTGCACCCTTAAAGGGGAAGTAAACCATTTTGATGGGAATAGATACCCATTCATATCATAGGTTTTCCTTTCTTGCCTGAGGACTCTCCACAAGCTCCATTATCTCAAGGGCATGTAGTGTTTGATCATCCCTGGCACAGGGTCCCACAAGGCAACACTGCTTCCAACTGAGAGACCATTTGACAGCAAAGGAGGTGTGAGACTGGCTGTATGCTCTGGGGCCTACTGTCCGGAATCGCTGGCCTGATGGAACAAGGGGGAGGCCTGTCGCAGGTGCACTGAAGTGCCCTTTCAGGGTTGATGCTTTGCGAGCAGGAGGCAGTATTCTCCAGGGAGCAGCCTATTGCCCTAAATCACCTTGAGTATCATCACATTTACTATGTATAAAGTGCTGTGTCCCTAAGGGAAAAAAAACCATGACTCTTAGGGACCCATTCAGGGAACTTGGGATTCCCAGCCCTACCTCTTTTGGCCCTGTGGACTTAAGAGATCCTGCTTTGCAAGGGAAGTGTCCCACTGAACTTAGCTTGTTGCCTGGGCAACAAGAGCCACCAACATACAGGGCTGACTGATCATGAATGTCAAGAGGACAGTGCTTCTATCACAGGATGGTAGGAAGGAACATGTTGCCCTAAGGCCATCCATTTGGGCATCGATGGATACTGCTTTTGTCCAAGTTCAATGGTTAACTAGACAAGTGCAGCAACTCTTCACAGAGAGCTCAGGGAGCACAGGCTGACTTCCCCAGGGCTGAGGGCCTGGGTCACAACACCAGGTCACACCGAAGTCATACACACACCCCAAGGTCAGCAGGAGGCAGTGAGTATCAGTTACAGCACCAAGGCAGGGAATGTCATTTGTCACCTTACCTTGTTCTTGTGCCTTATTGGAATTCTGGCAGAGCTTCTCCTTCACACTGTGTAAAGCACAGACTTGTGTGGCCCTGCTGGCAGATTATGATGGACACCATGATGGCCCACTGGATGCCCTTTCAGAAAGGAGAGACTTCTTCCCTCAGCTGCTGAGAGTGGTTAGGGCAGATGGGCTTCAGGTGTTAGCAATTCCCTCAGCCCCTTCTGGGGGGTGGTCCACATGAGGGTGTTGAAGCCCAGGCCTCTCTTCCCAACTTGGGACAACTCCAGAGTCGAGTTGGCCGAGGCCTCTGTTAGGTCTGCACTGAGGCCCCATGTCTCCCTCCAGCCAATCCTGCTTCTGTCCCTTGGCTTCTGTGGGTGTGGACCCCAAGAGCACCCCCTAAGAAGCATTCCACTCTCTAACCTCCGAATCTGCCCCCACCCAGCTGAGCCCACCCACTGAGCCTGTAGGAAGCTGGTCTCAGAGGCTGCCAGAGACCATGTAAGGTGGCTGCCCCAGGGGTCATGACTGAAGAAAGGCAGCGGGGCCAAGTCTTCAGGTCAGACCATCTGGTCTCGGTCTGTGTGGTTCAAGGGGCTGCTTAGTCTCCTAGATGCTCATTGGTTAGGGTGTGTCCCCAACTCACTGTGTGGAACCTGTGACCTGTTTTGCACCCATAGATTTATCCATATGTCAACTATTAGGTATCTCCAGCCTTCTTACCTGTTGCAGAAATGAATTCCCTGAGCCCGCTGTTGAAGTGGTGCCTTATAATTTAAAGTCATATGTCACCACCTCAAGATTTCCTGGGCACACAAAGCAGAACCACAGTGACCCTGCTGCCCAGCAAGGCCTCCCCTCCAGTAGCCACTGCCCCTCCTAGGGGGTAGCTGGAAGGGTGTGGAGAAAAGTAGATCTTGGTGCTGAGCAGGAATTACAGACTATGCCTTGTCTTTCAGTTGTTGGCAGTGTCAAAAGAATTTATTTCAAATCTGCTTAAGAGCGTGGTAAAACTCATGTTTTTCAAAAGGTAATACAGAAAGTTCAACCAACCCCCAAAGACCAGAAAACAGTGTTTGCAATTCAAAAAATACAAAGGTTTGTGGGTACTGATACAAAAATTAGAAAAAGGTTGTTTTCCTTACCACTCCCCCATCCACCCCCATGTTTTCAGTGGAACATGAACAGCAATAGGACCAAGAGCTGCCACCAAATACCAACAAGTGACAAAGTGTATGTGATAGGGGAACAGGTGGGGGGAGGAACACGGGTAAAGGAAGGTAGGGAAATGGAAGTTCTGTGGACAGTCAAAACAAGGACATAAATTCTGGTTAGATTCCTTGGCCAGCGTCAAACACCTCTCATGCTCAATACAACAGCTTAGTGTGAAGGCAGCAAGTCCACATCATACATTTACACCTTCTGCTTCATCTGCTCCCCACATCCTCTCAGTGCTCAGAGTCTGGGGCACTGGATGGCCAGTCTCCAGGAGTGGGAGAGGCCTGAAGGATTGTCTGGGGCTGGGTCTCACCAGGTAAGCACCTGACATGTTCCTGCTTCAGCAGCTGCAGACAGCAACTACCTTCCCAACCCTGATCTCTGTGGGAGGCTTACCTGTGGGCCTTGACTGGTCTGCGGTACCTACATATCCATGGGCCTTCCCCAGGACTAGGGGGAGCCGCTTTGTCCCCCTTGAGCTGTGCTCCTTGAGAGAACAGGACAAGGGTCTCAACCTCCCACTGATTGAAGTCAATGTGCACACTAAAAAAGCCAGGAGCCCCAGCCCCTCAGCAGCTTGTACCAGTGAAGCCTGGTCATTTTCAGTTGTCTGAAAGCAACATGCGAGAAACAGCTAGTTCCCTCTGCCTTAGTCCAACCAGCCCCCATGCAGCTGTGCCTGGTCACTCTCCTAGGCACTGGTTGCCAAAACCATTCACACTGCAGGGAGACGCAGGAGACCAGCTATGAGTTGAGAGATCCCTTAGATACCAGAACTTAGGTCAAGGAGGCAGAAAGTCAGTTGTTGAAGGGGACAACTTTGAGGACTAAGATGAGATTGGTAATGGGTCTCCTATCCACGGCACTCACACAGATGCCATTAAAACAGGCAGCACCGGGATTGTCACTTCATATGGTCATATGAAACCTGTCTTAAATGTCTATTTTAACCACTCAAGACCAGCTCCTTGCACCACTCACAAGGAGACTTGGATGGAAGACATCGTGGTCTGAGAACACTCTGGAAAATCACACAGGTATGATTCATTGAACGTGAGCCATTAGCCTAGGAGCAAGAGATGAAAGTCTGCATTTTTTTCTTTAAAAAATGTTGTTCTCTAATCCTCACAATACAATAGAGGAGGTAGGTTAGAATGACTAGTCCCATTTTCAGGTGGGGATACTGAGGCACAGAAAGATTAAGAGATTTTCCCCGACTCATACCAGGAATCAGAACCAGACACTCTAGGTGTCTGAGTGATGACCTTAGTGTCAGGTCATACATGTGCCCCAAGCTCCCCTGATACTCTTACAGCCTGCATGTGGCTGCAGCTGCCAGGATCCCTTGGTCGTCAGGAAGGAATTGCCAGGGAAGGCAGTCACTGAGCATAGCTACCAGCTCACCTGCAAAAAAAAGAAAGCCCTGAAATTTCCCAGGATAGTCTTTGACTATCTACTAACAACATATGATCAGTTGTCCTTTTTTGTTGTTTTTAACTAATCGAGGGCAGAAGCCCATTAAGAAGGCCCCATTGCTACAGTAAAATGTGGCCAAAGAATGGCCACAATGTGTTTTGCCTTCTAGGAAGGCGGATGGTGAGTGGGGGCATCTCCAGCCTGTTTCCCTCTACCCGCCCTGCTGAAGATCTAAGGAGAATCCTGGTAACAGTCCATGCAACAGTGAAGTGGGAGGCCCACAGTCACTCTGTAGATTCACATATGACAAACCACTAGCATGACCTACTTGTCCTCAGCTGGGGGTGGCCCCCAGAAGACATTCGGCAATGTCTATAGATAATTTTGGTTGCCACAACTAACTTGGGGGTTGCTACTGGCAGCTAGTGGGGAGGGACCAAGGATGCTGCTAAATGTCCTGCAGTATACAGGACCCACCCCACAATGTCAGCAGAGGCTGAGGAACCTGGTTCACCCCCACCAGGGTGTAAGATGCTGAGTGACCCACCCCACAATGCCAGCAGAGGCTGAGGAACCTGGTTCACCCCCACCAGGGTGTAAGATGCTGAGTGACCCACCCCACAATGCCAGCAGAGGCTGAGGAACCTGGTTCACCCCCACCAGGGTGTAAGATGCTGAGTGACCCACCCCACAATGTCAGCAGAGGTTGAGGAACCTGGTTCACTCTCACCAGGGTGTAAGATGCTGAGCTCCCCCAGGATTTGGTCCTCCTTCTCCACCTCGCATTGGCTTCAGCCTCATCAGTGGGTGAGCCACCTGCTCCCTGGTGCTGAAACATGTCTTCCCAGGAGGACCAAGCCTTTCACTTGTGTGTAGAATTAAGGCTTAAATGCAAATGTCCCTGGAAGAAGTACACAGAGCTCCTGCATTCTGGTTCTTTCCTGAGAGTGCTCTGGTAGGGCAGAGAACAGGGCACCAAGAGAGAAAGAGCGAGGGGGTGCAGAGAGGAGGGAGGCCTGCCCAGCTCCTGTTGAGCTCCACAGAGCCGCCCAGGCTCACTCTGGAATGAAAGCACAGCCTGCCCCACCCAGGTGAGCTACAGAGTACACACTGGGCTGAAGGTGCAGCCCGGAATTAACACCATTGATAGCTCTTAGTCAGCTACCTTGTGGGTCCGTGTTACCGGTGTCCTCTTTCATTTCACCGGAATCAGTATTTCCTCAAAGGACGGAGAGGGAAAAAGCAGCCTTGGGAAAGTGTCTTCCCCTGCTTTGCAGGGAGCTGGGATATTACACAATGAGGTGCTAGTGGATATGTTTAAAAGAGATTAATCTGAAAAGGAAAAGGCATACACTTTTACCAAACTTGCTCACTAGCAAAGAGCAAACTGCAGAACTACCTTGTGGAGGTATTATTTACAATACAAGACGCCACGTCTCAAACCACTTTCAATTTTTCTTGCTGAAACAGCTCTACAGATTCATACCAAGTTATTCCTCAGCCAGCCCAACCTAAGCATCATCTAGATGTAACTTTTATACAAATGTGCCACCATGTTGTGACGTAACAGAGAGTTCCGTGGAGGAGGGGACTCCCAGGACCCGCCTGTTTCTCTGAATCCCAGGGCCTTCCTGGGCATGGGGAGTTGTGAAGTTCCTTCTTGGCTCTTCGGGTCCCTCAAAGACACAAGTGTGTGGCATACGCCTGATCTTCTCTTTGAAGTCTGTTCTTGTCCCTGAAAAGTGTTTTTGTGCTGAAGACATGAGAAGTGTCTGTGAAGGACAGCTGGATACTGTCCATGCTTTCCGCCATATTGCTTCTGGACTCGGGGTAGTCAGCCCCAGGCTCACTGCTGCAGCAGGGAGAAGGGAGGCTCGCTTGCCCCTCTCTGAACTTGAGAGAATTTTCTTCTTAAAGATGCTACCTGGGTTGGTGGCATTTCCTTCCTGCATTTTGCACATCTCCACTGACCCGAGTAGTGGCCCCCTGGAGGGTGTTACCAAATCCAGGGTGTCCCTGAGCTGCCCAAGCTCTTAAGACAGGTGTTTCCTCTGCAGAGCTGGCTGCCTGGTGACCCATGGTGGGCTGATTATGAGTCTTCCTGTCTAGCTGATCTTCCCCACCCTCCTTTGATTCTCAGGCTGGGATGCTGGCCTCTCGTTTCCAAAAGAGGGCAGGCATTTCCCAAAGCTGATGGTGTCTGGACTTGCCAGCCATGCTACAGTTTCCTGGGCTCTAGAAAAGTGGTATCCCCTCCACGTCCTCAATCTCTAGGGATCTTCCTCATGCTCTGAGCCGAGGCCACCAGAACTATGGCTAAGGATGAAGCTGCAAGAAAGTGGAAGCACAGAGAGTCAGCCAGATGGGCAAGGACTCAGCAGGTCAGGTCTCATGTGATTCCTTCAAAGCCTCTGGGGCAGGAGGGGGAGAGCCAGAAACCGTCTGCCTGGATGACACAGCACGATCCAGACTTCCATGACGCAGGTGGCTCCTGGGACCCCGGCAGCCACACGGCACTGAGCAGCTCCCTGGTGACCCTGCCCACTGGCCTCACCAGCCACATCACCAGCCTCACCAGCTGTCTCACAAGAGACAGCACACTGGGCAGACTTGTGAGCCAAGAGCATGAGGAGTTTTGAGGTAGGATTGTCGCGTCCACTGGACTGACGGGAGGATCTGCACAGCCCAGGCAAGTGTCACTCAGAAAGCAGGCACAGGGTCCGAACAGGAAGGCAGCTTCTAGGAAGCACGGTTGGCCTACAGGCAGGATTAAGAACATCCAATCCAGCAAATAGGTGAATTATTCCCCAGCCTCAGAGATAAAATGCTAGATAGATAAAATACACTCTTTTAAAAAGGAGAGAGAAAGGTTATTACCAGGTAGGGCTGGAGGTGGCAAGTGGCAGGGATGAAGAAAGAAGAGAGGAGAGGAGGGATCTCCGGGAACAGAGACCCTGGAGAAAGGTGTCTCCAAGAGGTGGGGATGCCTCAGTGAGAACCAATCTTAGAGAGAAGGTTGGTGTTGCCAGGAAGGAGGAGAGCAGCCCTGCCTGGCATGTGGAGCCGGGCACTCCCATTCTGGGAGACAATAGTGCCCTTCTGCTTCCTGCCTTCTCCAAGGGTCATGACACCCCATGAAGGCAGAGCCAGGCCTGCCTGCCAGCCAGCGGGCCATTTGTGTTTGTGTTGCTTTCATGATGGTGGGGGGAGGGTGTTGGATTCGAAACACAGGGTGGACCAGCTGTGAGCAGCTTTCCCAGGGTGGCACATCATAAGAACTTCTGAGTCTGAGAGTGGTACAGCTTAGAAGAGCAACTTGGATATGTGTTTAATTAACGTCTTAGAGGGCCACTTCCAGAAAGAAGCCACCACCAGGTGAAGACTCATCACATAGGCGTTAAAATTCAGGTGTTTTCGTTTGTGTTTAAAATCTAAGAACTAAGTAATGAAAGAATTTCAGCAGACTGTCACACCGATTGGTTGATTAACAAAGGGCCTAAGGAAGAGATTTAGAAGGTTCTCAATAGTTCAGTGAGGCAGGAAAACTCAAGCATTGAAGATTAACACCCCTTCATATCAACCCCAAATTAGGTCTGCAAGCAGCAGATCATACTAAACATGCCAGGACCAGAAAACTGAAGGAAACTTTCCCAGCAAAGATGAGAACCCGCAGCCTAGGTGCTCTGGGGAGGAAGGATGTCCCAGCAGGGAGCTAACCCTTGGGCATCTGGGATCACCATACACACGGACAGCTCCCTGACACCTGCTCTCAGAAGGCCAATCTCAAAGTCTGCCTTCCTCTCTCCCTCCAAAAAAAAGACAACCTTTGAAGACAGAAGGCAGGAAACAAAGCCAAAATGTGAAAGCCTCCTCACTCCCTTGAGAAAGGTCCTTTTTTGTTGCATTTGTGACATTTGAGTGGAATGGCCTGCAGACCCACTCCCCATCCCCCAAAGGAAACATGTCTCTAAGATATTCCAGGACTGCAGGGTTGCACCCATGACCTTCCCATCCTGCCCTTGTGGGTTATTTGAGCTGCACAAGGATAGCGGGGAGCTCAGTCACAGGCCGGGCTGGATGCTGAGCTGGGAACTAGTTGCCTGAGAGCTTTGGCCTCCCCAGGCTTGTTGGCACTTCCAGTCCTGTGTGCAGGGTGACCTGGAAAAGAAGATGGGAATTTGAGGGTGGGAGAGGCTGCCCCCCGGGCCCTGAGGACTCTGATGGCAGCCCAGCAACACACAGTGTCCTCTGCTTGCTCGAGGGCCATCCCACACGGCAGCCCAGGGCTGCTTGACATCATTGAACGGCTGCTTATCACGTTGCTCAGCAGCATGAATTAGGGTCCACGATGGCTTGCCCTCCTTCCTACTAATAGGAAATCACCCCACTGACTGGCCTCTTCTCTGGGCAGACATGCCCGACACCAGGCAAGGTACCCTCTGTGCAGTAGGAGCTGTGGTTCTCACGGCTGTATGTTTGAGTCTCCTTTCTTTCCAGGGCCCTCTTTCCCTTCCTATGCTGTTCTATTCATCCTATAGAATAATGGCCCACCTTTCAGGCTGCCTCAAACACCTTTGGCAAATGAGTGAAGGTACAAATCAATCAATGACTGGTCAATATAGACCCATCAATATTCAATGGGTACCACCAAGCAGGACCCTCCTCTCCCCACCTCCCATTACCTACCCCAGGGGCAGAGGACTCTACTAGACACAAAGGATGGCACCCCTGTTGCTCTCTCTCCCTCACACGCTCTGTGCTCTCATTTTGTCTGCCTGTTTCAGGCCTCCTGTCCTATCAGCACCTCCAAATTGCCATCACAGAGTCCCTGCTCATTCCAAGTGAATTGTCAGGCCTAGGCTAAAGTAGAAAAATACCAGTTAACTCCTGGCAAATTTCTGGGCTGCAAGTGCTCAACAAAATGAAATAAGTCTAGTTCACTCCCAAGCTAAATGAAGAAGTACTAATTGATTTCTTGCTTCTAGTTCACTCCAAGTTTCTTGCTTGGCTAACTCCCTGGGAAATAGACCGGGAGGTACCAACTGTTCCCAGGCTGACCTTTAAACAATACCAGGTGGGGAAAATACCGAAACTAAGATGTATAGAAGGAAAATATTAAAACAAAGATGTATGATGTATGGCTAACTGCAAACTTCTGCTTCTGTACAATGCTTCCTTGCTGCCTACCCAAATGCACCTAGACAGCCTGCATGCCAACCAGGATGCAGACCAAGCCTTAAAAACCCAACCCCTTAAGCACTCGAGGCTGCTCTCAAAAACCCCACATTGGGACACTGAGGCAGTCACTGGCCGGCTCTTCAATAAAGGAACTCTGCTATGAATTAGGCTTGTTTGGCAGTGTAGTCTTTGTGGAACTCCTGGGCACAACAGAACAAGTCAGAAAGGACTGCCTGGCCAGGTGTGGTGGCTCACACCTATGATCCCAACACACTGGGAGGCAGAGGGAGAAGGACTGCTTGAGGCCAGGAGTTCGAGACCACCCTGAGCAAAATAGCAAAAGACTCTCTCTCTAAAAAAAGAAAGAAAGAAAGAAAAAACCCTAACCATGCATGGTGGTGTGCACCTGTAGCTCTAACTGCTTGCAAGGTTGAGGCAGAAGGAGATTGGCTGAACTAGGAGTTCGAGGCTACAGTGAGCTATAGTCATGCCACTGCACTAGAGCCTGGGTGAGAGAGTAAGATCCCATCTCTGACAAAATTAAAATTGCATAAATAAACAGAAAGGGGCTGTCTCAAGGCAGGCTGATAGGTAAGTTTTGTCTGCAAGGGCACTGTGGTCAGCTTCTCACAGCCCATTTACCCCAAGTGCCCTGCAGAGACACAAGACAAACAGGGGGAGTAGCCAGGCCAGCGCCGCCCCGGGGGTGGGGGTGGGGCGATGCTTGGTACCTGCACGTTGCGATTGAGGCTGAGGGCCGGCAGGAAGACCCCATCCACGTGGCTGAAGGCCGTGGGGCCCTGCTGCTGCCCATTGATGAAGAAGGTCAGGGTGTGCTTGTTCAGGTCCAGCAGCACACCAACGGTGGCCCCCTTGCACACACCTCCTTCCGTCCTGGGAAGAGAAGCCCGGGAAGATCCGTCACTATGCTCAGCCTGTGATGCAGGTGGGTACCTCTCAAGAGAATACTCAGGAGAATTACTTAAAAGGATGCTGAGAACACTCTCACCTAAAAACATGGCCCCCAAGTTGGTGGGCCCTATTCTGGGCATATGAGTCCTTTGTGAAAGGGAGGCGCCCTGGTATTGGGCATGCATGAAGATTCTACTCTGCTGCACAACCCCTCCCTTCTGAGAGTGACTGTCTGAGACCTGCACACCAGGCACTCAGGGTTTTGATGAGTGTGTCACCTTTGAAACTGTGGAGCATGGGTAAGAAAGATGCCTTTACCTGCTAAAGGAAACTACTAACTTGGTGCCCTATTCTGTCAGCCAAGGGGGATATGGAGCTCAGTGAAGATGCAGACGTCCCAGACTTTGAAAAGCCCCCCTGACTTCGGCTCACCTCCTAGACACATCATAGCAGCCCTTGAAATGGCAGGAGGACGGATAATGAATTTGGAGTCCAGTCCTCTGGCTGAGTTGCCATGCCCCTCTAGGCCCCACAGAATGTAAGGGAATCATTAAATGAGGAGCACTCTCCCCAGGGGGCCTTGGCTGATCTTGCCTTGTCCCCAAGAGTCAAATCTCGCTTTAAGGGCTGAAGTCTTCGTCTTCCATCTCTGCTAAGAAAACCACGTTTCTCCTTTCTGATTAGGAACGGGTCGATCAGCTGGAAGGAGCAGTGTGAAGGCTCACAACTGAAAGTCGTGACGAGGACGTGGTGGACGAATGGAGGGTATTTCCTGGAAAGTCAGGTTCCCCCAAGGTGCAGGGGGAGGGGCTGTGGGAGGATGCGGTGGGAGGGAAGCCAGAGTGAAGACTGGGCTGTTTGTGCTATTTGGACGCTGACCCCAAGATGGCAGTAGTGAGCTAGGGCCCAACTTCCTCAGCCCAGGCTTCCTCTCCAATAGCGTTCAGCTCACAAAAGGGCTGCATACCTGGGGGACGTGGGAGGGCGTGCAAGCAGGGCAAACTCCTCCCTTGGCTTTCTCCCAGCCCCTGCTTTCCTTCTGCTCCTCCTATGGAGGAGACACCCAGGGGCTGGCAAGGGCAGTAAGAGCCGGAGAAGCGCTCACTCGCCGGTCCACCCAGACGGTATCATGCCCATGCCCAGGAGAGGGGAGAAGTCTGCCCTACACAGGGGCGGGAATCCTGATTTCAATCCCAATAGTACCACTAATCAGCCATGTAACTCAGGCTGTTATTTGACTTGTCTAAGCACCTAGTCCCATCATCCGTAAAATGGTGATGATACTAGAACTTTCACGAGGATTAAGAAATCAAACACTTCAGGTGCTTCTGACAGCATGAGGCCTAAAGTTAAGTGCTCAGTAAATGCTCACTGTTAACAGTCCTGTCAGCAGGCAGGGTATCTGGGTACTGCTTTGGCTTAGGCAAGTAGATGGGCCTGGACTCTGCCCCTCTGTGGGCAGGAGGAGGGAGGAGAGTGATCAGCTGCAGCGTCCAGGCAGAGGGACAGAGCTGCCTGCCTTCCAGCAGACATCTGGACAGAAGAGGCATTACCCCTTCTGGCAGGCAAGGCAGGTGGAATCCTGAGTGCTCTCAGACACATCCCTGGCCCAGACCAGACCTGGATCTCCCATAAGTGAACTCTGGGTCCTCCCAGTGAAGAGAGGGTGCCCTGGGGACTGTTTGCAGAAGCTGCAGGCGGGAGCCTCCAGGGCCAGCTGCCCAGAGCTGGGGCCCTCTGCAGTCAGATCCACAGGCTCCTCACCTCTCCCGGGTGGGCAGACCAGGAAGGAGGCCCCAGAACAAGAGATGGCTCCAGGTGGCTGCGACTGCTGCTCTCTATTTCTGGGTTCCTTGGCCAGTGCTGGTCTGGGGATTCTCTACCCACCGGGTCCACCCCACATACATGCTGGCCGGTTGGAGCTAAGAATCCTGGGGGCAGGGGAGGGGTTAAAGATGCTGAGATATGGTGGAAGTGAGGAGGCTTACTGCCTTCTCTTTGTCTGAGGAGAGAGGCCAAGGCACCTACAAATCTCTGGAGCCCCAGACATTTGGGAGTAGCCCTGAAGGGCTCATCCCCCTCAGCCCTCTTTGCCCTCAGGAAGCCCCAGTAGTGACACTGACTTGTCCTCCCCAGAACCTGAGTCTCCAGTGTCCACTGGGTAGCACCATTCCCTCAGGTTGGACCCTCACGTGTGGGCGCCCTTATTAACAGACACATCAGCAGTGGGCACCCAGCCAGGCCCCCCTCCCAGGCCTGCCTGCTGAGGGTTCTGCCAAGGCTCAGGCCCATGGGACACCAGGGTGGTGGCAGGGTTGTTCCAGGCAGACAGCCAACAATGACCTGGTAACAGCTGTGACGATACCAGACACAGTAGTGCCCCATTAATGTTCTGCAGGCACTTAAACTTGGACTGGTAGCTGCAAAGAAAAGTGGAGCAGAACCAGAAAGAAAACCAAGAGCTGAGGTTTCCTACTGTGTGTTTTGATGGGTGACTCAGGAGACACCTGGGCTGGGGCTGTCTGATCACCTGGGCTGCATGTGGAAATGGCCACTTCTACCTGGTCAGAGACAAAGCCTCTGAGGAAACAAGAGACCAGAGTTGCTAAAAACATCCCCCCATTCCTGACAGCTGGCCTTGGGGACAGAAGGAGGGACACTGGCCCGCCCCCAGGGAGTGCCCCCGCACACACCTGTTGGTGTGGGAGTTGCAGTGCATGAACCAGCTTCGGTTGTTGTCCACGTACATGGCCCAGGCCTTGTCATCCTTGCCCAGCATCATGTCTTTGACCACACTGGCCCTGGCCACCCCGAAGGCGGGATCTGGGTGGTTGTCGTAGCGGTCCACATGCAGCTCCCAGTAGTGCACACCCTTGGAGAACGCGGCCGTGCCCAGCACTACCCGGTCATCATAGCTGCTGCAGGTGGCTGTTTGGTTGTCATTGGATAATATGATGTCCCGGTGCCCAGAGTTGGGGTCAAATGTAAACCAGGCCACTGAAAAGGACATGGGTGAGAGGAGCAGGGTCAGGCAGTGGAATTTGCTAGCTGTCTCTACTGGGCTCAGAGGCCTGGACTCAACTCAGCTCTATTAGAGAATACACCCAGCATCAAACTATCTTCCCTGTATAACTGCCATCCACTTCACACATACACACACACACTCACACACGCATGCACACACATACAAACACACTTCTGCACCCTGCTATATCCAAGTTCCCAGACCCATGAACCCAGCCTTGCCAAGGAACAAGGGTTCCTTGGGGTTCAACCCCAAATTGAGATGCCTTACACAGGGGCTGAGTCTCTAACACCCTTCTGAATGTTTCTCCGGGGCTGGAGATCATGTGACATAGATGTAGATGGCCCACCTCATAGGTGGGATGTGGCCGAGGTCACAGAGCTCAATTCTCTGTTCTGCAACCCATCAGGTGGTGTCCCCTTCTATTTTCCAAACCCCTCAGTCTGTGGGAAGTGAGGCCCTTACTCTGAAATTGTGAGCATAACATACAAAGCGAGGACCCCCCCCTTGGGCTGGGGGTGCTGGGGTCAGAGAGCAGATGAGCTCTTCTTCAGAGTGTGCACAAAGACTGTGGGCCATGCCATGTCAGAAGAGTTGTGCCCTTCCACACCAGCACTGCTGCTCCTCCTCCTCCTCCCCACCGCCGGAAGCTGTCCAGTGGGGTCAGTCAGGGGCCTGTGGACAAGCACAGGACTAGTGCTGACCTTGGGGCTGGTGGGAGTGGGAAACTATGAATGAAATGTGAGAGGGGCCACTCCTGGGCAGTGCCTGTGGAGCAGGACTGTCTCTGGAACGTGGCTTTTATGCCACCGTCACTTCTCACTAAAGACTCAGACGATCAAAATTCCACCCAACACTGACGTGCTGTTGTTTCCTATACCTGGAGAGGATGCAGACAGATGCATAAACTGTCAGGCCTGACTCCGGCCCTGGGTACCCCAGGGACATGTTCCCGTGGGAGAGGGAGCCTGCCTGTGCTAACCACATTTAGTCCCCTGTTCCAGGTCCAACAATGCGAGGAAAGAAAAGTTTCTTTCAAGGCTTGTGGGCAGTGAGCTGGGTGTGCAGACTCCGGATGGGTGGGTGCACCCTTTCCAGCCCCTCCTTCCCTCCATTCCCTCCCTCTTCCATCAAAGCATCTGATCCTTTCACCCACCCATGGATGAAAGGGGGTTGGGCCTGAGGGTTCACCCAAGGCCCCAGAATGGCCCAGTACGGAGAACATAGCTGCGCCCAGTACCCCCGGTCATCAGGGCCGCTGCAGGTGTGTCGAGCTGGATAAAATGGTGCATCTCTTCCTCCCACTGAAGGCCCCCGGTGCTCACCATCAGACGTCTGCAGGACGACCGTTTTACTGTAGGGCCCGACACCAGAGGAGTTGAAAGCCTTGACCCGGGCGTTGTAGGTGCTATTAAAGTGGAGCCCATCAATGGTGCACAGCGTCTCCTTGCCCACATACACTTCCTGAAAGAGAACCAGGCTGCTCATCAGCCTCCTCCAGCATTGGAAAATTCCTCCTAGGAAACAATCTCTGGAAACACAGGGACATTAAGGTGCCATTGCTCATGGGCAGTCCCAGCTACTTGGGACTTGGGAGGTGGAGGCGGGAGGATCCTCTGAGCACAGGGTTTCAAGGTGAGCCAGGGCAGCATAGTGAAAACTTGCCTCTAAAAAAATTGTTTTTAATTAAAAAAAAATTAGAAAATTAAGATAAGTATTATTGCCCTAATAGAACTTAATGAATAAAGAAAATAACAACCAGTTGCGCCCGGGTCACAGGTCGTGACCAAGGCGAGCACTAACACCTTCCTGTGGGCTGCCTGGCCCTCTGCCCGTGAGACTGGAGGAGGGGGCTGGAGCCAACTAGAACATCCTGCCTCTGCTGAGGTCAACCCTCTCAGACAAGACTCTGGACCCCTGGGGAATGTCTGTTTCTTCTCCCACTCTGAGGTTAGCACCTCCCACTCCTTGGCCCTCCTGAATCTGCTATTTTCCCAGTCTCCCCAGAGGAAGAGACATTTGTGCACCCCAAAGATCCTTTTCTTGGGATTTACTTTGCTTCCTCCTCTCTGCAAACTTACCCTTGTCCTATATGTCATTCCATTCTGCTTAGTTGGTCTGAAACTTCTTTCCTGCCTGTTCGTCTAGGGGGTGGCTCTTCACTTCTTAGTCACTCCCACATGCATAAATCCAGGTATTGCATAAGGTATTTTAATCTTCACAGAAACCCAGGAGATGGTTGTTACTTTCCTTGTTTTACACACAAGGAGACTCAGAGAAGGACAGGGAACTTGCCTATAACTGCAGTTAATATGTTTAGGAGCCAACGTTCAAATCCAGGGCTGGCCTCATTCAAAGCCCCTGCTTTTCCCACTAAGCGATGCTATTCCTCATCAACCCCAGTCCTTGGGTCTAGTTTGTGTTAGCAGTCGTATCTCAAAGACAAGGGACCATCTTTGAGTCCTGTGGCTGCCTCTTTTAACACTTTCGGTCTCTTTTTCTTCCCATTTTAAAAAACATGGGTTTTCCTCTTGGTTTCTGGCGAAGGACCTCTTTCATTCCCAGCTTATTTGCTCAACAGGAGTGACAGAGGTCCACACCCAGTCGCTGACCTGTCTCCTGGCTCAAGCTACCTCCTGTCACGTCCCTCAAAGCCCATAGTCACGTGGAACTCAGTCATTCCCAAGGAAGGGCTACAGTTATGTCCCCAATGCTTACATTCTTGTATTTTTCAAACAAACATGAAAGTACACATGCATAAATCCATCTCAGCGAGGTTTGCTAAGTACATGCAACTCCCTGAGAGAAGAAATGCAAGGATTGCTATGATTGCAGTGGTTTGCTCTCTGAGTCGTTTGTCTTCTCAGGGCAGAAAAGGAGGTGGTGTGAGGAGGCCCAGAGGTTGTGCTCCCTGATGCTCGTATCAGCCTGACCTCCACTGAGTGAAATATCACTGCAGTGCTCTGCTAGGGATCTGGGGTCTTGGGTCTGGGATCTGGGGGTCTGGGGCTGTCTCAGGGTTTCCAGCAGATGGGGGTGTAGAACATGCATTTCTGGCTAAGTTCCCTCAATGGGGACATGGATGTAGAATGACGTCCCAACAGTCATTTATCAAGCATCTTCTTCAGGCCAGCACCTTGCCAGGTATAGGAGGGCCAGGACTGCCTCCCCTGCTCCAGAAACGTATGCCTCCCCAGACAAGACCAACACAGGTGAAATAATTTGTGACCCAGACAAGGCAAGGGGAGATCTGTCAAGGGAATGGGTGCTCTGTGTGGGGAACCAGGGGTCAGCGAGGAAGGAGGTACGTGCAGGTGATGTACTGACAGGGCCTGCATCTGTCCTCCCAGGAAAATCATCCTGACATTCCCTGTGGCAGACCCCTCTACTTGCAGACCCTTTTGCCTGCAGGCCCTGGGCCTGGACCCTGTGCTCAGGAGGGAGGCTCCCGCTCCTGTGAGCCCGGGCCAACCAGTATTGTCGGTTCTTGTGGTCAGTGCCCCTCCGGCTGGCAGCAGGGCTGTGGGCAGCTACCCAGCTGGTACAGGCCCCACCCCAACAAACAAGCAGCAGGACCTTACCCGGAACTGCCCCCCAGCGCCATCGTCCAGCTCTAGGATATAGCCATCCACAGGGCTGTGGGTGAAGGGAGGCATCCTCCAGGCCAGCGTGACACTGTTATTGCGGGTACAGCACTTCTCCAGCTGCAGCAGGGGCACGGGTGGCACTGTGATAGGGACCCACACAGGTTAGCATACGATGCCTTCAGAGGGGCCCAGCTCTGTCCCCCTGCACCACTCCCACCCCAGGGGCTCCTGGGGCCCAGAGGATCCTAAGGCTGAATTCCTTCCCTGGCTGCCCTTTGGTCACTCTCCACCATACAGGAGTCAGTCTGCAGGTGAGCTGGGGGTGGGGGCAAGCACAGGGGACCCTGAACTTCTCAACTGGAGAGGGTATCCTAGGATCTCAGAGGGCCCAGGGCAGACAAGCCTATAATGCAGTTGGCTCTCATTCCATCTGCCCACTGAGACTTGTGAGGAGCAGGCACCTCCAAGGCACAGCATGAGCCAACATGGACATAGTAAGGGCCAGGCCATGGCTGGCACCCAGGACTGGGCAGGGGAGCAGGTAAACTTAAACCTTTGGCTGGGAGCATTTAAAAGGTCAAATGACCTGACCTGGGCAAGGGAAGCAGTCCTAGAGTACTAGACGGTCAACCAGAAGAATTAAGAATCTGAATGAGTGGCGTCATACGTTTCTCTCAAGATGAGAGTGGAAGAATTTAAGAAACCTATCTCTATTTAGGCTCAAGACACTTTAGAAATAGATATAGTCCACTCTGAACTTTTTTTAAAGGGAAAATTACAGGATTGGTTTCTAAAAACTACATATTTTTATATGTAGTTTTATGTAGTGCCCTGCTTGGCATTATCTTCTGGGTTTTAATGGACAGTTTAGTTAGGTGAAATCTCTGCCTTGATCACAGACATGGGCAGAGATTTCATGCCCAGAGCTGGCTGAGAGCAGCCTTACCCCTGGCCCTTGGTGACCAGATTGTGGGAGTCCTCTCTGTCCCCTGGGCTCTGCTGTCCCACTCTCTCATCGCCTTTCTGAACCCTGCAACCCTGTCCACTAAGAAGCAGCATCTGGAGTGTGGAGCCTCCTCCCTCTGCACCCTCAATTTCTGGGGTAACCTCTCCCTTCCACTGAGGCTACCCCTCTCTGCCAGCCACCATGCTCCTGGGCACAGAGTATTATTCACAACTAGGCCAGGCAGTGTTTCCAAATCTCACCCGAGGTGCGAGCCACGTGGGAACATGCGAGAGACTTGTTTTCTCCTCATTTTAAAAATGGGCACATGTTCTGCAGGTGAGGACACCCTGAGTCACAGATCCCGCAGATGTGGCCCCTAGTCCTCCAAAGCCAAACACCTTTCATTTCCCTTCCCGAATGTCCCCTTGGCACCTCTGGAGAGGCGAAGTGTAGAATAGGACTCTGGTTCTGACTTTCACTTGCTAGCTTGGTAATGGGGCAGATTACACAAACTTTACTTAACCCTTAGTCCTGACTCCCTGAACCTCCATCTGGCTCCCTCTGCTCTCGCCTCTCACCTCTTTGCTCTTCTTGGAACACAGAAACACATTCTTGCCTCAGCACTTTCGCCTTTGCACACACACCCCCACCCCCGCCTCAAGTTTGTCAATTTGTTCACTGCTTCATCCTGAGCACCTAGGACAGTGCCTGGCATGCAGTGGGTGTCCCACAAGCATTGCTGAGTGAACAGTGACTCATTTTCCAAATGGGAAGGCTTAGGCTCAGACTGGCTGTTTTCCGCCCCAGCTAACAAAGCTAGTAGGGCAGAATAGGGCCTTGAACTCAGGCCTACGGCTTGGATTCCCTACCCTCCTTGCATCACGAGTCTCTCAGTGGCACCAAGCTGTGCCCGCAGACTAGGTGCCTCTTTCGGAAGAAGCACTGACTGGGCTGGAAGCCCGTGGCTCACAGCAGGAGGATTGCTTGAGGCCAGGAATTAGAAACCAGCCTGAGCAACATAGTGAGACCCCATTTCTAAAACAGTTTTTTTAATTAGCCAGGTGTAGTGTCCCAGTTGTTCAGGAGGCTGAGGCAGGAGGACTGCTTGAGCCAGGAGTTTGAGGAGTTTGCACTCTATCCTAGGTGACTGAGTAAGACTCTCGTACAAGAAAAGGACTGACTGAGCTGGGGCCGACTGCGGCTCACCCCTACATTTCATCTGGAGGAAGTCCAGCTGGTGGATGGCCTGCAGCAGCGGCTCACTGTCCAAGGTCAGGTCAAACTCCGCAGATACTTTAGGCTCCAGAGCGCCTTTGACCCACTGCTCCTGGGACACCTGGACACGCTTGATCAAAGCATCTGAGATCTTGAAGGGGAACAGAGAGTTTAGGGTTTCAATGTACAAAGGAATAAGTGTGCAGCCCACAGTGGATAAAGGTGGGGGCTTTGTCTCTGTGGGGCTCAGGGGTGGAAGGGGCTGTGCCAAGCATGTGCTTAGAAGGCATGGCAGAGATTATCTAACACTGCTCATGTGACACTGGCCATATAAAAATGCATCGTTTTTTTTTTCGATCATAGTTTAAAAGGGCAATCATGTAAAGTGAATAGACACACTTGCTATTTAAATACATTCAGCCAAAACCTGAAATACATGATACTTCTTTTAATATACAAAAGCATCCTTCATTCTGTTGGTTTTGCTAGATCAAGTACTGTGCAAAGTGAAACATATTAGTTGTTTGCCCCACCCCAGTGTCTGAAGAAAGCACACCCCATGCCCCTGGAGTTCCACAGCCCAGTTCTCCCGGCACCCACGGCTCTGCTCTCCTTTGCTGGCAAGTCCTGCTTGTCTGCACATCTGCATGTGGCCTTGTAGAACTATGATCCTCCGGACTCTTCTTGGGGAACTATCAAGGGGAAAGACACATCATTTTCTCCACAGACGAGGCTGAATCACTGCCATGTTCCTGAGAGACTCTCATGACACTGAGTTAGCCCAGATGCTGGAGAGATGGGCCCAAGGAGACTGCACTGTCTGCAGGTAGCCAGCCTGCACTGTCTGCAGGTAGGACTCTGCACATGGACCGTGTGCATTCTGCTAACCGCCTTCTCCTTGAGCATTTTATCTGGCTTGTTTGGGAAAGATGGTCCTTTTCCACGTGTGGGAAAAATATTGCAGGATGGCATTTTGGGGCTGGAGATTATGCCACTTCATCTACTTGGTTAACGGAGGATGCAAAGTGAAGATCACAGCTTGTGCAAGTCAAAGACCAGGACAGAGCACTAGGTCTGCCGGCATAAGGTCTGCTGAGCTAAGGAGACTCCACTTAACAACATGCCATGGAAGGATCTTGCCTAAAACTCAGGCTGGTTTGGGGAGTGGCAGTGGAGCGGGAGGAAGCCCGGCCAACAGGGGCAGGCTCACCTGCAGGAAGCCAGCTGGGTCGTCCTCCTTGATCCCCTCCAGGCAGTACTCCATCAGCCCAGTGGCCTGGCGCAGCTTCAGTGTGCAGTGGTTGATCTGGTCCCAGACCATCTGCAGTGGGGATGCTCTTTAAGCAAATGTTTCATGGAGGATGGAGCAGCGAGGCCATGACAAGAGCCAAACAAATGGGTCTGCAAGAGGCAGCACTGGCCTGGCCACTCGCACCCACTCCTCTCTTGGCTCTGCTCCTGAGCTGCCTGGACTTCTCACTGAAGAATAAATGGAATCACTTCCCTACAAATGGGGCCACAACGTCCAACACGGCACACATACCGAACTCTGGACACTAACGCACAGAAAGTGCATAATCTGAAACTCCTTACCACTGGCAACTGGTACTGCAGTCACAGCTAACTCAGTGGACTCAGCCACTGCCTTGAGAAACTGTGGATCACCTCTAACACTCATCCCTGCCTTCCTGGGAAGCAACAGTTTCTGATTTGGTTAGAAATTGTCTCTGGCACAGATGGAGCCCCTCAGACAAGGGCAGCCCTTCAAATCAGAACAGTCACAGCCCCTACTGCACCAAGAACTCTGTGTGAGCTACAGGGAGAGAGGTGCCTCCTTTCATGGAAATTGGCTGCTTATTCCTATAGCCTACTAATGTGTGCAGGAGATGCCAGGAAGAACTTGAAGAAGGGGACAGAGCTGGAAGCTTGTTCAAAGTTACTGTCATCGGTTACTTCTGACACACAAGATGAGAACAAGAGAGGTGCAAGGTGGGCTTCTGACTTGAAGGCAGCAAGACACAGGGCCTCTGAATCCACTTTGGAGAGAGGGCACAGGCATTTAATGGCCTCTGCCGAGTCACACCAAGCTGACAGTGCAGCTTCCCTTGACTCATTCGTTCATTCATTCATTCACTCATTGGCACCCAGTGCCTGCTGGGTGAGGAGGACATGACAGACAGTAAGTACACCAGTCCCCAGGTACCCACCTTCAGTTTATGTTCCCTCTCCTTTGTGACCTTGGTGAGCAACTTGGCTTTCTGCCGAGTTAAAGCATCTACCAGGGCATCGCACTGAGCAACCAGGCAGGCTTCATAGTCCAGTCCATTTTCCTGGGGGGTGAGGGAAACAGAGAGCTTTAGGGGGAAGATGTTGAAATCTGGGGAGTGCTATAGACAGGAATGTACTTCAGAGAAGCTGGCCTCGGGGTTACCTATGACATTGTTAAGTTGGAAGCAATATAAATATGGATTAGGAGACATACTATGGATCTCAGACTTGTAAGCAGCAGGAGGGTCTGAGTCACTCAAATCTGGTTCACAGAGCTGAGAAGAAAAAAGGGTAGAATGTGAGTTATGCATAGCATGATCCTATGAAAGGTGTGTGTGCACATGTCTGTATAGGTGTGTACATGGTGTGTGTATGTTTGTGTCTAAGTAACAGGATAGCACATGTCAGAGCGTGGGAGTGTTCACCTCTGGGTATAAGATACTGATGAACTTTTTCTCAGTTCTATTTTTCCCTACTTTCCAAAATTTCTGTAACACAAACTTGTGCTTTTTATAATCCAAAAAAAAAGGTAAGACAAAAAATGGTGCTGCCACCATAGGGACCCTCTCTCCCAATCTATAAAAGAATCCTTGTGGGTCTTTAAGATCTGCTGGATCTAGCGATACCTCAAGTTACAGGCCAAATTGTGTCTCCTAAACTTCATATATTGACATCCTGACTGCCTCCTAGCAGGACCTCTGAATGTGACTGTTTTTGGAGAGAGGGCCTCTAACTGGGTAACTAAGTTAAAATGAGGTCACATGTGGGTGCCCAAGCCAATGTGACCCATGTCCTTGTGAGAAGAGGAGATCAGGACACAAGATGGTTACATGAGGACACAGAGAGAGAACCATCTGCAAGCTGGAGAGAGTGGCCTCAGGGACAGACAGCCCTGCCAGACTTTGCTCTCAGACTTCCAGCTTCTGGAACTATGAGAAAATAAATGTCTATTGTTTAAGCCATCAATCTCTGGTATTTTGTCATGCAGCCCTAACAAATAATACTCCTCTTGCCTGCAAAACACTAGAAACATTGGAAACATCATGATTTAAAATGCTATGTGGGGCTCGGTGCCCGTGGCTCAAGCAGCTAAGGTACCAGCAACATACACCTGAGCCCAGGCCCACCAAACAGCAATGATGGCTACAACCAAAATAAATAAATAAATAAATAAAATAGCCAGGTGTTGTGATGGGCACCTGTAGTCCTAGCTATTTGGGAGGTGCAGGCAGGAGAATTGCTTGAGCCCAGGAGTTGGAGGTTACTGTGAGCTGTGATGCCATGGCACTCTACCCAGGGTGATAGCTTAAGTCTCTGTCTCAACAACAAAAAGTAAATAAACAAAATAAAATGCCATATGGCACTCTAACTTGTTAGAAAGGATGGATCTTGAGTTTGAGACCAGCCTCAGCCTGAGTGAGACACTGTCTCTAAAAATAGCTTGGTGGGGGGCTGGGTGGAGCAAGACAGTGAACTAGAAGAATAGTTCAGCTGAGCTCTCCTCTCACTGGGGAAAAATAGAGAACCCAGACACACCTGGCACAGGGACCTTACCCAGAGTCATAGCTCAGGGAGAACAGTGAGGAGGTGGTGATCAGAGTACAGTGTATGATCCAGAGTGGGGGAAATCTGATGAATTAGGCAAGTGATTGCAACCAGCTGGGATTAGTTTCTCAGTTCTATTTTTCCCTACTTTCCAAAATTTCTGTAACACCTGGACCCCCACAGAGCTCCAGGATGGGAGGAGGCCTTTCTGAAGTTTTCAGTTGTTGGGGGAAGTTGCACATTTAGTGGAAAACCTGGAAGAGTGGGCGGACTCAAACAGTATACAGCAACCTGATTTCAATGCCAGTTGGAGTGGATTTCCCATAGGTTTGGTGGCTGGCAAGACAGCCATACTAAGAAGGTCTCAGAGGGCAGGAGGCTGCCATTATGGAGAGGACATGAGAAGGTCTTAGCAGGGGCCTAAAGCACAGCTGTCTTAATTCCACCTTCTAGGATCAGAACTCCCCTCATGGGACAGGCTGAGGGACTCCCACACCCCCAGAGGAACTGGAGTAAGGGGGCACTGTGAGCCCTGCCCCTGAAGGATTTTTCTGAGCTTTACTATACCAACCTGACAGGGTCTGAATTCTGAGGAAACAATCAGGTGATCACCAAAGACAACTAATTTTGGAATATGGACCATAGAGGTTGCTGGCTGTGCTCTCTGCTCTCTGTCTCCTAAAAAAAACCCATAGCATCACCTGGTGTTCTAGCAACACCTTGCAACATACTGCCATCAAGAACAAGGACTTCTGTTTGAAACTAAAGAGACAGTGAGCAGGACAAGGGAAGACAAGGAGGTGAGCAAGAAAAAAGAACACATGAGGAGGAATCAACAGAAAAATTCAAGCATCATGAAAAACCAAAACAGAGGAACTCCCCAAAGGGACCATGAGGCAGCTACTGCAGAAGACTCCACCTATAAAGAATTAATGGACTTGACATAAAGGAAATTTAAAATATGGATGATAAAGACAATAAAAGGAATGGATGAGAAAATGGAAAGAGAGAACCAAAATTCAGATGAAAGATATGTAGAATATAGAAAGCATAAGGCAGAGCTTAAGGAAATGAAGGAGACAATCATGGAATGTAAACATGCAGTAGAAAAATATCAAAAATAAGTTAGACCATGGAGAAGAAAGGACCTCGGAGCTAGAGTATAAAGTTTTCAACCCAGGTAGTTAAAGAGGCAGAAAAGAAGAGGTAGAAAACAGAACAAGCGCTTAGAGAACATGAGACTACAAGAAGTATTCAAATATATAAATAATAGGGATTCCTGAAGGGTAAAAGATTGTCCCAAAGGAAGGCAAGCCCTGTGAAGCTAGTGAATGATGCCCCATGATCATATCAATGTACACAACTATGATTCAATAAATAAAAAAATAAAAATAAAATAAATAAAAATCACAGCAAAAAAAAAAAAGGAAGGCAAGCCCTAATAGAGACTATTGTAAATGAAAAACTTCCCAAGTTATATTAAGTAAGACCCTGACACACTCCTTTCAGATGGATGTCAAACCCCAAGTCATCTCAGCTCAAACAGAGCCTCTCTAAGACACACTGTAATTAACTTGTCCAAAGTCAAGATGAAAGAGAAAATTCTGCAAGCAGCCAGGAGTAAGCACCAACTGACCTACAGAGGCAGAGCCGTTAAGATGACAGCAGACTTTTCAACTGAAAACTTCCAAGCCAGAAGATCACAGCCAGCTACACTCAACACTCTCAAACAAAACAATTTTCAGCCCAATATTTTGTATCCTGCTGAACTAAGCTTCAAAATTGGAGAAATCAAATTTTTACAGGTATACAAGCACCGAGGAAATTCGCCACAGCAAGACCAGCTCCATAGGAACTACTTAGACCTATTCTCAACACTGACCATCACAATGGACCACCAGCAAAGTAAACACCCAGAAGCTAAAGGTCAAAACTGCTTCCACAATGGTGTAAAGGATAAAACTACACAATGGACGTCACAAAATAAGATGAATAGAACTCCACCATACTAATCAATTCTCTCAATAAATGTCAGTGGATTGAATTCACCACTGAAGAGGCACAGGCTGGCTGATTTGATAAAAATGCAAAAGCCATCTATATTCTGGCTCCAGGAGGCACAGCTTGCCTTGAAGAACAAATCAAGACTCAGGCATAAGGGATGGAAAACAGAATTTCAAGCAGATGGAAATCAGAAGAAAGGCGGAGTTGCAATTTTCAGATATAAAGTGGATTTAAAGAAACTAAAGTTAAGAAAGACAAAGATGGACACTTTAGACTGGTCAAAGGAACAATACGACAAGAAGACATTTCAATCTTAAATATTTATGCACCCAACTTAAATGTTCCCAGATTTATGAAACAGACCTTGATGGGTCTGAGCAATATAATATCCCATAACACCACTATAGGCAGGGACTTTAACATCCCTCTGACAGAACTGGACAGATCCTCTAAACAGAAACTAAACAAAGATATCAAGGACTTAAATGTGATCCTAGAACAAATTGAATTAATAGACATATACAGAAAACACTATTCCAAAGCTAAGGAATATACATTTTTCTGGGGGGTGCCTATGGCTCAGTGAGTAGGGCACCAGCCCCATATACCGAGGTGGTGGGTTCAAATCCAGCCCTGGCCAAACTTCAACAACAACAAAAATAGCCAGGTGTTGTGGTGGGCACCTATAGTCCCAGCTACTCGGGAGGCTGAGGCAAGAGAATTGCCTAAGCCCAAGAGCTGGAGGTTGCTGTGAGCAGTGATGCCATGACACTGTACCAAGGGTGACAGAGTGAGATTCTGTCTCTAAAACAAAAAGAAAAAAAAAAGGAATATATATTTTCTGGTCAGCCAAATATACATACTCCAAAATCAACCACATCCTAGGATATATATCAAACCCCAGCAAAATTAAAAGAATAGAACTTATACCTTGTGTCTTCTCAGACCACAAGGCAATAAAGGTGGAACTCAGCTTTAACAAAAATGTTCATCCGCACACAAAGATGTGGAAATCAAACAACCTTATGCTGAATGATAGTTGAGTTCAGGAAGAGATAAAAGAGGAAACCATTAAATTTCTCAAACATAACAACAATGAACACACAAGTTACCAAAAACCTGTGAGATATAGTAAAAGCATTCTTAAGAGGGAAATTTATTGCATTAGATGCCTACATTGAAAAAACAGGAAGAAATCACATCGAGAAACTCAGGAACCATCTTATGGAATTGGAAAAAGAAGAACAATGTAGTCCCAAGCCCAACAGAAGAAAAGAAATAACCAAAATTAAATCAGAGATTAATGAAATTGAAAACAAAAGAATCATTCAGAAAATTAATAAAACAAAAAGTGGGGTTTTTGAAAAAATACATAAAACTAATAAACCTTTGGCCAGATTACCTAGAAACAGAAAAGTAAAATCTCAGCCTCAATCAGAAATGATAAAGGGGAAATAACAACAAATGCCATAGAGATACAAGAGATCATCGCTTGAGTACTACAAGAAAGTCTATGCCCAGAAATTAGACATTCTGGAGGAAATTGATCAATACCCCTAATCGTACCCTCTCCCTAGACTTAGCCAAGAAGAAATAGATCTCTTGAAAGCACTCATTTCAAGAACTGAGATCAAAGAAACAATAAAAAAATCTCCCAACAAAAAATGCCCTGGTCCAGATGGCTTCACACCAGAATTCTATCAAACCTCCAATGAAGAGCTTATACCCATTTTGCAGAAACTATTCCAAATAATTGAGAAGGAAGGAATCTCCCTCAACACATTCTATGAAGAATATACTCCCTGATACCAAAACCAGGTAACGATCCAACTAAAAAGGAGAATTTCAGACCAATTTCACTAATGAATTTAGATGCAAAAATTCTCAGTAAAATCCTAGCTAATAGATTACAGCTATACATTAAAAAATCATTGATCACAATCAAGTAGGTTTCATACCAGGGATGCCAGGCTGGTTTAACATACACAGTCCATAAATGTAATTCACCATATCAACAGAAGCAAAATCAAAGACCGTATAATCTTCTCAATAGATGCAGAAAAAGTGTTTGATAAAATTCAGCATCCTTTACTAATTAGAACTCTGAAGAATATAGGTATAGGTGACACATTTCTGAATCTGATCAAATCCATCTATGACAAATCCACAGCTAATGTTATCCTTAAGGGAATAAAATTGAAAGTTTTTCCACTTAGAACTGGGACCAGAAAAGGTCGTCTTCTATTGCCACTACTATTCAACATAGTGTGGGAAGTTCTAGCCAATACAATCAGGCAAGAGAAGGAAGTAAAGAGCATCCAAATGGGTACAGAGAAGGTCAAATTCTCACTCTTTGCTGGAGATATGATCTTATACTTAGAGAACTCCAAAGACTCAACCATGAGAGGTGACAGAAAAAAAAAATACAGCATTGTCTCCGGGTATAAAATCAATGTCAACAAATAGGTAGCCTTTGGATATACCCATAACAACCAAGAGGAGAAGCTAATCAAGGACACAATTCCCTTCACAGTAGCTTAAAAAAAAAAAGAAGAAATATCTAGGAATATACATAACAAAAGAGGTGAAAGAAAGAAAATTACAAGAAATTTACCAAAAAAATTACAAAACCATAAGAGAAGAAATAGCAGAAGATATTAACAAATGAAAGAACATACCATGCTCATGGCTGGGAAGAATCAACATTGTGAAAATGTCTATACTTCCCAAAGTAGTCTATAGATTCAATGCAATCCCCATTAAAATCCCATCATGATACTTTCACAATTTGGAAAAAATAATTCTTCATTTTGTGTGGAAGAAACGTTGGATAGCCAAGGCAATCTTTAGTAATAAAAACAAAGCCAGTGGTATCACCCTACCAGACTTTTGGCTACACTTCAAGGCCATAATGATCAAAACAGCATGGTATTGGCACAAAAATAGAGACATAGACATTTGGAACTGAATAGAAAAGCATGAGATGAAACTAACCTCTTACAGCCACCTGATGTTTGATAAACCAAACAAGAATATACACTAGGTAAAAGAATCCCTATTCAATAAACGGTGTTGGGAGAAATGGATAACCGCATGTAAAAGACTGAACCTAGACCTACACCTCTCACTACTTACAAAAATTGATTCAAGATGGATAAAATATTTAAATCTAAGAAATGAAACACTAAACATCATTTTTTCTTTTTTTGAGACAGAGTCAAGCTATTGCCCTGGATAGAGTGCTATGGTGTTATAGCTCACATCAACCTCCTGCTCTTGAGTATAAGCAATCCTCTTGTTTCAGTCTTTCTATTTTTAATAGCAACAGGGTCTTGCTTTTGCTCAGACTGGTCTTAAACTCATGAGTTCAAGCAATCCACTGGCCTAGCCTACCAGATTGCTAGGATTATAGGCATGAGCCACCGTGCCTGGCTGAAACATGAAAAATCCTTGAAGAAAGTGTGGGGAAAACACTTGAAGATATCAATCTGGGGAAAGGTTTTATGAAGAAGACTTCCATGGCAATTGCAACAATAACAAAGATACACAAATTGGACTTAATTAAACTGAATAGCATCTGTACAGCTAAGGAAACAACAGCCAAAGCTAACAGACAACTTACAGAATGGGAAAAAATATTTGCTTATTATGAATTGGACAAAAGCTTGATAACTAGGATCTATAGAGAACTCAATTAATCAACAAAAAAAGACCAAACAAAAAACAAAAAGATGGCAGCCGAGTTAACAGCTTCCTTGCATCTGGGCACCATGAGTCTGGGTAGATAGAACTCCAGGCATCTCTGGCTGGTGGGATCTGCCTATCATCATCCCTGTGAGGATACAGGGAGTCAGTGAGAGACTTCAGGACCCCAAGAGGAGGACTAAAACAGTGGAAAACCAGCAAGTGGTCGCGTGTGTTCCATTGGTCTAAACCCGCCTGCAACTATAAGTTCAGTAGCAGCGAGACTGCAAACTGGAAAGGCCTTACCTGTGAACTGTTTTGGTGTCTTTGGACTTGGCACTCAGTTGAACTGCCTTGGGGAGAGCCTGAGCTGGAGTTCGGAGACTTTGGCCATTGTCTAGGGCCCCAGTCTGAGCCGCTGAGCCAGATGGAGCTAATAGTGTTTGGCTCTGGGCCAATGGAGCCATTGTGAGTGATCTGCCCTGGCAAGCTCCATCCTCAGGGTCACAGAGCAAGAATCGGGTGGGAGCTGGTAAACTAGCGACTGAGTAGCCTAAGGGTGGGGTCTGAGCTGCCTTGCAGCCCTAACCCTCAAGGGCAGAGTGAAACCGGTTTTGGCACACTGGGTAAGTGGATAGCCACTTCAGCAGGGATTCCAGTGACAAGCACTTTCCTGGGAAAGCTTCTGCTCAGCAAGTTTACAAGTTCAAAGTGCCTTTTAAGAGGGCTGATGAGAGACTTAGGGTGTCTACCTGCTGGGGTTTGAGAAATCAGCAGCCTCCAGTCATATCAGAACTGTGATTAACATCTCATACCCCAGAAGACCACGTTTTGCCCACACAATATTCAACAACATATACATACTGCTTTGTTTGTGGTTGTGTTTTTTTTTTGTTTGTTTGTTTTTTGTTTATTTTGATGTTGTTGATGTTGTTTTGGTTTTTAATTTCAACCTTTTCCGTACAGATCTTTTTTCTTTCTCAATTTTTCTAGTTTAATTATAATTTCCCATTGCTGCCTTTTTCAATAACTAGAACTCCATTTTTGCTAGTGTTTCTACCGCTATTATTTGGTTTTTCACCCAATTTTATCCTGTAAAGTTTTCTGTTTGTTTTAGTTTGATTTATAGCATTTTTCTCTTTCCTCTCTACTTGGTGGAGGTGGGGTACTGTGTCTGATCAGGTTAGCAAAGAGCGGCTGACCTCAAGGGAACCACCCAACTGGGCACCCCCAGAAGGTGGGTTTTTTTTAAGGTTGTATCAAAGTACCCTACTGTACACCTATATTGCTCTGTCTCCCTCTTTCTGTGCCTCTCTTCTTTTTGTCAATATTCCTTTTACCACCCCCTCTCCTTTCTCTATTTTTTTTTTCTCTTCTCACTCGGTCCTCCTTTCTTTCATCCCTTTCTTGCTCTTCAACCTTCTCATACTTCTGGTCCTGTACCAAAAGGACTCATCGAACCCTTAGTCCACAGGCACGAGAACTTAAAGAGCAAGAGGAAGTGAAAGGAAAATTAGGGCAAGGAAACAGATAAAAGAAATCACTCATGAGGAGAATCAGCAGAAAACACCAGGCAACATGAAGAACCAGTCCAGAACAACCCCACCAAGGGACCATGAGGTAGCTACTGCATAGGATTCCACCTATAAAGAAATGTTAGGAATGACAGAAAGGGAATTTAGAATACACATGATGAAAACAATGAAAGAAATGATGGAAACAATGAAGGAAACTGCTAATAAAGTGGAAAATAACCAAAAGGAAATCCAAAAACATAATCAAATAAGAGATGAACGATATGAAGAATATAGAAAGGATATAGCAGAGCTGAAGGAACTGAAACAGTCAATTAGGGAACTTAAAGATGCAATGGAAAGTATCAGCAACAGGTTAGACCATGCAGAAGAAAGAATTTCTGAGGTAGAAGACAAAGTTCTTGAGATAAGTCAGATAGTAAAAGAGGCAGAAAAGAAGAGAGAGAAAGCAGAACGTTCACTGTCAGAATTATGGGACTTTATGAAGCGTTCCAACATACGAGTTATAGGAATCCCAGAAGGGGAAGAAGAATGTTCCAGAGGAATGGAAGCCATACTAGAGAATATTATAAAAGAAAATTTCCCAAATATCACGAAAGATTCTGACACACTGCTTTCAGAGGGATATCAGACCCCAGGTCTCCTCAACTCTAACCGAGCTTCTCCAAGACACATTGTGATGAACATGTCCAAAGTCAAGACAAAAGAAATGATTCTGCAAGCTGCCAGGAGTAAGTGCCAGTTGACCTACGGGGGCAAATCCATCAGAGTGACTGCAGACTTCTCTAATGAAACTTTCCAAGCAAGAAGACAATGGTCATCTACCTTTAATCTACTTAAACAGAACAATTTTCAGCCCAGAATTCTGTACCCTGCTAAGCTTCAAAATTGATGGAGAAATCAAATCATTTACGGATATATGAACATTGAGGAAATTCACCACAACAAGACCAGCTCTACAGGAAATACTTCAACCTGTTCTGCACACTGACCACCACAATGGATCAGCAGCAAAGTAAGAACTCAGAAATCAAAGGACAAAACCTAACCTCCACACTGATGCAAAAGATAAAACTAAGCAATGGACTCTTACAAAATAAGATGAATAGAATACTACCACACTTATCAATTATCTCAATAAATGTTAATGGCTTGAATTCCCCACTGAAGAGACATAGATTGGCTGACTGGATTAAAAAACACAAGCCATCCATTTGCTGTCTGCAAGAAACACACCTGGCTTCAAAAGACAAATTAAAGCTCTGAGTCAAGGGTTGGAAGACAATTTTTCAGGCAAATGGAATTCAGAAGTAAAGAGGAATTGCAATCTTATTTTCAGATACATGTGGATTTAAAGCAACTAAAGTCAAAAAAGACAAAGATGGTCACTTCATATTGGTCAAGGGAAAAATACAACAGAAGATGTTTCAATTCTAAATATTTCTGCACCCAATTTAAATGCTCCCAGATTCTTTAAACAGACCTTACTTAGTCTGAGCAATATGATATCTGATAATACCATAATAAAGAGGACTTTAACACTCCTCTTACAGAGCTGGACATATCCTCTAAACAGAAATTAAACAAAGATATAAGAGGTTTAAATAAGACCCTGAAACAACTGTGCTTGATAGACGCATATAGAACACTCCATCCCAAAGATAAAGAATATACATTGTTCTCATCACCCCATGGAACATTCTCCAAAATTGGTCATATCCTGGGACACAAAACAAATATCAACAGAATCAAAAGAATTGAAATTTTACCTTGTATCTTCTCAGACCATAAGGCACTAAAGGTGGAACTCAACTCTAACAAAAACGCTCAACCCCACACAAAGGCATGGAAATTAAACAACCTTCTGCTGAATAACAGATGGGTGCAGGAAGAAATAAAACAGGAAATCATTAACTTCCTTGAGTATAACAACAATGAAGACACAAGCTACCAAAACCTGTGGGATACTGCAAAAGCAGTTTTGAGAGGAAAATTTATTGCTTTAGATGCCTACATTTGAAAAACAGAAAGAGAGCGCATCAACAATCTCACAAGCCATCTTATGGAATTGGAAAAAGAAGAACAATCTAAGCCTAAACCTAGTAGAAGAAAAGAAATATCCAAAATCAAATCAGAGATCAATGAAATTGAAAACAAAAGAAATTGAAAACATTCAGAAAATTAATGAAACAAGGAGTTGTTTTTTTGAAAAAATAAATAAAATAGATAAACCATTGGGCAGACTAATGAGAAATAGAAAAGTAAAATCTCTTGTAACCTCAATCAGAAATGATAAAGGGGAAATAACAACTGATCCCACAGAGATTCAAGAGATCATCTCTGAATACTACCAGAAACTCTATGCCCAGAAATTTGACAATGTGAAGGAAATGGATTAATATTTGGAATCACACCCTCTCCCTAGACTTAGCCAGGAAGAAATAGAGCTCCTGAACAGACCACTTTCAACCACTGAGATCAAAGAAACAATCAAAAATCTTCCAACCAAAAAATGCCCTGGTCCAGATGGCTTCACTCCAGAATTCTATCAAACCTTCAAGGAAGAGCTTATTCCTGTACTGCAGAAATTATTCCAAAAAATTGAGGAAGAAGGACTCTTCCCCCACACATTCTATGAAGCAAACATCACCCTGATACCAAAACCAGGAAAAGACCAAACAAAAAGGAGAATTTCAGACCAATCTCACTCATGAATATAGATGCAAAAATTCTCAACAAAATCCTAGCCAATAGATTACAGCTTATCATCAAAAAAGTCATTCATCTTGATCAAGTAGGTTTCATCCCAGGGATGCAAGGCTGGTTTAACATATGTAAGTCCATAAACGTTATCCACCATATTAACAGAGGCAAAAATAAAGATCACATGATCCTCTCAATAGATACAGAAAAAGCATTTGATAAAATCCAGCATCCCTTTCTAATTAGAACACTGAAGAGTATAGGCATAGGTGGCACATTTCTAAAACTGATTGAAGCTATCTATGACAAACCCACAGCTAATATTTTACTGAATGGAGTAAAACTAAAAGCTTTTCCTCTTAGAACTGGAACCAGACACTGTTGTCTTCTGTCACCTTTACTATTCAACATAGTGCTGGAAGTTCTAGCCAATACAATTAGGCAAGACAAGGAAATAAAGGGAATCCAAATGGGAGCAGAGGAGGTCAAACTCTCCCTCTCTGCTGACGACATGATCTTATACTTAGAGAACCCCAAAGACTCAACCACATGACTCCTAGAAGTCATCAAAAAATACAGTAATGTTTCAGGATATAAAATCAATGTCCACAAGTCAGTAGCCTTTGTATACACCAATAACAGTATGAGAAGCTAATTAAGGACACAACTCCCTTCACCATAGTTTCAAAGAAAATGAAATACCTAGGAATATACCTAACGAAGGAGGTGAAGGACCTCTGTAAAGAAAATTATGAAATCCTCAGAAAGGAAATAGCAGAGGATATTAACAAATGGAAGAACATACCATGCTCATGGATGGGAAGAATGAATATTGTTTTTTTTTTTTTTTGTAGAGACAGAGTCTCACTTTATGGCCCTCGGTAGAGTGCCGTGGCCTCACACAGCTCACAGCAACCTCCAACTCCTGGGCTTAAGCGATTCTCTTGCCTCAGCCTCCCGAGTAGCTGGGACTACAGGCGCCTGCCACAACGCCCGGCTATTTTTTGGTTGCAGTTTGGCCGGGGCCGGGTTTGAACCCACCACCCTCGGTATATGGGGCCAGCGCCTTACCGACTGAGCCACAGGCTCAAATGGAAGAACGTACCATGCTCATGGCTGGGAAGAATCAACATTGTTAAAATGTCTATACTTCCCAAAGCAATCTACCTATTCAATGCCATTCATATCAAAATACCAACATTATACTTTCAAGATTTGGAAAAAATGATTCTGCGTTTTGTATGGAACCGGAAAAAACCCTGTATAGCTAAGGCAGTTCTTAGTAATAAAAATAAAGCTGGGGGCATCAGCATACCAGACTTTAGTCTGTACTACAAAGCCATAGTGGTTAAGACAGCATGGTACTGGCACAAAAATAGAGACATAGACACTTGGAATTGAACTGAAAACCAAGAAATGAAACTAACATCTTACCAGCACCTAATCTTCGACAAATCAAACAAGAACATACCTTGGGGGAAAGACTCCCTATTCAATAAATGGTGTTGGGGGAACTGGATGTCTACATGTAAAAGACTGAAACTGGACCCACACCTTTCCCCACTCACAAAAATTGATTCAAGATGGATAAAGGACTTAAATTTAAGGCATGAAACAATAAAAATCCTCAAAGAACGCATAGGAAAAACACTGGAAGATATTGGCCTGGGGAAAGACTTCATGAAGAAGACTGCCATGGCAATTGCAACAACAACAAAAATAAACAAATGGGACTTCATTAAACTGAAAAGCTTCTGTACAGCTAAGGAGACAATAACCAAAGCAAAGAGACAACAACCTACACAATGGGAAAGGATATTTGCATATTTTCAATCAGACAAAAGCTTGATAACTAGAATCTATAGAGAACCCAAATTAATCCACATGAAAAAAGCCAACAATCCCATATGTCAATGGGCAAGAGATATGAAGAGAACCTGCTCTAAAGATGACAGACGAATGGCTAATAAACACATGAAAAAATGTTCATCATCTCTATATATTAGAGAAATGCAAATCAAAACAACCCTGAGATATCTAACCCCAGTGAGAATGGCCCACATGACAAAATCTCAAAACTACAGATGCTGGCGTGGATGTGGAGAGAAGGGAACACTTTTACACAGCTGGTGGGACTGCATACTAGTACAACCTTTCTGGAAGGAAGTATGGAGAAACCTCAAAGCACTCAAGCTAGACCTCCCATTTGATCCTGCAATCCCATTACTGGGCATCTACCCAGAAGGAAAAAAAATCCTTTTATCATAAGGACACTTGTACTAGACTGTTTATTGCAGCTCAAGTTACAATTGCCAAAATGTGGAAACAGCCTAAATGCCCACCAACCCAGGAATGGATTAACAAGCTGTGGTATATGTATACCATGGAATACTATTCAGCTATTAAAAAAATGGAGACTTTACATCCTTCATATTAACCTGGATGGAAGTAGAAGTCACTATTCTTAGTTAAGCATCACAAGAATAGAGAAGCATGAATTCTATGTACTCCAATTTTGATATGAGGACAATTAATGATAATTAAGGTTATGGGGGCGGGAGGAAAAGCAGAAAGAGGGATGGAGGGAGGGGGTGGGGCCTTGGTGTGTGTCACACTTTATGGGGGCAAGACATGATTGCAAGAAGGACTTTACCTAACAATTGCAATCAGTGTAACATGGCTTATTGTACCCTCAATGAATCCCCAACAATAAAAACAAAAAAAGACCAAACAATCCCATATATCACTGGGCAAGAGACATGAATAGAACCTTCCCTAAAGAAAACAGATGAATGTCTAACAAACATATGAAAAAATGCTCATCATCCCTAATCATCAGAGAAATGCAAATCAAAACTACCCTGAGTACATCACCTAACGTCAGTGAAAAGGGTCCATATAACAAAGTCTCAAAGCTGAAAATGCTGTTGTGGATGTGGAGAGAAGGGAGCACTTTTACACTGCTGGTGGGACTGCAAACTAATACTACCCTTTTGGGAGGAAGGATGGAGAATCCTCAAAGAACTCAAATAAGACCTTCCATTTGATCCTGCAATTCCATTACTAGGCATCTACTCAGAAGAAAAAAAATCCTTTTATCATAAGGACATTTGCACTAGGCTGTTTATCACAGATCAATTTACAATCAACAAAACGTGAAAACTACCTATATACCCACCAACCCAGGAATGGATTAACAAGCTGTGGTATATGTATACCATGGAATACTATTCAGCCACTAAAAAAGATAGAGACTTTACATCTTTTGTATTAAATTGGATGGAGGTGGAAGACATTCTTCTTAGTAAAGCATCACAAGAATGGAGAAGCAAGAATCCAATATACTCTATTCTAATATGAAGGGGAATGAACAAGTGGAGAGAGGGGAGGAGGGAGAGAGTAGAGGGGTCACAGTGTATGGCACAAATCTTGGGGGCGGGACACAATTATAAAAGGGACTTTATCTAATAAATGCAATCAGTGTACTCCCAAACAATAAAAAAATAAATAATTTTAAAAAGAAAGGATGGATCTTAAGGTCTGATTGGTCCCTTTTCTTTATCCAGCTGCAATGTCAATGCTTTATCAGTCCCTTATCTGCATGGACAGCTCCTCCACACATGCTTATCCACATGGAAGCACACGTGTGTGCTCTTTCCCTACAGACAGGGCTCCCTGAGGCCAGAAACTGTGCCTCAGTGATCTCTGCATCCTGTGCTGGGCTCAGCAAATGCATTCATTTAGTAAGTGATGCATTTATGATCACATGGGCATATCTGGGTACAAGGGTGCCATAAGCAGACACAGCAACACAGCACAGGACTACACAGCTATGCAGAATACCAGATCACAGCTCTGTGCTGCACTTCTAATTGTCTCCACCCAATATTTCTTGCCCATAGTGGGTGTTAAATGCATGTCAAAGGATTGAAGACTGCACTGTAGTCTGCTTATCACACATATACACCCAAAAGTGCTTCTTTTTGAAACACTGCATCGTTTGCAAATTTTCCACCCTAAGTGCATCTCCCATAGCCAGAGCCATACTTACCTGGATCTGCTGCAGTATGTTCTTGAGCTGGACCAGAAATTCCTTCGCTTCCTTTGCCTTATCTGAAACTCCATTTAAGGCCTGAGATAGCTGCGCCTGAAAAAGACATCATGTATTGAGAAGAGCCCCTGGGGTCTGAGAGTCACACAGCTGGCACTCCATCATAGAGCTTCTGCTCCTACAGGGGATGGAGCAGACCCATGCACGTGCCATCCTCATTGATGAAGAGACCACTACACACTCATGGTCTTTGCAATGTTTGCTTGCTTTTCCAGCAGTGGCTGAGTGTTGAGTGACTGGCAGACACTCTTCTGTCTGGCTCCCAAAGCTGGATAGAGGTAAGGAGCACCCAGCAAATTGGATGAAGCCACCAGGCCCACTTTGATGTCTGCAGAGCCCAAGACAAGAAGACAAGTGGAGACCTTGGTCTGCCCTTACCTGTCACTCCCCATGGCAGTTCTATCCCTCATCAGAAGGTGTTAATGTGTGGACATCCCAGACCCCAGACTCCAGGCCATACTCTGTCCACTGCATACTTGCACAGTCACCTTGTGGCCTTGGGTGCACCTGGTGTCTGTTCCCACTCTTTGCCCCAGGGACGGGGTGTAGCAGTCACTGAGGGGCTCTGCTGGCTGAGCTCAAACCTATAACCTTTGGCATCTGGTTTCTCTTTGATGAACTATATGCACACACACTCTAATTTGTCTTTTAAATTCTATTGAGCATATGGATGACTTTGATTTTTAACACGAGTCTCATCTTTCAAATTAAAAAGTTGAGGGTGGAACAACAGGGAATCAGAAAGGCCAGGATCTCCTTCTGCCTACCACCCATCCCGCAAGTCTCTGTCAAATGTCACCTTGTCAGTAGGCCTATGCTCACAACCCTATAAAATAGCCCTCTCCCAACCTTGCCTTCTTCCTAACATTCATCACCACCCAATCTGGAAGATTTGTTTACTGCCTCTCTCTCCTCCCTAGAATGTCAGTTGCCCAGGACTGGGACTTTGCCTGGATGGTTCTAGCTACATCCCAGCCCTGGACCAGTACCCGGCACATGCACTAAGTAAATATTTGCTGAATGAAGGAATTGGTGAATGTGATTCTTGAGAGCACACCAGTGGTTCTCAGTGTGGTCCTGGACCAGAAGCATCAGCGTTGCCTGGGAACTTGTTAGAAACACACAGTCTCTGGCTCCACCCATATCTACCACTCCAAACGGTGGGGGTGGGGTGGTGGGGAGGGGTAAAACGCAGAGCCCCCTGGGGGATGTTTAATTTCTTATTAAAACCTTCCAACTTGTTTTAACATCTCTGCCGGGGGCTCTGATGCAGTCTGCACCTCGCTGGACTGCACAAATGCAGACTCGGCGGAGAACTTGTGAAAAGCATGGTAAATGAAGCCATGGGGTAGGTGAGAAAACACTGAGAGGAAGGGATGTGGACAGAGAAGGACAGAGCTGTGGACACAGGTGCACCCACATTCAAGGGAAGGCCAGGATCTTGGCTGTCTCGCTGAGACAGAGCTAAGAGCCTCAGACTGATACTAGGTTGAGGTGCAGCTCCTCGGAGAATGTGTCCCTACTCCACTGGCTTCCCCACTCCTAGCCCCAGCCCAGCTGGTTTAGGCCCCTCTACCTCATAGCCCACCTGGGGTATACCTTCCTTTCGTGTAAGCACCTTGGTGGTAAAACACCCAGGGGTGTGCTGCTCTGCCTAGTAGCCATTGGGGCTACTGAGCACTTGAAGATGCAGCAGATGTGACTGAAGAGCTGGAGTTTTACATGTTACTTAGTGTAAGTTGCAACTGCTCCCCCAAGAGCACAGGTCTTGACACCCATCTATACCATGTAGGCCACATTCAGCAGGATTCCCAAAGAGTCTCTTGGGACTGTTGTCACATCCTGTCCCTGAGCAAAGAATCTTTCATGAGTCCCTGAAATCTCATGGTGAGTTCCTCAAAACATTGACATACTTACTGATTAACACGTAACCTACCAACCTCAAAAAGGACACTGGTTTTTTTCTGAATCATGAAGCATGTTGTCATCTTTTGCCAATGATTGTACCTTCAGCACTATATCCTCCAAAGTAAAAGGACAAATTTCTTATTAAAAACTTCCAACTTGTGACAGGCCTGGGAACATGCCTTTCTTTGTTGCTATGTCTTCCCCAGGCCAATCCTCCCATCTAGCTTCCAATAAACTTTTACCACATTAGCTTCAACAGCCTTAATTTCAGTCCACACATCCTTAGCCCCCACTCTCTGGTTCCCCCTTCACCTCCTGCCATGAGTAGAAGCTCCCCAAAACCCTCACCAGAAGGAGGTGCTGGTGCCAGGTTTCCTGCAGAGCCTGCAGAGCCAGGAACCACATACACCTCTTCTCTTTATAAATAACCCAGGCCCAGGTGTTCTCTTACAGCAGCACAAGCAGACTAAGGCGCATGGCCTTTGGTGTGTTAACACAGAGAGCTCTGATGTATCTTCCCCTTTGCATAGGGCACTAACCCCACTGCAGGGTCTCCACCTTCATGACCTCATCTAAACCTAACTGCCTTCTTAAGCCCCCACCTCCTAAGCTCAGCACATTGAGGATTAGGGCTTCAACATGTGAATCTGAGAAGGAAGCAGACACTTGGCCTCCCGCTGACTACACAGCTCACAGTAGAGAGAGCATGTTTTCATCTCTGCATTTCTACCCAGAAGCACTGTGCAAAGTAGGACCTCAAACACTATTCTTGGCTGAATGCAAATCAAAATTATTGCTCAATGAATGGTGCATGCAAAGAGTGGGACAGATCCCAGCAGGTCCATTATCACTGTTAGCGCCTTCCTGGCAGTGTACAACAAGCTTGCTTGTGCCTAAGAGGCCAGGTTAGTGAGGGTTAGGTACCCCCTGCCCAGCACCCGTGGCCAGCACTGCATTTCCTTAGCAGTGCCAGTATCCCAGGTGCCCAGCCCTCCCTGGAACCTGCTGCTGACCTGCTTCTACTTGGCAAGGAGACCAAGGAGGTTGGCAAGACATCTGAGGACAGAGTGGTTTTGAAGGCCATCTGTGACCTCAGGCCTGAAAGGGGAGCAATCCCACAGCTCAGTGGGCACTGCTCCTAGGCCCTCTCCACTCCCCACCTGATTTCCTCTCCGCTGCTTCTTTCTATCCACCCAGAGAGGTCACCACAATGCAAACAGCCACGAGGCCAGCGTGTGCTCAGCTGCATAAAGGCCCCTGTATCCTGGGCTGCTGGCTGTAGAAGAGCCCTGGACAGGCAGTGTGCAGGGTGGCTGCCATTGAAGGATGTCCTCACAAGCACATAGCCGACCTTTCCTCCCTTTCAGGTCCCTCGTGTATGAGATGACCTCTCTTCACTCAGGGAGCAACAGACCAGATTATACTAGTGGGAAAGGAGCAAAGGTTTCTGGAGCCAAGGAACAACTAACTTCCTTATCGGCACATGAGGGCTTTACACATCATATTTTGCTTCAGCTTTTTTTTTTCTTTTTTTTTGAGACCAAGTCTCATTATGTCGTTCTCAGTAGAGTGCTATAGCGTCACAGCTCACAGCAACCTCAATCCCTTGGGCTTAAGCGATTCTCTTGCCTCAGCCTCCCAGGTAGCTGGGACTACCCGCCACAACGCCCAGCTATTTTTTTGTTGCAGTTGTTTAGCTGGCTGGAGGTTGGAACCTGCCACCCTCAGTGTATGTGGCTGGCACTGTAACCACTGTGCTAGGGGTGCCAAGCCTGCTTCAGCTTTTTGGACACACGCTTCTTTTTATTTTCCACAGGGAGTATTTCAAGAATTCTCAGAAGATGCTGAAAAGTGTCCCTTTCTGGTGTGCAGGAAGACCCTGACACCCTAGGAGTGAGATAAATCAGTTTGTCTCTGTGGGTGTCAATTATACCAAACTCCAGGAAAGAATGAAACTATCCGAACAGAAGATATAAATTGTGGTTGAATGCATTTTATTTTATTTATTTATTTATTTATTTTAATTTTTGGCTGGGGCAAGGTTTGAACCCACCACCTCCAGTATATGGGGCCAGCACCTTACTCCTTGAGCCACAGGTGCCACCAGAATGCATTTTAACGTGTATCAAAAAACTGACGTTTATGCCTTTCTATTCCTTTCAGGTTAGAATTATGTTCCTATAAAGTCTCTGAGTTTAGCCAAACAGCTTAAAAGCATTAAGTGCTTCCTCACTGGGTCGGACTGGCAGGAGGCCCAGCAGGAGGTCTTTACCACCAGTTCACAGGATGTCTCCTGGGTGCACTGGAGACCCAGTCCTTCAATCTGTGCTTGTGTTTCAGATGGTGTGAGCAATAGTGCATTATATGAGAACTCTGGGCTTATGGGATTCAAATCCTGGCTCTGTCACTTTCTAGCTTGTGTTTTAAGAAGACAATTCATTTCTTTAAACTATGGTAACCATTCTCCCTAAGGCGGGAATAATAATAATAACCCCTACCTCATAAATGCTCTTACTACTATGCTTTGTGATATAACCCAAGCCTTTTTTAGTTCCTCTTTAATTGTTCCATCTGGGTTTATGATCTATGAATTTCTCTAAACCACCCAACTGGGACCCACCTATATTTTCAGTCCATACAGCCTCTCAGATAAACCTCATATATTTGCTGTGGTCTCAGTGGAGAAGCCGTTATGTCAGCACCTTTTAAATTTGGTTCCTGGCTTGGTGCCCATAGTACAGTGGTTAGGGCATGGGCCACATACACTGAGGCTGGTAGGTTCAAACGCAGCTTGAGCCTGCTAAACAACGACAACTGCAAAAAAAAAAAAAAATAGCTGGGCATTGTTGTAGGTGTCTGTAGTCCCAGCTACTTGGGAGGCTGAAGCAAGAGAATTGCTTAAGCCCAAGAGTTTGAGGTTGCTGTGAGCTATGATACCACAGCACTCTACTGAGGGTGACATAATGAGACTTCGTCTCAAAAAAGAAAAAATTTGGCTTGGTGCCTGTAGCTTAGTGGTTAGGGTGCTGGCCACATACACTGGGGCTGGTGGGTTTGAACCCTGGCAGAAGCCTGCTAAAAACAATGACAACTATAACAAAAAAATAGCCTGGCATTGTGGTGGGCACCTATAGCCCAGCTACTTGGGAGGCTGAGGCAAGAGAATCACTTGAGCCCAAGAGTTTGAGGTTGCTGTGAGCTGTGCTGCCAGAGCACTTTACTGAGGGCGACATAGTAAGACTCTGTCTTAAAACAAACAAACAAATAAGTTTGGTTCCTATCCTTTAATAATGAGACTGCCCAAGAGAAGCACAGAATATTAGAGTTCAAAGACCTTAGAAATGATGTGGCCCAACTTGTCCTTTTGCACATAGGAATTGGAGCTTCAGGTAGAATGTAAACTATACAGGAATGTACCAGAGCATTCCATTACTTTACCATTAAATGCCGTAATGTACACACAGGAGATGCTCACAAATGTTTATACACACTTCTCTTTCTTTCCACCTAACACTTTTTGTGTCCAAGATCACATAGGTAACGGGAGGCATTCTTAAGTGAACATACAAGGGCTAGAAGGTGAACAGACTATTGTCCCTAGGCCTGAAGGGCATGGGGGCACAAGACCATGTTAGCACAGTTTCTAGCTCTTTGAATGCAGGTGATACCATCTACCAATGTTTGGGGGAACATTGATCACCTATGGAACCTTCCCTTTGTCACTTTAAAGTATTGCTAAGTGAGTCGAGATAGCTCCCAAAGAACCACCCATCCCCAGCACAGGTCTTGGGTTCAGCGTAGCCCATGTGTTAGTGGAGTCAAGGTCCAATCGCTTGATGAAGATCCCTGCTTTCAGGTCACTCAGGAAAACTGACTCCCACAAATCCAAATAACCTCCGGACTCTTCTCTTTCAAGCACAGCTCTGATTCTGGTCATTTTCCCACCTGACAATTTCCCCCACTTCCTGCCAAGTCAAGGTCTAGCCCTCCACTCAATGCCCCAGGCTGCCATGCTGCTGTTCTCTCTGGCCTTACCTCCCAGCCTATGCACACTGGCTTTCCAACCTTTAGTAAAACTGTATTGTTCTTTCCCTGTCTGCTTTAGCTACTATGGTCCTTCAGCTCAAATGCTCTCTCACCCTTGTTGCCTATTGTTGGCTATCCATCTGTAAAGACCCGTCCCCATCCCCCTTCCTCCTGAAGCTTTTGTTCCCCTTTCCTAATGGAGTGAGACCTTTGAAGTCCCAGAACAAGCCTGGATTCCAGGACGTGCCCTGCTTTCTTCAGCTGGGTGGCCCAGAGCTGCTGTATTAGCGTCTTGCCCTATCACCTGACTCTACCCCGAGACCCCCTGCCTGGAGCACTAGGCCTGTCCAAAATGGGACATACTCCACAGTGTGTCTACAACTTGATTTTGTTCTAGATCTTTGTCTGACTAGCTCACCCACCTATCTGAGTCTCAGTCCTCTCCCACACTGGGCATGATTACCACGGCCGTGTGGTCACGGCAAAGGCATTGTTTCTAGGACACAGAACCCCATGTGGTCCTGCCATCTGGAGTCTGGCCCCACCCAGAAGACTGACATGCTTATGACTTCTGGTGTTAAGTATTTCTAGCTTAACTGCCAGTCATGATCTGGCCCAAATTTAAAACCACTAGACAGAACTTCTGGCGCTACCCGACTCCCTGTCTCTGCTGCAGACCAGAGGGTCCTCCATCTATTTGGTCCTCCTCTCACTCTTCTTGAGCAGCTGGCCAGCAGCTGGTAAAGCCCTGCACGTAGCACCCCTTGCCCAGTAGCAGAAAGCAGCATTGCTTCCTCAGTCTTCTCTCAAATGCCCAGGATCAGGGAAAGGATGGTGCCAGGCAGTGTCCTGAGAGGACTTGGGGCAGACCCTTCCCCATGAGCAGTGTAGCTGGACCTCTCAGGCTCTCCTCTCCCACAGTCAGCTGCCAGGATCTGGTACCCACCCCTAAGGGCCCAGTGTAGAGACTTTGCTCTGTGAAGCATGAGGATCAATGGCAAGAGACACAGTGGCGAGGGGTGAAAAAGTCCACATAGGGGGAATCGGCTCAGGACTGGCTGTATGGGGAGCAGTGTTGGGTGTCAAGCCCCTGCTGTGTGAGGCTGGGGGGGTCACAGTCTGAGGGCCCCCTCCTCTCAGGAAGTGGAAAGAGTCTTTGGCAGAAGAACAAGAAACCAGTGGCTTCCCCAGGGTCTTCTGCCTGCAGTGGCTGTGGCCCAGCGTTAAGGCAGAGTCCCCAGGGCAACACAGTTCAGATCAGCTCCTGTCCTCTTTGCTTTTCAGCCACAGAGCCAGGAAGGAGGGAGGTGGGATTTGAAGGGGATCCTCTAGATGCTAATTTAGTGTCCTGTTCAGTGCACTGAAGCCTCCTCCAACTCCTAGAACCTCTGCCACCCACTGCCATGGTGCTGTCAACACAGAAAAAGTAGTAGTTATCTTTGAAGATGCCACCAACTCTCACTGTCCCCAACCAGGCCTGGTACAAAATAACAGAATGCTCTGAAAGCATCCACCTTTCCTCACTGTCATAGGTTCCTAATGTGAGTTATTATCATTTCCTATCACTTCTGTAACAAGTTGCTATGAACGTTAATAGCCTGAAGCAACATAAATTTATTATTTTACAGTTCTAGAAGTCAAAAGTCCCAAATAAGTCTTATACAGGGCTAAAATCAAGGTGTCCACAGAGCCAGGTCCTTCTGGAGGCTCTACAGGGAAACTTTCTTCCTTGCCTGTTCTAGCTTTTAGAAGTCACCGACATTCCTTGGCTTGCCGCTTCCTCCTCACATCACTCAACCTCTTGTGCTGTGGTCTGAATGTTTATGTCCCCTAACATTCATGTGTTTAAGCCTCATCTGTGAGGTGATAGTATTTGGAGGTGGGGCTTTAAAGGGTGATTAGGTCATGAGGATGGAGCCCTCATGGATGGGGTTAGTGCCCTTATAAAAGAGACCCCAGAGAGAGTGCCCTCATCCCTTCTACCATGTGAGGACACAATGAGAAGGTGACATCTATGATTCAGGAGACAAGGCTCTACCAGGCCCTGAATCTGGTAGTGTCTTATCTTAGACTTTCCAGCCTCCAGAACTGTGTGAAATAAATCCTGTTGTCTGTGAGCCACCTGGGCTGTGCTGTTTTGTTATAGCAGGCTGACATCTAAGGTGTCATACTTCCACCTTCACATCTCCCACTACTAACTCTTGTTCCACTGCCTCCCTCTCACAGTGGCCTATGTGGTGACTCTGGATCCAGCTGTGCAGTCCAGCATAATCTCCCCGTCTCAAGATCTTTAACTTGCAAAGTCCCTTTTCCAATGTAAGAGAACATGCTCAGGTTCCAGGATTCAAATATGGGCATCCTTGAAGCTGATCGCTAAGCCTGCCACAATTGGCAATTGAATTTATTCTTGTTTTAAAACCTCATTTCATGTGTGACCACTGAATTTTTTAATGTCTGCTGCCTCAGAGAACTGCACACTCACTGCAGCCTTGTGGAATTCATCTGGCATCATAGTCCCACCTCTGGGCCCAGAGCCTGGTTCACAGGGCTCAGCATGACTGAAGGTAGTCTGTCTCCCCTGGGCGGACGGTTTCCATACTGATGAGGGGTAGTGATCAAGACAAGACCCACCCACAGAACCGAAGGCCACTCCAGAAGATTTATGGGTGGGCCATTCTTGTGCCATAGGGTAAAACTCTGGCTGCCTGAACCCAGCCACAATCTGGATTTTGTGGCCTTTCCTCTCCTATGGTGGGATAGGATCAATAGCAACTGATGACTTCCAGTTAAATGCAACAGTGATGATAAATGACAAATTGCCAAGTGCTAAGCTCTTTGCCTGCCTAGTTTAGTTGAATTTAGTTGATTTTCCACAACCTATCCAGGAGGTGTCTTATTGTTCCCATTTGATAGAAGAGAGGACTGAGGCTCTGAGAAGTGAAGTAATTTGCTCAAGGTCACACAGCTATTAAGTGGTGGAGCCAGGATTCACACATAGGTTTTTCTGAGTCCAAAGCCCATGGATTTTGCACTCTATTGTACTGCCCTTCAAATAGTCCATCAACATGGAGGAAGCACAAGACCTGATTCTCCATCAAAATCTTTTGGAGGTAGGGCTGCTAGGCTGGGACAGGCCCCACTCTTCTGTTGCACCCTTGCTATCCAGCAGACCCTGTCCCCAGCATCCTGCATGCTTAGGCCAGGCTGCCTGCCTGCCAGGTTTGAGTTCATCAGACCCGACTCTCTATTCCATAGGTGTCCAATATGATTGTTTTACACCGTTTGATTTTTCCCCTGGAGCTTTGTCGAGGACCCGTACAGTGCTGTGGCCTGAGACACTTGGGCCCTGCTTGGTGTGGTTGGGCTAAGTGGTCCTGTCTTGTTTTCAGCTGGTCTCTGTTCCACCCTAGTGAAATAGTTACTCTGGGTTGAAGTCTCAGCTGTGGAGAAATACCAGCAATTAAGTCACACACCCCCCAGGCAACAATTGGAAAAGGAAAATCAAACCTTCCTACAGCCACACACCCAGGGAGCCACCTGAATAGTCCTCAGGTGATTGGCTCAGTTCAAAAGGTCCAAATCAATTGTCTCAGTCAGCACCTGTCTCAGGTGGGAGAGTTTAAAATGTCTCTGGCAACTGGATCGCCAGGGTCCGGTGACTACTCAGATATGGCTTGCTCTGGTGTTCTGTGGAGTCAGGAGGACCCACCCAGCAAATAGATCAGTCTGGGAAGGTTGATGCCTCCTTCCCCACCTTGTACCTCTGTCACACCCAGTCACTGATAGTCCCGCAGGGCTTTGACCCAGTTGCCTGTAGTGAACAGATACTCCAGGGGTTTGCATCTTCCTGAATCACAAGGAAATCTATTTCTGCTCATACAGGCCACTGAGCTCTGCCTCTATATAGCAGGGGGAGGTGAGCCCTGACAGCCTCGGGTGCTTGATGGAGGCTGGGGGGTGTTCACTCAGTTCCAGCCCTGCCCCTGATTGCTGTTACTGACAGAACAGAACAGAACAGAACAGAACAACTTTTCGGGAATTTGTTTCTGTCCCTGCTAAATTCCCCTGCAGAAGAGAAGCTGTTTTGAGTTCCCAGAGCCTGGGCCTCAGCCCCTGTCTTTGCTCCTGCAGGTTTGTATCCAGTTACATGTCAGTTCTAGCCTCCTGTCTTCCTTTGTGTATAGGCTGACGATCCTCTGAGGGCTGGGTGTATCTTAGGCTCAGTAAAGCAGTCCTCTGGATCAGCCCCGCCCTGGGAACTTCTGGGGTCTGCGTGTACGTTTGTAGTCCCTGCGCTCCACCCAGGCCTGTACCGTCTCAGGCAAATCCTTTACTCACGGGGCCTGCGTTTCCGTCCCAGATCTGTTTCGTGGTGGTTGCCACCTGAGTAGATGCCAGGCCTCCTCTGGTTGCCCAGGGAGACAGGGGGTGTGGCTTCGGAATATCCGGGAGTGAGCCCTATTATTGCCAAAAGTTGGCTGCTATTCTGCGCCTCAGGGCACCACCGCTTTGGTGTGGTTCCCCCTCAGCCGACCATCTTCTTCTCACTCCTGCACTGACCAAGTGCAGTCTAGGCCCTGTCCATAGCCCTCGAGAAATCACCCAGGAATCTAGACCTCTATGGGACAGGCCTCCAGACCTCAGAGTGAGAGTGGAGGGGAGTGCTGGGAGCTCAGAATTGCAGGTAGAGAATATATACAGTTTTATGCCTGGCAGGAGAACACCATGGCAATCTAGTATGGGAGGAAGGTCTAGTTTATAGAGCGTCTCTCCCGTGGAGTGTAGTGGGTGGACCTTTGAACTCTGCTCGTTTGTTAGTGGGGCACTCCTGGCATAGGGGAGGGTGACTCCTGTCCACTGTGTGATGGATTTTATACTTTTTGTTTGTATCCTTGGAGTCGCAGCTCGCCTCAGTGGGGTTGATGTGCATTCTTCAACCTTCTCTCTTGGTGCTGCTCTAATCCACCAGGTCACTTGCTAAATTTGTGTCCTTTAACTCTCCTTTGGGATGGGAGCCTCTGTGGAAAGCTGGCTTCATTCAGCCATCTTGTCTTTGCCCCTACAACTGGGGAGAAGATCCCGTCCTCTTCTCTTTCGAAGTTTCACTATTCAAGCCCTGTTTAACTCATTTTCTTTTTCCCACTTCTCATGTGTAAGAAGCTGACCATTCCTCTGCTATTCCCTCCCCCTAGATCTGCGTTTCTCGAGATTTCAATTGTTAATATCTATGCACGCAACCAGAATGAACCTCAATTTATAAGAGAAACTCTAACAGACATGAGCAACTTGATTTCCTCCAGCTCCATAATAGTCGGAGATTTCAATACTCCGTTGGCAGTGTTGGATTGATTCTCCAGGAAGAAGCTGAGCAAAGAAATTTTAGATTTAAACCTAACCATCCAACATTTGGATTTACCAGACATCTACAGAACATTTCATCCCAACAAAACTGAATACACATACTTCTCATCAGCCCACGGAACATACTCCAAAATTGATCACATCTTAGGTCACAAGTCTAAACTCAATAAACTTAAATGAATAGAAATTATTCCTTGCATTTTCTTGGACTACCATGGAATAAAAGTTGAACTCAGTAACAACAGGAATCTGCATACTCATACAAAAACATGGAAGTTAAATAACCTGATGCTGAATGATAGCTGGATCAGAGATGAGATTAAGAAGGAAATTGCCAAGTTTTTGGAACAAAACGACAATGAAGACATGAATTATCAGAACCTCTGGGATACCGCAAAGGCAGTCCTAAAAGGGAAATTTGTAGCACTGCAAGCCTTCCTCAAGAGAACGAAAAGAGAGGAAGTTAACAACTTATTGGGACATCTCAAGCAACTGGAAAAGGAAGAACATTCCAACCCCAAACCCAGTAGAATTAAAGATATAACTAAATTAGAGCAGAATTAAATGAAATTGAAAACAGAAAGAATTATACAACAGATCAATAAATCAAAAAGTTGTTTTTTTGAAAAGGTCAATAAAATAGATAAATCTTTGGCTAACCTAACCAGGAAAAAAAGAGTAAAATCTCTAATCTTATCAATCAAAAACGACAAAGACGAAATAAAAACAGACTCCTTAGAAATTAAAAAAATCCTTAAAGAATATTACAAGAAACTTGATTCTCAGAAATATGATAATCTGAAGGAAATTGACCAATACTTGGAAGCACATCACCTTCCAAGACTTAGCCAGAATCAAGTGGAAATGTTGAACAGGCCCATATCAAGTTCTGAAATAGCATCAACCATATGAAATCTCCCTAAAAAGAAAAGCCTGGGACCAGATGGCTTCACGTCAGAATTCTAGCAAAACTTTAAAGTGGAATTAATACCTATATTACTCAACTGGTTCCAAAATGTAGAAAAAGAAGGAAGACTACCCAACATGTTCTAGGAAGCAAACATCACCCTGATCCCCAAACCAGGAAAAGACCCAACAAGAAAAGAAAATTATAGACCAATATCACTAATGAATATAGATGCAAAAATATTCAACAAGTTCCTAACAAACAGAATCCAGCAACACATCAAACAAATTATACATCATGACCAAGTCGGTTTTATCCCAGGGTGTCAAGGCTGGTTCAATATCTGTAAATCTATAAGTATAATTCAGCATATAAATAAATTAAAAAACAAAGAACATATGATTGTCTCAATTGATGCAGAAAAATCTTTTGGTAATATCCAGCATCCCTTCATGATCAGAACACTTAAGAAAATTGGTACTGAAGGGATCTTTCTTAAACTGAAAGAGGCCATCTACAGCAAACCCACAGCCAATATCGTATTGAACGGAGTTAAATTGAAATCATTTCCACTCAGATCAGGAATCAGACAAGGCTGCCCATTGTCTTCACTGCTCTTTAGCATTGTAATGGAAGTTTTAGTCACCGCAATTAGGGAAGAAAAGGCAATCAAGGGTATCCATATAGGGTCAGAAGAGATCAAACTTTCGCTCTTTGCAGATGATATGATTGTATATCTGGAAAACACCAGGAATTCTACTACAAAACTCCTAGAAGTGATCAAGGAATACAGCATTGTCTCAGGTTACAAAATTAACATTCATAAATCGGTATTTTTTATATATACCAACTATAGTCAAGCTGAAAAAATAGTTAAGGACTCTATTCCATTCACAGTAGTGCCAAAGAAGATGAAATATTTGGGAGTTTATCTAACAAAGGACGTGAAAGATCTCTATAAAGAGACATCTATGAAAACTAGAAAACTATGAAACTCTAAGAAAAGAAATAGCTGAAAACGTTAACAAATGGAAAAACATACCATGCTCATGGTTGGGAAGAATCAACATTGTTAAAATGTCCGTACTACCCAAAGCAATATACAATTTTAATGCAATCCCTATTAAAGCTCCACTGTCATACTTTAAAGATCTTAAAAAAATAATACTTTGTTTTATATGGAATCAGAAAACACCTTGAATAGACAAGACATTACTCAGAAATAAAAACAAAGCAGGAGGAATCACACTTCCAGACCTCAGACTATATTATAAATCGATAGTGATCAAAACAGCATGGTACTTGCACAAAAGCAGAGAAGTAGATGTCTGGAACAGAATAAGAGAACCAAGAGATGAATCCAGCTACTTACTGTTATTTGATTTTTGACAAGCCAATTAAAAACATTCAGTGGGGAAAAGATTCCCTATTTAACAAATGGTGCTGGGTGAACTGGCTGGCAACCTGTACAAGACTGAAACTGGACCCACACCTTTCACCATTAACTAAGATAGACTCTCACTGGATTAAACATTTAAACTTAAGACATGAAACTATAAAAACTCTAGAAGAGAGTGCAGGGAAAACTCTTGAAGAAATCGGTCTGGGTGAGTATTTTATGAGGAGGATCCCCCGGGCAATTGAAGCAGCTTCAAAAATACACTACTGGGACCTGATCAAACTAAAAAGCTTCTGCACATCCAAGAACACAGTAAGTAAAGCAGACAGCCCTCAGAATGGGAGAAGATATTTGCAGGTTATGTCTCTGACAAAGGTTTAATAACCAGAATCCACAGAGAACTCAAATGTATAAGCAAGAAAAGAACTAGTGACTCCATCGCAGGCTGGGCAAGGGACTTGAAGAGAAACTTCTCTGAAGAAGACAGGCGTGCCACCTACAGACATATGAAAAAATGCTCATCATCTTTAATCATCAGAGAAATGCAAATCAAAACTACTTTGAGATATCATCTAACTCCAGTAAGATTAGCCCATATCACAAAATCCCAAGACCAGAGATGTTGGTGTGGATGTGGAGAAAAGGGAACACTTCTACACTGCTGGTGGGAATGCAAATTAATACATTCCTTTTGGAAAGTTGTTTGGAGAACACTTAGAGATCTAAAAATAGATCTGCCATTCAATCCTATCATTCCTCTACTTGGCATATACCCAGAAGACCAAAAATCACATCATAACAAAGATATTTGTACCAGAATGTTTATTGCAGCCCAATTCATAATTGCTAAGTCATGGAAAAAGCCCAAGTGCACATTGATCCACAAGTAGATTAATAAATTTTGGTATATGTACACAATGGAATATTATGCAGCCTTAAAGAAAGATGGAGACTTTACCTCTTTCATGTTTACATGGATGGAGCTGGAACATATTCTTCTTAGCCAAGTAGCTCAAGAATTGAAGAAAAAGTATCCAATGTACTCAACCCTACTATGAAATGAATTTATGGCTTTCACATGAAAGGTATAACCCAGTTACAACCCAAGAATAGGGGGAAGGAGAAAAGGGATGGGAGGGAGGGGGGAGAATGGGTGGAGGGAGTGTGATTGGTGGGATTATACCTGCGGTGCATCTTACAAGGGTATATGTGAAACTTATTAAATGTAGAATGTAGTTGTCTTAACACAATAACTAAGAGAATGCCAGGAAGGCTATGTTAACCAGTGTGATGAAAATGTGTCAAACGGTCTATGAAACCAGTGTATGGTGCCCTATGATTGCATTAATGTACACAGCTATGATTTAATAATAAAAAAGAGTTTTATTAAATACTCTCATCTACTGGCAGAATAGTAATAATAAATGAGAAGTATAAAGGACTCATTTTTAAAAATTAAAAGGCAGACCCTCCTGCATAAGTAGGATAAGTACCTCCTGAGTGAGGTATGTACAGGGCTCAGGCACAGTCACCTTCTACAGGGCAGATGACCTTCTTCTTCGCCCTGTTGCAATCCTACTCCCTACTGTGGAGCTTGAGGCTGAAGGAAGTGGGTCTACCTTTGTATCTTCTTAAATGTTGTCTCACCAGGTAAGTGATGAGGGCCTAACAACTGAGAATGAATAACTAACACAGCAGTGATTTCCCGCTGCACCATTTGCCTGGACAGTGACTCAGCTTTCTGTTCTTAAATTCAGATTTATCTTCTGTTCTAGATCCACATCCTGGTAAGATGACCATCCTAGTTGGCCTTGCTGTGTGGGCAGCCTTGGATGTCATGAGAATGTGTTGGTAATGCTGGTCTGTGGCAGGATGATGTCTGTGGCCAGGCAGCCTAAGCAAGACCTTCCCATTAGGCCTCTGGAGAAGAAAGCTGGGACAGGCTGTCTGGTCATCCCACACAGCTAGGGGTATTTTATATAACCCACCTCAAGTCTAGCTCCTAAACTGGCCTCAAGGGGAGGTTGCATTGTGTCCCCCAAAATTCAGATGCTCAACTCCAAACCCTAGTACCTCCAACTGTGACTGTTACTTACATAGGTAATTAAGTTAGAATGAGGTTACTAGTGTGGGCCTGAATCCAATATGACCAGTGTCCTTATAAAATGGGAAATCTGGGCACAAAGGCAGATGTGGATACAGGGAGGACAATGAGTGAAGATTTGAGTTATGACATCAAGGAGTTCCCAGAGCCCAGGAGGGAGGCCAGGCCAGACCCTCGTGGAGCTCTCAGAAGCAAGCTGGCCCCACCACACTGTGATTTCAGACTTTTGGCCTCCAGAACTTTGAGACTATACTTTTATCGTTCTAAGCCATCCAGTTTGTGGCACTTTGTTCCAGTAGTCCCAGCAAACTAGCACAGAAGAACTTAAAGGAGGAGGTTCACAGATATGCTACTCAAACCGTCAAGCCAGGGCAGGCCCGGCCTGGCTCCATTCTGTCTGGAAACATGCGGCTCCTGCAGGAAGAAGCTTTGTCTTTGCTGGAATGTACTCTGATCTTCCTTCTCGTCCTCTGGGCTCCAAGTCTCCACTCCCATTCTCCATGTCAGAACAAAGTTGGAACTCCTCAGCCTGACATTTACTGGTTTATTCATTTGGCGAGCATTTGAGCCTTGGTCTGAGCTGTCACCATCATTATCATACCGCTTCAGGTCCTAGCTCAGCTTGCCCACAACTAGTTCAAGTGTCCCCTTTTTGCGAAGACTTCTTCCCAGACCCTATGGGCTTGTCCAACCTCTCTCCTCTGTTCTTCAGTGTCCTCTTGCTTATCCCCAGCGGCAGCGCTTGCCACCATCTATCTCAGGTCCTTGTCTGCTCGCTCATCTGCTCACCTGTGTCCCTCTGTGGATGGGGACTTCAATGTGTGAGAGGTGAGTTTGTTTGTGTCCCTGGTGCAGAGCCTGTGCAGGATGCATACTCACTAGCGGCTTGCTGAACTGACCCAGTTTAGTGCCCCAGATAGATGGCCTCCTCTCCTCCCGGGGCTCCTTGTTCCTGCCCTGCTGCCTGAGTGCCTCTTCCTAGGGGTCTCGCCCTAGTGGGAGCTCCTCCCTCTACTCCTCTAGGCTGCTCTGGGTTTTTCCTCATTTCAGGGGAAGTAAACTAGAGCCACTCCCCTTCCACAGGTCCTTCCTTTTCTTTCCTCAGATCCCTCCCTCAGGGGAGGATGGCATGGAGGGTGGCTCAGGGGTGAGGGGAGGTACCGTTCTCTGTGGATCCTGAGAAGAGTGGAGGGTGGCTGGGAATGGGTATGGTGGGACTATAGCTGGCTAGCTTGCCTCAGAATTCCTCAGGACAGACATCCTCCACTGAGCCGGCCATTCAGGCTTAATAGAGAACAGAGGGTGACCAAGGTGTTCTGCTCCCCAGAAGCCCAGGTCACAGCTCTAAAGGGTAGCACTCAACCTGCAGAGATCTCACAGACCACCAAGGCTTGTGCGAAAGGTCTTTATTGGCGAGGGATGCTGGAGAGCAGCACCAAGGAGGAGAGAAAAGAGAGAGGAGAGAAAAGAGAGAGGGGCCAAAAGAAAAGCGCACCTTATATAGGGATAGTCTTAGAATGGTGATGGGATAGTAGAGTAGCCAATAAGGAGTTACTGCTCTGGTGGGAAGAGCCATTAGGGGCAGGGCATAAGTTTGAAATTTTCAGCGGGTAATTGGGACAGGGAGATGAGGTAAGTTTTGTGACTGGGAGATAAGGAGACACCTAGTAGGCAACTCCCTGTTCTTGGAAAGGAGCTGTAACTTTAAGAGTGAGACAACTAGTCTTGGTCTGTTGAAAGCAGGAAGGTGCTTTTCTGGGGCAATTACCTAACCAGCTCAGCTTCACTCTAACACCCAGAGAGAAGGATGTAATGACCTTCCCTGACCTGCCAGCACCTGGGCTGAATCCCTGCTGGGGATTCACCCGATGACCTGAGAACTGGTCTTCAGGATCAGCCCCTGAATCCAAACCCCGACTTGACAAAGTTTCTTGCCCTCGGTGAACCTTTGTGTCCTCACCTCTGCATTGGGGTAAGGATATACACCCCAAAGGGTTGTCCCCAGGTGTAACTGACAGTGGGTGGGAGTCTGGGCCTGGGCACTGGCACCCTACTCAAAGGAGGCCCTGAGTGCAATGAGGCTCCCAAGCAGGGACTTTCCACTCAGCCTTCTCGAAGGTGCTTGGGCTCGGCTTTGAAAAATTGCCTTTTTGCCACTGGGTACAGTTTGGTGGGACTGAGATTAGGGCTCAATACCACTGTCTTCTTCCTGACAAGGGGCAGACACCTGCCCTGTGACCCTGGAGGGGCCACCCTTTGACCAGTTAGCTGGGTTATGTTCGGCTTGGAGCTGAGAACCATTTGCTGACTGGGAAGCTACGCACACGCACTGTGCAAGCTGAACAGCTGCTGGATATTGGTGTTTCAAAGCTGTCTGCTACTATTTACACTGCCAGAGTCAACTGCTCAGGCTGGTTGGATGGGCCTCAAGTGATCCTCTGGCCTTGGCCTCCCAAGGGATCGCAGGTGTCAGCCTCTGCCCCAGGTTATGCTTCCTTTTAAAAAAGATTCCTTTTCAATGGATTTACTGACCTTATCAAAGCCAGTAGGGTGCCACCTCCTTGGAATTCAAAATCAAGCAAAAGGATGGAGAGACCTGGAAATATAGGCATTTATTCCATAGTTCCCTGATCAGACTTCTGCTACTAAACTATTCCTGGACAGCCTGCTTCTTAGCACTTGGGGAAGCCTTTGGAACCAGAAGTCCTGGGTTTGAATCCCAGCCCACAGACTCTGTGATGTTAGACACATCACTCTCTCAGTCCCCATTTTCCCAAACTGAAAAAGGGAGGTACGTGACAGTGGCAAGTACCAAACAGAGCTGTGGTGAGCATTAGGTGAATCCCTAACAAACATGATGTCTGAGCACAGCACATGCTCAGGGATGTCTGCATGGTTACAATTTTGAAGCCAGTGGTCAAAGCTCCTTCTGTTCCTGTGGGTGCTTAGGAAAAAAGTATTACTTTTCTAATAAATTCTCTTTGATTCTTTTGCTTGCCACAAAGAATTCTGATTTAGTGGTGAGGATGCCTAAGGAGCAGAAAGACTGCCAGTTTCGTCATCACCGTTCGGATTCATGCTGAGCCTCAGCACATTCCATCCCTGTGGGGAGGGTGCTGGGGAGAGGTGTCTTCTTTTTCCCCACCACAGCTTGGCTTTCAGGCTCTGACTCCTAAAATGCTGACTGCATGGGTGTGCCCCTGAGCTTCTGCCCCGGGATTGCAGGGGGGAGCTGCCCAGCTTGTCAACACTTTTCAAACTGCCAATATTGATACATCAGAGCCTTGAAAGTAAAAAGAGGCAGGACTGATGGTTGTCATCAACGGAGTTGACTCCCTGTCATCAGACATACTTGCAGGTGCTCCTCATTCTGACAAAGTTAGGGCTAAATGACGCTCACCAGCTCACATGTACAGGAGCCAGGCCTGGTGAACTGGGAAATTCATGCTTCTCCTGGGACTTGGACTTGTCAATTCCTGCTAAAGTGAACGGGCAAAGGCAGGTAGCTGCTGGTACCCACCCACAAGACACAAACGACCTTCATGCGACCTGTCTGGCTGCTGTGTGCCTTTATGACTTTGCACTTGCTGTTCATCTGCCAGATGTGCCCATCCTCTGCTTTGTTAGCTCCCCTGATCCTTCACACCTCAACTCAATGTTCCTCCCTCATGCTGTGTCATCTGATCTTCTCCCTCGGGTCTGGTTGATATGTCCCTTTTCCAGGCTCCAGTGTTACTCCACACCTCCATACCTCATTCCATTCTACCATCATCATATATTTACTTTTTAAAGGCTTTCAGACAGGGTCTCACTATGTTTCCCAGGCTGGTCTCAACTGTTGGGCTCAAGTGATCCTCCTGGCTTAGCCTCTCGGGTAGCTAAGTGCCTTTATTTTTTCTTCTGTTAAATTGTGTGGTCTTGGGAGACGGGGACCTAGTTTGTTTCATCTTTGGATAGGCTACTTATGAATGTCTAATAAATATTTGCTGAATAAATGAATTAGTTATTCTTTTACTGGACAACATGACATGAAAGTTCCTAAAACAAACCAAGGATCAGAAGTAAAGACCAGAGTTCTATTTTAGCTTTGCAGCTGACACACACAGGCAATAGATCAGGTCAGTCAGGCAATTTCACTTCCTGCACCTTGGGAAACTTACAATAACAGGGTCTTCATTAGTCAACAGCAAGAGTAAACACACTCAGGAGTATGCCAACTACTTCAGATGTCACTTTAAAACTTGCTCACCAAGTGCTAGATTTATGTTTCCACCATTTTGAATTATAGCAGAAAGAAATGAGTCTTAAGCAAAATCAAAGTCGCCAGAAAGTGGTTCCGAATACAGAAACGAAGTCAAAAGGAAAACAGTTGTTAAAGAGACAGTGTTCGTTCGCCTCTGGACACTGTGTCCTATTCCAGTTGAATGTATATCAGGGAATGTCTGTCTCTCTGCAGTTCAGGGGATCATAAAGAAAAGCCTAAAAATAAATCTAAATATGGATATAGGTAAGGATACTGTTGAATTTAAAAAAAGGTTTTCTCATTCTTCCAAATCCAAAAGAAAAGATACAAATATTTTGACTAATAACAGGGGCAAGGCTTAGAAGAGAGAGGCAAGATAGTGAGAAGGAAAGAGCATGGTGTGTCTGATAGCTTAAGCTATTTACGCTGCAGTAAAAAATACGCCCCCAACCTTCCAACAATGACGTTTTACTTCTTGCTTACATTGCGTTCATCTATAGCTCTACTTCCTAACCTCTGCATTTCAGGGTCTAGGCTGAAGAAATACCTCCCCATTTGAGATACTGTAGACTCATAGTAGAAGGAAAGGTGCTGTATCCCAAACACACACTGGCTCCTATATCTTCTCCTGATAGGTGGCATCATCATTCCTGTTCATATTTCATTGGCCCAGGCAAGTTACACTGATGGGGCAAGAAGTGTAATTTTATTACAGGGAGAACAGGAAATATTTGAACACAGAATAAAACCTAATGAATGGTATCTGCATCCAGCCAGACTTTGGTTTTACTTACTTGCCACCATGTGATCTTGGGCAGCTTTGTATTCTCCTGTAGAATCTATTGGGCATTAAGTGCCTATCTCTAAATTGTGACGATTAAAATTAAATAACATTAAAACATCACTTTTTTCTTCCTTCCAACCCTCCCCCATTATCCTGTTCCTGCATTCTCTAAGCTGCCACCTTCAACCTAGATTTGGTGGGGATCCCCCTGATATATAACATAGGGCAGAAGAGTATCTGAGAGAGAGGCACAGGAGAGGAAGACTTGTACACTAGGAGAAATTTAGGGGTGAAACTTTGTTTTTAAAGAGAAGGTCCTGGCATCATACATTCAGAGAAAGGGAAGAAATAAACCCCTAAAGTGCTTTAATTAGGAATTTTTAAATAGAACCTTCTGCTACAGAGATAATAGGATAGACACGCAAAGATGTATATATAAGAATAGTCATTGAATTTTAAAAAAATAATTAAAATTCGTAAACAGCATAAACATTCAGGAATAGTGATTAAATAAATGATGTTTTATCCATATAACTGAATACTCAGCATCCATTAAAATGCTACTGTATCTCTATATTTATTGACATAAAATAATCTCTGTGAAAAGCTCTTTCCCTCAAATACCCTCTGGTTCAGAACATTTAAGAATCAGGGCAATGTCCTAATGCAATGATAATACTTCTCTTTGTAACTCTGGATGGGTAATATTGTCAATGCAATTCTTCTAGGTGACTGTCACAAGGGCTTAGGGGAAAGTTGAAAGGATGAAAAGACTCCCTGCGAAAACTGCTGTCTCTCCTCCAACCCTTCTCCTGCTTACTCTTTGTCCAGTCTTCAGGGCCCTCAGCCGTCCAGCACCCCTGCCCAGCCCCCCACAGCCTCTCTCAAACTGTCCTTCAAACTGTCCTTCTCCCCCCAGCCCACACCTGGGATCTAAAATTCCACACTCCTGGCCAGGTGAGGTAGCTCACATTTATAAGCCTAGCATTCTGGGACTGAGGCAGGAGGATTGCTTGAGCTCAAGGGTTCAAGACCAGCCTGAACAAGAGCAAGACCTCAGGCGTTGTGGCGGGCAACTGTAGTTCCTACTCAGGAGGCTGACACAGGAGGATCACTTGAGCCCAGGAGTTTGAAGTTGCTATGAGCTAGGATGACACCACAGCACTCTGCCCAAGGCAATACAGTGAGATTCTGTTTAAAAAGTAAAAATAAAAATAAATAAAATCACAATCCTCTACTAGCTTCACAGGATAGCAATATGGCTGAATATTTTCACAGGATATGAAGGCCTAATTAACTTGACCCACCTAGGTTAGAAGCTTTTATTTTTCTTTCAGTTGTCAGCCTGTGGATTACAGTATGTGCTCAAAGAATGCTTACCCAATGGGCTATTGGACTGAGTAACACAGAAAGCCATGAGATGACATTTCTCCTTTACATGCTAGAGAAGACCCAGTCCTTTAACTTAAAAGCTTTACCTGGGTCCTACCACAGACATTCCACCATCCTCCGACACCCAACGAACTCCCAAAGGAGCAAGAAACCAGACAGATGACAGCATGGATCCTGCCTGCTTTACCCAGAGGACCCTGAGACGTGGGCCTCAACTGAAACAAGACATTTTAAGAAGCAGAGGAGCCCCCAGAAGTTACCCACATGAGCCCAAACACCAGGAATCGCTCAAGGAACTATTTGTATTTTGATATAATTCTCCTAGTAAAAGATAATTTTCCATGGGTCTCTGGAATTTCTGCAGGTGCTGGTGGCTGTTTGTTCTTCTCTGTGCTTCTGAGGATATTTGTGGAGAGAACAGCCAGCCTTGGAAGGAACAGATGGTGTCTCCCTATGGATCAAAGGGTTCCACGCTTACAGCCCTTTACAGAAGATTTAGGTTTGCTAAGCTCAGGGTTCCTCTCTTGGATTGCAGGTATCATCTGGCCTCGTCACATCAACTTATGGGAACCAACCCAGACATGCTGATATTCTGGCCACTGCCATTGCTGTGAGTAACAAACCGTTCTTCAACTCTGACTTGGGAGTTTCATGTCTTCCAGCTGCACTGTGGAACTATGGCAAGCTACTTTATTATTAGTTTGTAAGCGGGCTCAAATCGCAGCCCTTTCAAAGTTCCCACACTCCCTGAGCAGGGCCTTGCTGCCTTTAGTGTGCTCTGACTTCTGCCTCTGTGCATCTTACATTCCCACTGGGCTACAGGTGTGGAACCCTGCCAGGTAGGTGGGGCTGTGTGAAGGGCCAGTATTCATCAGTGATAGCTGCAGATACTTCAGAGCACAAAACCAACTTGAAAGGTAAAAATCACTCCCTACAAACAAGCTGACAGTGGGTGCTGATGCTCACACGAAACACGTGCGCCATGATGAATGATTGCACTGCTATACCAGGCATAGGTGTCTGGTTTTGGAATCTCTTTACTGACCACTGGCAGAGAGCTGTAGTGTGTCCCAACACCTGGGAAGATCCTTTATCCTTAACACAACATTTCTAAGCAGTGCTCGGTTTTTACAAGAGGGACTGGGATGCTCCTTAGGAGCAGGGGGCTATGTCAGTGCAATCTTCCAGAACATTCTAGTTCTCTTAGGTGTTATTCAAGCACACTACTGTTTGCTTATTTATTCATGTACTTATTTCAAAAGAGGCTTAAGGCAGTTTGCAAAGGTCTATAAAATTCAAGGAATCATAACTTTAAAGACAGAAAAAACCACCCCCCAAAGCAGAGTGAAGACCGCTTGTAGCTGGGGGAAGGGAAAACGAAAAGCCCTTTCTCCCTGAGTGAGATGGAGAGGACATTCAGGGGCCTACATTGGGTGTCCTACTGTTGGGGGAGGATCCAGAAGGAGGGCAGAAAGGGGATGATCAACAGACTTAACATAGCCTACGGAAGAATCAGTGCACTGGAGGAGAGGCCAGTAGAAATTATTCAAACTGTAATGCAAAGAGACAAAAAGAGTGATTTAAAAAAAACAAAACAGAGCATCCAAGAACTGTGGGAAAATAGCAAGAAATCTAACACACGTCACTGAAATTCTGGAAGGAAGGAAGAGAGAAAGAATAGAACAAAAGGATTATCTGAAGAGATAGTAGACAAGAATTTCCCAAAAATTAAAAAAGACACCAAGCCAAAAGTCCAAGCTCAGACAAGCCCCAGCAGGACATGAATGCATCAGCTCCTCTCCCTCATCCAAGTCCCCACATTTACAGAACAAACTACAGGAATAGCCTCTAATTATCTTCCTGCCTCCATTCGTGTTATCCCACCACTCATTTTCTGAACAAGCCAAAATACTCACTTTAAGAGTAGGCACCACTCCCCGGCTTTAAGCCTTCCAGTGGTCACCCAGGGCACTTACTACTAAACCCAACCTGGTCCCTGTAGCCAGTGGGCCCTGTATCCTCTAGCCCCTGTCTAGCTCTCAGCTCCTGCCACTTACACATCTTTTCTGTGACACTCCAAACACAATGCCTTGTTTCTGTCCTTCACACACATGGGGCCTCACCCACTCTGGTGGTTGGCTCTTGCTGTCCCTGAAGGGTGCTGCTCTCAGAACCACTGCAGCTGGTCCTTCTCATCAGTCTTCAAGTATTACCTTGAATGTGTTCTTCTCAACTTTCCTACCAAAGAAGTTTGCCTAAGTATTTTTTTTTTTTTTTAAGACAGAGTCTCGGCTCAGCGCCTGTGGCTCAAGCAGCTAAGGTGCCAGCCATATACACCTGAGCTGGCGTATTGGAATCCAGCCTGGTCCGCCAAACAACAACGACAACTACAACCAAAAAAAAAAAAAAAGCTGGGCATTGTGGCAGGCGCCTGTAGTCCCAGCTACTTGGGAGGCAGAGGCAGGAGAATCGCTTGAGCCCAGGAGTTGGAGATTGCTGTGAGCAATGATGCCGTAGCACTCTACCCAGGGCCACAGCTTGAGGCTCTATCTCAAAAAAAAAAAAAAAAAAAGACAGAGTCTCATTTTGTCACCCTTGGTAGAATGCTGTGGTGTCATAGCTCACAGCAACCTCACTCTTTGGCTCCAGTGATTCTCTTGCCTCAGCCTCCTGAGTAGGTGGGACTACAAGCATCTGGCTAATTTTAGAGATGGGGGTCTAGCTCTTACTCAGGCTGGTCTTGAACTTGTGAGTTCAGGCAATCCACCTACCTCGGCCTCCCAGACTGTTGGGATTACAGATGTGAGCCACCGTGCCTGGCCTCACCTAAGTATTTTTTAATCATATTTTTACTTCCATCTTAGTACTAACCAATATCAGAAGTTACATGCTTAGTTGTTTGCTTACTCATTTATTTTCTTTCTCCTATGACTAGATTTATGCTCTTTGAGGGAAGTGATTAACCCCTTCTGTAGCTCCAGCATTTACAGCAGTGCTTATTGTGATATAGACATTCAAGGCATTCATTGACTGAATAAGTAATTAGGTTGAGTTGAAAAATAAACACTCATTAGCTGCACAAGCTCAGAAAAAGGATGTGATCATCGGAAGCAGCATCAACTTTCAAGTTATTATAGTAAATGCTAGAAATTATTTTTAGTTATGTGGTACATAGCTCAGCTGATACGTAATACCACCCTCATGGCAACAAAGAATTTATTGAGTAAGGTTAAGCCTTAGCTCTTCATTTTGAGACGCTTGTCATCTCTGATTATTCATATCAATTACTCATTGGTTTCTTGGTTTTATAGATATTACTCAGAATCAAACTATAAATAAGGATTGGAATATTGGATAAATACAAGTATTTGCCTAAATTTCCTAACACAACCTTGACCTAATAGCTTTTAAACTATGCACTGTCTGGACAGATTTTTTTAGATGACATGTGACTAAGACCCAACCCCTTTGTCTGCAGTGAGTTGAGTGCTGGCAGGTGTTCTCGTTCTGGTCTGATGTACATCATAGAAACACTATCTCCCCTCTAAATTCCCTGGCCCCACCTCACCTTGCACTGACCTTGTTGGTCCTTCCCTACTCTCTCTTTTCTCCAAACCATGTCTCCCCTGTAGTCATGTGTAAAATACAGGGGAGTGCTGGTCATCTCTTAGGTCCCTTCCATCACTCAGACTCTTTGTTCTACTTGTCCTAAGCAGGGTTCTTTGGCTCCCCACACCCACCTTTGATTTCTTTTTCCTGCTACCTCATTCTAACTGAATGAGAGAGAGGTTGTCCCCATTTTTAGAGTAGCTGTCAGCCAACCCTCTAGTTCTTCCATGCATAATCACTCTGCAGCTGATGATGGAGCCATCTGTTTTTGTTTAGATATACATTCAGCATTCTGCTGCACTTTTATAGCTATTCAAAATGTAAACTAAAGAATGATATAGAGCCATTTTTTACAAAATTATCTCACAAGTCTCAAGTCTCCTCATTGTGCAGAGGCTGCAATTTGTAATGCCTTTTAGAAAACTGCCGACCTTAGAGAATGGAAAATCAAAACTCCCTCACAATTTCTGCTGGAAAGAGCTTTATAAAAGAAAGTTCCAAATAGGTAGGGATGAATTTGTTAGAGCTCCCTCTCAATGTCTGTCTGGATTCTCTGCTATTGTTTAGGTCCCCTGGTTTATGATTGTCATAAGCTCCACCACTATCTGGACAGGCCATTCAAAAGTGACTAAGAATGGATGAAGAGCTGAGCAGTCCCTCATACCTATAATCCCAGTATTTTGGGAGGCCAAGGCACAAGGATAGTTTGAGGCCAGGAGTTCAAGATTAGTTCAGGCAACACAGTGAGATGCCATCTCTATAAAAAAAACAAGTTTAAATTGGCTGGGCCTGCTGGTATGTGCATGTAGTCCTGGCTAACTGAGAAGACTGAGATGCTTGAGCCGAGAGACCCCAGTGAACTACAATGCCACTACTGCCAGACTAGTCCCTTGTCACTCTAGGAAAAAAAAAAGAGTGGCTAAAGTACACTCTTTGCTGCTTTACAAAACAACTAAGACACAAACTGAAATAAAATTCAAGGTAAAAATGGTAAATAGGTTTCTTTCGATACTAGGAAAGCAGCAAAAACCATTTGTCTAGAATTCCTTCCTCCTCAGACGCCTATGCACTAACTCAGGAGGGCTCAGGCAGCCTTGCATGTACTTACCCCCCTTCCCCCAGGTTCTGGGTCAGGTGGCTTCTGAGCACCATATGGTCTCCCAGCACCCAGAATTTACTTAAACTGAAGATCCAGTGTGGTGGATCTTCAACCAGGGTAATTACATAAGACTTTTCAGTTGGCTCACAGACTCTGGGGAGTCCATTTACTGGGGGACACCCCCACTCCTCGGATGACTCGCAGTGAGAATCATAGGCCCAGCACCCTGAGGCCCCAAAAGTAGTCCCATTAGGGTTTTTTAAACCTTAATGTTCATGCAATCTGGCTACAATGCAAATCCTGAGTCAGCATAACTGTTGTGGGATTTAAAATCCGGCATTTCCAACAAACTCCCAGGTGATGTTGATGCTGCAGGGCAGCAGACCACACTTTCAGTTCCAGGATTCTTCCCTTCTTTTTCTCAGACCCACTTTCTGTTTCCCAGATATGTGCAGTGATAAGGAAAACATGTTTAAGAAAAAGCATTTCAAAGGGTGTAACATGAGCGTTCTTTGTAATTGCTGTTCCTGAATTACTGACCTTCTTGAATTAAATCTAAGTGTAGGTCAGGGCTACAGGGCTACAGCCAAGGAGGTTTGAAAACATGATGGTGTTGGTGCAGAGATGGTAACGGGGCATTGCAGCCTCTGTTATGGGAATCAGCTTCCTTTCCCAGGGGCGTGAGCAGATTTACCAGTGGTTCTTAGCCAGTTTGGACAGGAAGAAACAGAAGCCAGCTTGGGCACTTCTTTTCCCAAAATTCAGAGTTGGTGAAGGACTGAACGTCTCAAAAATTCAAGCTTCCACTCAGAATGAGCATATCTTCATGTCATTGCTCTGAGAACCCTGATAGATTCTGTAAACACTGTGCTTTGCATCAGTAGGTGGTATACAACAGTCAGCCACAGAACTGTAGACTTCAGGCATCCCTGGTGATTTTTGCTAATCACTTTCCTCTACCTAACCCTCTACCTAACTCCACCCCAAAATGTTTAGCTGGACCTTCAAGACATTGTCTTTTCATAGGCCTTAAACCTGGAGAGGATACATGTTAAATCAATTTTTGAAGGAAGTCAAATCCTTAAATTGTAGTTAAAAATAAAAAAATCTGGATGTTTATGCCTTTTTTTTTTTTTTTTTTGCAGTTTTTGGCCAGGGCTGGGTTTGAACCCACCATCTCCAGCATATGGGGCCGGCACCCTACTCCTTTGAGCCACAGGCACCACCCACCTATGCCCTTCTTTTTAAAAATAATACCTACAATAATGCACTGAAAATAGCAAACAATAATTACTAGAAACACACTAATCCACCTGATTATGATATTACTTCCTATGGTCCCTATCCATGTGTAGTTTTCATTATTTACATAAGTTTGCTAAGAGGGAAAAACAGGTATCAATTTTATGAGAGATAATTTAGGAACATTAATTAGATGTCTTACAGTCAAGTACCCTTGATGCAGCAATCCCATATCTGGAGGTTTAACTAACCTAAGGAAAAAATTAAGAGTATAGGTATAGCAATATACAAATTTATTGCAATCCCTATTAAAATACAAACATCATACTTTGAAGAAGTCAAAAAAATAGTTCTTCATTTTGTATGGAACCAGAAAAAAACCTGTATAGCCAAGGCAATTCTTAGCACTAAAAACACATCCAGAGGCATCACTCTACCAGACTTCAGGTTATATTACAAATCCAACGTGATCAAAACAGCATGGTATTGGCAAAAAAATAGAGATGGAGATCTATGGAACAGAATAGAAAACCTAGAGAAAGCCCAGCCTCTTCTTGCCATCTGATATTTGATAAGCCACATAAAAGCATACACTGGAGAAAAAAAATCCCTATTCAATAAATGGTGCCAGGAGAACTGAATAACCAAATACAAAAGACTGAAACTGGACCGACACCTCTCACCCTTTACAAAAACTGACTCACAATGCATAAAAGTTTTAAATTTTAGACATGAAAGGAAAAAAATCCTAGAAGAAAGTATGGGAAAAACTCTTGATAATATTGGGCTGGGGAAAGATTTTATTAAGAAGACTCCATTGGGGGCAGCGCCTGTGGCTCAGTGAGTAGGGCGCCGGTCCCATATGCCGAGGGTGTTGGGTTCAAACCCAGCCCCGGCCAAACTGCAACAAAAAAAATAGCCGGGAGTTGTGGCGGGCGCCTGTAGTCCCAGCTGCTTGGGAGGCTGAGGCAAGAGAATCGTGTAAGCCCAAGAGTTAGAGGTTGCTGTGAGCCGTGTGACATCATGGCACTCTACCGGAGGGCGGTACAGTGAGACTCTGTCTCTACAAAAAAAAAAAAAAAGACGACTCCATTGGTAATTGCAGCACCAACAAAAATAAACAAATGGGACTTAATTAAGCTGAAAAGCTTCTGCATAGTTAAGGACACAACAATTAAAGCAAACAGATATCCTTCAGAATGGGAAAAGATATTTACATGTTATGAATCTGACAAAGGATTGGTAACTAGAAGCTATAGAGAACTCATGTTAATCAACAAAAAAGAGCAAACAATCCCATCTACCACTGGGCAAGAAACATGAACAGAACCTTCTCTGAAGATGACAGATGAATAGCTAACAAACACATGAAAAAATGCTCATCATCCCTAATCATCAGAGAAATGCAAATCAAAACCACTCGGAGATATCACCTAACTCCAGTGAGAATGGCCCACATCACAAACTCCCAAAGCTGCAGATGCTGGCATGGATGTGGAGAGAAGGAAACACTTTAACACTGTTGGTGGGACTGCAAACTAATACAGCTTCTTTGGAAAGAAGTATGGAGAATCCTTGAAGAACTCAATATAGGCCTTCCATTTGACCCAGCAATCCTATTACTAGGTATCTATCCAGAAGAAAAAAATCATTTTATCATGAGGAAATTTGCACTAGATTGTTTTTGTTTTGTTTTGTTTTTTGCTGTTTTTGGCTGGAGCCAGGTTTGAACCTGCCACCTCAAGGATATGAGGCCTGCGGGGTGCCGCCCTGCACTAGATTGTTTATCACAGTTCAATTTACAATCCCCAGATGTGGAAGCAACCTAAATGCCCATCAATGAAGGAATGGATTAATGAACTGTGGTACATGTATACTATGGAATACTGTTCTGCCATAAAAGGAGAAAGTGACTTTACATCTTTTGTATTAACCTGGATAGAATTGGAGAACATCCTATTTAGTAAAGTATCACAAAAATGGAAAAGTAAGAATCCAATGTATTCAACACTAATATGAAGCCAATAGATGAATGCATGCCCCACAAGAGAAAAACTCAACTGAATTCAAGTTGGGGGAGGGGAGAAAAGGAAAGGGGGGATGTGGAGGAGGGAGGTGATGGGGATGCTCTCCCCTAATGGGCATAAAATAAAAATATATGGCACACCTCCTGGGTGAGGGGCACAACTACAACAGGGACTTTACCTAACAAACACAAACGTAACCTAATTATTTGTGCTCCCATATTAACCTGAAATTAAAAAAAAAAAAAAGCATAGGCATAGATTTACCTTGGAAAAAAAATGTAAGAACAAAAGACTGAAAACATCCTAAAGTTCAGCATTAGGGAGGTGATGAAATAAAATGATAAATCCTTAATGACAGAATGGGACGCAGCCATGAAAAATGATGGCCTTTAATTGTCAGTAAAGATGTTTATGTTGTATTATGAAAGGGGAAAAGGCAGTTTTAAAACAAGTGTACAATTGAATTTTAGAAGGAAAAACTCCCAAGTGTCAGAAATGTCTTTTCTGCAAATGGGAATTTGAGGGTGACATTTAATTTCTACATTTCTACCTCTATAATTCTAACTTTTGATGAATATTTATTACTCTGTACTAAAGAACTACAAATATTAAAATATGTATTGTCAGGCATGGTAGCATGCTTTGGTCATCTCAGCTACTGGGGCACTGAGGTGTGAAGACTGCTTGAGCCCATGAGCATCACTAAAAAATTTAAAAGTTTAAAAACTATATCTATGATCATACTGAAGCTACAATTACATGTTCTGCCTTTGTCATTTATGTGATATCTCTTTTAATGGAGGAAGTCCTTCCTCTGAGATTTTACAGGCTAAAATACCTCTTTTACAAAATAAGGTCAGACAAGGTGCTAAGAGACCATCTGCCTTTTGGGGCATATGGCAGTGAGCAGAACTCCCAAGTGCCCCTTCCAGGCCAGGCCATCATCTCCCTTGCTCTTGGAAAGCGTGGACTTACTGGGAACAGCAATTCTGAAGTTCCCTTGAGGTTTTCTTTGCGTGTCCTCTGTCCTCCACGGCTCTAAGCTACTGAAGCAGGGCTTAGCTAGCACCCCAGGCTTAGCTGGGGAGTCTCTTCTCCTGTCCTTGGGCTGGGCTAGCCACCTGCTCCCCGCAGGTCAGAGTCACACCGAAGGAACGAAGGGACGTTGACATTCTGTGGCACTTCGTGCTAGGGAAGAGCCATGGCTCATGGGGACCCCCGCCCCTTGGCTTTGGAAAACAACCAAACTCCATCATCATTCTACAAAAAGGCAAAAGCTCTCCTGAAAAGCTACCTCCTCCCTGACCTATTTTTCACAACACGGGAAACTTCTTTACATCAGAAGTTCGTTCTTTCAAGCGTTTAACTTCTCCCAGGAGAATCACATGAAAATGTGTTTAATCTAGACTAAAGACTTTTACACTGTTTTAAAAGGTGATAATATATCTTATTTTAAAATAGATTGTAGCTCCTCCCCTCCCCTTCAGCCCCCTCCTCTTCCTCCCTACCCTTTCTCCTGGGGCTCCTCCTCCTCTCCTCCCAGCCCCCTTCTTGCTTCCTCGCCCCTCCCCCTCCCTTCTCCCCGCCTCTCCCTCCTCCGCGCTCCCCTGCCCAGCTTCTCCCGCGCGGAGGGCCCCACCTGACTTGCGGGCGCGCTCTCACACTGGAGGCCGCAGACCCGCCAGCGCGCAGTGACGTCAGCGCATGAGCACCTGGGACCGGGAGGCGGGCTGTGGCGCTGCGCGTGCGCATTCCTGGGCGCCTGGCATGGCGTGGGATCCCGGCCCGGCCTCCGGTGGTAGACCTTGAAAGCAGTATTCTGCCCTAAGGGGTGAGAGCTCCTCTCCTATAGTAAAGAAACCTTTAGCGGTTGCTACTTTGGGAGCTAGACTGAATGGTCACGAAATAATGCCCTTTGAACAGTTTCGTCTGTCATGGAAAAGTACGAGACGTTTGTACAAGCGGTGTCCAAGGAGCTGGTTGGCGAATTTTAGGAGTTTATTCAACGTGATAAAGATCCCTCTAATCCCTTCAGCCTAAATGAATTACTAGAGAATTTACCAAGGAACAGAAAGAAGCCTTGTGCAAAAGCTGAAGAATTTGCTAACGGATGTGCTGTCGGCAAGCCCTGTGGATGAGTACACGTCTAGGGGGAGGATGCTATGGAAACAAAGCATGGCTCAAAAAAGTAGAAATTATTCACGCAATTACATCTGTGATTCTCGCTTCTGTATCTGTGATAAGTGAAAGTATGACTATGAAGCCTTACTGGAATGTGTTGTTATATTAAATGGTATTTTATATGTATTACCTGAACCTGACCGAAAACTACAGAGTTCCATTCAGAGTATATGTGTTACACCATGGGAGAAGGCCTGCCACTGAGAAAGACATGGGGAAGACAGCTTTTATGTTACTAAGGAAGAGCCTGATTCATCAAACTCTGTATTAGCTGATTATGATTTGGAGGAAAGCAGAGAAATTAAAGATAAGCTATTTGAGTGCTTCATAAATATTAATCATGTCAAGAAAGAAGAAGGAATCTTAGTTATCTCTTCAATTGCAATATAAAGTTTATTAAAATGATCCATGAGACTATTAAAAACCTGTTAGAGGGATTACAAAAGTCTTTGATGGTACACATTGCAGACATCTATTCCAGAGTTTGGAAAAAGCCTTCAAAGAAAATACTGGAGAGTTTGTTCCATGTAATCCACCTTCCACAAAAGTGTCCAGTGCAGTAGGGGGGTGCTGAGTCACTCTCACCATCAAAAGAAAGGTTATCAAGAAGTGGAAGAGATGCTTTATAAATTGTATTTTCAATCCTCCCCATCCCCTGGAGAGTATTATGGGCTAGAAAGTCTGAAGTTCAATCAAATGCTGCATTATTGTTGGCTGAAGCATTTTCTTTTCAGGTTTACAAACTGTCATGCAATTGAGATAGATAATGAAATTCAGAGATAGTTGGGAGAACTTGAAAGCTTTTCAGAAGATCCTTACCTGATGGTCCGTTCCATAGGGATCCTTGGTGTTTTGTAAAATAACCTCCCAATACTGCGAGGAAATGTTGCCTCCAATCATTCTTAATGACTTCCTGAAGAAGGAGAATGAGGAACTGGCACTCCATGCAAGCTCAGTGGACATTCCTTGTTCTATCTTTAAGTGTCTGCTGATGGTACTGGACAACAGGGTGAGCTACCTGCTGTGAGGGCAGCTGTTGCTCAGCTCAGGTACAGTCTCCTTAGAGAAGGTGTAGGTGGCCTTCATGGAAATGCTGCTGAAGATCAAGGCTGTTCAAGCTGCCAAGATTTGGAAGATAGGCCTCATGGAGCAAAATTTGGTTCATCTGGAAACCCATTCTTGACCTGCATCTTGGCTTCTGGTGAGTGAGAGTGTTTTGGACAAAGCATTGTCCCTAAATGATACTGCATCCATGGCAGGCTTGCTGAAAATCATCATGATTCTCTGGAAAAGCATTCACAGAAGCATGTAGAACAATAAGGAGGTAAGAGTTTATACTATTAACAAGTTTGCCTCTGTTCTCCCAGAGTACCCGAAAGTCTTTACAGATGATTGCTGCAAGATACCTCTATTCATGCTAATGTCCTTTATGTCCTGCGTCAGCCATGCCTTTGCTCAACTGTAGTGTGATTCCCACCCTGAGAAGCCAGGAAAGAGGGTGCTGTGGACAAAGAGCTGCTGCACTTTGCTGGATTGCCTGTGCCCTTGGGGGCATGTGGGGCACATTCTAGAGCTTGTTGATGTCTGACTGCCTGGGAAACACCCCCAGACCAAGAACAATGCAGCTTCTAAACATAAAGTGCAAATCCATCATACACAAAACTAAAACCCAAATTAGTGTTGGTTTACATAGAATATTTGATGACCCATCCAAAGAATTGAGAGAACCTGCTCTCTGCTCCCTGGAAGAAACTTAATAACCTTTTGAAAGCACTTGAGATGTTGAAGGCAGATCTGGAGTCACTTTTGCAGATGCCAAGTGGAAAACTGAGTGACTTCAGTGAAACAGTGGCCCTGCAAGCCTTCCGTCTCTACTGTGACCTGAGAATCCACTTCCAGCACAGGTTCTGCTCAGAAGGAAAAGTTTATCTGTCCATTTTGGAAACCCTGGCTTTTGGTTAGAAAGCAAAGTTTTATATTTTGTTCAAGATCAAGAAGAAGAATATTTGAAGTGTCACAGGGTTGTATATCAGCAAATTATCCAGCCCTACTTGACAATATGCAAAGATGTGGTTATGGTCAGCCTTGGCAACCTTATATTTCAGGTACAAATTTCACAGCAGAGTCTTGGCTTCGTGCAGGCAGTGAAGGGATTTTTTTAAATGTTTCATTGCTTCTTGACATTCTGAAAGAGATAACTGGAAATCCCTTGGTTCAGAAAACAGATTCAGCTGAAGAAGTTGCAATGCTGTTTGACACAGTCCAGAATGTTAGAATGTATTTTACAGAGCTTCAGAAAGTAACTGGAAGACAGTTGAGAGAAGCCACTAACTGTTGGAAGGGTTTTCTGATGTAGAAGTGCTTACCCTTGCAGAGTGTCTCTCTAACTTTGTCATTTTCAAGGTGTTTGATAGAAATAGAGGTGAAGTCCTCCAGTGTGGTTGGGTCATTTTTGAATGAGTTAAGGCATGTGTGACTTCTGATGACAGAAGCAATTGTGTGCCTCACCACTGTTGTGCACATTATTTTGGTTGTTAATAAAGGTAAACATAGAAGTTCAAAAGTGAGGGAAGTTGAAGCTGCTGTTCACAGAAAACTTAAGGTATTCATGGAAATTTCCTTGGAAGAGGACAGCCTCGAAAGATTTCTCTATGAGGGATCAACAAGAACTTTCAAGAACTTCTGAATTCATAACCAAGCCAGCATCTCAGACACATACAGATTGGGAAGAGAACTGCAGCAGTGAAGCACTGTGTGTTTTCCTCATGTTTTTAAGGTGAATGAGACACATGGAAGGGGTGGGGCTTTTGTGGGGGAAGTATAAGCAGAGAACTCAGCAGTCCTTCATTGTTTGCCCAAAGCCTCATATGTTTAATATGAAGGACTCCAAGTGCCAGTATAGTATAGTGAGTATGTAAACCAGTGACAATGGTTACTTATCATCAGCATTATGTACTGCACGTAATTGCAAAGGAAAAAAAAAGCCTTTTTCTCCTAGCAAAATTGGTTGTTTTAAATTATATATATATATGTGTATGTATATATAAAAGCATTGCTTGCAAACTATGAGTAATAAAGCCAGGACAACATCAAAAATAAAATAAAAAAGATTTCAGTGTCATCTATGTGTATGTATCTTTATCTAAAAATCTAATTGGAAGGCAAGCTGCCATCACACCAGAGAGTAATAAAGCAAGACTTTGATGAAGGCTTCTCCAATCACAAGAATGTTGGAGAAATGTTGTTGTCCCAAGTCTAATTCTGGGAGTGCAATGATGCATTGCCATGGATTCTGGGATTATTAGATAATAACAAAAAAAAAAATTCCAAAGATTTAAATTTTTGCTGAAGAACCTAAGTTGCCAATCATGGGTGTCTGAAATGGAGTGTTCTAGGTTGTCATTCAAAAGTAGCCACCTGCACAGCTGACATGGTGGGCTAAATGTCCAGCCATAAAGCAAGATCGCATGTTCAACCTAGGCTCCCTCCTTTATTTTTTCTTGTCATTACCAGCCCCTAGTTGAGACACTCATTATAATTTCTCTTTCTTTGGAAATCAACACCATCTGCTGAAAGAGAACAGCAGAACTTCTATTCATTCTTGAAAACAGGTATTCACAAAACTATCTCATAATGTTCCTTCTGGATTTAGGAAGATGTCTTAGTTCCCTGAAGAAGTCTCACTAGACACAAAATTGAGACACTAGATCCTGCATAGTTCTATTCCCACAGGTTACATAGTCCATTGTATGGAGCATATATCACATGAGCATCCCATATTTCCTCCTAACCTTGCATTGTTGATTGAGAATACAAATTTTTGTTAAACTGCTGTTGACACCAAGCCACGGATGATCAATGACTTTTCTTGCATGACCTTGGTTCTTGAAACCATAGGTTATTATCCAACTCACTTTTCCATGTAAGACACTTCTCTTATGATTGCAAATTCTCAGTGGTTTCCCCTCTTCATTAATTCTGAACACTGAGTAGCAACACCTAGAATTAATTTTGGCTTCTAGGCTGTGAATTTTGAGTTTGTGAAAGCTGAATGGGAGATTTAGAACCTATACTTTTTGCCTTAGTAATTGATCACAACCTCTTTGCAAATGATTTATTTGTAAAATTATGTCTATTCACTTAAAAGATGAAATGAATAAGAAAACTGCAATGTGAAGCAATGTGAAACAAAGTATCATATGAATGATAACTAATTCAAGGCAGACATTTTGATTCAGTTCAAACCTATTGTAGGACTCAGCATAAACAGTATCAAAAGTTGCTAGCTCATGTTTTCTCCAGGAAACCAAGTCTGTGAGGCCAAATAAGCATTCTTTGCTGTTACCCTGTAGTTTTCTACAACTCCACTGATTTTAAGTATTAGAACCATACAAATAATAAGTAACATTTGATGTTAGGTATTAACATTTAAGATACTATTCTAGATCTAAACACAGAGTATTATACTTAATCCTTACCACAGTTATGTGGGTCAGATATTATTTCTCATGGGTTTTTAATTGTGGCTAAATTGATACAGCTCATAAATCACAAGCCCTAAGATTTGGATCCAAGTCTGTGTAACTGTAGAGTACCAGAATTACTCTGACATTTGGGACTAGATAATTGTTTGGGGAGTTATCCTCTGCATGTCAGGTTGTTTAGCAATCTGCCTGGCCTCAACCCACTAGATGCTAGTGGCACTCCCCAGGTGTGACAACCAAAAATGTACCTAGGCATTGCCAAATGTCTGGGAGGAATTAGGGTGGGATGTACAAACTGTTCCCAATTAAGGACCCTGCTCTAGAACTAGTGATTTGACTCCAGATTTCTTCTTATCTACTATAAAAATTTTCCTTTCAAAGTGGATTTCTAAAATGTTCCCCATTTATTTTTTTCTAATGCCATTTTTCATTTTCAAATGTTAAGTTATAACAACATATAAGTTCATTGTAACAGATATGTGTTGCACAGAGCAACACCTCTGTGCAGACATGCTTCCTGTCTTGTCTCTTCTTTTACTCCTATCCTTTTACTCCTATTCTTTTGCCTAATTCCAGTTGGGCGATGCAAGGTAGCCTTGGCAAATTACTTTACTTTCCTGTGCCTCTCCTCAATCCAAATACTGTACATATTTCTTGTTGGGCGATTTGGAGAACTCTTGCCTCTTCTGGGTTTTGAGTTTACTGGAGAGAACACACTCTTTAATAGGTGGCTAAATTTGCAGATGCAATTACAGGTCCCTAACAAGGGATTCCAACTTCATCAAGTCTACCTCATTGATCTCTGGGAGGCAGTGAGCCCAGTTGCTGAGCTTAGGTCTGTGAATGGGCAATTAAGGTGAATGTTACTTATAAAAACCGACCTCAATCTTGCGTTGGGATACCATTAAAGACCTAACCAGATTTTGATGGCTTCTCTCTTTTGTCAGCCATAAGTTGCTGAGAGTGTCAGAGGGAAGAAGGGAGTGCTGCATGCCTTAAATAAAAGGAGCCGTCAGGATAACTTTCCCAGTAGTCAGACTTTGGGAAAGTAAGGCCAAAGAGCCTTACTTCTGCGTTTTGGGTGCCTTTCATGTAGAATCATAAAATCTCAGGTGAGAGGGGTCCTAGCAAGTCATTTTCCCATTCCCTTTCCACCCTCAATTTCAGCTCAGAGTGCCTGGAGTTCATTAAGTGTTTGTCAAATGACTGACGACTGGAGGAACGAGTTAGGTCATTCCTGCTTGACCCTCTGGCCGACCCCTCTGCCCACTCCCCGAGTGCCCACACTCCCACGTCCTGCCCAGCAGGCGCTCACCTTGTGCTGTTTCCACACGGCCCCCAGCGGCTTCACCTCGTGCTTTCCGTGCCGGCCCTCTTCCAGGCACAGGTAACACACCGGGGTTCGGCAGCTCACGCAGTACATGCTGTAGTTCTCCATTTCGTGTTCCGGGCATGTGGGGAACTTGCGGGCCGCGCTGCTCCCTGCGGCTCCTGCCCCTGCACCTCCCGGGCTCTTGCAGACTGCGCCTCCGCTGGGGGCGCCCTGGGCGACGCCGGCGGGAACCGAGGCTGCCTCAGCGGACTCAGGCGGCGGCGGCGGCTGCACCAGACGGTGCTTAGCGAACGGTCCCCTGGATGGATGGCACTTGAGCTGACAGGCAGCGCAGTAGAGCACATCGCACTGCTCGCACAGCGTGGCGGCCGGCTCCGGAGGGGTGCGGTCGCACAACTGGCAAATAGCCACTGCCGGGGCCGCGGACGCCCCCGCCGCCGCCCCGCGGCCCTGCTGGTACCGCTGTACGATGGCCTCGAGCAGCCGATTGCGCCGGAAGCCGCGCAGGCCCCGGTGGTCCAGGGAGGCGCTGCGGTGGCACTGCGGGCATGTGATGGAGGAGGACGAGGACAGCGTGGAGCAGGCGGCTCCCCGGGTCGCGGCGGCCGAGGAGCCAGGTGGTGCCGGCACCATGGGCAGCACGCGAACCCCATTGGGCGACTTGAGGCTTGGGGTGTAGGACCCATAGCCGCTGTCTGTCTCGCTGTACAAGCTCAGCTTATCCGCGTGGTCACCGCCGCCTCCGGCGCCGCCACCCAGGCCGCCAGCTGCGCTCCCGCCCGCGCCACTGCTGGCCGGTCCCGGCGCAGCCTCGTGGTCCTGCGGGGGAGCAGCTGCGGCGCCGGCTGGCAGCGCCGAGCCCCGGGAAAGCAGGAGCGGCTGGGTCAGGTGCTGCTCGCTGTCAGGGGTCTGCACTGCGATGGTGCGAGCGCAAGGCAGACAGACGTTGTGGGAACAGGGCAGAATGATGGGCTCCCGAAACAGGGAGCCACACACGGGGCATTTCAGCTCTTCCTCCATCGCGGCGCCGGCTGCCGACGCTGGTTGGGGCTGGTGAGAAATAGCCGAAGCTCGCTAGAGGGCCAGAGGAGGACCAGCCTGTTTAGCCCGGGTGAGACGGCGGGCGAGGACATCACACGGACATGACTGCTCCACAGCCCGGGGCACGCCCCTTCCCCTGTCCTGTGGCCGCCGCCCTAAGATGATCGATTGGAAGGAAAGGAAGGGAGAGGGTCCTCACCTCCTAACTGCGAGGCTCCTGCACCAGCAGTTCCAACCTGCGGCGGGATCCTGGCGCCGTTTGGCTGCCCCGGCGCTGGCCTCCGAGCCGCTCCAGGTGATGAATCAGCAGCAGCGCCGCCGCTGGCCGCAGGGCGCCTCCTCTCCGCACCAGGACCGTGGCTGGGCTGCTGTTCTCCGGCTCTCCATGCTGCCCCCACGCTCGGATGGGCCACTGCCCCGAGGATCCCTTTTGCCCCCGCCCCACCCACTGCCGGGGCGAGCTGCGGGTGAACTGGCAGGTGCGCAGGCCGCTGGGCGGTGGAGCAGAGATCAGCACCACGAGGTGGCGAACAGCGCCCGGGAGCAGAAGGTGGGGCTGGAGATGCCCGCCTGACGACTTCTGTGCCACCACCCGCCGGGTCTCCGCGGCCACCGCCACCTCGGTGGGGCCAGCTAGGCCCGGAGACTGCCTCCTACCCTCCTTCTCGGAGGCTGCGGACGCGGGCCGACTACGTTCTGGGGCTTCCTCTCTGCGCCCGGGATTGACCCGCTTCCCGGGTTCCCAGCTGCTGTTGCTCCTGCGGCGCCTCTGACCTTGGCCGCGCGACGCTGCAGCCGGCGGGCGGAGGGCGAGCGCCTGGCTGGCTCGGGAATCCCCTCCCCGCCTCCCTCCGCGGCAGCCACCGCCTCCCCGCGCCGCGCCGCGGAGTTGTAATTTCCAGACCTGAGAGTAGAGGAGGAGGGAAGGGGGAGGCGGCGGCTGCTCAGCGAATGAGCGCTCGGCTCTTGCTGCTAGGGGAATCAAGGGGCAATTTAAAGGATATCTCAGAGAGGATCATTGTTAATAACAACCCATTATTTGGATGGAAATTGCATCCTGAATTAGTACAATGCCCTGCCCCGCCCCGCCCCTGCCATCATCTCCCTCGCTCCGACGTAACCCCCCCGCAATAAAAGGGTTAAAAACGGGTTCTAAAAAGCCAGCTGTTTAGGAATGGATAGGCAGCACGGTTTGACAGCCCCTTTCTAAAACTATGATAAAGCAAAAACATGGAAGTCACAAGATGTCGGACAGCCTGTCAAAGGGTAAGATTTTATTGACGAATGGAACCACAAGCCATCTTGTCTCTTCGTTTCAACACAGGCCCTTCTGTGGTCGAGGTCAGTGTTGTGCACAGACCGAGCGAGGACCCGCCGTGGGGGCTGTAAAACCCGGCTTCGGCGAACCGCGAGCTGACGCTCGGGCAGGGCGCTGGGCGCTCGCAACCGAGACCCGCCCGGCCGGGCCCGGGTGTGGCGCTGCATGGCGGGCGGGAAGGCGGCAAGCAGAGAAGTCAATTTTATGAATGGAAAAAGCTCCACATTCTCTAACGCCAGCCACGAGCGGCGGGAACAGCCTCCCACCCGCGAGCCGGGGTGTGAGGTCTGCTCGGCTGCTCTCCCTCCGCCGCAGAAAGGCTGGGTGCAGAGAGGCAGGGGTGCGTGGGGACGAGCAGAAGGAAGGGCCGGCAGAAGTTTCCCGCTGGCATGAAACAGACACGCGTCAGGATTCAATTTACTTAACAACAACAGGAATGTTGAAGCCACGCAGGCCCCTATCCTCAGCTTCTTCCAGCACTCTAGACAAAGACCAAAGGTAGGAGCTGTGGTCTCCGGGTGAAGGGCAGCGCCGGCCTGCTGGCCGGGCCACACCCGGAGAAAGCTGCTGCCTTTGCTAGGGCTGGGTGCGAGTGACCCAGGGACAGGCGCCCGCAGCAGGGAGACTACAGGGGTGCAGGTGGAGGAGGAAAAGGCGTGGCGACACACCCCTGGCTGCAGGCAATGGGGCCGAAAAGTGGGCGCTCGGGACTCCCGGGAGCAGCACTAACCCGAGCATCGCGATCCTAGACTGGCACCCCGACCTGTCAAGTGAATATTGTAATATTGACTAATTACCCCATAATCAAATGGGGCAGTTACAAATACAGACAGCATGTCCCACTTTCTGTTTTAAAATCCCGTGAATCTTCAGCTTGCTTCCGGTTTGTGTAAAGGTTGTAGAGCAGCAAAGCGATGCCAGCTGGGGACATCACACGGCATCAAGAAACCGGCACCCCGTCAGCCAGGTGGGGGGAGGGCAATTATTTGGCATCAGTAACTCCAGGTGGGAGACGATGCCTGCCCTGTCCCCATCTGCCTTGCATGGATAAAGCCATAGTGAGCTGGATCCTGTCTGCAACTCTTGGATAAGCCTTCCAGAAAGTGCTGGAAAATCTACATACAGTCTTGTGCCAGATGCTGGGGTGTAGGTATAGGTGGGTCTGTAACTGAGTGAACTGAAAGGTGCATTTCTGTGACTCCGGCAGTGTGATCATTCACTGCAGCCCAGGCCAGCCTCCTGATGACTACAAAGAAGTCACAGTGGTTCTTACTATGAACAGGGCTGCCCCTGACCAACAGTCATGTGCCTGAGACCCCTTTAGCTTTGTCATTTTCAGACCAAGGCAAATTGCTTGGAGGTAGGGTTGGCCTTCTGGAGAGGCAGGTAACCACTTCCTTGTTCAGGACTCAAAATTCAAGGAGCTCCAGTATGGTTGAGCATGATTTTGTTTTCCATGGGCAGGAAATTCCCTAATACACCAGAAATCCGCTCATATGCATCATTCACATGCCCTCATCCGACTAAATAACAAAGAAAAGGTATTGATTTGGGAATTAAGCATGGCAATGGAAAGACACATGCCATGTAGGCTATGCGTGTATTCAGCGAGGTAAAGGAAGACAAAGGTGTTTAAAGGAAAAAATGAGGAGGATTAAACAATTGTTTTGAAATCATCCTTGGTACAAAGATCAATAACAAGGTGATGCCAGTTGAAGATTGGACAGGCAGTTGTTGGGCAGATGTCCTTGAAAGAGTATTTTTGGTGTAAGGCTGTGATGGCCTTTGTGCAAGTGGGTGGCATCTGTGACAGTTTTTATTAGCAGGCATATCCATGAGGGCCCTCCCTTCCTTGCCTTCTACAGCTCTTCATTGTCAGGATATTTTACCATTAGTGACGTCATTTGGATTCTGACAATTTTCATGCCCTCAAGCCCTACCACCTCAATTTCATGACCTAAATCAGCTTGGCCTTGCCCTGTGTACTGTTACCCAGAAGTTGTGCATTTGGGGGACTGTCATCCTACAGCTGCTTTGTTTGAGCCAAGGTTACATGGCCAGCTTTAATGCTTCGGCACTATATATAACCACAAAGGTCAATGTCATCTATAAAAAGTGCTCTTTCTGCCCTAGCTGTGCCATAAACCATATGTATATCAAGATGTCATTTTATTTCCCTGAACCTGTTTTTCCCTATTATAAAGTTTGCAGTTAAAATTCATTGCACCTTATGTTTTCTTATGGTTCTAAAGTCTCTGTGTATTAGTTGTTGTTAAGAATGACATATCCAGGCAGTGCCTGTGGCTCAAAGGAGTAGGGCGTTCGCCCCACATGCCAGCGCTTCAAACCCAGCCCCAGGCCAAAACAAAGAAACTGAAAAAAAAAGAAAGAAAGAAAGAATGATATATACCCCTCTATAAAGACTCTCATGAAGAAATCTCAAGAAGAAACCAAAATTGAATGACATACCCATTTTTTTCATGTCACTAAAATATATTATTAAAGACTGAGCTATGCAATGAGCGAGGCTAGTAATATTTGCTTAATAGCTCTTTACAGCATAAAATGATATTCTCACCCATGAAAAGATTAATCCTCCCAGCAACCCTGTGAAGTAGGCATCACAGCATGTCCTCAACTTAAAGATATACATAGTTTTACATTTTAAGGTTATTGACATCAGAAAGTATTTACTACAATTGATGCACACTTCTCCTCTTCTTCCCATGACCTTGAACATGTCTTTTAAACTGACAATGTGTCTTAAATCACTTAGAATCTTGGGAAAGTACATTAGTAATTAAAACTCCACAGTCCATTGGCATCAAAGGAGGGAAAACAGACTCTACCCTCTACTTTGGATAATGTATTTCAGAATGATTTTTGCACATAAGTGTCCTAGAAACACTCAAGAGGCAGACTAATGTAACTTCTCCTCCAAAAAAAAAGCACAAATAAGTTAAATAATTTACTGCAGCTTACACAGCAAGTTAGAATTAAGTCACTCTGCATTGCCTTCAGAAGCCTTTGAATCTCAAGCATGAAGAAGAATGCAATTTAAGTCTTTATCAGCTAAAATTAGGTATTATAATCTCAAGTATAAGAATCTCTAAAACAAATGTTTTAATTAAATGTTTTTTTTTCTTTTTAGTTTTGTTTTTGGAGCTTTTCTTGGTTATTTGGGGATTTTTGGTTTTGTTTTATTTTTCTGGTGTTGATAAATTTAGGGAATTTGTAGAAATATACGGCCCAGGGGTCATGTGATCTAAAGTGGTTTGCAATTAACACAAAGAAAGTGATTCCAACCAACATATTTGCATGGTGCACCAAAGCTTCTCTGTGGCACAGTTAATGGGGAACACATCATCGGCTACACAAAGCACTCTCTCCGGGATATACAATTGGTCTCTTTTCCAGAAAACTAATTCTATTTACTAATTGTAACATCTAGCTACTTCCCTTTTCACACATCTTTGATTAGTGTTTAATAACTTCTGTTTTAATTTTTACAAATGATGCCCACCCCCCCTCTAATACTGAGAGCCACCTTGTCTACACATCAGGTGACCTGATCTTAGAAAGCCTCCTCTTCCCTTATGGCATATTTTGCAAGAAAAAAGACTTTAGAATCAAATCCCAGATGAAGCAAATTGATTTCAATTTGCAAGATTCTTTATATGCCCACAGTATCTTTGTAATACATGAAAAGTAATATTACCACAAAGGCATTTTTTTGCTTCATGTATTTCCTTCTGGTTACAAATGTTAGTCTTAAGAATCATAGTAGTATTTTACACTTTTTAAAAAAAGAGACAGGATCTCATTCTGTTGCCCATGCATTGGTGTGATCATAGTTCATTGTAACCTTGAACTCATAGGCTTGAGCAATCCTTCCCGCTCAGCCTCCAGAATAGCTGGGACTACAGGTGCATGCCACCACACTTCGCAAATTATTATTATTATTATTATTATTTTAGGACACATTAAAATTTGCTTTAATACTTCTTTGGGGAAAAAAAATCACACTTGTAGTGAATGAACAAGAAATATTTTTACGCTATTATTTGTATCTACCATGCCATGAATTCATGGGAAATAGGTTCCAGCACCTTGTATCATTGTTACATGGATTCTTTTGGTTATCCTGTGTGCTGTGCTGTACACCTATTATGCCATGAGCTCATGGGGAATAAATAGGTTCTAGCACCTAAACACATGGTTTCACTGGTACTCCTGTGTGCTATGTTATATGCTTATTATGCCATGAATTCATAGGGATGGGTTCCAGGAGCTCAGGCTCCTTTCCATTAGTTCTCACAAAGTGGGCTTCTCTGGGTGGCACAGGCTGGCGCTTCAGTTGAACCCAGGTACCTTTCTCTTTGGCTTCCTTCTTTTTCTGATCATTTTCCTTCACACGTTTCAGGAAGCTATCTCAGCTCTTAGAGTGCTTAATATGCTCAATATGAACATTAATCCTCTTGGCAAGGATCTTGCCCTTAACTTGTTTGTTTACAACAATGCCAACAGCATGCTGGCTAACACTGTGACTCTTCCAGTTTTGCCATGGTAACATTTGTGTGGCATGCCTTTTTGAACAGTACCCATTCCCTTGATGTCTACAATATTACCTTTCTTGTAGATTCACATATATGTGGCCAAAGGAACAACTCCATGTTTTCTAAAAGGCCTACAGAACATGTATCAGATGCCTCTCCTCTTTCCCATTGTGTTTGTCATTTTGGTGAATTACTGGAAGATGGCGTCTCATGCCAAAAGGAAGGCAAATTATTTTTTAAATTTTATCTGTTGTTTTTTTTTTTTTTTTTTTTTGTAGAGGTGGGGTGCGAGAATGCAAGGGGAGGGTCTATTTCACCCAGGCTGGTCTCAAAAACTCCTGGGCTCAAGGGTTTAAGTGATCCTTCTGCCTTGGTCTCGCAGAATGTGCTGAGCCACAGCACCAAGCTCACTCATTGCACTTTCAGTCACACTCTCATATATATGATTTCATTTGACCCTCACAACAATATAGACTGGTTTGGAGAATGGTGAAACTGAAGGAAAGACCCCAACCTACATGGTAGGTTCTCCCTGTTGCAGGAAGACAAAGGCCAATGGAGAGAAAGAGCACTCAAACACCACACTTAAGAGGAAAAAAGCATTTTATTTCAGCCGGCAGAGCTTATGACATAGAAGAATTCAAAATGGCCACCCTTCCCGACATCCTTCCTGACTGGCTTGGTCTTTCTCTTTTTATCTCCAGTCAAAAAGTTCCAACCCACAGGTACCTTTCTCCGAAATAACTACAGGATTTCACAGAAGTGGAAATTTCCAGGTTTTAAGAAGTTAAGTCTACAAATTCCTAAGAGCTGAGTCACCATGGAGAGGACCCTGCAGGTGTATCCTTGTGGTCTCCTTGAGAAGACCTGTTCTCCTAGACCTCACCCTTTCCAGGTATCCTCTCTCATTCCTCCATTTTGAGACTCCATATGTATTTTATTTTGGGGTCTCAATATCAGTTTGCTGCTACAGGAGCTGGTACTAATCACTTTTCACATTCAACTTTACATCATTCTTTTTACAAAATCTAAGGCATAGAAGTATTTCTGATCTGTCCTATAGTTTTCTTTCCCAGTTCTTTCTGTTGCAGCATCCTTGCATGGTGCTACAGGCAATAAACTTCAGAGTCACCTGGCTGGGCTTTCCTATTTCCCTGGACCAACATTCAGATTTCAGGGACTGTAACTCCCCTTGGGTTCTCTACTCAGGCCTTAATTATACCGTGTGGGAGGGGGGCTAATATACATACGGGCTTTCACTTTTCCCTGTGTCATATCTTTCTTTCCCTTTTCCAAAAGTCCAATTAAGACAAGTCCCATGAGGAGCTTCCTCAGGCTTCAGCCTTGCATTGACCAGTCAGCTCCCAGTATGTGTCTGGAGCAGGGCATGTTGACTGTCTTAAAAGTTACCTTTGCTTCCCATGGGGTAGTGAAGCTCTCTTCAGCTGGCTGTGAGGAATCCAGGCAAGGATCCCTTCCACCTTCGCTGCCATGCATGTGGTCAGGATAATGGCGTAGACTCTCTTCTACCCTGGTTTGAGGGGGACCGGGTTCTAATCCTTGATGTCGATTTGATTCCCTTGATCCCCCAGAGAGAAGGATGTACAGACACAAAAGACTAAACAGAACACGGTTAATTACCCAAGTGGAGATCTTCTTTGCTACTCTTCCTAGGGCTTTTGTCTGTTCAATTCAGTCTCTCTCAGTTCTTTTAGAAGTCCCTGCTAAATTGCAGAGGATTGACAGGGGCCTCTTTGACAACACCAGTGGCAAGGACTGTATCCAATTAAGCTTTGCTTCCTAGAAGAGTTTACAGATTCCTGCTCTTATGGCCTTGTTCATGCACCCTACCTTGCCTAAGTTTTGAGGCCTATGTGTCACATATGGATCCAGGTGATATTCAAAGCTTTAGCTATCATTTGCACTATTTCTGTTATGAAGGTTAGCCCATTGTCAAATTTAAACCAGAGTGGCAACCTAAACCATGGGATGATTTCTCTGGGAAACACTTTTACTACTTCAGGAGCCCTCTTCATCCTGGTGGGGAAGGCTTCCACCTATTCCAAGTATATGTAGACCAGAACTAGTAAGCACCAGTTTCCTCTACATCTGGAAAACTCAGTATAGTCCATTCACACATTTTTAAAAGGGGCTTCCCTGTAGGACTGAATTTCAGGTGGCAGGGATGTCTAGCATTGTGTTGGTTGCGTGCCACATAATGCTGGCTGACTTTCTTGGCAAGGGTGGCCAATAGGGGAATGTAAAAGTGTCTCCCCAGAAGCCTCTTAATTTTCTTTTGCCTCTGTTCTAAGTGCATGGCCTCATGCATACAATCTCTATAACTAACTTGAGATTTTTACACAGTAAGCTTTGATATTTGGTGAAGCATGAGTTGGTCAACCAATGATACCTCTCAGTGTACATAAGAGTGACCACTGTGTATGGTACCCAGACTCTTAAGTTTTGTCCCAAAGTCAACTTATCAGCCTCTTGCACCAGCATGGCAGTGGCTGCAAGTGCATGGGGGCCATCCTTTTGAGACCCTGTCAAGTTGCTTAGATAAGCAATTGGTCCTGCCCAGGATGCTACATTCTGGGTGAGCACTTCCAGCTGTTCTATTTATTTCTTTCACTGATACATACAGTTCAAAAAGGCTTGGCCAGGTCAGGGAAGCCTGGCACTAGGACCACCCACAGTTTTTCCTTTAGCCTCTTAAAGGCTTTGGTAGCTGGATTTCTACTCAATTGACCTATTCTCTCCCCCCTTAGTAACTTCATACAATGGTTTGGCCAGTGTGTATGTTTCACACAATCTTTCCCAGAAATTCTTAGGCCTTTCATCTGGCTTCTGCATGACCTCAGCCTCCTTGCATATGTTTGTGGCTTTCTGGCTTCCTTACACTGACAAGGACAAAGTCAAAGTTGAGTTCAGTGTAAGAGAATGAAACCATTTAGCAGTTACCTACAAATATCTACAAGTTATGGATTTTGAGGCTAAGGTTTACATAATGAGAACATTAGTATTCCTACTCACAGACTTAGCACAGTTCTTAAGATGATACCTAGCTTTAAGAGTCCCTAAAGAACTGATTCAAAGTTCTGGACAATTTAAATAAATATTTCTGAACATCTGTTCAGAAATATTTATTGCCACTTATGAGGCCATGTTACCATTTACTGGAAATTCTCATTCAGGTTCTAATTTTTCCTGAGGTATCTATATAGATATAGCAGATAACATTTAATACTGCACAAATTTCTCCAGTGTAGACAACAGGCAACCTTTGTTGAGCCTTAAGGCTTCAGAGTAAATGTAACCACTATATATAATTGTACACTCTCTGGCCAGTCTCTTAGTCCCATTTAACAGATCAGTTTAGTAAACCAGCTATGTCTCATTTTATGAGCTGGCATTGCAGACAAAGCTGGAATCTAATACAGGTGGGCCATAGTTTTTTTCCAATTTGGACCATTTCTCTCGGATTTTTCTCTCCACTAAAGACAAATTATAGCAGAACTAATTTAGTTGCCAAAAATAAACTGTATCTTCAGTATATTGCGTCTGATTATTTGTATGAAGTACAGCAAGAATAATTATTAGCCATCCAGGCTTTTCTTCTCTTTAAAATTGGCTTTGCTGGAACCTTTTATAAGGAATCTCAGGTTAGACTTGAAAGCCTTCCATGAGCCCAGGTTTCATCTGTGCCATTAGATACCTGTATGCATTGGGTAAATTCCTCTTATCTTGAGGTCCCCAAGCAAATTGAGATTTCTAGACCTGACAGAAAGTGACCTTTCATTACTTACCACAGATCAGGAAATGTTATTGATGGGTATCTGGCCAGTTTTTCCAAAGGGCTTTTTTAAATTGGCCTTATAAAGTCAACCTTAATTCCTTAATGCAGTCTGGGCACCTATGAAAATGCAATTTCAGTCACAGCTTTGGTAAAATAACTAGTGCCTTCATCAGATTCTTATTGAACTTATGCAAATAACTGTATTATCAGACATTAAGAATACTTACAAATGGCTTTCAAATTCCAAAGAAATCAAGGAGAGAGAAAAAAATAAATCTTTCAAATTCTGCCCATAGTACATACATTGCTGAAATAGCTCAAGAGACAGAAAATGGCTTTCTTGACTTCTGGAAAACAGAACACAAAGAATCAGCAATGTTTCAAACAAAAAGCCATAACAAACTGAGAAAGGATACCAGGGAAGGGTGAGGTCTAGGAGAACAGGTCTTCTCAAGGAGACCACAAGGATACACCTGCAGGGTCCTCTCAGGGTGACTCAGCTCTTAGGAATTTGTAGATTTAACTTCTTGGAACTTGGAAATTTCCACTTTTGAGAAATCCTGTAGTTGTGTGGGGGCTGGAACAGCATCTCCTGCTTGATTCAAACTGACCAATGAGAAAGGTACCTGTGGGTTGGAGCTTTTAGACTAGAGATAAAAAGAGAAAGACCAAGCGAGTTGGGGAGCACAGCCATTTTGAATTCTTCTATTCTTTAAGCTCTGCTGGCTAAAATAAAGCCCTTCCTCTTATAAATATTGTGTTTGGGTGCTCTTTCTCTCTATTGGGCCTCATCTTCCTGCAATTAAACCAACCCAGTTCCATGTAACTGATTTCTGTTCTGTTTGAAGTTAGGTTAGCAATACTTATGGACATATTAGCTTTCTAATTAAAGTTCTAGAAGTTTGCTTTTAGCCTGAAGGTATTTAATTTCCAATGACACAGGAAATTTGAATTTGAAACAATTCCTCAGCCTAGACCTCACTCTTCCTGGGTATCCTCTCTCTTCCCCAAATGTGTTAATACGGTTTGATACCAAACCTAGGCACCATTGCTCAGTCTAGGGGTGGGCACCTGATTAGGCTGGGCCAGTCAGAATATTTTCTTCCTGGAATGTAGAGTTGGAATCCAGAGTAAACACCTTGATCGGCCTTTAATATTTCTAATTTTTTTTCTTATATGTATATTCTTTCTCTCTCTCTTTTTTATTTTTTGGCCAGGGCCAAGTTTGAACCCACCACCTCCCATATACGGGGCTGGCACCCTACTCTTTGAGCCACAGGTGCCGCCCTAGATGGGCCTTTAATATCCATTTTAAAGAATTGTCCTGACCCTGGAAAACACCAAAAGAAGCAAAGAGTGAAGAATAAAGCAGAAAAGGAAACAGAAAAGAGAAGAGGCCTCTATATGGTCTTATAACCTCACTTCTGAGACTCAGCTATATTCATGGCCTTGGGTTCCATAAAATGCCCATCTGCTCTTAAGGTAAACATACTTTCCTTTTTTTCTTTCTTCCTTTCCCTCTTTTTTTCCTATGTTTTGTCTCTCTCTCTGAAGATAAGATTGGTTGGCCCATCTGCTTACACAATCAGTTAAGGGCACCCCCTTATTTAATTAGATTCTCTCTGGATGTTAAAATGTCTCTGCTCCTCAAACTGTCTCTAGTGGACTCTGACTTTGACTGTTCACTGGTGCTTCCCTTTTCATTCTTGGATGCTGTTTTCTACCCATACATAGCTTGACTTTTTCTGTCTGTTAAGCCCCACCTTTCCCTTTGGCTTTCACCTGAACCACCTCTCTAATGCTCCACTTCCTTCCCTTGTTGGGCTCCCTGTTCCCTCTCTCTGACTGCAGCAAGAGCCCCAGCTCCATGGTGTCTCTGCTCTCTCCTCTCAATATTCTCTTAGACAGGAAATCGATGAGATACTAGAACACTCTTGGAGGTGCCCATATGTCCAATAGCCACCCCTTTTTAAACAAAGAGGAAACCCCAAAGGTTTGTGAAGTTATAGAGTGCTGTATCAGGATAAGTTCCTTGGTGGAATAAGAGATACAAGAATAAAAGTTGTGGGATATTGTGTGGCCATTCTTTCAAACTCTGAGAGCTTTATTCTGCCATCTCCCCTGCAAGTCTCTACCACCAGGGGAAATAAAAACTATGCCACCAGGCAGGTCATCTTTGACATGGCAAAGTGCTAAAGTTTATTCAGAACCATATTAACATTCATTTCAGTAGCCAACAGCATCACTTTATGACAAGGAAGCCACTACAAACTTCAGGATCATGGCTGGTGTCCTAATCAGAATTAAGACTGCATAATTTCCATATAAGTATCCCTCATGTTTTGATAGAATTTTGTCAAACTGCCTGAGTTCAGGAAGTAGCATAAGACAGTGTGGGCTTGGGACATGGGCCTCTTGAGTTGGAAATCTGGTTCCATTGCTTACTAGCTGGGAAAACTTTAGCAATATGTTTAACTTCTCAAAGTCTTGAAATGCTCAACTGTAAAACATAGATAATAAAAGGATATATATCAAAAGAGTTGGAACAATGCAACAAAATAACACATACAAAATACTTAGAAAAGGGGGCGGAGACAAGATGGCTGACTGAAGCCAGCTTTCCACAGAGGCTCCCGTCCAGAAGGAGAGTTAAAGGACAGAAATTTAGCAAGTAACCTGGTGGATTAGAGCTGCGCCAAGAGAGAAGGTTGAAGAACGAACATCAACCCTGCTGAGGCGAGCTATGACCACAAGGATACAAATAAAAGGTACAAAATCCATCACCAAGTGGACGGGAGTTCTCTCCCCCATGAGAACAGCTCAGAGTGCCCAAAAAACAAACAGGCAGCGTTCAAAGGTTGTCCCATTACACTCCACGGGAGAGACTCTCTAAAAACTGGACCTACCTCCCCTACTAGGGTGCCATGGCGTTCTCCTGCCAGGCATAAAACTGTATAAAACTGTATATATTCTCTACCTGCAACTCTAAGCTCCCAGCACTCCCCTCCACTCTCACTCTGAAGTCTGGAGCCCTGTCCCCCAGGAGTCCAGATTCTTGGGTGATTTCTTGAGGGGTGTGGACAGTGCCTAAACTGCAGCTGGTCAGTGCTGACTCTGGGGCATGGGATTGAGGAGAGCATGGTCAGCTGAGAGGAAACCACACCAGAGCAGCAGTTCCCTGAGGCACAGAGCAGCAGACATCTTTTAGCAACAATATGGCTCACTCCCAGATATACTGAAGCCACACACCCCTGTCTCCCTGGGCAACCAGAGGAGGCCAGCAACCACCACGAACAGATCTGGGATGGAAACGCAGGCCCCATGAGTAAAGGATTTGCCTGAGGTGGTACAGACCTGGGTGGAGCGCAGGGACTAGAAACATACTCGCAGACCCTGGAAGTTCCCAGGGCAGGGCTGACCAAGAGGACTGCTTTACTGAGCCTAAGACACACCTGGCCCTCAGGAGATCGTCAGCCTATAGACAAAGGATGGCAGCAGGATAGAACTGACAGGTAACCAAATACAACCTTCAGGAGCAAAGACAGGGCCTGAGGCACAGGCTCTGGGAACTCAAAACAACTTCTACTCTACAGGGGAGTTTAGCAGAAACAGAAACAAAATCCCACAAAGTTGTTCTGTTCTGTTCTGTCAGTAACATCAATCAGGGGTGGGCTGGAACTGAGTGAACACCCCCCAGCCTTCGTCAAGCGCCCAAAGTTGTCAGGCCTCACATCCTCCTGCTAGGTAGAGGCAGAGCGCAGCAGCCTGGACGAACATAAATAGTTTTTGTTGTGATTCAGGCAGGTGCAAACCCCTGGAGTATCTGTTCACTACAGGAAACTGGGTCAGCCAACTGCAGGGCTATCAGTGACTGGGTGTGACAGAGGTGCAAGGTGGGGAAGGAGAGATCAACCTTCCCAGACTGATCTATTTGTGGGGTGGCTCCTCCTGACTCCACGCAGCACTGGAGCAAGCCATATCAGAGTAGTCACCAGACCCCTGTGATCCAGTTCCCAGAGACCTCTTAAACTCTCCCATCTGAGACAGGTGCTGACTGCGACAATTGATTTGGACCTTTTGAACTGAGCCAATTGCCTGAGGACTATTCCGTTGGTGCCCTGGGTGTGTGGTTGTAGGAAGGTTTGATTTTCCTTTTCCAATTGTTGCCTGTGGTGGGCTGGTGACTTAATTTCTGGTATTTCTCCACAGCTGAGACTTCAACCCAAAATAACTGTTTCACTAGGGTCGAACAGAAACCAGCTGAAAACAAGACAGAACCACTTAGCCCCACCACACCAAACAGTGCCCCAGTTTCTCAGGCCATAGCACCGTACGGGTCCTTGACAAAGCTCCAGGGGAAAAATCAAAGGGGGTAAAACAATCATGGGGCAGAATCAGCTGAAAAACTCTGGTAACATGAATAACCAGAATAGAGCAACCCCCGCAAGGAAAGATATGGCAGATGTAATTGAAGATCCTAATCATAAACAACTGGCTGAGATGTTAGAAATCAAATTCAGAATTTGGATTGGAAAGAAGATTAATAAAGTGGAGGAAAATTTGGAATTAGAACTTCAAGCAGCAATTCAAAAGTCAGAATTAGGAATTCGAGGAGAAATTCAAAAGTTGTCTCAAGAATTTAACAAATTTAAAGACAAAACCACCAAAGATTTAGACACACTGAAGCAAGAATTTGCAGCCCTCAAAGATCTGGAAAATACAGTAGAATCCCTCTGTAACAGAGTGGAGCAAGCAGAAGAAAGGATTTCTGACATCGAAGCCAAAGCCTTTGAACGCTCCCAAACTCTCAAAGAGGAAGAGAGATGGAGAGCAAAAATGGATCATTCTCTCAGAGAACTCTGGGATAATTCAAAGAAGGCTAATATCCGCCTCATTGGAATCCCTGAATCCAATGAAGTGGCCTCACTAGGAACAGAGACCCTTCTCCATGAAATTATGAAAGAGAATTTTCCAGGCATACCTAGAGATTCTGAAATTCAGATAGCAGACAGTTTCAGAACCCCAGCACGACTCAATCCCAATAAGACATGCCCCAGGCACATCATAATTAACTTCACTAAAGTTAATATGAAGGAGAAAATTCTCAAAGCAGCCAGACGTAAGAAAGCCATTACCTACAAAGGGAAGAATATTAGAATGACTACAGATCTCTCTGCTGAAACTTTTCAAGCCAGAAGAGGGTGGTCATCGACTTTTAATCTCCTAAAGTAAAATAACTTTCAACCCTGGATCCTGTATCCAGCTAAACTGAGTTTCATTTATGATGCAGAAATTAAATACTTTAATGACACTCATCTGTTGAAGAAATTTGCCATAACCAAACCAGCTCTTCAGGATATTCTCAGACCTATCTTCCATAACTACCAACCCAATCCTCTACCACAAAAGTAAACTCACTCAGAACCTTTGATCAAACTCCAACTTCCACAGTGGAGAAAGTATTAAAAATGTCCACTGGACTTTTGAAAAACTCGATACCCAAAATTTTACCAGACTTACCAATATTATGATATTGATAAGTGATGTGAACTTAATGTGAACGGCTTAAACTGTCCTCTAAAGAGGTATAGGTTAGCTGACTGGATATAAAAACTTAGGCCAGATATTTGTTGCAGACAAAAGTCACATCTTACCTTAAAAGACAATTATAGACTCAGGGTGAAAGGATGGTCATCCATATTTCAGGCAAATGGTAATCAGAAAAAAGCAGGTGTTGCAATTTTATTTGTAGATACAATAGGCTTTAACCCAACAAAAGTAAGGAAGGATAAGAATGGTCACTTCTTATTTGTTAAGGGTAATACTCAATATGATGAGATTTCAATTATTAATATCTATGCACCCAACCAGAATGCACCTCAATTTGTAAGAGAAACTCTAACAGACATGAGCAACTTGATTTCCTGGGTGTAGGTTGAAAATCCCTAGTTTTATGCCGTAGCATACCTGAAATAGATGGGTCCAGATAGGCCAAGGCAACCCAGAGGGGTCCTTACACTCCCTACAAGTGCCCCAGAAGCACCAGTATGTATTCTTCTCAGAAAATAGGCAAATTGAGGCTAGGTGTGGTGGCTCACACCTGTAATCCCAACACTTGCACTTGGGAGACCAATGCAGGTGGATTGCCTAAACTCACAGGTTCGAGACAAGCCTGAGCAAAAGCAAGACCCCCATCTTTAAAAAATAGCTGGGCATTGTGGCAAATGCCTGTAGTCCCAGCTACTTTGGAGGCTGAGGCAAGAGGATTGCTTGAACCCAAGAGTTTGAGGTTGCTGTGAGCTAACACATCCTGGCACTCTACTGAGAGTGATCAAGTTAGACTAAGGAAAGGAAAGGCAAGGAAAGTCCTAAATGGCCTTTGAGTTGGAATCTACAAGAGCAGTATGACAAGAAGCCAGACAGGAAACCAGAGTGTTTGAGGACAACAGTGAGCAGAGCCGGGATGCTCCCCACACAGGCGCACACTCCCACAATGGAAACCCTCCAGCACTGAGATTTCCCCCAGGGAGGAGGTGAGGGGTGAGCATTTGCCTGGAAATGACTGAGAAAACACTTACTTGACTGAGAATAAATTTCCATGATCCAGCACAGTGGTGACTGAGATAGAAGCTAAATTCATTTACAGAAACTATAAAAAGAAGCTACCTTACTTGTCGCCTTATGTTTAGACCATGATATTCATACCTGATTCATATATTCCACCATTTAGTTATCATGACAACCATGTAAAGTGAGATGGTGATCATCTCACGTTATAGATGAGAACATGAGGCGTGGAAAAGATTAAGTGACTGCTCAAGGGTGCTTGGCTATTAAGTGGCAGGATTAAAATTTAACCCATGCCTTCTCATTTCATGTCATCATTCACCTTGGAATACTTGCATACCTGTTATATGTCTGGCACTGCTAGTGAAAAAGGCAGATATTACTCCTGTCTTCACAGAACTCCCAGATCCAGTGGGGGAGACAGAAATTTAAAATGTATAACAGATAGATTATCTATGGAATTCTTTCCTCTTTAAATCTATATATTTTTGATTAAAATTAGTGAGTCCATATTTTCGGACAGTCCAAAGCCCTTTACAGAGTTTTTAAGAATTCATAGGGTGCTGACATTCTTAAAGTCACCTCTGCAGTGGCCATCTGCTACAACACAGAACCCAGCTCCCCATGAGTTTCCTAACTGCTCATTCTTCCCTCTCTCTGACTCTAAGCTAATAATTGGACTCAAGAATTAAGCCCTTTGGACCTGTGCTTGACTAGTTTGGCTGACTTCTGCTGTTAGCAACGTACCCTCTGAATTCCTGTCTAACATAAATGGCTCAAATCTTAGTCCTCCTATAGCTCAACCCTGCTCCTGTCATTCCAATTCACTCCATCTTCATGAGGACAACTGGCCCAGCTTACCAAAGAGGTTAGAAGAATGTGATACAGCTCTAAGAGATGGGGAACTGAACGGGAGTCTTAGGGAAACTTGCCCTTTTCCCCTAGGTTGGCTCACTCACAGTTATAGTAGACTAATAAGAGAAAGGTTTATTTCCAAATACCATGTACACAGGGGGAACCACAAGAATGATTTCCCAAAGTTTTACTGTTAGTCAGTGGCTTTTAAAGATGCCTTTTAGAAGGGAAGGGGAGAGAGAAACCAGAAAGTAGCAAGTGGTTGCTAAGGGGGGATGGGTAGATGGAGGGAAAACAAATTGGTTTGTGAATTAACCTGAGAGACAGGTACTGTGCTTCAAATGTGCATGTGATAAGGAGTCTAGCAGCCCTTTAACATAGAGGATTATGAATACCCTTTAATTTGAAATAATCTTTATATCAAGGAATCATATTTTGGGGTGAAATTTTCTTAGCTCCTTCAGGACAAAGTTGCAAGAGGAAAAGAGGGAGCTGGATAGGCCATGGTAACTTAGAAATCTATATTGCAAACCTTAGGACAGCCACTAAAAATCAAACCAGGTCAATATTGGAGACAAAATGGAATCTTTTTAAAAAAATTCTCAATTCAGAAGAAAAGAAAATAGGAAAAAAGGATCAAAGAGCAGATGAGACATATTAAAAGCCAATAGCAAGATAGGGCTGGGCACGGTAGCTCATACCTGTAATCCTAACGGGTGGTTTGCTTGAGCTCAGGAGTTTGAGACCAGTGTGAGCAAGAGCAAGACTCCATCTCTGTCAAAAATAGAAAAAATTAGCCAGGTATTGTGGTGGGTACCTATAGTCCTAGCTACCCAGGAGGCTGAAACAAGAGGATCACTTGAGCCCAAGAGTATGAGGTTGCTGTGAACTATGATTATGCCATGGCACTCTACCTAGAGTGATAGAGTGAGACTCTATCTCAAAAAAAAAAAAAAAAAAAAGAAAAGAAAAAAACCCAAGATGGTAGATTTAACCCCAAGCCTATTGACAATTACATTAAATATTAGTGTTCTAACCACTTCAATGAAAAGGCAAAGATTTGCCAGTCTGGACTTAAAAAAAAAAAAAAATCAAGAAACCCACCTTAAATATAAAGACATGCAAATAGGTGAAAAGTAAAGTATATACAAAGATTATACCAGGTAAATACTAATGAAAAGAAACCCTAAGGGGCAATATTAACATTAACAGAAGTATATTAGGAATTGTAAATATTACCAGAAATAAAAAGGAAAATAATTATATATTATTTGAAAAGGATAAGTTCAAGAAAATATTATAATCTCAAATGTGTATGCAGAGTGTATTAACAGAACTTCAAAATACATGAAGGAAAAAAATGAAAAGAATTGAAAAAAGAAATAGGCAAGTCCACAGTTATAGTTGGAAGCATTGCCCTTCTCCTTTGATGGATAAAACAAATAGATAAAAAATTATGCTATTAAAGATTTGAACAATGCTATTAACCAACTTGACCTAGTTAACATTTATAGATACTCCGTTCAACATAAGCAGAATACACTATCTTCTCAAGCGTATACAAAACACTTACCAAAATTAGTCTATATTCTTGTCCATGAAATAAATCTCAATAAATTTAAAATGACTCAATCATATAAACTATAGTTTCTAACCACAATGAAATTAATTTAGAAATCAGTAGCAGAAAGATAGCTGGAAAATTCCCAAACACATGGAAACTAAATAATGCACTTCAAAAAAATCCATGGATCAGAGAAAAATCAAAAGGGAAATTAGTTAGTATTTTGAATTTAATGGCAATAAAAACACATACCAAAATTGTGGAATTGCAGATAAGGGATTGAGGACCTGTAATAAACAGTAAGTAATAATAAAGAGACAGAAAAGTTTGAATGGAAGTCAAAGCATGTTTAAAAACCTTGCCTTAGGAGAAGACTTTTGTAGAAAAATAACTCTACAGTGCCCAACATGAGAGGAAATGTGACAGAGAGGCCTCAACTGAAATAGTTTTCTTTTTTCTTTTTTTTTAGACAGAGTCTCACTTTGTCACCCTCGGTAGAGTGCTGTGGCAGCACAGCTCACAACAACCTCCAGCTCTTGGGCTTAGGTGATTCTCTTGCCTCAGCCTCCAAGTAGCTGGGACTACAGGTGCCTACCATGATGCCCAGCTATTTTTTTGTTGCAGTTTGGCTGTGGCTGGGTTCAAACCCACCACCCCCAGTATATGGGGCCGGCACCCAACCCACTGAGCCACAGGTGCCGCCCTGAAATCATTTTCTTAACTGATTGAATTTGCATTATTTTACTTTTACAAATTTGCAAAACCATCTGACTATGTGAATACATTGCGAAGGCCCCTCCCAGGGCCTTAACAGAAGTTCACACAAGTGAGAAACCCTGAAACTGGGCCTTCATTAGCTTTGGGTAAATCTGACTCTGAATATAAGGAAATGAAAATTTGGAAGTAATGGCTTTGAGCCTAACTGTATCGGCCTCTTCCCCTAACAACTACCTATAACCTTCAGTTAAAACTCTCATATGAACTTTATATTTTCATATAAAAGTAGGAGCATAATATGCATATGGTTGTGTCCTTTGCTTTTCTCCACTCAAATTGTGTACATTTTCCCATTTTAAGTTATTTTAACAGCTGTATAGAATTTTGCTGAATTAATATATCATAATTTAACCTAACTGCTATTTGCTAGATATTTAAGTTATTACCAATACAATACCATAATGAACATTTCTGTAAATAAATCTGCACATATATGTATTTCTGTAGGAGAAATCCCTAGAGGAGATTGCTGTGTTAAAAAGAATCTATGTTATGGCTTGGTGCCTGTGGCTCAAGGGGCTAAGGCGCCAGCCACATACACCAGAGCTGGCGGGTTCAAATCCAGCCCGGCCCACCAAACAATAATGATGACTGCAACCAAAAAATAGCCAGGTGCTGTGGCGGGCGCCTGTAGTCCCAGCTACTTGGGAGGCTGAGGCAGGAGAATCACTTGAGCCCAGGAGTTGGAGGTTGCTGTGAGCTGTGATGACACAGCACTCTATCCAGGGTGACAGTTTGAGGCTCTGTCTCAAAAAAAAAAAAAAAAAAAGAATCTATGTTTCAATTTTGTTAGATTTTTTCCAAATTGATCCACCTATAAGTTTGTATTAATGGTATATAAAAGTTATAAAAGTGTTCCTTTCCTTGCTTCTAGCTCACACTAGGAATAATCATTCTAAGTAATTTTCAAGTTTGATATGTAATGATGCCTCATTGTTTTGATTTGCATTTCTTTTATCATTAAAGAGATTGAGCATATTTATTTATATTCATAGCCATTTCTTTTGTTTTGTTAGTATGTTTTATTTGTTTCTGTTGCTAATATGGTGTACTCGTAATTGTTATTGATTTGTAAAAGCCCTTGTTATTGCTGTTAGTATTTATTCCATGTCCTGTATTTTGCAAATATTTCTCCCAGTTTGTCAGATACAGCTTGTTTGGTTTCAAAGCTAATTATAAGATTTGACTCCAAAAAAAAAAAGTGCATTACAATTTAGAGAAAAGGCAGTGATTATGGGAAATTTATAGCACCAAATGCCTCTATCAGAAAAGAGAAAATATCTTAAATCAATGACCTGAGTGTCCACTTTAAGGAATTAGAAATAAAATAGCAAATTATAACCATAGTAAGCAGAAGAAAGGCAATAATGAAGATCAGAGCACCTTTAAATGGAATAAAAACCAGAAAAAAGTAGGGAAATCATAAATCCAAAAGTCAACTCTTTAAAATCAATAAAACTGATAAAATACTAGCAAGACTGATTAGCAAAAGGGAGAGGATAAAAATTGTCAGCATCAGGAATTGCAGAGGAAATACTGCCATAGATACCTAGCCATTAAAAAAAGAGGATGTTGTGAACAATACTATGCCAAATAGATAGATTCTTTAAAAGATACAACTCCTAAAGCTAACTCAAGAAGAAATAGATTACCTTATTAGTCCTTATTTATTAAATAAAATAAACTCATAAAAAAAATCTTCCCACTATGGTCAGGTATGGGAATCCTAGCACTCTGGGAAACTGAAGTGGGTAGATTGCTTGATCTGGGAGGCTGAAGTGGGTAGTTAGTTGACCTCAGGAAACCAGCCCTGTCTCTACTAAAAATAGAAAAACTTGGGCATTGTGGTGGGCATCTCTAGTCCCAGCTACTGTAAGGGTGAAGCAAACTTGAGCCCAAAAGTTTGAGGTTGCTATGAGCTATGACACCATGGCACTTTATTCAGGGTGACAAAGTGAGATTCTGTCTCAAAAAAAAAAAAAAAAAAAAAAATCTTTCCACAAAGAACACTCCAAGCCCTACTGGCCTCACTGCTGAATTCTGCCAAAAAATTAAGAAAATAATACCAGACTCAGTGCCCATAGCACAATGGTTACGGTGCCAGCCGCATACACCAAGGCTGGCTGATTCGAACCTTGCCCGGACCAGCTAAACAACAATGACAAACACAATAGAAAATAGCCAGGCATTGTGGCAGGCACCTGTAGTCCCAGCTATCTGGGAGGCTGAGGCAAGAGAATTGCTTAAGCCCAAGAGTTTGAGGTTGCTGTGAGCTGTGATGCCATGGCACTCTACCACGGGCAACATAGTGAGACTTTGTCTAAACAAAAAAAAGAATACCAAATTTACATAAACTTTTCCAGAAAATATAAAAGAAAGCACCATTTTCCAACTCATTTTTGAGACCAGCATGACGCTGGTGCTGAATCAAGACAAAAACTTTACAAGAAAAGAAAGTTACAGTCTCATATTCCTCATAAACACAGTATCAAAAATTCTTAAAATATTAACAATTAAATCCTTTAATATACAAAAAGGATGATAATTCATGATCAAGTGAGGTTTTTTGCAAAATTCAAGTCTATTTCAATATTATAAAATCAATCAATATAACTTACCCTATCAATGCTCTGAAAAAAAACAACAGCAAACATATAGTTATCCCAATAGATGAAAAAAAAGTAAGATTCACTCATGGTTAAAAACTCTCGGCAAACTAAGAATAGAAGGAAACTTCCTCAGCCTGATGAAGTACATCTATAGAAAACCTGCAGCTAACAGGATACTCAAGGGTGAAAAATTGAATGCTTTTTCCCATTAAACTCAAGAACAAGGTCAATAATGGGGATAAAATGGAATCATTTTTTTAATGCCCATTTCAGAAGAAGATAAGAAAAGGGGAAAAAAACATCAAAAAGCAGATGTGACATATCAAAAACAAATAGCAAGATGGTAGATGTAATTCGAGCATATTAACAATTACATTAAATGTCAGTGTCTGAACCACTTCAATGAAAAGCACATTAAATCCTTCCTGGGCTTCTAATCTCTGCCTTCTTAGTCTGCTACCAGCCAGAGAAAACGCTCGGCTTTAAAGGGCTCATGAAATAAGGTGAAGCCCACTTGGATGATCTCTCTGTGTTAAGATCAACTGTGCCATGTAAAATAAGTTATCATGAGATGCAAAATTCATCATCGTCTTAGTCCTGGGGATTACTCAGGGCATAAACAGGGGACTGAATCCTTGAGACCTTCTTAGAATTCTCCTCACACAATGGTTACATAAATATTTCTTTAAAAATTAAATTGCCTGTAGCCTTTATATATACCAACAATAGTCAAGCTGAAAAAACAGTTTAGGACTCTATTCCGTTCACAGTAGTGCCAAAGAAGATGAAATATTTGGGAGTTTATCTAACAAAGGATGTGAAAGATCTCTATAAAGACAACTATGAAACTCTAAGAAAAGAAATAGCTGAAAACGTTAACAAATGGAAAAACATACCATGCTCATGGCTGGGAAGAATCAACATTGTTAAAATGTCCATACTACCCAAAGCAATATACAATTTTAATGCAATCCCTATTAAAGCTCCACTGTCATACTTTAAAGAGCTTGAAAAAACAATACTTCATTTTATATGGAATCAGAAAAAACCTCGAATAGCCAAGACATTACTCAGAAATAAAAACAAAGCAGGAGGAATCAGGCCACTGGACCTCAGACTATACTACAAATTGATAGTGATCAGAACAGCATGGCACAAAAACAGAAAGGTAGATGTCTGGAACAGAATAGAGAACCAAGAGATGAATCCAGCTACTTACCGTTATTTGATCTTTGACAAGCCAATTAAAAACATTCAGTGGGGAAAAGATTCCCTATTTAACAAATGGTGCTGGGTGAACTGGCTGGCAATCTGTAGAAGACTGAAACTGAACCCACACCTTTCACCATTAACTAAGATAGACTCTCACTGGATTAAAGATTTAAACTTAAGACATGAAACTAAAAAATACTAGAAGAGAGTGCAGGGAAAACCCTTGAAGAAATTGGTCTGGGTGAGTATTTTATGAGGAGGACCCCCTGGGCAATTGAAGCAGCTTCAAAAATACTCTACTGGGACCTGATCAAACTAAAAAGCTTCTGGACAGCCAAGAATACAGTAAGTAAAACAAGCAGACAGCCCTCAGAATGGGAGAAGATATTTGCAGGTTATGTCTCTGACAGAAGTTTAATAACCAGAATCCACAGAGAACTCAAACGTATAAGCAAGAAAAGAACAAGTGACCCCATCGCAGGTTGAGCAAGGGACTTGAAGAGAAACTTCTCTGAAGAAGACAGGCGTGCCACCTACAGACATATGAAAAAATGCTCATCATCTTTAATCATCAGAGAAATGCAAATCAACACTACCTTGAGATACCATCTAACTCCAGTAAGAATAGCCCATATCACAAAATCCCAAGACCAGAGATGTTGGTGTGGATGTGGAGAAAAGGGAACACTTCTACACTGCTGGTGGGAATGCAAATTAATACATTCCTTTTGGAAAGGTGTTTGGAGAACACTTAGCGATCTAAAAATAGATCTGCCATTCAATCCTATCATTCCTCTACTAGGCATATACCCAGAAGACCAAAAATCACATCATAACAAAGATATTTGTATCAGAATGTTTATTGCAGCCCAATTCATAATTGCTAATTCATGGAAAAAGCCCAAGTGCCCATCGATCCACGAATGGATTAATGAATTGTGGTATATGTACACCATGGAATATTATGCAGCCTTAAGGAAAGATGGAGACTTTACCTCTTTCATGTTTACATGGATGGAGCTGGAACATATTTTTCTTAGTAAAGTATCTCAAGAATGGAAGAAAAAGTATCCAATGTACTCAGCCCTACTATGAAACTAATTTATGGCTTTCACATGAAAGCTATAACCTAGTTATAACCTAAGAATAGGGGCAGGGGGGAGGGGAGGGAGAGGGGAGGTGGGTGGCAGGAGGGTGATTGGTGGGATTACACCTGCGGTGCATCTTACAAGGGTATATGTGAAACTTAGTAAATGTAGAATGTAAATGTCTTAGCACAATAACTAAGAAAATGCCAGGAAGGCTATGTTAACCAGTGTGATGAAAATGTGTCAAACAGTCTATAAAACCAGTGTATGGTGCCCCATGATCGCATTAATGTACACAGCTATGATTTAATTAACAAAAAAAAAAAATGGAAGAAAAAGTATCCATTGTACTCAGCCCTACTATGAAACTAATTCATGGCTTTCATATGAAAGCTATAACCCAGTTATAACCTAAGAATATGGGGTAGGAGGAGAGGGAGGGGAAGGAGGGGGGAGAATGGCAGAGGGAGGGTGATTGGTGGGATTACACCTGCAGTGCATCTTACAAGGGTACATGTGAAACTTAATAAATGTATAATATAATTGTCTTAACACAATAACTAAGAAAATGCCAGGAAGGCTTTATCCAGTGTGATGAAAATGTGTCCAATTATTTATAAAACCAGTGTATGATGCCCCATGATCGCATTGATTTACACAGCTATGATTTAATATTAAGAAAAAAATTAAATTGCCTGTAATTATACATTAAAAATGTTACCTTTGTGAAAAGGCCAAAATTACAGTCATGTGTTACTTTGGGGATAAATTCTGAGAAATGTGTCATTAGGTGATTTTGTCACTGTGTGGCTATCACAGAGTTACCTACACAAACCTAGATGGTACAGGCTACTGCACACCTGGACTGTATGGGTTGGCTTATTGCTTCTAGGATACAGAATGTTACTATACCAGATGCCATAAGCAGTTGTCACACAACAGTGAGTATTTATGTATCTAAACATATCTACTCTTAGAAAAGGTACAGTGAAAGTAGGATATTATATCTTTCAGGACCACCATCATATATGTACCTTACTAAAATGTCATTATAGTGTACATGACTTATTTAAATTTGGCACTGTCTCAGAATATACGGGATATGTTGTTGGGATATGATGTAGTTATTTTCCTGGTACATATGTTAGGGTAGTTCAGAGGGGGGCTAGGCTAACATATGGGAAACATTTTACATATCTAAAGCATCAAATGGCCTCCGATTCAAAGGAAATGGTAGGGTGGGAGTAGAGAGGGATAGAAGGCAGACACAAGGTCCAACACACAGTGCTGGGAGTGGGGAATGGCAGAAAGCAAAGCTGGGCCATTCTGGGATTCTGTCTCTACAAGGCAGAGAAGAAGAGAACCAAAAATGTGGGTGACATTTGTGAACCCATATGTCATCTCTGTTCACATGTCTAGGGCAGAACTTCTCAACCACATTGCTGCTGGACCAGCCTCTTCTGCCCACCCCAGCAAGCTCTACCAATATTATCATTTTTAAAATGTGCTATTGGGTAAAAAAAATGCAAAGCACTAGTCTGAGGTCTAAGATGAGGCTCCTGCAGAAGCGAGACAGAACCATAGGTGGATCAGAATCATACCTCATAAGAAATGGTCCTGGGGCAGGAATCTGTCCTTCAATCCCACAGAAGTTCTGGGCACACCTTTTCTATGGTAGGAAGCAGTAGAAAGTTCTGGGATTTAGGAGTCAGAAGACAAAAGGCCATTGATCTACTCCCCCGTCACAGCCCACAGAGAAAGGAGCCCAGCAGGGATGACACCCAGACTGTGCAGCAGGTAGAATGGTGAACACTGGCTGCTCCCAAAGACCCTACAGGAGTCAGCACTGATGTCCCAGCCCACACCTGGTCTCTACTCAATCCTGAGCTGAGCTTAGCAGAGGCAAGGTGCTATGTGGAAAGGGTAGGGGTTCTAGGGTGAGACACACCTAGGATTCTTTCCTGACTCCACCACATACCAGCTTTGAGCCCCTGGGCAAACTACACAATTTGAGTCTCGAGGTTCACATCTGTAAAATAGGACTGATGTCTAGGACTGACTTACCTCCTAGGATTATAGTGAGTGGGACACAAAGTTGATGTTTGGCACAATTGCTGGCATGAGCTAATGTTTTGATAGTCCGCAACTAAAATGGGGTTCCAGTCCCAGAGTGATTATCAGCCTTCCCAACAAGAAATGAAGGGGAGCTGGGTGTGGGTGTCGACAGTGTGTCCATCACAGCTACTTCTTTCTGTGCTGGACAGCCTCATGTCACCTGGTGACCAGGGGCCCTCACACAGGAAACCTGTTTAGACTGGAAGACGGCCTTGTGACTTGTCTGACCCGGATCCAGTTTCTCCAGTATAGGCCTGTTTGGTCCCTGCTCTGGAACTGTGTTCTCCCCAGGGACCTGGGGGGGCCTGGCCTGGGGCAGCCCCTGGCTCTTCAGATGGCTGGTGTAAATTCAATATGCCACCATGATGAGAAACAAGATCAAGGATGATTTTTTACTTGCAGATCCTGGGTGGGGAGGGCATAATGAGTCAGCATGAAGTCCTGTGTCCCTGGGTCACGTGACTTGGGAAGGACAAGTCAGGTTTGGGGAGCTGGGGGTGGAAATAGCAGTATAAGCAGTGTGCATAAAGAAATAGAGTCTAAGTCACTTCGAGTTCACAGGAAAATGCCCAAGTGGTCTGTTTAAAGGAAGCAGTGGAAAAGAAGGGATCCCAGTCTGCTAGGCAGAAGAGATGCCCCTCAGTGCTTCTCTGAGGCCACTCTTGAGCCACTGAGTGCAATGTTCTCTTACTAATGCCCAGCAGCAGCCTTGGCTGTGTTGCTCCCACCACAGGAGTATACTCAATAAATGTTACCTTAGGTACACCTGGTAGAAAGCTGTGCATAATCATGGTCTGGGGATGTGGTGCCTTTTGTAGATGGCAGACCACATACCTGTCCTCTGCTGTGTGGACCCAGGCTGTGTATCTGGACCAGCACCCCAGTTTCTGATTCTCTGTTCAATCCTTTTACTTTCTAACTTTTTTTTAAAGCAACAAATGAAAATTGTGTGTATTTATGGTGTAAAACATGATGTTTTTTTTGATACACACACGTGCATATACACACACACGTGGAATACACACACCTGTGGAATGACTAAATATAGCTAATTGACATACCTATTATCCTGGGCTTATCCTTTTTTGCGTGGCAAGAACATTTAAAGCATACTCTCAGCAATTCTCAAGTATCCAGCACATGATTATCAACTACAATCACTATATTGTACAGCAGGTTTCCTGAAGTTACTGCTCCTATCTAACTGAAATTTTGCATTCTTCAACCAATTTCTCCCTAATCCCACCTCCCCACCCCTGGCTCCTGGCAACCACCATTCTTCTCTCTGCTTCTGAGTTCAGTTTTTTTAGATTCCACATGGTAAGTGAGATCATGCAGTGTTTGTCTTTCTGTGCCTGGCTTATTTCACTTAGCATAATGTTCCTCCAAGTTTATCCATTTGTGGAAAATGACAGGATTTCCTTTAAGGCTGAAAAGCATTTCATTGTGTTTCTATACATTTTCCTTATTCATCTCTTGACAGACATAGGTTAATTTTGTAACTTGGCTATTGTGAATGGTGCTGCAATAAATATGGGAGTGCAAATAGGTCTCTTTGACATACTGATTTCATTTTTGTTGTATATGTACCCAGAAACTGGATTGCTGGATTATATGGTAGTTCCATTTATAATAGTTTGAGGAACCTCCATGCAGGCTTCTGTGATGGCTCTATTAATTTACATTCCCACCAAAAGTGGGTTTCCTTTCCTCTGCATCCTTGTCAACACTTGTCATCTTTTGTCTTTTTGATATTAGCCATCTTAAGAGGTGGGAGGTGATATCTCATTAAAAATTTGTATTTCCCTGATGATGAGTGATGTTGAGCATTTTTTCATATACCTATTGGCCATTTCTTCTTGTCCTTGTTATTATTATTATTATTTTTTTAATTACAAAATTTTTTGCCGGGGGTGATGGCTCCTGCCTGTAATCCTACCACTCTGGGAGGCCAAGGTGGGTTGATCTCTTAAGCTCAGGAGTTTGACCAATCTGAGCCAGAGCAAGAACCAATTTCTAAAATAGGCATTGTGGTGGGCACCATAGTCCCAGCTACTCCGGAGGCTGAGGCAAGAGGATCCCTTGAGCCCAAGAGTTTGAGCTTGCTATGAGCTATGATGCCACTGCACTCTACCAAGGGTGTCAAAGTAAAACTACGTCTCAAAAAAAAAAAAACAAAAAAAAAAAAAGAAAAGAAAAATGTTTAGTCAATACATAACAATTGTACATAATTCTGAGGTACAGTTTATTTTTGATACATGTGTACAATGTATAATAATCAAATCCGGGTAATTAACAAATCCATCATCTTAGACATTTATCATTTCTTTATGTTGGGAACATTCAGGATCCTCTTTTCTAGCTATTTGAAAATACATAATAGATTGTTAATGACTACAGTCATCCTCTAAGATTATAAGACCACATTGTATAAATAGATCTCTCTGGGGCTATTGAGCACTAGAAGTTATTCCTCCCACCTGACTGTAATTTTGTATTCATTAACCAATCTTTTCCTATTTGCCTTCCTTATTATCCTTTCCAGCCTTTAGTAGCCACCATCCTACTTTCTACTTCTGTGATATCAACTTTTTTATCTTCCACATATGAGTGAGAACATGTGGTATTTATCTCCCTGTGCCCAGCTTATTTCACTTAACATAAAGTTAAGATTCATCCATGTTGCTGCAAATGACAGGATTTCATTCTTTTTAAATGAATGAACAGTACTCCACTGTGTATATACATTACATTTCCTTTATCCACTCCTCTGTTGATAGATAATCAGGTTAATTCCATATCTTGGATATTATGTATAGTACACACTATCTGGGAGTGTAGATATCTCTTTGACATACTGATTTCCTTTCTTTTGGCTACACACTCAGAAATGAGATTGCTGGATCATGTGGTAGTTCTATTTTTAGCTATTTGAAAAACCTCCATACTCTTTTCCATAATGGCTGTGCTAATTTACATTTCTACCAACAGCATGTAAGAGTTCCCTTTCTCCACATTCATGGTACCATTTATTAATTCTTTGTCTTTTTGCTAATAGGCATTCTAATTGGAGTGAGGCATTCTAACTGGGACTTTGATTTGCATTGCCCTAATGATTATTGATGGTGAGCACTTTTTAAATATACTTGGCAATTTGTATGTTCCCTTTTGAGAGATATCTGTTAGATCATTTGCCCATTTTCAATTGGGTTATTTTTATTATTGATTTCTTTGAGTTTCTTGTATATTCGTGTGTCTTAAGAAACATCTCTTCGAGTCCTTTTCACATTTTTTATTTATTTTCTTGCTGTTGAGTTGTTTGAGTTCCTTATATATTTTGGATAGTAAGTCTTCAATCAGATGTGTGGTTCATAAATATTTTCTTCCATTCTGTAGACTGTCTCTTCACTCTGTTGCTTATTTCCTTTGCTGTGCAGAAGCTTTTTAGTTTGATGAAATCCTATTTGTCTATTTTTGCTTTTGTTGTCTATGCTTTTGGGGTCATATTTTAAAAAATCTTTGCCCAAACCAATGTTAAGAAGCTTTTTGCCTGTTTACTTTTAGTATTTTTACAGTTTTAGGTTTTACATTTAAGTCTTTAATCCACTTTGAATTATTTTTTTGATATGGGATGAGTTATGGGTTCAATTTTATTCTTCCATGTCTGGAAGTTGTCCCAACAATGTTTATTGAAGAGATGATTTTTTCCCCATTGCATATTCTTGATACCTTTGTTGGAGATCAGTTGACCATAAATGCATGGATTTATTTCTGGGTTCTCTCTCTAGTTTATACATCTGTATTTGTGCTAGTATCATTCTATTTTAGTACTGTTTCATTGCAATAGATTTTGAGAGCAGTTAGTGTAATGCCTCCAGTTGTGTTCTTTTTGCTAAAGATTGCTTTAGCTATGTGGGGTCTTCTGTGGGCTCATATGAATTTTAGGGCTTTTTTTCCCCGTGGAAAAGGTCATTGGCATTTTGATAGCAATTGTATTGAATTTTTAGGTCACTTCACATAGTACAGACATATAACAATATTAATTCTTCCAATGCATGATCATGTGACATCTTTCCATTTATTTGTGTCTTCACTTTCTTTCATTAACTGTTGTTTTATAGTTTTCAGTGCAGAGATCTTTCATAGCTTTGATTAAATTTATTCACAAATATTTTAATTTTTGATACCATTTTAAATAGTTTTTAACACTATTTATAATAATACTACTGCATTAGTATATTGATACTTTAGTTTTTAATATGTTTTTCAGAGAGCTGGTTATATAGAAACATTACTGATGTTTTTGTATGTTGATGTATCCTACAAATGTATTGAACTTGTTTATTTGTTCTAATAGCTTTTTGGTGGAATCTTTAAAATTTTCTATATACAGGATGTCCTGAAAGTCATCCCTAAAGTTGCCATGCATAGGAAAACATAGGAACTTACAGTGCAAAATATTTACAAAACAGTAGCTACGTGTTGCCCACCTCTTTATAAAATTTTGTAATGAATGCTTTGTACATATAAAATTTTATAATGAATGCTTTGTACATAAAGTACATTTGGCTAAAATTTTCCATTTTCTCTATGTATGGCAACTTTAGAGACAACTTTTGGGACACCCTGTATAAGATTGTATTGTCTGCACACAGACAATTTCCCTTCTTCTTTTCCATACTGGCCTTCTTGCTGCTCCTGGAATACCCAAAACCCTTTCCAATTCCTGCCTGCCCTTGCTCTTGAACTTCCTGCTGCCTAGTATCCCTACACCCATCCCACCCATGCACATCACTCACCTGGCTGGTGGAGACAGCCTTCTACGACCACCTAGACAAGTGGCACAGCCCCTTCTCTTTATTATAATTTACCATGTTGTTTTTTCTCTCTTTAAAGAATTTTCACAATCCGCAATTCATTTGTTTTCTATTTATTTATTTTTCTATGCTTTGCTCCCGGACTAGCAAATGCAGTTTTGATAGCAGAGACCGTGTCAGTCTTGCTCCCTTTTCTATCCTCAGAACCCAGCCACATGTCACATATAGTCAGTCTCCAAACTATCTTTTGTTAAATGAGTACATGAATGAGTTATAGATGAATAAACTAGACAATGTGCAGCCTTGGAGGCCTCACTGAGGGCATGCCCAAGACCACATTGTTGAGCACAAGGGGAGGTTAAAGAAGGGCTGAGAGAGAGAGAGAAGCCTCTCTCAAGCCTGGGAAAATGCCAGGGCAAACACCAGTGCTACGAAAACTCACAAGGGTTGTAGAACACAACCTTGGATTTCTCTTTGGACGAAAAGCTGGGTGAAGGGAGTCCCCACTTTTATGCTAACTCTTTCTGGCTAGGTTAGCAGGTAAACTGCCACCCCACATGTGGCACCAATTAAAACTCAGCCCCACCAGGCCCATTAAGCAACTTAGCTACAGAAATTGCCTCTACTATTTGCCAGACATTCCAGCACATTCCACTTACCCTCCTCTTTGGCCTCCTGCAGTGGCAAACACATAAGGGCCTCTTTTATCAGATACATTCATTATACATGCCAGCTCTGAGCTATTTAAGCAAGGATCAGAACTGGTTGCATTTCAACTATGAAGTGATTCTGGTTTTTATAGCTTTGGTGAAGGCTTTGGGTCATTCGGTGGAGAGCACTAAGTAAACTGTAGCTCCTACAACTCAGTTCTCTCTGATGCTCCTGCATGTAGTCTGCGGTTTATTGTGGTTCTGACTGCAGCCTTGTTGAGAAGCTTATGGCTTGCTGTCTGTGGCTGACATACAGCACATGGTTCCCAAAGCAACACTGAAAGGGCATTCTCAGAATCCATGTTGTACATAGTGCTTCTCACTTCCACAGAAAGGGCTAAGTTCTTGTTACGTGAAAGACCACGTAGCCCAGGGAGCCAAGAGTAGGACTTGTGAATTGCCATTCTCTTTTTCCTTTTTGCCTCTGAGGGCAGTGGTCCCCAACTTTTTTGGTACCAGTTACATGGAATACAATTATTCCATGGACCAGGGGTGGGTGGTGGTTTTGGATGATTCAAGTTTATCACATTAATTGTGCATTTTATTTATATTATTATTACATTGTAATATATAATGAAATAATTATACAACTCACCGTAATGCAGAATCAATAGGAGCCCTGTGCTTATTATCTTGCAACTAGATGGTTTCATTTGGGGGTGATGGAGATGGTGGCACCTGAAGTGTGTTGCTTGTGTCTGCAGCTTCACCTCAGCTCACGAGGCATTAGATTCTTGTAAGAAGCACACAACTAAGATTCCTCATATGCACAGTTTACAGTAGGGTTCCCCCTCCTATGAGATCTAATGCCACCCCTTGTGTGACAGGAGGCAGAGCTCAGGTAGTGACAGTAGCAATGGGGAGCAGCTGTAAATACAGACGAAGCTTCACTCGCTCACCCACCACTCACCTCCTGCTGTGTGGCAAGGTTCCTAATAGGCCACAGGCCAGCACTGATCTGCAGCCTGGGGATACAGGACTGCAGCCTTAGGGTGTTTTGGAAAATCTCATCACCATTATGCATCCAGGTAACTTGGTTTATATACTGCGCCCAAAAATGGTCCGTATGAACTGGGCAAATGCTCCTATAAACACTAGGTATCTCCACTAGAAATTCTCTGGCCACGAAGCTTGTCAAAAAAAAAAGAAAAGGAAGAGAAATAATTCAATTTCAGACATAAGTGGGGCATGCTGAAGGGGAGCTGAAAGGGGATTTGAGACCTCAATGGTGCAGGTATTTAGAGAGAAGCTGCAGCAAGGGATAGATGAGTTAGAGAGGAATCAAAACCTCCCTGTTGGCCAGAAAATAAAGCCCCAGGACAACTTATTAAATGCTTTAATGTTCTGAGGTATTTATATAAAAGAAAAGAAATGAGTAGCTTGGTCAAAAGTAAGTCTCTGTCCAAGGTCATAGAGCAACTTGCATGGGGCTGAGGCCACATGACCTCATGTTTATCAAAAGCCCGTGACACGCTAGGATGTTCCATTCTTTATCTTGTCTAAACACTGCAAGAATTCTGCAAAGTTGTCATCAGAATCCCTATTTTATAGACAACCAATCTGAAGTTCAGAAATCGTCAAATTTTCCTTGTTTCCCTAACACCACAGTGGTAGTAGCCCACACACCCTTCTGATAATAACAGACAGCCTGGTATATTGAAAATAGCAGGGACTCTGGTATCAGACAGGCTTAGGTTTGAGCCCCATCTCTGACCATTTATGAGATGAGTGACCATGGGGAACCCTCTTCAGGGTAAAATTTCCTCATCTATCTAAGAATTAGGATAATTCCTTAACAAAACACTAGCAAACAGAATTCAACCACACATTAAAAGGATTATACACAATGAGCAAATGGAATGTATTTTGGGGCTGTAAAAATGAGTTCAACATATGAAAATCAATCAATGTAATCCACCACATTAACAGATTAAAGGGAAAAAAGAAACACATGATCATTTCAGTTGGTCACATGATCATTTCAATTGATGCCAAAAACACATGTGACAAAATTCAACACCCTTTTATGATAAAAAAAACACTCAACAAACTTGGAATAGAGGGAAAATGCTTCAATGTAACAAAGGCTCCATGTGACCTCCCCACAGCTAACATACTCAATGGTGAAAGACTGAAAGCTTTCCCTCCAAGATCAGGAATACATCTAAATCAAGGATGCATACTTTCACTACTTCTGGTTAGCAAAATTCTGGAAGTCCTAGCCAGGACAATCAGGAGAGGGAAAAATAAATAAATAAAAGGCATCCAAGTTTGGAAAGGAAGAAGTTAAATTATCTATTTGCAGATGGTATGATCTTTTATGTAGAAAAACCTAAAGATGCACCAGAAGACTGATTAGAACTAACAAGCAGATTCACAAAGTTGCATGATATAGAATCCACATGCAAAGATCACTTGCAGTTCTATACACTAACAATAAACAATCAAAAGGGGAAATTAAGAAAAAATTCAATTTACAAAAGCACCAAAAAGACCCAAATACTTAGGAATTAACTGAACCGAGGAGGTGGGAAACTTCTACACTGAAAATTATAAACTGTTGCTGACAAAAATTAAAGAAGACATTAATAAGTGGAAAGATGTCTTATGTTTATGGTTCAGAAAACCTAATAATGTTAAGATGTCAAAGCTACACAAAGTAACCTACAGATTAAAGGAAATTTTATTGAAATCCCAGTGGCATTTTTGGCAGAAATAGAAAAAAATTATCTTTTTTTTGGGCAGTTTGGCTGGGGCCAGGTTCAAACATACCACCCTCGGTATATGGGACTTGTGTCCTATCCTAAAATTCATATGGAACCCCATGGGATCCTGAATAACCAAACAATCTTGAAAAAAGAAAGACAAAATTGAAGGTCTCATATTTTCTAGTTTTAAAACTTACTACACAGCTAACAGTAATCAAAATAGTATAGTATTGGTATAAATGGAGACACATGGCCAAATACAATAGACTAGAGAGCCCAGGAGTGAACCCTTGCATGTTATGGTCAGATGATTTCAACAAGGCTGCCAGGACATACAGTGGCGGAGGCAGTTTTCTCAACAGTGGTGACAGGAAAACAGGGTTCACATGTGAGAGAATTCCCTTACTTTGCAACATAGATAAAAATTACCATAGGAAGGGTTAAAGACCTAAACACAGGACCTAAAACTATAAAAACTCTTAGAGGAAAACACAGACGAGGAGCTTCATGACATTGGATCTGGCAAGATTTCTTGGCTATGACACCAAATACAGGCAACAAAAGAAAAAAGAGATAAATTGGAATACATTAAAATTTAAAACTTCTACACTTGGAAGGACACAGTCAATAGAAAGAAAAGGCAATCCATGGAATGAGGGGTAACATTTGCAAATCATATATCTGCTAAGGGGCTTGCTATCATTTGCATATGATTTGTTTGATCCCTTCAAATGTTGAAATTTGACCCCCAATGTTAGAAGAGGGCCCAGAATGAGGTGTTTGGATCATAGGGGCATATCCCTTGTGAATGTCTGGGTGCTGCTGTTCTCAGATGAGTGAGTTCGTGTTCTGTTTGTTCCCACAACAGCTGGCTATTATAAAGAGTCTGGCACCTTTCACCCTTTGCTTCCTCTCTCACCATGTTGCCTCTGCACATGCCAGTTCCCCTGTGTCCTTTACCATAAACAGAAGCAGCCTGGGACCATGCTTCTTGTACAGTCTGCAGAACTGTGAGCCAAATAAGCCTTTTTTCTTTATAAATTACACAGCTGCAGGCATTCCTTTATAGCAACACTAAACAGACTAAGATAAGGTTTATATCCAAAATATAAAATTAATTCCTGCAACTCAACAACAAACAACAACAACAACAACAACAAAACCAATTTAAAAATTGGGAATGGACTGGAATAGGCATTTCCTCAAAGAAAAGACACAAATGGCCACTGGGTAAATAGAAAAAGATGCTCAAACATCATTAATCATTAGGGAAATGCAAATTAAAACCACAATGAGACTATCTCATACCCATTAGGATGGCTACTATAAATAAAAACAAAAACAAAAATCCAGAAAATAATAGGTGTTGATGAGTATGTTGAACAATTGGACATCTGGTGCTCTGTAGGTGGGACTTTACAATGATACAACCACTATAGGAATAGTATGGTAGTTTCTGAAAAAATTAAACATGGAATTATTAGCAATTCCATTTCTAGATAAATACCCCAAAGAATTGAAATCCGGGACTCAAACAGACATGCAGTCATCTGTGGGGGATTATTTCCTCCTTCGCTCCTCATAAATATAAAAATTTATGGATGTTCAAGTTCCTTATATAAAATGGTGTGGTTATGGAGGCGGAGCAAGATGGCAGCCGAGTAACAGCTTCCTTGCATCTGGGCACCGTGAGTCTGGGGAGATAGGACTCCAGGCATCTCTGGCTGGTGGGATCTGCCTATCATCACCCCTGAGAGGATATAGGGAGTCAGCGAGACACTTCTGGGCCCCAAGAGGAGGACTAAAACAGTGGAAAACCGACAAGTGGTTGCATGTGTTCAACCCATCTAAACCTGCCCACAACTGTAAGTTCAGTAGCAGCGAGACTGCAAACCAGAAAGGCCTTACCTGTGAACTGTTTTGATGTCTTTGGACTTGGCACTCAGCTGAACTGCCTTGGGGAGAGCCTGAGCGGGAGTGCGGAGAACTTTGGCCTTTGTCTAGGGCCCCAGTCTGAGCCGCTGAGCCAGATGGAGCTAATAGTGTTCGGCTCTGGGTCACAGGCAGCCATTGTGAGAGATCTGCCCCGGCAAGCTCCACCCTCAGGGTCGCAGAGCTAGAATTGGGTGGGAGCTGGTAACCCAGTGACCAAGTAGCCAAAGGGCGGGGTCTGAGCCGCCTTGCAGCCCTAACCCTCGGGGGCAGAGGGAGACCAGTTTTGGCACACAGGACAAGTGGATAGCCACTTCAGCAGTGATTCTAGCGACAAGCACTTCCCTGAGAAAGCTTCTGCTCAGCAAATTTACAAGTTCAAAGTGCCTTTTAAGTGGGCTGAAGAGAGATTTAGTGTGTCTACCTGCTGGGGTTTGAGAAACTAGCAGCCTCCAGCCTTATCAGAACTGTGATTAACATCTCATAGCCCAGGAGACCATGTGTTGCCCAGACAATATTCAACAACATACGTACTGCTTTGTTTTTGGTTGTGTGTGTGTTTTTTTTTGATTGGTTGTTTTTTTTTGTTTATTTTGATGTTGTTGATTGTTGTTTTCTTTTTTTAAGTTCAACCTTTTCCATACAGATCCTTTTTCTTTCTCAATTTTTCTAGTTTAATTATAATTTCCCATTGCTGCCTATTTCAATAATTAGAACTTCATTTTTGTTAGTGTTTCTACCGCTATTATTTGGTTTTTCCAGCCAATTTTATCCCATAAAGTTTTCTGTTTGCTTCTTTTGGTTTGATTTATAGCATTTTTGTCTTTCCTCTCTACTTGGTGGAGGTGGGGTACTGTGTCTGATCAGGTTAGCAAAGAGATGCTGACCTCAAGGGAACCACCCAACTGGGCACCCCCAGAAGATGTTTTTTTTTTTTAAGGTTGTATCAAAGTACCCTACTGTACACCTATATTGCTCTGTCTCCCTCTTTCTGTGCCTCTCTTCTTTTTGTCAATATTCCTTTTGCCCACCCCCTCTCCTTTCTCTATTTTTCTTATCACTTGGTCCTCCTTTCTCTCATCCCTTTTTTGCTCTTCAACCTTCTCACCCTTCTGTTCCTGTAACCCTTAGTCTACAGGCACGAGAACTTAAAGAGCAAGAGGAAGTGAAAGGAAAATTAGGGCAAGGAAACAGATAAAAGAAATCACTCATGAGGAAGAATCAGCAGAAAACTCCAGGCATCATGAAGAACCAGTCCAGAACAACCCCGCCAAGGGACCATGAGGTAGCTACTGCAGAGGATTCCACCTATACAGAAATGTTAGGAATGACAGAAAGGGAATTTAGAATACACATGTTGCAAACAATGAAAGAAATGATGGAAACAATGAAGGAAACTGCTAATAAAGTGGAAATTAACCAAAAGGAAATTCAAAAACAGAATCAAATAAGAGATGAACGATATGAAGAATATAAAAAGGATATAGCAGAGCTGAAGGAAATGAAACAATCAATCAGGGAACTTAAAGATGCAATGGAAAGTATCAGCAACAGGTTAGACCATGCAGAAGAAAGAATTTCAGAGGTAGAAGACAAAGTTTTTGAGATAACTCAGATAGTAAAAGAGGCAGAAAAGAAGAGAGAGAAAGCAGAACGTTCACTGTCAGAATTATGGGACTTTATGAAGCGTTCCAACATACGAGTTATAGGAATTCCAGAAGGGGAAGAAGAATGCCCCCGAGGAATGGAAGCCATACTAGAGAATATTATAAAAGAAAAATTCCCAAATATCACCAAAGATTCTGACACACTGCTTTCAGAGGGCTATCGGAACCCAGGTCGCCTCAACTCTAACTGAGCTTCTCCAAGACACATTGTGATGAACCTGTCCAAAGTCAAGACAAAAGAAAAGATTCTGCAAGCTGCCAGGAGTAAGCGCCAGTTGATCTACAGGGGCAAATCCATCAGAGTGACCGCAGACTTCTCTAATGAAACTTTCCAAGCAAGAGGACAATGGTCATCTACCTTTAATCTACTTAAACAGAACAATTTTCAGCCCAGAATTCTGTACCCTGCTAAGCTAAGCTTCCAAATTGACGGAGAAATCAAATCATTTACGGATATACAAACATTGAGGAAATTCGCCACAACAAGACCAGCTCTACAGGAAATACTTCAACCTGTTCTGCACACTGACCACCACAATGGATCAGCAGCAAAGTAAGATCTCAGAAATCAAAGGACAGAACCTAACCTCCACACTGATGTAAAAGATAAAACTAAGCAATGGACTATAACCAAATAAGACGAATAGAATACTACCACACTTATCAATTATCTCAATAAATGTTAATGGCTTGAATTCCCCACTGAAGAGACATAGATTGGTTGACTGGATTAAAAAACACAAGCCATCCATTTGCTGTCTGCAAGAAACACACCTGGCTTCAAAAGACAAATTAAAGCTCCAAGTCAAGGGTTGGAAGACAATTTTTCAGGCAAATGGAATTCAGAAGAAAAGAGGAGTTGCAATCTTATTTTCAGATACATGTGGATTTAAAGCAACTAAAGTCAAAAAAGACAAAGATGGTCACTTTATATTGGTCAAGGAAAAAATACAACAAGAAGACATTTCAATTCTAAGTATCTATGCACCCAATTTAAATGCTCCCAGATTCTTGAAACAGACCTTACTCAGTCTGAGCAATATGATATCTGATAATACCATAATAACAGGGGACATTAACACTCCTTTTACAGAGCTGGACAGATCCTCTAAACAGAAATTAAACAAGGATATAAAAGATTTAAATGAGACCCTAGAACAACTGTGCTTGATAGACGCATATAGAACACTCCACCCCAAAGATAAAGAATATACATTCTTCTCATCACCCCATGGAACATTCTCCAAAATTGATCATATCCTGGGACACAAAACAAATATCATCAGAATCAAAAGAATTGAAATTTTACCTTGTATCTTCTCAGACCATAAGGCACTAAAGGTGTAACTCAACTCTAAAAAAAATGCTCGACCCCACCCAAAGGCATGGAAATTAAACAATCTTCTGTTGAATAACAGATGGGTGAAGGAAGAAATAAAAAAGGAAATCATTAACTTCCTTGAGTATAACAACAATGAAGACACAAGCTACCAAAACCTGTGGGATAATGTAAAAGCAGTTTTGAGAGGAAAATTCATCGCTTTAGATGCCTACATTCAAAAAACAGAAAGAGAGCACATCAAGAATCTCACAAGAGATATTATGGAATTGGAAAAAGAAGAACAATCTAAGCCTAAAGTCAGTAGAAGAAAAGAAATATCCAAAATCAAATCAGAGATCAATGAAATTGAAAACAAAAGAATCATTCAGAAAATTAATGAAACAAGGAGTTGGTTTTTTGAAAAAATAAATAAAATAGATAAACCATTGGGCAGACTAACGAGGAATAGAAAAGTAAAATCTCTAGTAACCTCAATCAGAAATGATAAAGGGGAAATAACAACTGATCCCACAGAGATTCAAGAGATCATCTCTGAATACTACCAGAAACTCTATGCCCAGAAATTTGACAATGTGAAAGAAATGGATCAATATTTGGAATCACACCCTCTCCCTAGACTCAGCCAGGAAGAAATAGAGCTCCTGAACAGACCAATTTCAAGCACTCAGATCAAAGAAACAATAAAAAATCTTCCAACCAAAAAATGCCCTGGTCCAGATGGCTTCACTCCAGAATTCTACCAATCCTTCAAGGAAGAGCTTATTCCTGTACTGCAGAAATTATTCCAAAAAACTGAGGAAGAAGGTATCTTCCCCAACACATTCTATGAAGCAAACATCACCCTGATACCAAAACCAGGAAAAGACCCAACCAAAAAGGAGAATTTCAGACCAATCTCACTCATGAACATAGACGCAAAAATTCTCAACAAAATCCTAGCCAATAGATTACAGCTTATCATCAAAAAAGGCATTCATCATGATCAAGTAGGCTTCATCCCAGGGATGCAAGGCTAGTTTAACATACGCAAGTCTATAAACATTATCCACCATATTAACAGAGGCAAAAATAAAGATCACATGATCCTCTCAATAGATGCAGAAAAAGAGCATCCTTTTCTAATTAGAACACTGAAGAGTATAGGCATAGGTGGCATATTTCTAAAACTGATTGAAGCTATCTATGACAAACCCACAGCCAATATTTTACTGAATGGAGTAAAACTGAAAGCTTTTCCTCTTAGAACTGGAACCAGACAAGGTTGTCCTCTGTCACCTTTACTATTCAACGTAGTGCTGGAAGTTCTAGCCAATACAATTAGGCAAGACAAGGAAATAAAGGGAATCCAAATGGGAGCATTGGAGGTCAAACTCTCCCTCTTTGCTGACGACATGATCTTATACTTAGAGAACCCCAAAGACTCAATCACAAGATTCCTAGAAGTCATCAAAAAATACAGTAATGTTTCAGGATATAAAATCAATGTCCACAAGTCAGTAGCCTTTGTGTGCACCAATAACAGTCAAGATGGGAAGCTAATTAAAGACACAACTCCCTTCACCATAGTTTCAAAGAAAATGAAATACCTAGGAGTATACCTAAAGAAGGAGGTGAAGGACCTCTACAAAGAAAACTATGAAATCCTCAGAAAGGAAATAGCAGAGGATATTAACAAATGGAAGAATATACCATGCTCATGGATGGGAAGAAACAACATTGTTAAAATGTCTATACTTCCCAAAGCAATCTACCTATTCAATGCCATTCCTATCAAAATACCAACATCGTACTTTCAAGATTTGGAAAAAATGATTCTGCATTTTGTATGGAACCGGAAAAAACCCCGTATAGCTAAGGCAGTTCTCTGTAACAAAAATAAAGCTGGGGGCATCAGCATACCAGATTTTAGTCTGTACTGCAAAGCCATAATGCTCAAGACAGCATGGTACTGGCACAAAAACAGAGACATAGACACTTGGAATCAAATTGAAAATCAAGAATTGAAACTAACATTTTACAACCACCTAATCTTTGATAAACCAAACAAGAACATACCTTGGGGGAAAGAGTCCCTATTCAATAAATGGTGTTGGGAGAACTGGATGTCTACATGTAAAAGACTGAAACTGGACCCACACCTTTCACCACTCACAAAAATTGATTCAAGATGGATAAAGGACTTAAATTTAAGGCATGTGTTTCATGCCTTAAAAAATCCTCCAAGAAAGCATAGGAAAAACACTGGAAGATATTGGCCTGGGGAAAGACTTCATGAAGAAGACTGCCATGGCAATTGCAACAACAACAAAAATAAACAAATGGGACTTCATTAAACTGAAAAGCTTCTGTACAGCTAAGGAGACAATAACCAAAGCAAAGAGACAACCTACACAATGGGAAAGGATATTTGCATATTTTCAATCAGACAAAAGCTTGATAACTAGGATCTATAGAGAACTCAAATTAATCCACGTGAAAAAAGTCAACAATCCCTTATATCAATGGGCAAGAGACATGAATAGAACTTTCTCTAAAGACGACAGACAAATGGCTAAGAAACACATGAAAAAATGTTCATCATCTCTATATATTAGAGAAATGCAAATCAAAAAAACCCTGAGATATCCTCTAACCCCAGTGAGAATAGCCCACATCACAAAATCTCAAAACTGCAGATGCTGGCGTGGATGTGGAGAGAAGGGAACACTTTTACACTGCTGGTGGGACTGCAAACTAGTACAACCTTTCTGGAAGGAAGTATGGAGAAACCTCAAAGCACTCAAGCTAGACCTCCCATTTGATCCTGCAATCCCATTACTGGGCATCTACCCAGAAGGAAAGAAATCCTTTTATCATAAGAACACTTGTACTAGACTGTTTATTGCCGCTCAATTTACAATCGCCAAAATGTGGAAACAGCCTAAATCCCACCAACCCAGGAATGGATTAACAAGCTGTGGTATATGTAAACCATGGAATACTATTCAGCCATTAGAAAAAATGGAGACTTTACATCCTTCGTATTAACCTGGATGGACGTGAAAGACATTATTCTTAGTAAAGCATCACAAGAATGTAGAAGCATGAATCCTATGTACTCAATTTTGATATGAGGACAATTAATGACAATTATGGTTATGGGGGGGGAAACAGAAAGAGGGAAGGAGGGAGGTGGGTGGGGCCTTGGTGTGTGTCACACTTTATGGGGGCAAGACATGAATGCAAGAGGGACTTTACCTAACAATTGCAATCAGTGTAACCTGGCTTATTGTACCCTCAATGAATCCCCCACAATAAAAAAAAAAAAATGTCCTCATTGTTTTTAGAAACAAGTGCCAAAGTATTCAGGGGTAAAATGTCATTATTTCTGGAATTCGTTTTATAATACTTCAACATAAAATAAAATACGTATAGCACAATATTTATCACAGTTAAATCTAGATGCTGAGATCATAGGTGTTTCCAATCAAAGTATCTTTACTTTTACATATGTTTGAAGATTTACATAATATAAAGTATAAAATATAATATTGGATTTAGAGCAGTGTTTTTCAACCTTTTTTATCTTACAGCACACTTGAACTTATATTTAAACTTCTGTAGCACATTTAATTATATTGATCAAGAAAAAGAGTAACAGAAAAATATACTTTTTTTGATTTATTCATTAACACAAACAAAATGCACCATTAAACCCCCAAAAACCGCACAATTATCATTCGTAATAAAAAGCTAATAATTAAAATTCTTTGAAAAACTGACTTATATTTATTTTTCTATTTATTATAATGTACCATTTAATGAGGTATCTGAGCTTGACTTTTTTAAAGAGTATCTTCTTTGCAAGGTTGAATTTTGGACAGATAATGCTCTTATATCTTCTTCCAAGGATTCTGGCCATGATCAATTTTTGTTTTTAATGTTACTCATTGCAGAAAAGTTTGTTTCACACAAATATGACATTAAGAATGGAAGAAATATTTTTATTGCTTTTTTGGTAATATTTGAAAATCCACCCTTGAACCCTTGAGAGATAACCAAAAGGTTGTAATACCTGTTGCTGAATATTTTAATTATAATCCTCTGTCACTTCTTTTCTTTCTTTTCTTTTTTTTTTTTTTTTTTGAGACAGACTCTTACACTGTCTCCCTGGTTAGAGTGCTGTGGCATCATAGCTCACAGTAACCTCAAACTCTTAGGTTCAAGCAATCCTCCTATCTCAGCCTCCCAAGAAGCTGAGACTGAAGGCACCTGTCACACAGCCCAGCTAATTTTTCTATTTTTAGTAGAGACTCTTGCTCAGGCTGGTCTCAAACTCCTGAGCTCAAGAAATCCTCCCCTCAGCCTCCCAGAGTGTTAGAATTATAGGTGTGAGCCACCCCACCCAGCAAGTCCTCTGTCATTTTTTCTTTAATATTTAAATCTACTGATGTACATGCACTTAAAGGGATTTCTCACCCATTCCAGAGACATTCTGTCAAGTGTAGGTACAAGAAAGTATTTTTCAAAATTTGTGTACAATAAATCTAAAGTTTGTAAAATTTGTTCAATAATATTTTTATCCAGTTTATACCTTTTAACTAGTTCAAACATTTCTACTGTTATTTTCTCTATTAGTCCTTTCCTTCCAGAGCAGTAATCTTTCTCTGAAAGCACTAATTTTATCTGAAGATGTGAGAACATTTTCAAGATTTCCCTGCATACTCTTATTAAGAGCATTCAAACACTGAAATAAATCTGCAAGAAATATAGCTTCATTATACCAAACCTTATCACAAAGTAAACTGCCTAGTTTTGAATGCTGCATTTTTTAAAAATGTTGATATTTCTTCTAATTTATAAAATCTCGACAGAACTCTTCCTCAAGATAACCATCTCACCTCCGTATGCAGTAAGAGCTGCATATGAGAAGCATCCACTGAGGAACATAATTCTGCAAATAATCTTGATTGTAATAGCCTGCGTTTTATATAATTAATAATGTTAACAGTGTTGTCTAGGACCTTTTATAATTTAGGTGCTAATGATTTTGACACTAGTACTTCTCTGTGTAGAAAATAGTATGTAAAAACAGTTTTTGGATTTTTTTTGCATAAATTTTTTACATCTGGGGATGTAGATGAGACTCCATCCATACAAACATATAAATATTTCTGCAGGAATCCCAAGACAAGTTATTAGAATTAAAGTAATTGCATATCAAAAAAAAATGGTGTGGTTATAATCTATGCATATCCTCCCATATACTTTAAATCATTTCTAAATTACTTAAAATACCTAATGCAATGTAAATGCTATGTAAATAGTTATTATACTGTATTGTTGAGGGAATAATGACAGGAAAATAAAGTCTGTACATGTTCCTTACAGATGCAACCATTTGTTAACTTTTTTTCCAAATATTTTTGACCTACAGTTGACTGAATCCTCAAAAACAGAACCCAAGGATATGGAGGGCCAATAGGATACCTATATTCATAGCAGCACTAGTCTCAATAGCTAAAAGGTGAAAGCAACTCAGGTATTCATTGTGGGATGAATGGATAAAAATAACATGGTATATGCACACAATAAAATATTATTCAGCCTTAAAAAAGGAAGGAAATTATGATGCATGCTACAACATGGATGAACCTTGAGAATGTTAGCTAAATGAAATAAGGCAGTCACAAAGGGCAAAGACCACATGATTCCACTTACTATGACATACCCAGAGGAGTCAAGTTCATAGAATGGTGGTTGCTAGGGACCGGGGGAGGGGAGGAAGTTAGTGTTTAACAAGTACAGAGTTTCAGTTTTACAAGATGAGAAGAATTCTGCGGATGGATGGTATGAATGGTTGCATGACATTAAGAACGTATTTAATATCAATTTAATATCAACGCTTTAAAATGATTAAGATGAACTAGGCATGGTGATTCACACCTATAATCTTGATACTTTGGGAGGCTGAGGCAGGAGGATTGTTTGAGGCCAGGAGTTCAAGATCAGTCTTGGCAACATAGCAAGACCCCATCTCTTCACAAATTAAAAAAGAAAAGTTAGCCAGGTGTGGTGGCATGCACCTGTATTCCCAGCTACTTGGGAGGCTGAGGATCACTTGAGCTCAGGATTTTAAGGCTACAGTGAGCCATGACCATGCCATTGTACTCCAGACTGGGTGAACAGAGTGAGCCTGTATGTTTAAAAAAAGAAAAAAGTTTAAGATGGTAAATTTCATGTTTGCTACAATTGAAAATAATAATTTTTAAAATTAGGATCATAACTTTTATCCTGAAGAATTGTTATGAAGGATTAAATAACCTTTGGGAAAGGCCTTACTTATAAGAACATCTGTCTTCTGGCACAAGACAGATGTTCAGTACTCACTGTCATACTCCTGTTTGAGAATAGTGAACTTGGAGCTTGCTTGGAGTCCATGCTTCTTAGCAACATGATGATTCAAGAAAAATAACTGATTTTTTTCATTGTTTTCATTGTCCCATGTGGCCCATGTCTGTGCTGCAAGGGACAGCTCCCCATTTAAGGAGCACCAGGATATGATGATGACAGCTAGAAAGTATGGGCCCTGCTCACACTGTTGAGTGGCACCCACTGAGCTGGAAAATATGCTGCTGGCATCAGAGCCATTTTGGTGGTGCCTCAGTCAAGCAGTGCAGTGACTCTCTGCTGAAGATAGCCAGAAGACTCTCAGGCAAGTCAGGTAACCAAAATGTGGGCAGCAAAGCTCCTAGATCAGCGTCCTGGGGATGTTATTGTCTTTCTGCGAGAGGGTAGGAGGAGGGTATGTGATGCTGGAAGCGAGGGGCCTGCTGCCTCAGCCAGAACATGGAGCCACATTCTCTACAAGGAGGTGGAGGTCGCCAAGAGCAAGGCTGCTAGAAACCCTATCCCCAGGAGATTTCCTCTGATATGTTTCTCAAATACTGGGGAAATCATATTGCTTTTATTGACTTGGTGTATTAATCAGCTTGGGCTTCCATAACAAAATACTAAAGATTGGGTGGTTTAAACAACAGAAATTTATTTTCTCATGTTTCTGGAGGCTGAGATGTCCAAGATCAAGGGGCTGGCAAAGTAGGTTCAGTATGGAGCCTCTTCTCCTGGCTTGTAGATGGCCACCAATCCTGACAGATCAGGGTCCCACCCATATGACCTCATTCAACCTTTGCTACTTCCTCAGAGGCTTCCTCTCCACAGACAGCAATACTGAGGGTTATTTTGATAAGACACGAACATCCAGTTTATAACACCTGACATCCCTGCAACACTGTGATTCCCAGGGAGCGATTAGACTGTTCTTGATGACAGTAGGAACACTGGGTGACTCATGTCACCCATAGTAGCATTTCAGGCAAATGGCAAGTCTGAGGTTCTAGCTTTTGAACTCTAAACTTACCCAAAGGTAATCAGTGCTGGGAGAAGTAGAAGAAAAAGCCCTGGAGTGAGGCTGCCTGCTTCACAATACAATAACTTTAACTTTGGATACAACATAAATCTTTAGAACCTCAGTATGCTCACCTTTAGAATGAGATAAATTACATCTGCCCTTACCTGGTTGTTGTGGAGATCAGATGAGAATGTAGAATGTGTTAAAGTCTATAAGTTTAAAATACTATACACCATTTCTGGTATTTTTCTTATTCTGTTAAAATATGCATAAAAATTTACCATTTTAGTAATTTTAAAGCAATAAGTCAGTAGCACTAAGAACATTCACGATATTGTGCAACTATCACCACCATCCATCTACAGAACTTTCTCATCTTCCTAAACTGAAATCCCACACCTATTAAACACAGCTCCCCTCTCCTGTCCCCTGGCCACTGGAAACCACCAGTCTATTTTCTGTCTCTATGAATTTGACTCCTCTGGATGCCTCATAGAAGTGGAATCACACAGCCTTGTCCCTTGTGACTGGCTTATTCACATAGCATAATGTCTTCATGATTTATCCATGTTGTAGCAGGTGTCAGAGTTTCCTTCCTTCTTAAGGTTGACTATTCTATTCTACGGATGCATCACTTTTGTTCATCCACTCATTTGTTGCTGGATACTTAGTTATTTCCACCTTTTGGCTACTTTTGCTTTGTTTTGTTTTGTTTTTGAGACAGAATCTCTCACCTTGTCGCCCTCCACAGTATAGTGCTGTGGCATACAGCTTACGGAAACCTCAAACCCTTAGGCTTAAGCAATTCTCTTGTCTCAGCCTCCCAAGTAATTAGGACTGCAGGCACCTGCCACAATGCCTGGCTATTTTTTTGTTATACTTGTCATTGTCATTTAGCAGGCCCAGGCCAGGTTCGAACCCTCCAGCCCCGGGGTGTATGGCCGGTGCCCTAACCACTGAACTATGGCTGCCGAGCGCTTTTGACTACTTTGAATAATACTCTTATGAATGCAGATGTGTGAGTATCTGTTTGCAACTCTGCTGTCCATTGGGGTGGGGTGCAAATTTAGAAGAGGAATTACTGATCATATGGTAATTTTATATTTAATTTTTTGAGAAACTGCTATGCTCTTTTCCACGATGGCTTCACAATTTTCCATTTGTGCTCACAGTGCACCAGAGTTCCAATTTCTCCTCCATCCTCACCAACACTTGTTTTCTATATTTGCAGTGGTAACCATCCTGATAAATGTGATGTGGTGTTTATTCATTCCTTTGATTTGCATTTCCTTAGTGACCAATGATGTTGAGCATTTTTTCACATGCATATTGGCCATTTGTATGTCTTCTTTGGAGAAAAGTCTATTCAAGTCTGTTGCCCAAGTTTGAATTGGTTTTTGTTTTTTTTTTGTTGTTGTTGCTGCTGCTGATTTCAAACATTTTCTAATTCAATCGTGTTTAGTTAAAAACTACCATATGCAAGAATCCAGTTAGGCCATCAGGAAATGCACAGATGAATGAGTTCCTGCCTGCCAGGTGGCCTCACACTGGTATGTCGCTCTGCTCACACTGAAGCAGGGCAGGGGACTCGCAGGAAGAAGATGCTCTTCAACCTGAGGGGAGAAGTCTAGGGCAGTTGGGCAGGCATCCTTTGGAAAGGAGAAACATATCTTAGTCATAGGGTTTTCAGCAGATAGAGATAAGGCAGAGAAACAGGCTGAGAGAATACATGAGCAAAAGAATAGTCTGGAACATATTTCCTCTTGCTCATGTAGTAGTTGTAATATTTGGTCAAGACATTCAACTCAAACTGACTTAAATAAAATGGGGAATTTATGAATTTATGTGATTAAAAATACCAGCAGTAACTGACCTCAGATATAGTGGGATCTAGGCACCCAGAAGAGACCATCGGAGCTCTATATTTCTCTCCACTTCTGGAAAGGTATTGTCTGGGTGAGAGCACAGATCCAGGCCTCATATCCCACTAATTTTGCATTCCTCCAACCGTCCTCAGGGAGGGATCTGACTAGCTGGATTTGAGTCCCAGTCCACTGTCTTATCACTGAGCTCCCAGGCTGGGGCCATGGGGTTAGATTAGTAGTCCTGGCTCAAATGTCCGCCAGGTCAAGCCAATTCTTTTAAGAAGGAGGAGGAAGAGGAGATTTTGGTAGGGAAGAGCCACAAATAAGACTTATTAGCCCTCTGGGATGGCTCAGATTGTGTAGGAAATGAGTGGGAAGGGCTGAGAAATCTGCCATCTTTGAGAAGTAGATAATGCTCAGACTGTGCCCCAGTTCTTGTGGCCTGTCTGTTCCCACCTGTCTGCACTCCCTACACACACATTTGTGCACACACTCACGTGGGTCCTGTACTGGGGTTTGTATTGGGAACTCTGCCCTTCAGCAACCCCAGGGCTATGCCAATTGTTTGTTTTCAGCTCATTCCACCAGCTGGCTTTTCTACCGTCTCCTCTACAGCATACAAGAGAAACCCAAAGCAACCTTACTCAGAAGGGCCCTCTGCATAGGGTTATGGTTAGAGTTTTCCATTAAGAGGCACTTGTGAGACTCAGCAGACAGAAAAGAAAGAGAAGTGAGTACAGCTTGAAGGCATTTGCAGGCAGATTGAGAGTCTCAGCAAGCTCCTGTGAACCACCCAGATGGGGAGCAGAGGCAGCTGAGAGCTGGCAGACACTTCTGAGAAGCACTCATTCATGCTGTAGGCTAATATAGAGTAAGGGCTTCCAAGAGGGTCTTGATTACTGCAGCATCACCTGGGTGAATGTACTGAGAATCACCCTGTTGCAAGCTGAGGTAGGTAGTGAGAGTAACCCTGAAGTTCTTGAGATTCACAGTGGTTTTTGCGTGAGATGATTTGTGCTTGGCTGTCTGACCATCCCAATGTCGTTCTCTGTGGTAGCCACATGGTTCTCCTAGTCCAGGGAGTAAAACCCTCATCATCGCATGTAGGGAATGGCTTCTATTTCCCTGAGCAAACCTCGACTGAGAAGATTCCAAACGGACCAGGGGGTGTTCCCCCAACCACAGGAAAACCAATCCACTGACTACCAGGTGGAGTTTTTGTTTACTGGGAATTTGCAATAGGGATAAAGGATTCCTAGTGACTGGTAGTACCTGAAGTGAGAAAGTGTTTTGAGACCCAAAAGAGCCATTAAAAAAAAAAAAAAAAAAGCAAAGAAATTAAGACTGTGAAAGAAAAAACCAAATAGAAACTCAAACAGAAGTTGAGCCGAGGGGCTGAAAACTTCCAAAATGAAACAGAAAAACTTTCTCTGGCTTTCCAGGTTTTGCTTCCCATCCCATGGGAAGCTCAGATTCTTGCACTTGGTTCCACAGGTACCCCCACATCCCTCTGCTCCACTGCTCACTCTCTATTCAGGCTAACTTGAGAAAGTTTCTATTACCTAAAACCAAAAGAGACTTAACAAAACTTTGATCATGAATTGGTATAGTCCCAGACACATGAGCACTTTAACAAACGTATTGATTAAGTCTTTAAGTAAAATCCAGTCATGCTCTATTCCTGGACAAAGCACAACTACTGAAATAATTGATCTTTGTTAAGCAGACTGTGAGGTAAACACCTATTGACAAATCTTGTTTTTTTGAGATGGTCTCACTTTGCTGTCCAGGCTAGAGTGCAGTGGCATCATCATAGCTCACAGCAACCTCAGACTCCTGGATTCAAACAATCCTCTTGCCTCAGTGTCCCGAGTAGCTGGGACTATAGGTACCCACTACAATGCCTGGCTAATTTTTTCTATTTTTAGTAGAGATAGGGTCTCACTATTGCTCAGGCTGGTCTCAAACTCCTGAGCTCCAAGCAAATCACGTGCCTCGGCCTCCCAGAGTACTGCCAAATTAAAAAAAAATTCTCTCATACTTATCTGTAAAAAGTCTTTAGCTGTATAATCCAGCTACACACTTTCAGGAACAAACAGCACACGAGATTTAGGCCAGAAATAAGTTGCACTAGAACCTTAGTGCTTGCAGTAAATAGTATATGTCATGTATGGTATAAACTACTCAAAGTGCTGGAACTAGGTCATGGTCCTAGCAGCATTCCACGTCTTTGTTCCCAGTGCCTCAGGGTAACTTGTGATTTTTCTCTTTCAAGCAGAGAACAGCTGCTTGAAGAGGCTGCTGGTTTGCAGTTGCTCCATAGGTCTTGCTTGGGAGGAAACCAGCCCTCACTGCTGATGTCTGCAAGCTGTACTCCCAGCGTGATTAACTGCCTCTGCTCTGGGACGCAGGACTTACTGAACTCTGTTGAAGATCAGGCCCAGAGTTTCCCAGCACGGCCTTAGAAAGGATGGATTTAAATAGCATGCGTTATTGGGGTTGAAAGCGCTTCTTTGTTTTAGAGGGATTTTTAGTGGCCTTGTATCCTTCGGCCACAGGTTTCATAGCCAAGTTTGTTAGTGGTAGTCTTCCTTTCTTCCTAGGGAAATAAAAAAAAATTGAGAGCCCTCCTTACTTTCCTCTCCTACCAAAAAAGATTATATTATTTATTCAGATTATATAATGAGTTGGGAACAGAGCCATCACTTTGGGGGACAGGCACAGAGCCATTCATGTTTTATGTGTAACACAGTAACAAGTACTGTCCTTGACCGGCTTCTTACTGAAAAGCTAAGCCAATAAAACCTTGATCTTGGATGAATCATTAATGAAGTGCTCATCTGACTCTATAGACACTTATTAGTTTTTGTATTAAACAATGTTTAAGTACCTACCATGTGCTAGGCACTGCAGATATTGTAATAAAAAGAACAAAACATTTCCTCCCCTATGGAGCTTAGAATTTAATGGAAAAGGTAGATTTCAAATAAATAATCATACCAACTAATACATATGTGACAGGCTTGCAAATGTATCCACAGTGTACTCAGCTACGGGAAGAAATAAAGGCTCCTTGTTTCCCCAAACCAGATCTAATCTTCCCCAAAGCCACCTGCTGATTCCTGAAGGAAATTTAAAAATTTATTCCAGTCTGTTAAACTCAGTCCAATCCAGCACTTTAAATTCGGTTCCCTTCGGAAGAATTCATTTTTCAGGTTTCCTGATTTTTTATTGACTTCTTTCCAAAGTGGCCTCTGGGTGTGCAGGAGGCTTAGTATGTAACCATGTGGCACCAGGAAAGGGCTGAGTGTCCAGGGCTGGGGTATGATTAGGGAGGTCTGTGTGATTCTGCAGCTGAAGTTGGAGACAGCGTGTGAGCTACCTCCTGCTGGTCCTCCCCACTAGTCTGGCCTAACCTGATACCAGCTCTGACTGCAGACCCACTTAAGTCCTGCTTGGCAGGCATGTCCCCAGCTCCTGACTCCAGTATCTCTGCCTTTCTGTCTACCTTGCTCCCATACAGCCTCAGGAACTGCCTGTCACAGGAGACAATGGGGACTTCCAAGCCATCCCATGACACAGGAGCCCTGGCTTGTGCAGGAGGCCCCGAGAGGTTGGCCCTGCCTGCCTCCCTGTAGCTGCCCCACATTCAGCAAAGAGATCTCTCTCCACACTCCCACGTGGGAAACAGGGCTGGTTTCCTTCTGCCTTCCTCCCACATCACCTGCTTCCTCACCCTCACACTAAGAGACAGGCAGTGAATGTGACCACAGGCTTCTGCCGCTGCTGTCTTCTGCTGCCACAGACCACCACAGCAAAGGTGGTGACATTTCACCCTTCCCTTTCTGCTGGATCAAGACATTTCCCCCACATTATAGTCTCCCTTTATTTTATTTTTATTCATTTGTTTCTTTCTGAAAGTAGGGTCTCTGTCAGTCTGGCATGAAGTGGCATCATGGTAGTTCACTGCAGCCTCAAACTCCTGGGCTGGGGCCTCTGGAGTAGCTGGGACTACAGGCACCACCCACCGCGCCCAACTAAGCTCCTCCTTGTGAAATGGTATCTGTCCCCTGCCTTCATCACAGGCAGAGTAGACGGCAGGCAAGGACAGAAAGACTGCTTACAATAAGGAAACGTAAATAGAGAGACATTTCAAGAGCAGTAAAACCATCACTTCTAATTCAGAATTGTGACATGAAGATATGAAGAAATTGGGGCGTTATTATGGAAGGGCTTAACAAATGTAGACTAGATGATCAAGGAAGATTCCTTTGAGTAAATGTTTACGCAGAGACTTAAAAGATGATGGAGAAAAGAGGAGGGGAGTGCTGGTACTAAGACAGGGTAACCTGAGGGATCCTTGTGGTGGTGGTGGTCCATGGATCTATTCATGTGATAAATTTACTTAGAACTAAATCCACATTTACACACCTACCACATACAAAATTGTTAAATCTGAATTTCAATAAATGTTATACATGTCAATTGTGTCTGTGATGTCATGCTGTGGTTATCACTGGGGAAAATGGATATAAGAGATCTCTCCCATAGTATTTCTTACACCTGGGGATGAATCTAGAATTATCTCAATTTCAAAGTTTATTTTTTTATTTGTTTTTATTTCTTCATTTTTTTGAGACAGAGTCTCACTTGATTGCCCTAAATAGAGTCCATCATCATACTTTACTTGGCTTTCCATACCGTTTTGTTTTGGGTGCATAAATATGAATAATTGAAATACCATCATATTGAGTATTACCCTTAACAAATATGAAGTGACCATTCTTATCCTTCCTTACTTTTGTTGGTTTAAAACCCATTGTGTCTGCAAATAGAATTGCAACACCTGCTTTTTTCTGATTACCATTTGCCTGAAATATGGATGACCATCCTTTCACCTGAATCTATATTTATCTTTTAAGGTAAGATGTGATTCTTGTATGCAATAAATATCTGGCCTGAGTTTTTGTATCCAGTCAGCCAACCTGTGCTTCTTTAGAGGACAGTTTAAGCTGTTCATATTAATGGAGAATATTGATAAGTCTGGTAAAATTTTGGGTATTGGGTTTTTCGAAAGTCCAGTGGACATTTTTTTTTAGGTTATTGAATGCTTTTATATTTTCCTTTTTGTCCAAATTATACAGAAATTATAAAGAACTAGCTTTTATACAGAATCAAGAAAGGAGCTAGTATTAGAAAGCTAGGAGTAGTATGATTGAGCGGTATAAAAATTCTCAAAAACACTGCAGTTGTTTCAGATGATGGCTAGAGGAACAAGTGAAAAAAGTTAATGATATGCTTCAGGGCTTCACTCTTCCCTAAAGGCCTTTTCTCTAATAAAACTATGTCCCTTATCTGTAATTTTTCTTCCTAAGCAAGATTGAAATGTCATAAAATTAATAATAGTGTAAACTGGAATAGTACCTTTAAGTGTCTTCAAAGTACTTTGACGTTATTTCATTTGATTTTCACCACAACTGTGTGCGATAGGTAAAAAAAGGCGGTGGAGGGGGGAGGGAGGATTGCCATGGCTAATTTACAGATAGGAAACAGATTTAAAGAGAATAATTGCACTGGACATTTTTAATCATTTTGCCACTGTGGAAGTTGGAATTTGATCAAAAGTTTCTGAGTGAGTTTACTTTTGTGGTAGAGATTGAGCTGATCATTATGGAGGATAGATGTGAGAATATCCTGAAGAGCAGTTTTGGTTATGGCAAATTTCTTCAACATATGAATGTCATTAAAGAATTTAATTTCTCCATCATAAATGAAATTCAGTTTAGCTGGATACATGATCCGGGGTTGAAAGTTATTTTGCTTTAGGAGATTAAAAGTCAATGAACACCCTCTTCTGGCTTGAAAAGTTTTAGCAGAGAGATCTTTAGTCATTCTAGTATTTTTCCCTTTTTAGGTAATGGATTTTTTATGTCTGGCTGCTTTCGGAATTTTCTCCTTCAGATTAACTTTAGTGAAGTTAATTATTATATGCCTGGGGGATGTCTTATTGGGATTGAGTCGTGCTGGGGTTCTAAAACTGTCTGCTATCTGAATTTCAGAATCTCTTGGCATGTGTGGAAAATTCTCTTTCATAATTTTACAGAGAAGGGCCTCTGTGCCTTGTGAAGCCACTTCATCACTTTCAGGGATTCCAATGTGGCAGATATTAGCCTTCTTCGAATTATCCCAGAGCTCTCTGAGAGAATGATCCATTTTTGCTCTCCATTTCTCTTCCTCTTTGAGAGTTTGGAAGCATTCAAAAGCTTTGTCTTCAATGTCAGAAATCCTTTCCTCTGCTTGCTCCACTCTGTAACTGAAGGATTCTACTGTATTTTTCAGATCTTTGATAGCTGCAAATTCTTACTTTAGTGTGTCAAAATCTTTGGTGGTTTTGTCTTTAAATTCGTTAAATTCTTGAGACAACTTTTGAATTTCTCCTCGAATTTCTAATTCCGACTTTTGAATTGCTCCTCGAATTTCTAATTTCCAATTTTCCTCCATTCTATTAATCTTGTTTACAATCCAAATTCTGAATTTGATTTCCAACATCTTGGCCAGCTGTTTATGAATGGGATCTTCAGTTACATCTGCCATATCTTTCCTTGGGGGGGGTGGGGGTTGATCTATTCTGGTTATTTATGTTACCAGAGTTTTTCCGCTGATTCCACCCCATGATTGTTTTAGACTGTTTGATTTTTCCCCTGGAGCTTTGTCGAGGACCCGTACAGTGATATGGCCTGAGAAACTGGGGACCTGTTTGGTGTGGTGGGGCTAAGTGGTTCTGTCTTGTTTTCAGCTGGACTCTGTTCCACCCTAGTGAAACAGTTACTATGGGTTGAAGTCTCGGCTGTGGAGAATACCAGCAATTAAGTCACCCCGCCCCCCACAGGCGACAATTGGAAAAGGAAAATCAAACCTTCCTACAACCACCCACCCAGGGCACCACCTGAGTAGTCCTCGGGTGATTGGCTCAGTTCAAAAGGTCCAAATCAATTGTCTCAGCCAGCACCTGTCTCAGGTGGGGGAGTTTAAAAGGTCTCTGGCAACTGGATCACAGGGGTCTGGTGACTCCTCAGATATGTCTTGCTCCGGTGCTCCATGGAGTGTGGAGGAACCAACCAGCAAATAGATCAGTCTGGGAAGGTTGATGCCTCCGTCCCCATCTTGCACCTCTATCACACCCAGTCACTGATAGCCGTGCAGGACTGTCACCCAGTTGCCTGTAGTGCACAGATACTCCAGGGGTTTGCACCTGCCTGAATCACAACAAAAACTATTTCTGCTCAGCCAGGCCACTGTGCTCTGCCTCTGTCTAGTAGTGGGAGGTGAGGCCTGACAACCTCGGGCACTTGATGGAGGCTGGGGGGTGTTCACTCAGTTCCAGCCCCACCCCTGATTGATGTTATTGACAGAACAGAACAGAACAACTTTGTGGGAATTTGTTTCTGTCCCTGCTAAATTCCCATGCAGAAGAGAAGCTGTTTTGAGTTCCCAGAGCCTGTGCCTCGGGCCCTGTCTTTGCTCCTGCAGATTTGTATTTGGTTAGCTGTCAGTTCTAGCCTCCTGTCTTCCTTTGTCTATAGACTGATGATCCCCTGAGGGCCAGGTACATCATAGGCTCAGTAAAGCAGTCCTCTGGGTCAGCCCCACCCTGCAAACTTCCCAGCTCTGCATGTGCATTTCTAGTCCCAGCACTCCACCAAGGCCGGTACCGCCTCAGGCAAACCCTTTACTCACGGGGTCTGCGTTTCCATCCCAGATCTGTTCCGTGGTGGTTGCCACCTGAGTAGATGCCTGGCCTCCTCTGGTTGCCCAGGAAGACAGGGGGTGTGGCTTTGGTAATCCGGGAGTGAGCCCTATTGTTGCCAAAAGATGGCTGCTGCTCTGCGTCTCTGGGCACTGCCGCTCCTGTGTGGTTCCCCCTCAGCCAACCATCCTCTCCTCACTCCTGTGCCTCAGAGTCAGCACTGACCAGCTGCAGTGTAGGCCCTGTCCACACCCCTTGAGAAATCACCCAAGAATCGGAATTCCTAGGGGACCGGCCTCTGGACCTCAGAGTGAGAGTGGAGGGGAGTGCTGGGAGCTCAGAATTCCAGGTAGAGAATATATACAGTTTTATACAATTTTATGCTTGGCAGGCGAATGCTGTGGCACCCAAGTAAGGGAGGTAGGTCCAGTTTTTAAAGGGTCGCCCCAGTGGAGTGTAGTGGGAGGACCTTTGAACTATACTCGTTTGTTTCTGGGGCACTCCAAGCCGTTCTCATGGGGGATGGGGACACCAGTCTCCTTGGTGATGGATTTTGTACCTTTTGTTTGTATCCTTGGGGTCTTCGCTCGCCTCAGTGGGGTTGATGTGCATTCTTCAACCTTCTCTCTTGGTGCAGCTCTAATCCACCAGGTTACTTGCTAAATTTCTGTCCTTTAACTCCTTCTGGACGGGAGCCTCTGTGGAAAGCTGGCTTCCTTAATAAAGGAAGCCATCTTGCCCCCGCCTTCCTTAATAAAGCTCTTTTTGGGATTACTATCAGCCATAGATTTGAGAAACCAAAACCTTAGTACTGATTGACAGCTACAAAGATGAGAGCCCTCCTGCTGGCCTGTGCACCCATCTCACAACCTTGTCCTCTGTGCCTAATGAACACACACTACACTCAGTGACGTTACAAATTTCCTTTTAACATGTGCCCCATCTCAGAGGGGCATCAAGGTTCAGGAGGTCGGGCAGGAAAGGCAGGCCAGGAGGAAGCCCAGGGTGTGACAGGGCAGGTGGGCAGGCTGTCTCTGAGGGGCTGGCCTAGTACTTCCTCAGGGAGACTGGAACAGCAAATCTAGTTGTAGTGATAGCAGAGAGAATTGCTGGGAGCACCTTTTCGTGGAGAAAAGCAAGTCCTTGTCTCTGTCTTCTCGTGCAGAGCATAGCTGCCTGCACACCCCTGCCCAGTAAGGGTTCTTGCTTCCCATGCCATTCCACTCTCACAGAGACATCTTTCTGAAAGCCATGCTCTAGGACTGTGAGCATATAGAACCCTCCACCCTTCCATTGCATCAGTTGTGTGGGGTAGCATTAATATTGGGGGGTGTTAGTGCTATTCCTGCCTTTCCCAACATGCCCTGCTCTGTGTGGGACATAGGAGGAAAGAGGCTGTGCTCAGTGTCCCCTCCTGTGGTGCAGGCTGCTGGACCTCACTGTGGTCTAGGGACTTAGTCCAGGCTGACAGTGACATTGCTCTGTCACCTGAGGAAGTGGCTATGGTGGGTCCCTAGGCAGCTGCATATTGGACACCTATGGAATAGAGAGTTGGGTCTGATGAACTCAAACCTGGCGGGCAGGCAGCCTGGCCTAAGCATGCAGGATGCTGGGGACAGAGTCTGCTGGATAGCAAGGGTGCAACAGAAGAGTGGGGCCTGTCCCAGCCTAGCAGCCCTACCTCCAAGAGATTTTGATGGAGAAACAGGTCTTGTGCTTCCTCCATGTTGATGGACTATTTGAAGGGCAGTACAATAGAGTGCAAAATCCATGGGCTTTGGACTCAGAAAAACCTATGTGTGAATCCTGGCTCCACCACTTAATAGCTGTGTGACCTTGAGCAAATTACTTCACTTCTCAGAGCCTCAGTCCTCTCTTCTGTCAAATGGGAATAATAAGACACCTTCTGGATAGGTTGTGGAAAATCAACTAAATTCAACTAAACTAGGCAGGCAAAGAGCTTAGCACTTGGTAATGTGTCATTTATCATCACTGTTGCATTTAACTGGAAGTCACCAGTTGCTATTGATCCTATCCCACCATAGGAGAGGAAAGGCCACAAAATCCAGATTGTGGCTGGTTTCAGGTAGCCATAGTTTTACCCTATGGCACAAGAATGGCCCACCCTTAAATCTTGTGGAGTGGCCTTCGGTTCTGTGGGTGGGTCTTGTCTTGATCACTACCCCTCATCAGTATGGAACCTGTCCACCCAGGGGAGACAGACTACCTTCAGTCATGCTGAGCCCTGTGAACCAGGCTCTGGGCCCAGAGGTGGGACTATGATGCCAGATGAATTCCACAAGGCTGCAGTGAGTGTGCAGTTTTCTGAGGCAGCAGACATTAAAAAATTCAGTGGTCACACATGAAATGAGGTTTTAAAACAAGAATAAATTCAATTGCCAATTGTGGCAGGCTTAACGATCAGCTTCAAGGAAGCTGATATTTGAATCCTGGAACCTGAGAATGTTCTCTTACATTGGAAAAGGGACTTTGCAAGTTAAAGATCTTGAGATGGGGAGATTATGCTGGACTGCACAGCTGGATCCAGAGTCACCACATAGGCCACTGTGAGAGGGAGGCAGTAGAACAAGAGTTAGTAGTGGGAGATGTGAAGGTGGAAGTATGACACCTTAGATGTCAGCCTGCTATAACAAAACAGCACAGCCCAGGTGGCTCACAGACAACAGGATTTATTTCACACAGTTCTGGAGGCTGGAAAGTCTAAGATAAGACACTACCAGATTCAGGGCCTGGTAGAGCCTTGTCTCCTGAATCATAGATGTCACCTTCTCATTGTGTCCTCACATGGTAGAAGGGATGAGGGCACTCTCTCTGGGGTCTCTTTTATAAGGGCACTAACCCCATCCATGAGGGCTCCATCCTCATGACCTAATCACCCTTTAAAGCCCCACCTCCTAATACTATCACCTCACAGATGAGGCTTAAACACATGAATGTTAGGGGACATAAACATTCAGACCACAGCACAAGAGGTTGAGTGATGTGAGGAGGAAGCGGCAAGCCAAGGAATGTCAGTGACTTCTAAAAGCTAGAACAGGCAAGGAAGAAAATTTCCCTGTAGAGCCTCCAGAAGGACCTGGCCCTGTGGACACCTTGATTTTAGCCCTGTGTAAGACTTATTTGGGACTTTTGACTTCTAGAACTGTAAAATAATAAATTTATGTTGTTTCAGGCTATTAACGTTCATAGCAACTTGTTACAGAAGTGATAGGAAATGATAATAACTCACATTAGGAACCTATGACAGTGAGGAAAGGTGGATGCTTTCAGAGCATTCTGTTATTTTGTACCAGGCCTGGTTGGGGACAGTGAGAGTTGGTGGCATCTTCAAAGATAACTACTACTTTTCCTGTGTTGACAGCACCATGGCAGTGGGTGGCAGAGGTTCTAGGAGTTGGAGGAGGCTTCAGTGCACTGAACAGGACACTAAATTAGCATCTAGAGGATCCCCTTCAAATCCCACCTCCCTCCTTCCTGGCTCTGTGGCTGAAAAGCAAAGAGGACAGGAGCTGATCTGAACTGTGTTGCCCTGGGGACTCTGCCTTAACGCTGGGCCACAGCCACTGCAGGCAGAAGACCCTGGGGAAGCCACTGGTTTCTTGTTCTTCTGCCAAAGACTCTTTCCACTTCCTGAGAGGAGGGGGCCCTCAGCCTGTGACCCCCAAGCCTTACACAGCAGGGGCTTGACACCCAACACTGCTCCCCATACAGCCAGTCCTGAGCCGATTCCCCCTATGTGGACTTTTCCACCCCTCACCACTATGTCTCTTACCATTGATCCTCATGCTTCACAGAGCAAAGTCTCTACACTGGGCCCTTAGTGGTGGGTACAAGATCCTGGCAGCTGACTGTGGGAGAGGAGAGCCTGAGAGGTCCAGCTACACTGCTCATGGGGAAGAGTCTGCCCCAAGTCCTCTCAGGACACTGCCTGGCACCATCCTTTCCCTGATCCTGGGCATTTGAGAGAAGACTGAGGAAGCAATGCTGTTTTCTGCTATGGGGCAAGGGGTGCTACTTGCAGGGCTTTACCAGCTGCTGGCCAGCTGCTCAAGAAGAGTGAGAGGAGGACCAAATAGATGGAGGACCCTCTGGTCTGCTGCAGAGACAAGGAGTCGGGTAGCGCCAGAAGTTCTGTCTAGTGGTTTTAAATTTGGGCCAGATCATGACTGGCAGTTAAGCTAGAAATACTTAACACCAGAAGTCATAAGCATGTCAGTCTTCTGGGTGGGGCCAGACTCCGGATGGCAGGACCACATGGGGTTCTGTGTCCTAGAAACAATGCCTTTGCTGTGACCACATGGCCGTGGTAATCATGCCCAGTGTGGGAGAGGACTGAGACTCAGATAGGTGGGTGAGCTAGTCAGACAAAGATCTAGAACAAAATCAAGTTATAGACACACTGTCGGGTATGTCCCGTGTTGGACAGGCCTAGTGCTCCAGGCAGAGGGTCTCGGGGTAGAGTCAGGTGATAGGGCAAGACGCTAATACAGCAGCTCTGGGCCACCCAGCTGAAGAAAGCGGGGCACACCCTGGAAGCCAGGCTTGTTCTGGGAGTTCAAAGGGCTCCCTCCATTTGGAAAGGGGAACAAAAGCTTCAGGAGGAAGGGAAATGGGGAAGGGTCTTTACAGATGGACAGCCAACAATAGGCAACAAGGATGAGAGACCATTTGAGCTGAAGGACCATAGTAGCTAAAACAGACAGGGAAAGAACAATACAGTTTTACTAAAGGTTAGAAGCCAGTGTGGATAGGCTGGGAGGTAAGGCCAGAGAGAACAGCAGCATGGCAGCCTGGGGCTATACCTTGACTTGGCAGGAAGTGGAGGAAATTGTTAGGTGGGAAAATGACCAGGATCAGAGCCGTGTTTGAAATAGAAGAGTCAGGAAGTTATTTGGATATGTGGGAGTCAGTTTTCCTGAGTGACCTGAAAGCAGGGATCTTCATCAAGTGATTGGACCTCGACTCCAGTAACACATGGGCTACGCTGAACCCAAGACCTGTGGTGGGGATGGGTGGTTCTTTGGGAGCTATCTCGACTCACTTAGCAGTAGTTCAAAGTGACAAAGGGAAGGTTCCATAGGTGATCAATGTTCCCCCAAGCATTGGTAGGTGGTATCACCTGCATTCAAAGAGCTAGAAACTGTGCTAACATGGTCTTGTGCCCCCATGCCCTTCAGGCCTAGGGACAATAGTCTGTTCACCTTCTAGCCCTTGTATATTCACTTAAGAATGCCTTCCATTGCCTATGTGATCTTGGACACAGAAAATGTTAGGTGGAAAGAAAGAGAAGTGTGTATAAACATTTGTGAGCATCTCCTGTGTGTACATTATGGCATTTACTGGTAAAGTAATGGAATGCTCTGGTACATTCCTGTATAGTTTACACATTCTACCTGAAGCTCCAATTCCTATGTACAAAATGACAAGTTGGGCCACATCATTTCTAAGGACTTTGGAATCTAATATTCTGTGCTTCTCTTGGGCAGTCTCATTATTAAAGGATAGGAACCAAAATTATTTGTTTGTTTGTTTTAAGACAGAGTCTTACTATGTCGCCTCAGTAAAGTTCTACGGCAGCACAGCTCACAGCAACCTCAAACTCTTGGGCTCAAGTGATTCTCTTGCCTCAGCCTCCCAAGTAGCTGGGACTATAGGTGCCCACCACAATGCCAGGCTATTTTTTTGTTATACTTGCCATTGTTTTTAGGAGGCTTGTGCCAGGTTATTATTATTATTCCCTCCTTAGGGGGAATGGTCACCATGGTTTAAAGAAATGAATTGTCTTCCTAAGACACACAGCTAGAAAGTGACAGAGCCAGGATTTGAATCCCATAAGCCCATAAGTACTTATTCGAACCTGCCAGCCCCAGTGTGTGTGGCCAGCGTCCTAACCACTAAGCTATAGGCACCGAGCCAAATTTTTTTCTTTTTTGAGACAAAGTCTCACTATGTCACCCTCAGTAGAGTGCTGTGGTATCATAGCTCACAGCAACCTCAAACTCTTGGGCTGAAGCAATTCTCTTGCTTCAGCTTCCCAAGTAGCTGGGACTACAGGCATCTACAACAATGCCCAGCTACTTTTTTTTTTTTTGCAGTTGTCATTGGTTAGCAGGCTCAGGCTGGGTTTGAACCCACCAGCCTCAGTGTTTGTGGCCCATGCCCTAACCACTGTGCTATGGGCACCAAGCCAGGAACCAAATTTAAAAGGTGCTGACATAAAGGCTTCTCCACTGAGACCACAGCAAATATATGAGGTTTATCTGAGAGGCTGTATGGACTGAAAATATAGGTGGGTCCCAGTTGGGTGGTTTAGAGAAATTCATAGATCATAAACCCAGATGGAACAATTAAACAGGAACTAAAACAGGCTTGGGTTATATCACAAAGCATAGTAGTAAGAACATTTATGAGGTAGGGGTTATTATTATTCCCTCCTTAGGGGGAATGGTCACCATAGTTTAAAGAAACGAATTGTCTTCCTAAGACACACAGCTAGGAAGTGACAGAGCCAGGATTTGAATCCCATAAGCCCAGAGCTCTCACACAATGCACTATTGCTCATACCATCTGAAACACAAGCACAGATTGAAGGACTAGGTCTCCAGTGCACCCAGGAGACATCCTGTGAACTGGTGGTAAAGACCTCCTGCTGGGCCTCCTGCCAGTCCGACCCAGTGAGGAAGTACTTATGCTTTTAAGCTGTTTGGCTAAACTCAGAGACTTTATAGGAACATAATTCTAACCTGAAAGGAATAGAAAGGCATAAACGTCAGTTTTTGATACACGTTAAAATGCATTCTGGTGGCGCCTGCGGCTCAAGGAGTAAGGTGCTGGCCCCATATACTGGAGGTGGTGGGTTCAAATCTGGCCCCGGCCAAAAACTAAAATAAATAAAGAAATAAAATAAAATAAAATGCATTCAACCACAGTTTATATCTTCTGTCCAGATAGTTCCATTCTTTCCTGGAGTTTGGTATAATTGACACCCACAGGGACAAACTGATTTATCTCACTCCTAGGGTGTCAGGGTCTTCCTGCAGACCAGAAAGGGACACTTTTCAGCATCTTCTGAGAATTCTTGAAATAGTCCCTATGGCAAATAAAAATAAGTGTGTGTCAAAAAAGCTGAAGCAGGCTTGGCACCCCTAGCACAGTGGTTACAGTGCCAGCCACATACACTGAGGGTGGCAGGTTCCAACCTGGCCCCAGCCAGCTAAACAACTGCAGCAAAAAAATAGCTGGGCGTTGCGGCGGATAGTCCCAGCTACTTGGGAGGCTGAGGCAAGAGAATCGCTTAAGCCCAAGGGATTGAGGTTGCTGTGAGCTGTGACGCTATAGCACTCTACTGAGGGCTACATAGTGAGACTTGGTCTCAAAAAAAAAAAAAGATTGCCGAAGCAAAATATGCCAATAAAGAAGTTAGTTGCTCCTTGGCTCCAGAAACCTTTGCTCCTTTCCTACTTGAACAATCTGGTCTGTTGCTCCCTGAGTGAAGAGAGATCATCTCATACATGAGGGACCTGAAAGGGAGGAAAGGTAGGCTATGTGCTTGTGAGGACATCCTTCAATGACCGCCACCCTACACAGTGTCTGTCCCAGGCTCTTCTACAGCCAGCAGCCCAGGATACAGGGGCCTTTATGCAGCTGAGCACACGCTGGCCTCGTGGCTGTTTGCATTGTGGTGACCTCTCTGGGTGGATAGAAAGAAGCAGCGGAGAGGAAATCAGGTGGGGAGTGGAGAGGGCCTAGGAGCAGTGCCCACTGAGCTGTGGGATTGCTCCCCTTTCAGGCCTGAGGTCACAGATGGCCTTCAAAACCACTCTGTCCTCAGATGTCTTGCCAACCTCCTTGGTCTCCTTGCCAAGTAGAAGCAGGTCAGCAGCAGGTTCCAGGGAGGGCTGGGCACCTGGGATACTGGCACTGCTAAGGAAATGCAGTGCTGGCCATGGGTGCTGGGCAGAGGTTACCTAACCCTCACTAACCTGGCCTCTTAGGCACAAGCAAGCTTGTTGTGCACTGCCAGGAAGGTGCTAGCAGTGATGATGGACCTGCTAGGGTCTGTCCTACTCTTTGCATGCACCATTTATTGAGCAATAATTTGAATTCGCATTCAGCCAAGAATAGTGTTTGAGGTCCTACTTTGCACAGTGCTGCTGGCTAGAAATGCAGAGACAAAAACATCTCTACTGTGACCTGTGTACAGAGGGAGGCCAAGTGTCTGCTACCCCTCAGATTCACATGTTGAAGCCCTAATCCTCTTTTTTTATTTTTATTCTTTTTTGTGGTTTTTGGCTGGGGCTGGGTTTGAACCTGCCACCTCCAGCATATGGGTCCGGCGCCCTACTCCTTGAGCCACAGGCACTGCCTGAAGCCCTAATCCTCAATATGCTGAGCTTAGGAGGTGGGGGCTTAGGAAGGCAGTTAGGTTTAGATGAGGTTATGAAGGTGGAGACACTCCAGTGGGGTTAGTGCCCTACGCAAAGTGTTAACACACCAAAGGCCATGCACCTTAGTCTGTGCTGCTGTAAGAGAACACCTGGGCCTGGGTTATTTATAAAGAGAAGAGGTGTATGTGGTTCCTGGCTCTACAGGCTTTGCAGGAAACCTGGCAGCAGCACCTGCTTCTGGTAAGGGTTTTGTGGAGCTTCTACTCATGGCAGGAGGTGAAGGGGGAACCAGAGAGTGCTGGCTAAGGATGTGTGGACTGAAATTAAGGCTGTTGAAGCTAATGTGATAAAAGTTTATTGGAAGCTAGATGGGAGGATTGGCCTGGGGAAGACATAGCAACAAAGAAAGGCATGTTCCCAGGCCTGTCACAAGTTGGAAGTTTTTTTTTTTTTGGCTCAGAATTTTTTAATTCTTTTTTTTTTTTTTTTTTGGAGACATTACATCCTTTGTATTAACCGGGATGGAAGTGGAAGACATTATTCTTAATTAAGCATCACAAGAATGGAGAAGCATGAATCCTATGTACTCAATTTTGATAATGAGGACAATTAATGACAATTAAGCTCATGGGGGGCGGAAGGAAAAGCAGAGAGAGAGAATGAGGGAGAGGGGTGGGGCCTTGGTGCATGCCACACCTTCTGGGGGCAAGACATGATTGTAAGAGGAACTCTACCTAACAAATGCAACCAGTGTAACCTGGTTTAGTATACCCTCAATGAATCTCCAACAATAAAAAAAAAAAAGTTGGAAGTTTTTAATAAGAAATTTGTCCTTTTACTTCAGAGGATATAGTGCTGAAGGTACAATCATTGGCAAAAGATGACAACATGCAGGCTAAGATGTTCCACTTCATGATTCAGAAACAAACCAGTGTTCTTTTCCAGGTTGGTAGGTTACGTGTTAATCAGTAAGTATGTCAATGTTTTGAGGAACTCACCATGAGATTTCATGGACTCATGAAAGATTCTTAGCTCAGGGACAGGATGTTACAACAAGTCCCAGGAGACTCTTTGGGAATCCTGCTGAATGTGGCCTACATAGTATAGATGGGTGTCAAGACCTGTGCTCTTGGGGGAGCAGTTGCAACTTAAACTAAGTAACATGTAAAACTCCAGCTCTTCAGTCACATCTGCTGTATCTTCAAGTGCTCAGTAGCCCCAATGGCTACTAGGCAGAGCAGCACACATCTGAAACCCCTGTAAGTTCCGTTTTACCACCAAGGTGCTTACACGAAAGGAAGGTGTAAGCCCCCAGGTGGGCTATGAGGTAGAGGGGCCTAAACCAGCTGGGCTGGGGCTAGGAGTGGGGAAGCCAGTGGAGTAGGGACACATTCTCCGAGGAGCTGCACCTCAACCTAGTATCAGTTTGAGACTCTTAGCTCTGTCTCAGCGAGACAGCCGAGATCCCGGCCTCCCCTTGAATGTGGGTGCACCCGTGTCCACAGCTCTGTCCTTCTCTGTCCACATCCCTTCCTCTCAGTGTTTTCTCACCTACCCCATGGCTTCATTTACCATGCTTTTCACAAGTTCTCCGCCGAGTCTGCATTTGTGCAGTCCAGCGAGGTGCAGACTGCATCAGAGCCCCCGGCAGAGATGTTAAAACAAGTTGGAAGGTTTTAATAAGAAATTAAACATCCCCCAGGGGGCTCTGCGTTTTACCCCTCCCCACCACCCCACCCCCACTGTTTGGAGTGGTAGATATGGGTGGAGCCAGAGACTGTGTGTTTCTAACAAGTTCCCAGGCAACGCTGATGCTTCTGGTCCAGGACCACACTGAGAACCACTGGTGTGCTCTCAAGAATCACATTCACCAATTCCTTCATTCAGCAAATATTTACTTAGTGCATGTGCCGGGTACTGGTCCAGGGCTGGGATGTAGCTAGAACCATCCAGGCAAAGTCCCAGTCCTGGGCAACTGACATTCTAGGGAGGAGAGAGAGGCAGTAAACAAATCTTCCAGATTGGGTGGTGATGAATGTTAGGAAGAAGAAGGCAAGGTTGGGAGAGGGCTATTTTATAGGGTTGTGAGCATAGGCCTACTGACAAGGTGACATTTGACAGAGACTTGCGGGATGGGTGGTAGGCAGAAGGAGATCCTGGCCTTTCTGATTCCCTGTTGTTCCACCCTCAACTTTTTAATTTGAAAGATGAGACTCGTGTTAAAAATCAAAGTCATCCATATACTCAATAGAATTTAAAAGACAAATTAGAGTGTGTGTGCATATAGTTCATCAAAGAGAAACCAGATGCCAAAGGTTATAGGTTTGAGCTCAGCCAGCAGAGCCCCTCAGTGACTGCTACACCCCTGTCCCTGGGGCAAAGAGTGGGAACAGACACCAGGTGCACCCAAGGCCACAAGGTGACTGTGCAAGTATGCAGTGGACAGAGTATGGCCTGGAGTCTGGGGTCTGGGATGTCCACACATTAACACCTTCTGATGAGGGATAGAACTGCCATGGGGAGTGACAGGTAAGGGCAGACCAAGGTCTCCAGTTGTCTTCTTGTCTTGGGCTCTGCAGACATCAAAGTGGGCCTGGTGGCTTCATCCAATTTGCTGGGTGCTCCTTACCTCTATCCAGCTTTGGGGGCCAGACAGAAGAGTGTCTGCCAGTCACTCAACACTCAGCCACTGCTGGAAAAGCAAGCAAACATTGCAAAGACCGTGAGTGTGTAGTGGTCTCTTCATCAATGAGGATGGCACGTGCATGGGTCTGCTCCATCCCCTGTAGGAGCAGAAGCTCTATGATGGAGTGCCAGCTGTGTGACTCTCAGACCCCAGGGGCTCTTCTCAATACATGATGTCTTTTTCAGGTGCAGCTATCTCAGGCCTTAAATGGAGTTTCAGATAAGGCAAAGGAAGCGAAGGAATTTCTGGTCCAGCTCAAGAACATACTGCAGCAGATCCAGGTAAGTATGGCTCTGGCTATGGGAGATGCACTTAGGGTGGAAAATTTGCAAACGATGCAGTGTTTCAAAAAGAAGCACTTTTGGGTGTATATGTGTGATAAGCAGACTACAGTGCAGTCTTCAATCCTTTGACATGCATTTAACACCCACTATGGGCAAGAAATATTGGGTGGAGACAATTAGAAGTGCAGCACAGAGCAGTGATCTGGTATTCTGCATAGCTGTGTAGTCCTGTGCTGTGTTGCTGTGTCTGCTTATGGCACCCTTGTACCCAGATATGCCCATGTGATCATAAATGCATCACTTACTAAATGAATGCATTTGCTGAGCCCAGCACAGGATGCAGAGATCACTGAGGCACAGTTTCTGGCCTCAGGGAGCCCTGTCTGTAGGGAAAGAGCACACACGTGTGCTTCCATGTGGATAAGCATGTGTGGAGGAGCTGTCCATGCAGATAAGGGACTGATAAAGCATTGACATTGCAGCTGGATAAAGAAAAGGGACCAATCAGCCCTTAAGATCCATCCTTTCTTTTTAAAATTATTTATTTTTTTATTGTTTGGGAGTACACTGATTGCATTTATTAGATAAAGTCCCTTTTATAATTGTGTCCCGCCCCCAAGATTTGTGCCATACACTGTGACCCCTCTACTCTCTCCCTCCTCCCCTCTCTCCACTTGTTCATTCCCCTTCATATTAGAATAGAGTATATTGGATTCTTGCTTCTCCATTCTTGTGATGCTTTACTAAGAAGAATGTCTTCCACCTCCATCCAATTTAATACAAAAGATGTAAAGTCTCTATCTTTTTTAGTGGCTGAATAGTATTCCATGGTATACATATACCACAGCTTGTTAATCCATTCCTGGGTTGGTGGGTATATAGGTAGTTTTCACGTTTTGTTGATTGTAAATTGATCTGTGATAAACAGCCTAGTGCAAATGTCCTTATGATAAAAGGATTTTTTTTCTTCTGAGTAGATGCCTAGTAATGGAATTGCAGGATCAAATGGAAGGTCTTATTTGAGTTCTTTGAGGATTCTCCATCCTTCCTCCCAAAAGGGTAGTATTAGTTTGCAGTCCCACCAGCCGTGTAAAAGTGCTCCCTTCTCTCCACATCCACAACAGCATTTTCAGCTTTGAGACTTTGTTATATGGACCCTTTTCACTGACATTAGGTGATGTACTCAGGGTAGTTTTGATTTGCATTTCTCTGATGATTACGGATGATGAGCATTTTTTCTTTCTTTTTTTTAATTTATTTATATTTATTGTTAAATCATAGCTGTGTACATTAGTGCAATAAAGGGGTACAATGTGCAGGTTTCATATACAATCTGAAATATTCTCATCAAACTGTTCAACTTAGCTACCTTCATGGCATTTTCTGAGTTACTGTATGTAGACATTTGTATTCTGCATTTAGTAAGTTTCGCCTGTACCCATTCTAAGATGCACCGTAGATGTGGCCCAAACATTACCTTCCCTCCACCAAACCTCCCTCCTCCCTTCCCCTTCCTTGGCCCTTTCCCCATAGTCTTTTGCTATAGTTGGATTATAGCCTTCATGTGAAAGTTATAAATTAGCTTCATAGCAGGGCTGAGTACATTGGATACTTTTTCTTCCACTCCTGAAATACTTTGCTCAGAAGAATATGTTCCAGCTCCATCCATGTAAACATGAAAGAGGTAAAGTCTCCATCTTTCTTTAAGGCTGCATAATATTCCGTGGTATACATGTACCACAATTTGCTAGTCCATTCGTGGGTCGATGGACACTTGGCCTTCTTCCATGACTTAGCAATTATAAATTGGGCTACAATAAACATTCTGGTACAGATGTCTTTGTTATATTGTGATTTTTGGTCTTCTGGGTATAAACCTAGTAAAGGAATTATAGGATCGAATGGCAGGTCTATTTTTAGGTCTCTAAGTATTCTCCGAACATCCTTCCAGAAGGAACGTATTAGTGTGCATTCCCGCCAGCAGTGTAGAAGTGTGCCCTTTTCTCCACATCCACGCCAACGTCTCTGGTTTTGGGATTTTATTATGTGGATTACTCTTACTGGGGTTAGGTGATATCTCAAAGAAGTTTTGATTTGCATTTCTCTGATGATTAAGGATGATGAGCTTTTTTTCATGTGTTTGTAGATTGTGCATCTGTCTTCTTTAGAGAAGTTTCTCTTCAAGTCCCTTTCCCAGCCTGAGATGGGATCACGTGTTCTTTTCTTGCTAATACGTTTGAGTTCTCTGTGGATTCTGGTTATTAGACATTTATTGGAGGTATAACCTGCAAATATTTTCTCCCATTCTGAGGGCTGTCTGCTTGTTTTACTTACAATGTTCTTGGTTGTGCAGAAGCTTTTTACTTTGATCAGGTCCCAGTAGTGTATTTTTGATACACTGCTTCAATTGCCTGGGGAGTACTCCTCATAAAATATTCACCCAGGCCTATTCCTTCAACAGTTTTCCGTGCACTTTCTTCAAGTATTTTTATAGTTTCATGTCTTAAGTTTAAATCTTTTATCCAGTGAGAGTCTATCTTAGTTAATGGTGAAAGGTGTGGGTCCAGTTTCAATCTTCTACAGGTTGCCAGCCAGTTTACCCAGTACCATTTGTTAAATAGGGAATCTTTTCCCCAGTGAATGTTTTTAATTGGCTTGTCAAAGATCAAATAATGGTAAGTAGCTGGATTCATCTCTTGGTTCTCTGTTCTGTTCCAGACATCTACTTCTCTGCTTTTGTGCCAGTACCATGCTGTTTAATCACTATCCATTTATAGTATAGTCTCAGGTCTGGTAGCATGATTCCTCCTGCTTTGTTTTTATTGCTGAGTAATGTTTTGGCTATTCGAGGTTTTTTCTGATTCCATATAAAGCGAAGTATTATTTTTTCAAGATCTTTCAAATATGACAGTGGAGCTTTGATAGGAATTGCATTAAAATTATATATTGCTTTGGGTAGTATGGACATTTGAACAATGTTGATTCTTCCCAGCCATGAGCATGGTCTATTTTTCCATCTGTTAATTTCTTCAGGTATTTCTTTTCTGAAAGTTTCATAGTTCTCTTTGTAGAGATCTTTCACTTCCTTTGTTAGGTTTACTCCCAAATATTTCATCTTCTTTGGCACTACTGTGAAAGCAATAAAGTCCTTGACTGTTTTTTCAACTTGGTTATTGTTGGTATATATAAAGGCTACAGATTTACGGGTGTTGACTTTGTAGCCTGACACATTGCTGTATTCCCTGATCACTTCTAAAAGTTTTGTAGTAGAATCCCTAGTATTTTCCAGATATACGATCATATCGTCTGCGAAGAGTGAAAGTTTGATCTCTTCTGACCCCATGTGGATACCCTTGATCGCCTTTTCTTCCCTAATTGCAATGGCTAAAACTTCCATTACAATGTTAAAGAGCAATGGAGACAATGGGCAACCTTGCCTGGTTCCTGATCTAAGTGGAAATGATTTCAATTTAACTCCATTCAATATGATTTTGGCTGTGGGTTTGCTGTAGATTGACTCTATTAGTTTAAGAAATGTCCCTGCTATACCAATTTTCTTAAATGTTCTGATCATGAAGGGATGCTGGTATTATCAAAAGATTTTTCTGAATCGATTGAGAGAATCATATGGTCCTTATTTTTTAGTTTATGTGTTGAATTACATTTATAGATTTACATATATTGAACCAGCCTTGAGACCCTGGGATAAATCCCACTTGGTCATGGTGTATAATTTTTTTGATGTGTTGTTGGATTCTGTTTGTTTGGATCTTATTGAGCATTTTAGCATCAATATTTATTAGTGATATTGGTCTATAATTTTCTTTTCTTATTGGGTCTTTCCCTGGTTTGGGATCAAGGTGATGTTTGCTTCGTAGAATGTGTTGGGTAATATTCCTTCTTTTTCTATATTTTGGAAGAGGTTTAGTAGTATAGGCACTAGTTCTTCTTTAAAGGTTTGGTAGAATTCTGACGTAAAGCCATCTGGTCCTGGGCTTTTCTTTTTAGGGAGATTCTGTATAGTTGATGCTATTTCAGAACTTGATATAGGCCTGTTCAACATTTCCACTTCGTTCTGGCTAAGTCTCCGTAGGTGGCGTACTTCCAGGTATTGGTTGATTTCTTTCAGATTTTCATATTTCTGAGAGTAGAGTTTCTTGTGGTATTTGTTAAGGATTTTATGAATTTCTGAGGGGTCTATTGTTATTTCATCTTTACCATTTCTGATTGATGAAATTATAGATTTTATTCTTTTTTTCCTGGTTAGTTTGGCCAAAGGTTTATCTATTTTATTGATCTTTTTGAAAAAGCAACTTTTAGATTTATTGATCTGTTGTATAATTCTTTTGTTTTCATTTAGTTCTGCTCTGATTTTGGTTACTTCTTTTCTTGTGCTGGGTTTGGGGTTGGAGTGTTCTTCCTTCTGCAGTTGCTTGAGATGTCCCATTAAGTTATTAATTTCCTCTCTTTCTGTTTTCTTGAGGAAGGCTTGCAGTGCTATAAATTTCCCTCTTAGGACTGCCTTTGCAGTATCCCAGAGGTTCTGGTAATTCGTGTCTTGATTGTTGTTTTGTTCCAAAAATTTGGTGATTTCCTTCTTAATCTCATCTATAACCCATCTATCCTTCAGCATAAGGTTGTTTAGCTTCCATGTTTTTGTATAGGTATGCAGGTTCCTGTTGTTATTGAGTTCAACTTTTATTCCATGATGGTCTGAGAAGATGCAAGGAATAATTTCTATTTTTTTAAATTTGCTGAGGTTAGATTTGTGGCCTAGGATGTGGTCGATTTTGGAGTATGTTCCATGGGCTGATGAGAAGATATGTATTCAATTTTGTTGGGATGAAATGTTCTGTAGATGTCTGTTAAGTCCAGATGTTGAATGGTTGAGTTTAAATCTAAGATTTCTTTGCTTAGCTTCTTTTTGGAGGATCTATCCAGCACTGCTAAAGGGGTGTTAAAATCTCCAACTACTATGGAAGTGGAGAAAATCAAGTTACTCATGTCTGTTAGAATTTCTCTTATAAATTGAGGTGCATTGTGGTTTGGTGCATAAATATTAATAATAGAGAACTCATCATATTGAGTATTACCTTTAACAAATATGAAGTGTCCATCCTTATCCTTGATTATTTTGGTTGGTTTAAAGCCGATTGCATCTGCAAACAAGATTGCAACACCTGCTTTTTTCTGCTTTCCATTTGCCTGGAATATAGATGACCATCCTTCACCTTGAGTCTATATTTGTCTTTTAATGTAAGATGCAATTCTTGTATGCAGCAGATATCAGGCTTGAGTTTCTGTATCCAGTCAGCCAACCTGTGCCTCTTTAGAGGACAGTTTAAACCATTCACATTAATTGAGAATATTGATAAGCCTTTCGAGAGTCTGGTGGACACTTTTTATCCTTATGCTACTGTGGAAGTTGGAATTTGATCAAAATTTTCTGGGTGAGTTTACTTTTGTGCTGGAAGATTACACTGGTCTTTATGGAGGATAGGTCTGAGAATATCCTGGAGAGCTGGTTTAGTTATGGCAAATTTCTTCAACATGTGACTGTCATTGAAGTATTTAATTTCTCCGTCATAAATGAAACTCAGTTTAGCTGGGTATAGGATCCTGGGTTGAAAGTTATTTTGTTTTAGGAGATTAAAAGTAGATGACCATCCTCTTCTAGCTTGAAAGGTTTCAGCAGAGAGATCTGCAGTTATTCTAATATTCGTCCCCTTGTAGGTAATGGTTTTCTTTCGTCTGGCAACTTTCAGAATTTTCTCCTTTATATTAACTTTAGTGAAATTGATTACGATGTGTCTGGGGGATGTCTTATTTGGGTTGAGTCGTGCTGGAGTTTTGAAACTGTCTGCTATCTGAATTTCAGAATCTCTTGGCATGTGTGGAAAGTTCTCCTTCATAATCTCATGGAGAAGAGACTCTGTGTCTTGTGAAGCCACTTCGTTGCTTTCAGGGATCCCTATAAGATGAATATTAATTTTCTTCCAATTATCCCAGAGCTCTCTGAGAGAGTGATCTGTTTTTGCCCTCCATTTCTCATCCTCTTTGAGAGTTTGGGAGCGTTCAAAAACTTTGTCTTCAATGTCAGAAATCCTTTCTTCTGCTTGCTCCGTTCTGTTACTGAGGGATTCTACTGTGTTTCTCAGATCTTTGAGGGCTGCAACTTCTTGTCTCAATGTGTCAAAATCTTTGGTCATTTGGTCTTTGAATTATTTGAATTCTTGAGATATCTTTTGGGTTACTGCTTGGAGTTCTAATTCAATCTTATTTGCTATCCAGATTCTCAATTTGATTTCTGATATCTGAGCTATTTGTTTGTGCATGGGATCTTGTGCTGTGTCTGCCCCATTGTTCCTTGGGGGAGTTGATCTACTCTGATTATTCATATTGCTAGATTTTTTTCTGTTGATTTTGCCTCATGATTGTTTTTCACCATTGCCTCTGGTTGTCCTCAGAGTTGGGGAGATGTCTATCCAAGATTAGACCGCAGCAGGATCCCTATATTGTTGCTTGATCTTTGTAGGGAGTGACCCTGTGTAGTTCCTCTGGGGCTGCTGCAGCTAGGGAGTTCTCGTTGTGGAAGCAGCTCCAGCATGTGACATACCCGGCTCCAGCAACAGGGTGGCTGGCTGTGCGCACGGTTCTGGGAGTTCCTGGCTCCCAGTGACTTTGGCACAGAGAGCCCAAGGCTCCAGCAGTCTCTGGCCAGGAGAAGGGCTCTGCACAGAGGCAGGGAGGGCTCCAGAGGGCATGTGGCTACCAGTATCCCTGGCCAGATGAGCGGGCCAGTGTGGAGGCTGGGAGGACACAGGAGGGAGGATGCAGGGTTGAACAGCTCCTGCAGTTCCTGGTCAGGGCATGTGGAGGCCCGGTTGGTGCAGGGTCACAGCACGGATCTTATGGAGGTCCGGGCAGTGCCAAGCCCCAGAAATTTGAAGTTTCTATGAGCTGTGACACCACGGCACTCTACCCAGGACAACAGCCCGTGCCTCCAGTGTGCCAAAACCGTCTCACTCTGCCCCTAAGGGTTAAGGCTGTAAGGCAGCTCAATCTGCACCATTAGGCTGCTCAGTCACTAGGTTACTAGGTCCCACCCAATCCTTGCTCTGGGACTCTGAGGGGGGAGATTGCCGGGGCAGTTCTCTCACACAATGGCTCCCTGCAGCCCAGCTCAGTGGCTCTCTCTGGGGCCGCAGACAATGCCCAAAGTTCTCTGCACTCTTGCTCAAGCTCTTTCCAAGGCAGTTCAACTGAGTGCCAAGTCCAAAAACACCAAAACAGTTCACAGGTAAGGCCTTTCTGGTTTGCAGTCTCACTGCTACTTGTACTTATGGTTGCCGGAGTGATTAGGTCGATTGAACACATGCAACCACTTGCCAGTTTCCCACTGTTTTTGTCCTCCTCTTGGGGTCCAGAAGTCCCTTGCTGACTCCATGTATCCTCAAAAGGCAGATTATAGGCAGATCCTACCAGCCAGAGATGTCTGCAGTCTTATCTCCCCAGAGTAACTGTGCCCAGTTGCAGGGAAGGTGTTACTCGGTGGCCATCTTTAATCTACACCTGCATTTTTTCATATGTCTGTTAGATATTCGTCTGTTTTCTTTAGGGAAGGTTCTATTCATGTCTCTTGCCCAGTGATATATGGGATTGTTTGGTCTTCTTTTGTTGATTAATTGAGTTCTCTATAGATCCTAGTTATCAAGCTTTTGTCCAATTCATAATAAGCAAATATTTTTTCCCATTCTGTAGGTTGTCTGTTAGCTTTGGTTGTTGTTTCCCTAGCTGTACAGATGCTATTCAGTTTAATTAAGTCCAATTTGTGTACTTTTGTTATTGTTGCAATTGCCATGGAAGTCTTCTTCATAAAACCTTTCCCCAGACCCATATCTTCAAGTGTTTTCCCCACACTTTCTTCAAGGATTTTTTGTGTTTCACCCAGGCACAGTGGCTCATTCCTATAATCCTAGCAATCTGGGAGTCTGAGGCCAGTGGATTGCTTGAACTCACGAGTTTAAGACCAGTCTGAGCAGAAGCAAGACCCTGTTGCTATTAAAAATAGAAAGACTGAAGCAAGAGGATTGCTTATGCTCAAGAGCAGGAGGTTGATGTGAGCTATAACACCATGGCACTCTACCCAGGGCAATAGCTTGAGACTGTCTCAAAAAAAAAAAAATGATGTTTAGTGTTTCATTTCTTAGATTTAAATATTTTATCCATCTTGAATCAATTTTTGTAAGTAGTGAGAGGTGTAGGTCTAGGTTCAGTCTTTTACATGCAATTATCCATTTCTTCCAACACCGTTTATTTTCCCTGGTGTATATTCTTGTTTGGTTTATCAAACATCAGGTGGCTGTAAGAGGTTAGTTGCATCTCATGGTTTTCTATTCAGTTCTAAATGTCTATGTCTATATTTTTGTGCCAGTACCATGCTGTTTTGATCATTATAGCCTTGAAGTGTAGCCAAAAGTCTGGTAGGGTATTACCACTGGCTTTGTTTTTATTACTAAATATTGCCTTGGCTATCCAATGTTTCTTCCACACAAAATGAAGAATTATTTTTTCCAAATTGTGAAAGTATGATGATGGTATTTTAATGAAGGATTGCATTGAATCTATAGACTACTTTGGCAAGTATAGACATTTTCACAATGTTGATTCTTCCCAGCCATGAGCATGGTATGTTCTTTCATTTGTTAATATCTTCTGCTATTTCTTCTCTTATGGTTTTGTGATTTTTTTGGTAAATTTCTTGTAATTTTCTTTCTTTCACCTCTTTTGTTATGTATATTCCTAGGTATTTCTTTTCTTTTTTTTTTTTTTTTAAGCTATTGTGAAGGGAATTGTGTCCTTGATTAGCTTCTCCTCTTGGTTGTTATGGGCATATCCAAAGGCTACCTATTTGTTGACATTGATTTTATACCTGGAGACATTACTGTATTTTTTTTTTTTTGATCACTTCCTGGAGTCTCGTGGTTGAGTCTTTGGAGTTCTCTAAGTATAAGATCATATCGCCAGCAAAGAGTGAAAGTTTGACCTTCTCTGTACCCATTTGGATCCCCTTTACTTCCTTCTCTTGCCTGATTGCATTGGCTAGAACTTCCCGCACTATGTTGAATAGTAGTGGCAATTGAAGACAACTTTTTCTGGTCCCAGTTCTAAGTGGAAAAGCTTTCAATTTTATTCCCTTAAGGATAACATTAGCTGTGGATTTGTCATAGATGGATTTGATCAGATTCAGAAATGTGTCACCCTATACCTATATTCTTCAGAGTTCTAATTAGTAAAGGATGCTGAATTTTATCAAACACTTTTTCTGCATCTATTGAGAAGATTATATGGTCTTTGATTTTGCTTCTGTTGATATGGTGAATTACATTTATGGACTGTGCATGTTAAACCAGCCTGGCATCCCTGGTATGAAACCTACTTGATTGTGATCAATGATTTTTTAATGTATAGCTGTAATCTATTGGCTAGGATTTTACTGAGAATTTTTGCATCTAAATTCATTAGTGAAATTGGTCTGAAATTCTCTTTTTTAGTTGGATCGTTACCTGGTTTTGGTATCAGGGAGTATTTTCTTCATAGAATGTGTTGAGGGAGATTCCTTCCTTCTCAATTTTTTTGAATAGTTTCTGCAAAATGGGTATAAGCTCTTCATTGGAGGTTTGATAGAATTCTGGTGTGAAGCCATCTGGACCAGGGCATTTTTTGCTGGGAGATTTTTTTATTGTTTCTTTGATCTCAGTTCTTGAAATGAGTGCTTTCAAGAGGTCTATTTCTTCTTGGCTAAGTCTAGGGAGAGGGTATGATTAGGGGTATTGATCGATTTCCTCCAGAATGTCAAATTTCTGGGCATAGACTTTCCTGTAGTACTCAAGGGATGATCTCTTGTATTCTATGGCATCTGTTGTTATTTCCCCTTTATCATTTCTGATTGAGGCTGAGATTTTACTTTTCTGTTTCTAGTTAATCTGGCCAAAGGTTTATTAGTTTTATGTATTTTTTCAAAAACCCCACTTTTTGTTTTATTAATTTTCTGAATGATTCTTTTGTTTTCAATTTCATTAATCTCTGATTTAATTTTGGTTATTTCTTTTCTTCTGTTGGGTTTGGGACTACATTGTTCTTCTTTTTCCAATTCCATAAGATGGTTCCTGAGTTTGTTGATGTGATTTCTTCCTGTTTTTTTCAACGTAGGAATCTAATGCAATAAATTTTCCTCTTAAGAACGCTTTTACTATATCCCACAGGTTTTTGGTAACTTGTGTGTTCATTGTTGTTATGTTTGAGGAATTTAATGGTTTCCTCTTTTATCTCTTCCTGAACTCAACTATCATTCAGCATAAGGTTGTTTGATTTCCACATCTTTGTGTGCGGATGAACATTTTTGTTAAAGCTGAGTTCCACCTTTATTGCCTTGTGGTCTGAGAAGACACAAAGTATAAGTTCTATTCCTTTTTTTTTTTTTTTGGTTTTTGGCCGGGGCTAGGTTTGAACCCACCACCTCCGGCATATGGGACCGGCGCCCTACTCCTTAAGCCACAGGCGCTGCCCTAAGTTCTATTCTTTTAATTTTGCTGGGGTTTGATATATATCCTAGGATGTGGTTGATTTTGGAGTATGTATATTTGGCTGACCAGAAAATGTCTATTCCTTTTTTTTTTTCTTTTTGTTTTAGAGACAGAATCTTACTCTGTCACCCTTGGTAGAGTGTCATGGCATCACTGCTCACAGCAGCCTCCAGCTCTTGGGCTTAGGCAATTCTCTTGCCTCAGCCTCCCGAGTAGCTGGGACTATAGGTGCCCACCACAACACCCGGCTATTTTTGTTGTTGTTGAAGTTTGGCCAGGGCTGGGTTTGAACCCACCACCCTCGGTATATGGGGCTGGTGCCCTACCCACTGAGCCATAGGCGCCCCCCAGAAAAATGTATATTCCTTAGCTTTGGAATAGTGTTTTCTGTATATGTCTATTAATCCAATTTGTTCTAGGATCACATTTAAGTCCTTGATATCTTTGTTTAGTTTCTGTTTAGAGGATCTGTCCAGTTTTGTCAGAGGGATGTTAAAGTCCGTGACTATTATGGTGTTATGGAGTATTATATTGCTCAGACCCATCAAGGTCTGTTTCATAAATCTGGGAGCATTTAAGTTGGGTGCATAAATATTTAAGATTGAAATGTCTTCTTGTTGTATTGTTCCTTTGACCAGTCTAAAGTGTCCATCTTTGTCTTTCTTAACTTTAGTTTCTTTAAATGCACTTTGTTTTTGTTTTTTTAAATTTTGTCTCATTCATTATATTTCTTATGTTTCTCTCTACCATGAGTTTTCTGATAATCTCCAACGTTTAAACTTTGGATAAAAGTATAATCCTGTATTTTATGTTGGCAATGTTTCCTTTCAGTATGTATTTTCTGATGTCTAGTAAGATTGGCAAATTGGGTAAAAGCCTTCCCACACTCACTACATTTGTAAGGTTTCTCTCCCGTATGGATTTTCTTATGTTGAGTAAGATTTGAACGTTCAGTAAAGGTCTTGCCACACTCATTACATTTGTAAGGTTTCTCTCCAGTATGAGTCCTCTGATAACCCCATAGGTGTGAACGTTTGATAAAAGCCTTATCATGTTTATTACATTTGTAACGTTTTTCTCCTGTATGAATTCTCTCATGTTCCATGAGGCTTGAACTTTGGATGAAAGTCTTGCCACACACATTACATTTGTGCGGTTTCTCTCTAGGATGAATATTCTGATGTCTAGTGAGGTGTGAGCACTGCTTAAAAGCTTTGCCACATTCATTACATATATAAGGTTTCTCTCCAGTATGGATTCTTTGGTGCTGAGTAAGGCTTGAACGCTCAGCAAAGGCCTTCCCACATTCACTACATTTGTAAGGTTTCTCTCCAGTGTGAATTCTCTCATGACCCCAAAGGTGTGAAAGCTGGATAAATGCTTTACCACATTCATTACATTTGTAAGGCTTTTCCCCAGTATGCATTTTCTGATGACTTGCAAGGTTTGAATTTTGACCACAAACCTTGCCACATACATTACATTTATAAGGTTTCTCTCCTGTATGGACTCTCTGATGTCTTGTGAGGTTTGAACACTGGTTAAAGGCTTTGCCACACTCATTACATTTGTAGGGTCTTTGTCCTGAATGAATTCTCTGATGATTGGTGAGATTTGAACTTTTGCTAAAAGTCTTTCCACAGTCATCGCATCTGTATGCTTTTTCTCTGTGTGCTCTACTGTACTGTGTAGGTAACAAAGGGTATTTAAAAAACTTTCTATATTGGCTACAAATGTTTTTGACACTAGAAGGAATTATTTGAAGTGATGAAACTAAGGAACAATTGTCAACAGACTTCTCCACTTGACTACATTCATAAGTTTTCTCCTCAGTCTGAAATCTCTGCAGTTCAGCCAGATGTATCTTTAAGCTTAATCCAATCCTATTTTCAAAACACTTCATATACCTGTTTCCAGTATGGCTTATGTTATTTTTCAGTTTGAACAAATTCCTTATGAGTGGCTTACCATGGATGAAATGCCGGTATGCACTATCACATACAGAAACATTCTTTAAAGAAAAATTAATTGAAGATTTATTATGTTGATGGTCTTTTCTATGAGTGAGATTTCTTCTGTAAGTCAAAGGCATTCCTTGGTAATTTCTTGTATCATATCCCCATTGACTGTCAAACTTATGCATATTTTCCCAGAATTCCATGAGGTCAAAATCCTTGATGTCATGGCTTTTATTTCTTTCCACTATAACCATATTGTATAATTCCTCTTTATTAATTTCTTCCTTTGGTGATAATCCCTTGCCTGTAAATGCATCAGAAATATCCTATACCCATGTGAGCTCTTATCTGTGTTCGCAGTCCTACCCATCTCGATGTTTTCCCCATTTCATGTCACTCTCTGCAGTTGGGGCATCTTTCCCAGGGAGAGCAGGTTCCTATAATTCTCCAACATCACATCCCTGTACAAGGCCTTCTGAGCAGGGTCCAGGCACTCCCACTCCTCTTGGGAGAATTCTATGGCCACATCCTTAAATGTAAACAGTCCCTGGCAAAGTGCCATTCCCTCCTCTTCTTTCTTTGCTCTTCCTCTGGATTTCTTTCTCAGGTAAGATTAGTCCGAGCGCGCCTGTTGCCCCTCAGCATCTGCTTCTAAATCCACTTTGTATCTGAAAATTGCAACTCCACCTTTCTTCTGACTTCCATCTGCTTGAAATTCTGTTTTCCATCCCTTATGCCTGAGTCTTGATTTGTTCTTCAAGGCAAGCTGTGTCTCCTGGAGCCAGAATATAGATGGCTTTTGCATTTTTATCAAATCAGCCAGCCTGTGCCTCTTCAGTGGTGAATTCAATCCACTGACATTTATTGAGAGAATTGATTAGTATGGTGGAGTTCTATTCATCTTATTTTGTGACGTCCATTGTGTAGTTTTATCCTTTGCACCATTGTGGAAGCAGTTTTGACCTTTAGCTTCTGGGTGTTTACTTTGCTGGTGGTCCATTGTGATGGTCAGTGTTGAGAATAGGTCTAAGTAGTTCCTATGGAGCTGGTCTTGCTGTGGCGAATTTCCTCGGTGCTTGTATACCTGTAAAAATTTGATTTCTCCAATTTTGAAGCTTAGTTCAGCAGGATACAAAATACTGGGCTGAAAATTGTTTTGTTTGAGAATGTTGAGTGTAGCTGGCTGTGATCTTCTGGCTTGGAAGTTTTCAGTTGAAAAGTCTGCTGTCATCTTAACGGCTCTGCCTCTGTAGGTCAGTTGGTGCTTACTCCTGGCTGCTTGCAGAATTTTCTCTTTCATCTTGACTTTGGACAAGTTAATTACAGTGTGTCTTGGAGAGGCTCTGTTTGAGTTGAGATGACTTGGGGTTTGACATCCATCTGAAAGGAGTGTTTCAGGGTCTTACTTAATATAACTTGGGAAGTTTTTCATTTACAATAGTCTCTATTAGGGCTTGCCGTCCTTTGGGACAATCTTTTACCCTTCAGGAATCCCTATTATTCATATATTTGAATACTTCTTGTAGTCTCATGTTCTCTAAGTGCTTGTTCTGCTTTCTACCTCTTCTTTTCTGCCTCTTTAACTACCTGGGTTGAAAACTTTATACTCTAGCTCCGAAGTCCTTTCTTCTCCATGGTCTAACTTATTTTTGATATTTTTCTACTGCGTGTTTACATTCCATGATTGTCTCCTTCATTTCCTTAAGCTCTGCCTCATGCTTTCTATATTCTACATATCTTTCATCTGACTTTTGGTTCTCTCTTTCCATTTTCTCATCCATTCCTTTTATTGTCTTTATCATCCATATTTTAAATTTCCTTTATGTCAAGTCCATTAATTCTTTATAGGTGGAGTCTTCTGCAGTAGCTGCCTCATGGTCCCTTTGGGGAGTTCCTCTGTTTTGGTTTTTCATGATGCTTGAATTTTTCTGTTGATTCCTCCTCATGTGTTCTTTTTTCTTGCTCACCTCCTTGTCTTCCCTTGTCCTGCTCACTGTCTCTTTAGTTTCAAACAGAAGTCCTTGCTCTTGATGGCAGTATGTTGCAAGGTGTTGCTAGAACACCAGGTGATGCTATGGGTTTTTTTTAGGAGACAGAGAGCAGAGAGCACAGCCAGCAACCTCTATGGTCCATATTCCAAAATTAGTTGTCTTTGGTGATCACCTGATTGTTTCCTCAGAATTCAGACCCTGTCAGGTTGGTATAGTAAAGCTCAGAAAAATCCTTCAGGGGCAGGGCTCACAGTGCCCTCTTACTCTCGTTCCTCTGGGAGTGTGGGAGTCCCTCAGCCTGTCCCATGAGGGGAGTTCTGATCCTAGAAGGTGGAATTAAGACAGCTGTGCTTTAGGCCCCTGCTAAGACCTTCTCATGTCCTCTCCACAATGGCAGCCTCCTGCCCTCTGAGACCTTCTTAGTATGGCTGTCTTGCCAGCCACCAAACCTATGGGAAATCCACTCCAACTGGCATTGAAATCAGGTTGCTGTATACTGTTTGAGTCCGCCCACCCTTCCAAGTTTTCCACTAAATTTGCAACTTCCCCCAACAACTGAAAACTTCAGAAAGGCCTCCTCCCATCCTGGAGCTCTGTGGGGGTCCAGGTGTTACAGAAATTTTGGAAAGTAGGGAAAAATAGAACTGAGAAACTAATCCCAGCTGGTTGCAATCACTTGCCTAATTCGTCAGATTTCCCCCACTCTGGATCATACACTGTACTCTGATCATCACCTCCTCACTGTTCTCCCTGAGCTATGACTCTGGGTAAGGTCCCTGTGCCAGGTGTGTCTGGGTTCTCTATTTTTCCCCAGTGGTTGGAGGAGAGCTCAGCTGAACTATTCTTCTAGTTCAATGTCTTGCTCCATCCCCACCGCCACCAAGCTATTTTTAGAGACAGTGTCTCACTCAGGCTGAGGCTGGTCTCAAACTCAAGATCCATCCTTTCTAACAAGTTAGAGTGCCATATGGCATTTTATTTTGTTTATTTACTTTTTGTTGTTGAGACAGAGACTTAAGCTATCACCCTGGGTAGAGTGCCATGGCATCACAGCTCACAGTAACCTCCAACTTCTGGGCTCAAGCAATTCTCCTGCCTGCACCTCCCAAATAGCTAGGACTACAGGTGCCCACCACAACACCTGGCTATTTTTTTTTTTTTTGGTTGTAGCCATCATTGCTGTTTGGTGGGCCTGGGCTGGATTCGAACCCACCAGCTCAGGTGTATGTTGCTGGTACCTTAGCTGCTTGAGCCACGGGCACCGAGCCCCACATAGCATTTTAAATCATGATGTTTCCAATGTTTCTAGTGTTTTACAGGCAACAGAAGTATTATTTTGTTAGGGCTGCATGACAAAATACCAGAGATTGATGGCTTAAACAACAGACATTTATTTTCTCATAGTTCCAGAAGCTGGAAGTCTGAGAGCAAAGTCTGGCAGGGCTGTCTCTCCCTGAGGCCACTCTCTCCAGCTTGCAGATGGTTCTCTCTCTGTGTCATCATTTGACCATCTTGTGTCTTGATCTCCTCTTCTCACAAGGACATGGGTCACATTGGCTTGGGCACCCACATGTGACGTCATTTTAACTTAGTTACCTAGTTAGAGGCCCTCTCTCCAAAAGCAGTCACATTCAGAGGTCCTGCTAGGAGGCAGTCAGGATGTCAATATATGAAGTTTAGGAGACACAATTTGGCCTGTAACTTGACGTATCTCTAGATCCAGCCGATCTTAAAGACCCACAAGGATTCTTTTATAGATTGGGAGAGAGGGTCCCTATGGTGGCAGCACCATTTTTTGTCTTACTTTTTTTTTTTTTTTTTTTGGATTATAAAAAGCACAAGTTTGTGTTACAGAAATTTTGGAAAGTAGGGAAAAATAGAACTGAGAAAAAGTTCATCAGTATCTGATACCCAGAGGTGAACACTCCCACGTTCTGACATGTGCCATCCCGTTCCTTAGACACACACATACACACACCATGTACACACCTATACAGACATGTGCACACACACCTTTCATAGGATCATGCTATGCATAACTCACATTCTACCCTTTTTTCTTCTCAGCTCTGTGAACCAGATTTGAGTGACTCAGACCCTCCTGCTGCTTACAAGTCTGAGATCCATAGTATGTCTCCTAATTCATATTTATATTGCTTCCAACTTAACAATGTCATAGGTAACCCCGAGGCCAGCTTCTCTGAAGTACACTCCTATCTATAGCACTCCCCAGATTTCAACACCTTCCTTCTAAAGCTCTCTGCTTCCCTCACCACCCAGGAAAATGGACTGGACTACGAAGCCTGCCTGGTCGCTCAGTCCGATGCCCTGGTTGATGCTTTAACTTGGCAGAAAGCCAAGCTGCTCACCAAGGTCACAAAGGAGAGGGAACATAAACTGAAGGTGGGTACCTGGGGACTGGTGTACTTACTGTCTGTCATGTCCTCCTCACTCAGCAGGCACTGGGTGCCAATGAGTGAATGAATGAATGAACGAATGAGTCAAGGAAAGCTGCACTGTCAGCTTGGTGTGGCTTGGCAGAGGCCATTAAATGCCTGTGCCCTGTCTCCAAAGTGGATTCAGAGGCTCTGTGTCTTGCTGGCTTCAAGTCAGAAGCCCACCTTGGACCTCTCTTGTTCTCATCTTGTGTGTCAGAAGTGACCAATGACGGTAACTTTGAACAAGCCTCTGGCTGTGTCCCCTTCTTTAAGTTCTTCCTGGCATCTCCTGCACACATTAGTAGGCTATAGAAATAGGCAGCCAGTTTCCATGAAAGGAGGCACCGTTCTCCCCGTAGGTCACATAGAGCTCTTGGTGCAGTACGGGCTGTGACTGTCTGATTTTATGAAGGGCTGCCCTTGTCTGAGGGGCTCCATCTGTGCCAGAGACAGTTTCTAACCAAATCAGAAACTGTTGCTTCCAAGGAAGGCAGGGATGAGTGTTAGAGGTGATCCATGGTTTCTCAAGGCAGTGGCTGAGTTCACTGAGTTAGCCGTTTACTGCAGTACCAGTTGCCAGTGGTAAGGAGTTTCAGATTATGCTCTTTCTGTGCGTTAGTGTCCAGACTTTGGTATGTGTGCCATGTTGGACATTGGGGCCCCATTTGTAGGGAAGTGAGTCCATTTATTCCCCAGTGAGAAGCCCAGGCAGCTCAGGAGCAGAGCCAAGAGAGGAGTGGGTGTGAGTGGCCAGGCCAGTGTTGCCTCTTGCAGGCCCATTTGTTTGGCTCTTGTCATGGCCTCGCTGCTCTACCCTCCATGAAACATTTGCTTAAAGAGTGTCCCCACTGCAGACGGTCTGGGACCAGATCAACCACTGCACGCTGAAGCTGCGCCAGGCCACCGGGCTGATGGAGTACTGCCTGGAGGGGATCAAGGAGGACGACCCAGCTGGCTTCCTGCTGGTGAGCCTGCCCCTGGTGGCCGGGCTTCCTCCCACTCCACTGCCACTCCCCAAACGAGCCCAAGTTTTAGGCAAGATCCTTCCATGGCATGTTGTTAAGGGGAGTCTCCTTTGCTCAGCAATGCCCGCAGACCTAGGGCTCTGTCCTGTGCTTTGACTTGCACAAGCTGTGACCCTAACTTTGCATCCTCCATTAACCAAGTAGATGAAGTGGCATAATCTCCAGCCCCAAAATGCCATCCTGCAATATTTTTCCCACACGTGGAAAAGGACCATCTTTCCCAAACAAGCCAGAGAAATTGCTCAAGGAGAAGCTGGTTAGCACAATGCACACAGTCCATGTGCAGAGTCCTGCAGGCTGGCTACCTGCAGACGGTGCAGTCTCCTTGGGCCCATCTCTCCAGCATCTGGGCTAACTCAGTGTCATGAGAGTCTCTCAGGAACATGGCAGTGATTCAGCCTCTGTCTGTGGAGAAAATGATGTGTCTTTCCCCTTGGTAGTTCCCCAAGAAGAGTACATGGGATCGTGGCTCTACAGGGCACATGCAGATGTGCAGACAAGCAGGACTTGTCAGCAAAGGAGAGCGGAGCCATGGGTGCCAGAAGAACTAGGCTGAGGAACTCCAGGCATGGGGTGTGCTTTCTTCAGACACTGTTTCTTCAGCAAACAACTAATATGTTTCACTTTGCACAGTACTTGATCTAGCAAAACCAATAGAATGAAGGATGCTTTTGTATATTAAAAGAAGTATTATGTATTTCAGGTTTTGGCTGAATGTCTTTAAATAGCAAGTGTGTCTGTTCATTTTACGTGATTGCCCTTTTAAACTATGATCAAAAAAAAAAAACAATGCATTTTTATATGGCCAGTGTCACATGAGCAGTGTCAGTTAATCTCTGCTATGCCTTCTAAGCACATGCTTGGCACAGCCCCTTCCACCCCTGAGCCCCACAGAGACAAAGCCCCCACCTTTATCCACTGTGGGCTGCACACTTATTCCTTTGTACATTGAAACCCTAAACTCTCTGTTCCCCTTCAAGATCTCAGATGCTTTGATCAAGCGTGTCCAGGTGTCCCAGGAGCAGTGGATCAAAGGCACCTTGGAGCCAAAAGTGTCAGCGGAGTTTGACCTGACTGGACAGTGAGCCACTGCTGCAGGCCATCCATCAGCTGGACTTCCTCCAGATGAAATGTAGGGGTGAGCCGCAGTCGGCCCCAGCTCAGTCAGTCCTTTTCTTGTAAGAGAGTCTTGCTCAGTCACCCAGGGTAGAGTGCAAACTTCTCAAACTCCCGGCTCAAGCAATCCTCCTGCCTCAGCCTCCTGAACAACTGGGACATACGTACACTACACCTGGCTAATTAAAAAAATTGTTTTAGAAATGGGGTCTCACTATGTTGCTCAGGCTGGTTTCTAATTCCTGGCCTCAAGCAATCCTCCTGCTGTGAGCCACGGGCTTCCAGCCCAGTCAGTGCTTCTTCCGAAAGAGGCACCTAGTCTGCGGGCACAGCTTGGTGCCACTGAGAGACTCGTGATGCAAGGAGGGTAGGGAATCCAAGCCGTAGGCCTGAGTTCAAGGCCCTATTCTGCCCTACTAGCTTTGTTAGCTGGGGCGGAAAACAGCCAGTCTGAGCCTGAGCCTTCCCATTTGGAAAATGAGTCACTGTTCACTCAGCAATGCTTGTGGGACACCCACTGCATGCCAGGCACTGTCCTAGGTGCTCAGGATGAAGCAGTGAACAAATTGACAAACTTGAGGTGGGGGCGGGGGTGTGTGTGCAAAGGCAAAAGTGCTGAGGCAAGAATGTGTTTCTGTGTTCCAAGAAGAGCAAAGAGGTGAGAGGCGAGAGCAGAGGGAGCCAGATGGAGGTTCAGGGAGTCAGGACTAAGGGTTAAGTAAAGTTTGTGTAATCTGCCCCATTACCAAGCTAGCAAGTGAAAGTCAGAACCAGAGTCCTATTCTACACTTTGCCTCTCCAGAGGTGCCAAGGGGACATTCGGGAAGGGAAATGAAAGGTGTTTGGCTTTTTGAGGACTAGGGGCCACATCTGTGGGATCTGTGACTCAGAGTGTCCTCACCTGCAGAACATGTAGCCATTTTTAAAATGAGGAGAAAACAAGTCTCTTGCACGTTCCCACGTGGCTCGCACCTCGGGTGAGATTTGGAAACACTGCCTGGCCTAGTTGTGAATAATACTCTGTGCCCAGGAGCATGGGGGCTGGCAGAGAGTGGTAGCCTCAGTGGAAGGGAGAGGTCACCCCAGAAATTGAGGGTGCAGAGGGAGGAGGCTCCACACTCCAGATGCTGCTTCTTAGTGGACAGGGTTGCAGGGTTCAGAAAGGCGATGAGAGAGTGGGACAGCAGAGCCCAGGGGACAGAGAGGACTTCCACAATCTGGTCACCAAGGGCCAGGGGTAAGGCTGCTCTCAGCCAGCCCTGGGCATGAAATCTCTGCCCATGTCTGTGATCAAGGCAGAGATTTCACCTAACTAAACTGTCCATTAAAACCCAGAAGATAATGCCAAGCAGGGCACTACATAAAACTACATATAAAAATATGTAGTTTTTAGAAACCAATCCTGCAATTTTCCCTTTAAAAAAAGTTCAGAGTGGACTATATCTATTTCTAAAGTGTCTTGAGCCTAAATAGAGATAGGTTTCTTAAATTCTTCCACTCTCATCTTGAGAGAAACGTATGACGCCACTCATTCAGATTCTTTTTTTTTTTTTTTATTGTTGGGGATTCATTGAGGGTACAATAAGCCAGTTACACTGATTGCAATTGTTAGGTAAAGTCCCTCTTGCAATCATGTCTTGCCCCCATAAAGTGTGACACACACTAAGGCCCCACCCTCCTCCCTCCATCCCTCTTTCTGCTTCCCCGCCCCATAAACTTAATTGTCATTAATTGTCCTCATATCAAGATTGAGTACATAGGATTCATGCTTCTCCATTTTTGTGATGCTTTACTAAGAATAATGTCTTCCACTTCCATCCAGGTTAATATGAAGGATGTAAAGTCTCCATTTTTTTTAATAGCTGAATAGTATTCCATGGTATACATATACCACAGCTTGTTAATCCATTCCTGGGTTGGTGGGCATTTAGGCTGTTTCCACATTTTGGCAATGGTAAATTGAGCTGCAATAAACAGTCTAGTACAAGTGTCCTTATGATAAAAGGATTTCTTTCCTTCTGGGTAGATGCCCAGTAATGGGATTGCAGGATTGAATGGGAGGTCTAGGTTGAGTGCTTTGAGGTTTCTCCATACTTCCTTCCAGAAAGGTTGTACTAGTTTGCAGTCCCACCAGCAGTGTAAAAGTGTTCCCTTCTCTCCACATCCACGCCAGCATCTGCAGTTTTGAGGTTTTGTGATGTGGGCCATTCTCACTGGGGTTAGATGATATCTCAGGATTGTTTTGATTTGCATTTCTCTAATATATAGAGATGATGAACATTTTTTCATATGTTTGTTAGCCATTCATCTGTCATCTTTAGAGAAAGTTCTATTCATGTCTCTTGCCCTTTGATATAAGGGATTGTTGGCTTTTTTCATGTGGATTAATTTGAGTTCTCTATAGATCCTGGTTATCAAGCTTTTGTCTGACTGAAAATATGCAAATATCCTTTCCCATTGTGTAGGTTGTCTCTTTGCTTTGGTTATTGTGTCCTTAGCTGTACAGAAGCTTTTCAGTTTAATGAAGTCCCATTTGTTTATTTTTGTTGTTGTTGCAATTGCCATGGCAGTCTTCTTCATGAAGTCTTCCCCCAGGCCAATATCTTCCAGTGTTTTTCCTATGCTTTCTTTGAGGATTTTTATTGTTTCATGCCTTAAATTTAAGTCCTTTATCCATCTTGAATCAATTTTTGTGAGTGGGGAAAGGTGTGGGTCCAGTTTCAGTCTTTTACATGTAGACATCCAGTATTCCCAACACCATTTATTGAATAGGGAGTCTTTCCCCCAAGGTAAGTTCTTGTTTGGTTTATCGAAGATTAGGTGGTTGTAAGATGTTAGTTTCATTTCTTGGTTTTCAATTCAATTCCAAGTGTCTATGTCTCTGTTTTTGTGCCAGTACCATGCTGTCTTGACCACTATGGCTTTGTAGTACAGACTAAAATCTGGTATGCTGATGCCCCCAGCTTTATTTTTGTTACTAAGAACTGCCTTAGCTATACGGGGTTTTTTCCGGTTCCATACAAAACGCAGAATCATTTTTTCCACATCTTGAAAGTACGATGTAGGTACTTTGATAGGAATGGCATTGAATAGCTAGATAGCTTTGGGAAGTATAGACATTTTAACAATGTTGATTCTTCCCATCCATGAGCATGGTATGTTCTTCCATTTGTTAATATCCTCTGCTATTTCCTTTCTGAGGATTTCATAGTTTTCTTTATAGAGGTCCTTCACCTCCTTCGTTAGGTATATTCCTAGGTATTTCATTTTCTTTGAAACTATGGTGAAGGGAGTTGTGTCCTTAATTAGCTTCTCATCTTGACTGTTATTGGTGTATACAAAGGCTACTCACTTGTGGACATTGATTTTATATCCTGAAACATTACTGTATTTTTTGATGACTTCTAGGAGTCTTGTGGTTGAGTCTTTGGGGTTCTCTAAGTATAAGATCATGTCGTCAGCAAAGAGGGAGAGTTTGACCTCCTCTGCTCCCATTTGGATTCCCTTTATTTCCTTGTCTTGCCTAATTGTATTGGCTAGAACTTCCAGCACTACGTTGAATAGTAAAGGTGACAGAGGACAACCTTGTCTGGTTCCAGTTCTAAGAGGAAAAGCTTTCAGTTTTACTCCATTCAGTAAAATATTGGCTGTGGGTTTGTCATAGATAGCTTCAATCAGTTTTAGAAATGTGCCACCTATGCCTATACTCTTCAGTGTTCTAATTAGAAAAGGATGCTGGATTTTATCAAATGCTTTTTCTGCATCTATTGAGAGGATCATGTGATCTTTATTTTTGCCTCTGTTAATATGGTGGATAACGTTTATAGACTTGCGTATGTTAAACCAGCCTTGCATCCCTGGGATGAAGCCTACTTGATCATGATGAATGACTTTTTTGATGATAAGCTGTAATCTATTGGCTAGGATTTTGTTGAGAATTTTTGCGTCTATGTTCATGAGTGAGATTGGTCTGAAATTCTCCTTTTTGTTTGGGTCTTTTCCTGGTTTTGGTATCAGGGTGATGTTTGCTTCATAGAATGTGTTGGGGAAGATTCCTTCTTCCTCAGTTTTTTTGGAATAATTTCTGCAGTATAGGAATAAGCTCTTCCTTGAAGGTTTGATAGAATTCTGGAGTGAAGCCATCTGGACCAGGGCATTTTTTAGTTGGAAGCTTTTTTATTGTTTCTTTGATCTCAGTGCTTGAAATTGGTCTGTTCAGGAGGTCTGTTTCATCCTGGCTAAGTCTAGGGAGAGGGTGTGATTCCAAATATTGATCCATTTCCTTCACATTGTCAAATTTCTGGGCATAGAGTTTCTGGTAGTATTCAGAGATGATCTCTTGTATCTCTGTGGGATCAGTTGTCATTTCCCCTTTATCGTTTCTGATTGAGGTTATTAGAGATTTTACTTTTCTATTTCTAGTTAGTCTGGCTAATGGTTTATCTATTTTATTTATTTTTTCAAAAAACCAACTCCTTGTTTCATTAATTTTCTGAATGATTCTTTTGTTTTCAATTTCATTGATCTCTGATTTGATTTTGGGTATTTCTTTTCTTCTACTGAGTTTAGGCTTAGATTGTTCTTCTTTTTCCAATTCCATAAGATCTTTTGTGAGATTGTTGATGTGCTCTCTTTCTGTTTTTTGAATGTAGGCATCTAAAGCGATGAATTTTCCTCTCAAAACTGCTTTTGCAGTATCCCACAGGTTTTGGTAGCTTGTGTCTTCATTGTTGTTATGCTCAAGGAAGTTAATGATTTCCTGTTTTATTTCTTCCTTCACCCATCTGTTATTCAACAGAAGATTGTTTAATTTCCATGCCTTTGGGTGGGCTTGAGCATTTTTGTTAGAGTTGAGTTCCACCTTTAGTGCCTTATGGTCTGAAAAGATACAAGGTAATATTTCAATTCTTTTGATTCTGTTGATATTTGTTTTGTGTCCCAGGATATGATCAATTTTGGAGAATGTTCCATGGGGTGATGAGAAGAATCTATATTCTTTATCTTTGGGGTGGAGTGTTCTGTATGCATCCATCAAGCATAGTTGTTCTAGGGTCTCATTTAAATCTCTTACATCTTTGTTTAATTTCTGTTTAGAGAATCTGTCCAGCTCTGTAAGAGGTGTGTTAAAGTCCCCTGTTATGATGGTATTATCAGATATCATATTGCTCAGACTGAGTAAGGTCTGCTTCAAGAATCTGGGAGCATTTAAATTGGGTGCATAAATATTTAGAATGGAAATATCTTCTTGTTGTAGTTTTCCCTTGACCAATATAAAGTGACCATCTTTGTCTTTTTTGACTTTAGTTGCTTTAAATCCACATGTATCTGAAAATAAGATTGCAACTCCTCTTTTCTTCTGAATTCCGTTTGCATGAAAAATTGTCTTCCAACCCTTGACTTGGAGCTTTAATTTGTCTTTTGAAGCCAGGTGTGTTTCTTGCAGACAGCAAATGGATGGCTTGTGTTTTTTAATCCAGTCAGCCAATCTATGTCTCTTCAGTGGGGAATTCAAGCCATTAACATTTATTGAGATAATTGATAAGTGTGGTAGTATTCTATTCGTCTTATTTGGTGAGAGTCCATTGCTTAGTTTTATCTTTTGCATCAGTGTGGAGGCTAGGTTTTGTCCTTTGATTTCTGAGTTCTTACTTTGCTGCTGATCCATTGTGGTGGTCAGTGTGCAGAACAGGTTGAAGTATTTCCTGTAGAGCTGGTCTTGTTGTGGCGAATTTCCTCAATGTTTGTATAGCCGTAAATGATTTGATTTCTCCGTCAATTTTGAAGCTTAGCTTAGCAGGGTACAGAATTCTGGGCTGAAAATTGTTCTGTTTAAGTAGATTAAAGGTAGATGACCATTGTCTTCTTGCTTGGAAAGTTTCATTAGAGAAGTCTGAGGTCACTCTGATGGATTTGCCCCTGTAGGTCAACTGGCACTTACTCCTGGCAGCTTGCAGAATCTTTTCTTTTGTCTTGACTTTGGACAGGTTCATCACAATGTGTCTTGGAGAAGCTCGGTTAGAGTTGAGGCGACCTGGGGTCCGATATCCCTCTGAAAGCAGTGTGTCAGACTCTTTGGTGATGTTTGGGAAATTTTCTTTTATAATATTCTCTAGTATGGCTTCCATTCCTCTGGGGCATTCTTCTTCCCCTTCTGGAATTCCTATAACTCGTATGTTGGAACGCTTCATAAAGTCCCATAATTCTGACAGTGAACGTTCTGCTTTCTCTCTCTTCTTTTCTGCCTCTTTTACTGTCTGAGTTATCTCAAGAACTTTGTCTTCTACCTCTGAAATTCTTTCTTCTGCATGGTCTAACCTGTTGCTGATACTTTCCATTGTATCTTTAAGTTCCCTAATTGACTGTTTCAGTTCCTTCAGGTCTGCTATATCCTTTTTATATTCTTCATATTGTTCATCTCTTATTTGATTTTGTTTTTGGATTTCCTTTTCATTATTTTCCACTTTATTAGCAATTTCCTTCATTGTTTCCATCATTTCTTTCATTGTTTTCAACATGTGTATTCTAAATTCCCTTTCTGTCATTCCTAACATTTCTATACTGGTGGAATCATCTGCAGTAGCTACCTCATGGTCCCTTGGTGGGGTTGTTCTAGACTGGTTCTTCATGTTGCCTGGAGTTTTCTGCTGATTCTTCCTCATGAGTGATTTCTTTTATCTGTTTCCTTGCCCTAATTTTCCTTTCACTTCCTCTTGCTCTTTAAGTTCTTGTGCCTGTGGACTAAGGGTTACAGGACCAGAAGGGTGAGAAGGTTGAAGAGCAAAAAAAGGGGATGAAAGAAAGGAGGACCGAGTGATAAGAAAAAAAGAAAGATAGAGAAAGGAGAGGGGGTGGTTATAAGGAATATTGACAAAAAGAAGAGAGGCACAGAAAGAGGGAGACAGGGCAATATAGGTGTACAGTAGGGTACTTTGACACAACTTTAAAAAACCCCACCTTCTGGGGGTACCCAGTTGCGTGGTTCCCTTGAGGTCAGCAGCTCTTTGCTAACCTGATCAGACACAGTACCCCACCTCCACCAAGTAGAGAGGAAAGACAAAAATGCTATAAATCAAACCAAAAGAAGCAAACAGAAAACTTTACGGGGATTAAATTGGGTGAAAAACCAAATTATATCGGTAGAAACACTAGCAAAAATGAAGTTGAAGTTATTAAAAAAGGCAGCAATGGGAAATTATAATTAAACTAGAAAAATTGAGAAAGAAAAAGGAATCTGTGTGGAAAAGATTGAAATTAAAAAAACAAAAGAACATCAGCAACGTCAAAATAAACAAACAAAAAAAAAACCAAACCAAAAAAAAAAGAAAAAAATACACAACCAAAAACAAAGCAGTTTGTATATGTTATTGAATATTGTCTGGGCAACACGTGGTCTTCTGGGGTATGAGATGTTAGTCACAGTTCTGATACGACTCGAGGCTGCTGATTTCTCAAACCCCAGCAGGTAGACACCCAAAATCTCTCTTCAGCCTACTTAAAAGGCACTTTGAACTTGTAAACTTGCTGAGCAGAAGCTTTCCCAGCTTTCTCGCTGGAATCACTGCTGAAGTGGCTGTCCACTTACCCAGTGTGCCAAAACCGGTCTAACTCTGCCCCTGAGGGTTAGGGCTGCAAGGCGGCTCAAACCCCACCCTTAGGCTACTTGGTTGCTGGGTTACCAGCTCCCACCCGTTTCTAGCTCTGCGACCCTGAGGGCGGAGCTTGCCGGGGCAGATCACTGACAATGGATCCGTGTGACCCACCGCCAAACACTATTAGCTCCGTCTGGCTCAGCGGCTCAGACTGGGGCCCTAGACAACGGCCAAAGTTCTCCGCACTCCCGCTCAGGCCTTCCCCAAGGCAGTTCAACTCAGTGCCAAGTCCAAGAACATCAAAACAGTTCACAGGTAAGGCCTTTCTGGTTTGCAGTCTTGCTGCTACTGAACTTACAGTTGTGGGCGGGTTTAGACGGATTGAACACACGCGACCACTTGCCGGTTTTCCACTGTTTTAGTCCTCCTCTTGGGGTCCAGAAGTCTCTCGCTGACTCCCTGTATCTTCATAGGAGTGATGATAGGCAGTTCCCACCAGCCAGAGATGCCTGGAGTCCTATCTCCCCAGACTCACGGTGCCCAGATGCAAGGAAGCTGTTACTCGGCTGCCATCTTGCTCCGCCTCCAGCTCATTCAGATTCTTAATTCTTCTGGTTGACCGTCTAGTACTCTAGGACTGCTTCCCTTGCCCAGGTCAGGTCATTTGACCTTTTAAATGCTCCCAGCCAAAGGTTTAAGTTTACCTGCTCCCCTGCCCAGTCCTGGGTGCCAGCCATGGCCTGGCCCTTACTATGTCCATGTTGGCTCATGCTGTGCCTTGGAGGTGCCTGTTCCTCACAAGTCTCAGTGGGCAGATGGAATGAGAGCCAACTGCATTATAGGCTTGTCTGCCCTGGGCCCTCTGAGATCCTAGGATACCCTCTCCAGTTGAGAAGTTCAGGGTCCCCTGTGCTTGCCCCCACCCCCTGCTCACCTGCAGACTGACTCCTGTATGGTGGAGAGTGACCAAAGGGCAGCCAGGGAAGGAATTCAGCCTTAGGATCCTCTGGGCCCCAGGAGCCCCTGGGGTGGGAGTGGTGCAGGGGGACAGAGCTGGGCCCCTCTGAAGGCATCGTATGCTAACCTGTGTGGGCCCCTATCACAGTGCCACCCGTGCCCCTGCTGCAGCTGGAGATGTGCTGTACCCGCAATAACAGTGTCACGCTGGCCTGGAGGATACCTCCCTTCACCCACAGCCCTGTGGATGGCTATATCCTAGAGCTGGACGATGGCGCTGGGGGGCAGTTCCGGGTAAGGTCCTGCTGCTTTTTTGTTGGGGTGGGGCCTGTACCAGCTGGGTAGCTGCCCACAGCCCTGCTGCCAGCCGGAGGGGCACTGACCACAAGAACCGACAATACTGGTTGGCCCGGGCTCACAGGAGCGGGAGCCTCCCTCCTGAGCACAGGGTCCAGGCCCAGGGCCTGCAGGCAGAACGGTCTGCAAGTAGAGGGGTCTGCCACAGGGAGTGTCAGGATGATTTTCCTGGGAGGACAGATGCAGGCCCTGTCAGTACATCACCTGCATGTACCTCCTTCCTCGCTGACCCCTGGTTCCCCACACAGAGCACCCATTCCCTTGACAGATCTCCCCTTGCCTTGTCTGGGTCACAAATTATTTCACCTGTGTTGGTCTTGTCTGGGGAGGCATACGTTTCTGGAGCAGGGGAGGCAGTCCTGGCCCTCCTATACCTGGCAAGGTGCTGGCCTGAAGAAGATGCTTGATAAATGACTGTTGGGACGTCATTCTACATCCGTGTCCCCATTGAGGGAACTTAGCCAGAAATGCATGTTCTACGCCCCCATCTGCTGGAAACCCTGAGACAGCCCCAGACCCCCAGATCCCAGACCCAAGACCCCAGATCCCTAGCAGAGCACTGCAGTGATATTTCACTCAGTGGAGGTCAGGCTGATACGAGCATCAGGGAGCACAACCTCTGGGCCTCCTCACACCACCTCCTTTTCTGCCCTGAGAAGACAAACGACTCAGAGAGCAAACCACTGCAATCATAGCAATCCTTGCATTTCTTCTCTCAGGGAGTTGCATGTACTTAGCAAACCTCGCTGAGATGGATTTATGCATGTGTACTTTCATGTTTGTTTGAAAAATACAAGAATGTAAGCATTGGGGACATAACTGTAGCCCTTCCTTGGGAATGACTGAGTTCCACGTGACTATGGGCTTTGAGGGACGTGACAGGAGGTAGCTTGAGCCAGGAGACAGGTCAGCGACTGGGTGTGGACCCCTGTCACTCCTGTTGAGCAAATAAGCTGGGAATGAAAGAGGTCCTTCGCCAGAAACCAAGAGGAAAACCCATGTTTTTTAAAATGGGAAGAAAAAGAGACCGAAAGTGTTAAAAGAGGCAGCCACAGGACTCAAAGATGGTCCCTTGTCTTTGAGATACGACTGCTAACACAAACTAGACCCAAGGACTGGGGTTGATGAGGAATAGCATCGCTTAGTGGGAAAAGCAGGGGCTTTGAATGAGGCCAGACCTGGATTTGAACGTTGGCTCCTAAACATATTAACTGCAGTTATAGGCAAGTTCCCTGTCCTTCTCTGAGTCTCCTTGTGTGTAAAACAAGGAAAGTAACAACCATCTCCTGGGTTTCTGTGAAGATTAAAATACCTTATGCAATACCTGGATTTATGCATGTGGGAGTGACTAAGAAGTGAAGAGCCACCCCCTAGACGAACAGGCAGGAAAGAAGTTTCAGACCAACTAAGCAGAATGGAATGACATATAGGACAAGGGTAAGTTTGCAGAGAGGAGGAAGCAAAGTAAATCCCAAGAAAAGGATCATTGGGGTGCACAAATGTCTCTTCCTCTGGGGAGACTGGGAAAATAGCAGATTCAGGAGGGCCAAGGAGTGGGAGGTGCTAACCTCAGAGTGGGAGAAGAAACAGACATTCCCCAGGGGTCCAGAGTCTTGTCTGAGAGGGTTGACCTCAGCAGAGGCAGGATGTTCTAGTTGGCTCCAGCCCCCTCCTCCAGTCTCACGGGCAGAGGGCCAGGCAGCCCACAGGAAGGTGTTAGTGCTCGCCTTGGTCACGACCTGTGACCCGGGCGCAACTGGTTGTTATTTTCTTTATTCATTAAGTTCTATTAGGGCAATAATACTTATCTTAATTTTCTAATTTTTTTTAATTAAAAACAATTTTTTTAGAGGCAAGTTTTCACTATGCTGCCCTGGCTCACCTTGAACCCCTGTGCTCAGAGGATCCTCCCGCCTCCACCTCCCAAGTCCCAAGTAGCTGGGACTGCCCATGAGCAATGGCACCTTAATGTCCCTGTGTTTCCAGAGATTGTTTCCTAGGAGGAATTTTCCAATGCTGGAGGAGGCTGATGAGCAGCCTGGTTCTCTTTCAGGAAGTGTATGTGGGCAAGGAGACGCTGTGCACCATTGATGGGCTCCACTTTAATAGCACCTACAACGCCCGGGTCAAGGCTTTCAACTCCTCTGGTGTCGGGCCCTACAGTAAAACGGTCGTCCTGCAGACGTCTGATGGTGAGCACCGGGGGCCTTCAGTGGGAGGAAGAGATGCACCATTTTATCCAACTCGACACACCTGCAGCGGCCCTGATGACCGGGGGTACTGGGCGCAGCTATGTTCTCCGTACTGGGCCATTCTGGGGCCTTGGGTGAACCCTCAGGCCCAACCCCCTTTCATCCATGGGTGGGGGACAGGATCAGCTGCTTTGATGGAAGAGGGAGGGAATGGAGGGAAGGAGGGGCTGGAAAGGGTGCACCCACCCATCCGGAGTCTGCACACCCAGCTCACTGCCCACAAGCCTTGAAAGAAACTTTTCTTTCCTCGCATTGTTGGACCTGGAACAGGGGACTAAATGTGGTTAGCACAGGCAGGCTCCCTCTCCCACGGGAACATGTCCCTGGGGTACCCAGGGCCGGAGTCAGGCCTGACAGTTTATGCATCTGTCTGCATCCTCTCCAGGTATAGGAAACAACAGCACGTCAGTGTTGGGTGGAATTTTGATCGTCTGAGTCTTTAGTGAGAAGTGACGGTGGCATAAAAGCCACGTTCCAGAGACAGTCCTGCTCCACAGGCACTGCCCAGGAGTGGCCCCTCTCACATTTCATTCATAGTTTCCCACTCCCACCAGCCCCAAGGTCAGCACTAGTCCTGTGCTTGTCCACAGGCCCCTGACTGACCCCACTGGACAGCTTCCGGGGGTGGGGAGGAGGAGGAGGAGCAGCAGTGGTGGTGTGGAAGGGCACAGCTCTTCTGACATGGCATGGCCCACAGTCTTTGTGTACACTCTGAAGAAGAGCTCATCTGCTCTCTGACCCCAGCACCCCCAGCCCAAGGGGGGGGTCCTCGCTTTGTATGTTATGCTCACAATTTCAGAGTAAGGGCCTCACTTCCCACAGACTGAGGGGTTTGGAAAATAGAAGGGGACACCACCTGATGGGTTGCAGAACAGAGAATTGAGCTCTGTGACCTCGGCCACATCCCACCTATGAGGTGGGCCATCTACATCTATGTCACATGATCTCCAGCCCCGGAGAAACATTCAGAAGGGTGTTAGAGACTCAGCCCCTGTGTAAGGCATCTCAATTTGGGGTTGAACCCCAAGGAACCCTTGTTCCTTGGCAAGGCTGGGTTCATGGGACTGGGAACTTGGATATAGCAGGGTGCACAAGTGTGTTTGTATGTGTGTGCATGCATGTGTGTGTGTGTGAAGTGGATGGCAGTTATACAGGGAAGATAGTTTGATGCTGGGTGCTATTCTCTAATAGAGCTGAGTTGAGTCCAGGCCTCTGAGCCCAGTAGAGACAGCTAGCAAATTCCACTGCCTGACCCTGCTCCTCTCACCCCATGTCCTTTTCAGTGGCCTGGTTTACATTTGACCCCAACTCTGGGCACCGGGACATCATATTATCCGATGACAACCAAACAGCCACCTGCAGCAGCTATGATGACTGGGTAGTGTTGGGCACGGCCGCGTTCTCCAAGGGTGTGCACTACTGGGAGCTGCATGTGGACCCCTACAACAGCCATCCAGGTCTCGCCTTCGGGGTGGCCAGGGCCAGTGTGGTCAAAGACATGATGCTGGGCAAGGACGACAAGGTCTGGGCCATGTACGTGGACAACAACCGAAGCTGGTTCGTGCATTGCAACTCCCACACCAACAGGTGTGTGCGGGGGCACTGCCTGGGGGCGGGCCAGTGTCCCTCCTTCTGTCCCCAAGGCCAGCTGTCAGGAATGGGGGGATGTTTTTAGCAACTCTGGTCTCTTGTTTCCCCAGAGGCTTTGTCTCTGACCAGGTAGAAGTGGCCATTTCCACATGCAGCCCAGGTGATCAGACAGCCCCAGCCCAGGTGTCTCCTGAGTCACCCATCAAAACACACAGTAGGAAACCTCAGCTCTTGGTTTTCTTTCTGGTTCTGCTCCACTTTTCTTTGCAGCTACCAGTCCAAGTTTAAGTGCCTGCAGAACATTAATGGGGCACTACTGTGTCTGGTATCGTCACAGCTGTTACCAGGTCATTGTTGGCTGTCTGCCTGGAACAACCCTGCCACCACCCTGGTGTCCCATGGGCCTGAGCCTTGGCAGAGCCCTCAGCAGGCAGGCCTGGGAGGGGGGCCTGGCTGGGTGCCCACTGCTGATGTGTCTGTTAATAAGGGCGCCCACACGTGAGGGTCCAACCTGAGGGAATGGTGCTACCCAGTGGACACTGGAGACTCAGGTTCTGGGGAAGAGAAGTCAGTGTCACTACTGGGGCTTCCTGAGGGTGATACCAGGGTGTCTCCCTTTCACAAAGGACTCATCCCTTCAAGGCTACCCCCAAATGTCTGGGCCTCCAGAGATTTGTAGGTGCCTTGGCCTCTCTCCTCAGACAAAGAGAAGGCAGTAAGCCTCCTCACTTCCACCATATCTCAGCATCTTTAACCCCTCCCCCGCCCCCAGGATTCTTAGCTCCAACCGGCCAGCATGTATGTGGTGTGGACCCGGTGGGTAGAGAATCCCCAGACCAGCACTGGCCAAGGAACCCAGAAATAGAGAGCAGCAGTAGCAGCCACCTGGAGCCACCTCTTGTTCTGGGGCCTCCTTCCTGGTCTGCCCACCCAGGAGAGGTGAGGAGCCTGTGGATCTGACTGCAGAGGACCCCAGCTCTGGGCAGTTGGCCCTGGAGGCTCCCGCCTGCAGCTTCTGCAAACAGTCCCCAGGGCACCCTCTCTTCACTGGGAGGACCCAGAGTTCACTTATGGGAGATCCAGGTCTGGTCTGGGCCGGGGACGTGTCTGAGAGCACTCAGGATTCCACCTGCCTTGCCTACCAGAAGGGGTAACGCCTCTTCTGTCCAGAGGTCTGCTGGAAGGCAGGCAGCTCTGTCCCTCTGCCTGGACGCTGCAGCTGATCACTCTCCTCCCTCCTCCTGCCCACAGAGGGGCGGAGTCCAGCCCCATCTGCTTGCCTAAGCCAAAGCAGTACCCAGATACCCTGCCTGCTGACAGGACTGTTAACAGTGAGCATTTACTGAGCACTTAACTTTAGGCCTGATGCTGTCAGAAGCACCTGAAGTGTTTGATTTCTTAATCCTCGTGAAAGTTCTAGTATCATCATCATTTTACAGATGATGGGACTAGGTGCTTAGACAAGTCAAATAACAGCCTGAGTTACATGGCTGATTAGTGGTACTATTGGGATTGAAATCAGGATTCCCGCCCCTGTGTAGGGCAGACTTCTCCCCTCTCCTGGGCATGGGCATGATACCGTCTGGGTGGACCGGCGAGTGAGCGCTTCTCTGGCTCTTACTGCCCTTGCCAGCCCCTGGGTGTCTCCTCCATAGGAGGAGCAGAAGGAAAGCAGGGGCTGGGAGAAAGCCAAGGGAGGAGTTTGCCCTGCTTGCACGCCCTCCCACGTCCCCCAGGTATGCAGCCCTTTTGTGAGCTGAACGCTATTGGAGAGGAAGCCTGGGCTGAGGAAGTTGGGCCCTAGCTCACTACTGCCATCTTGGGGTCAGCGTCCAAATAGCACAAACAGCCCAGTCTTCACTCTGGCTTCCCTCCCACCGCATCCTCCCACAGCCCCTCCCCCTGCACCTTGGGGGAACCTGACTTTCCAGGAAATACCCTCCATTCGTCCACCACGTCCTCGTCACGACTTTCAGTTGTGAGCCTTCACACTGCTCCTTCCAGCTGATCGACCCATTCCTAATCAGAAAGGAGAAACGTGGTTTTCTTAGCAGAGATGGAAGACGAAGACTTCAGCCCTTAAAGCGAGATTTGGCTCTTGGGGACAAGGCAAGATCAGCCAAGGCCCCCTGGGGAGAGTGCTCCTCATTTAATGATTCCCTTACATTCTGTGGGGCCCAGAGGGGCATGGCAACTCAGCCAGAGGACTGGACTCCAAATTCATTATCCGTCCTCCTGCCATTTCAAGGGCTGCTATGATGTGTCTAGGAGGTGAGCCAAAGTCAGGGGGGCTTTTCAAAGTCTGGGATGTCTGCATCTTCACTGAGCTCCATATCCTCCCTTGGCTGACAGAATAGGGCACCAAGTTAGTAGTTTCCTTTAGCAGGTAAAGGCACCTTTCTTACCCATGCTCCACAGTTTCAAAGGTGACACACTCATCAAAACCCTGAGTGCCTGGTGTGCAGGTCTCAGACAGTCACTCTCAGAAGGGAGGGGTTGTGCAGCAGGGTAGAATCTTCATGCATGCCCAATACCAGGGTGTGTCCCTTTCACAAAGGACTCATATGCCCAGAATAGGGCCCACCACCTTGGGGGCCATGTTTTTAGGTGAGAGTGTTCTCTGCATCCTTTTAAGTAATTCTCCTGAGTATTCTCTTGAGAGGTACCCACCTGCATCACAGGCTGAGCATAGTGACGGATCTTCCCAGGCTTCTCTTCCCAGGACGGAAGGAGGTGTGTGCAAGGGGGCCACCGTTGGTGTGGTGCTGGACCTGAACAAGCACACCCTGACCTTCTTCATCAATGGGCAGCAGCAGGGCCCCACGGCCTTCAGCCACGTGGATGGGGTTTTCATGCCGGCCCTCAGCCTCAATCGCAACGTGCAGGTACCAAGCATCGCTCCCCCCACCCCCGGAGCAGTGCTGGCCTGGCTACTCCCCCTGTTTGTCTGCAGGGCACATGGGGTAAATGGGCTGTGAGAAGCTGACCACAGTGCCCTTGCAGACAAAACTTACCTATCAGCCTGCCTTGAGACAGCCCCTTTCTGTTTATTTATGCAATTTTAATTTTGTCAGAGATGGGATCTTACTCTCTCACCCAGGCTCTAGTGCAGTGGCATGACTATAGCTCACTGTAGCCTCGAACTCCTAGGCTCAGCCAATCTCCTTGTGCCTCAACCTCCCAAGCAGTTAGAGCTACAGGTGCACACCACCATGCATGGCTAGGGTTTTTTTCTTTCTTTCTTTCTTTTTTTAGAGAGAAGGTCTTTTGCTATTTTGCTCAGGGTGGTCTCGAACTCCTGGCCTCAAGCAGTCCTTGTCCCTCTGCCTCCCAGTGTGTTGGGATCATAGGTGTGAGCCACCACACCTGGCCAGGCAGTCCTTTCTGACTTGTTCTGTTGTGCCCAGGAGTTCCACAAAGACTACACTGCCAAACAAGCCTAATTCATAGCAGAGTCCCTTTATTGAAGAGCCGACCAGTGACTGCCTCAGTGTCCCAATGTGGGGTTTTTGAGAGCAGCCTCGAGTGCTTAAGGGGTTGGGTTTTTAAGGCTTGGTCTGCATCCTGGTTGGCATGCAGGCTGTCTAGGTGCATTTGGGTAGGCAGCAAGGAAGCATTGTACATAAGCAGAAGTTTGCAGTTAGCCATACATCATACATCTTTGTTTTAATATTTTCCTTCTATACATCTTAGTTTCGGTATTTTCCCCACCTGGTATTGTTTAAAGGTCAGCCTGGGAACAGTTGGTACCTCCCGGTCTATTTCCCAGGGAGTTAGCCAAGCAAGAAACTTGGAGTGAACTAGAAGCAAGAAATCAATTAGTACTTCTTCATTTATCCTGGGAGTGAACTAGACTTATTTCATTTTGTTGAGCACTTGCAGCCCAGAAATTTGCCAGGAGTTAACTGGTATTTTTCTACTTTAGCCGAGGCCTGACAATTCACTTGGAATGAGCAGGGACTCTGTGATGGCAATTTTGAGGTGCTGATAGGACAGGAGGCCTGAAACAGGCAGACAAAATGAGAGCACAGAGCGTGTGAGGGAGAGAGAGCAACAGGGGTGCCATCCTTTGTGTCTAGTAGAGTCCTCTGCCCCTGGGGTAGGTAATGGGAGGTGGGGAGAGGAGGGTCCTGCTTGGCGGTACCCACTGAATATTGATGGGTCTATATTGACCAGTCATTGATTGATTTGTACCTTCACTCATTTGCCAAAGGTGTTTGAGGCAGCCTGAAAGGTGGGCCATTATTCTATAGGATGAATAGAACAGCATAGGAAGGGAAAGAGGGCCCTGGAAAGAAAGGAGACTCAAACATACAGCCGTGAGAACCACAGCTCCTACTGCACAGAGGGTCACCTTGCCTGGTCTCGGGCATGTCTGCCCAGAGAAGAGGCCAGTCAGTGGGGTGATTTCCTATTAGTAGGAAGGAGGGCAAGCCATCGTGGACCCTAATTCATGCTGCTGAGCAACGTGATAAGTAGCTGTTCAATGATGTCAAGCAGCCCTGGGCTGCTGTGTGGGATGGCCCTCGAGCAAGCAGAGGACACTGTGTGTTGCTGGCCTGCCATCAGAGTCCTCAGGGCCCGGGGGGCAGCCTCTCCCACCCTCAAATTCCCATCTTCTTTTCCAGGTCACCCTGCACACAGGACTGGAAGTGCCAACAAGCCTGGGGAGGCCAAAGCTCTCAGGCAACTAGTTCCCAGCTCAGCATCCAGCCCGGCCTGTGACTGAGCTCCCCGCTATCCTTGTGCAGCTCAAATAACCCACAAGGGCAGGATGGGAAGGTCATGGGTGCAACCCTGCAGTCCTGGAATATCTTAGAGACATGTTTCCTTTGGGGGATGGGGAGTGGGTCTGCAGGCCATTCCACTCAAATGTCACAAATGCAACAAAAAAGGACCTTTCTCAAGGGAGTGAGGAGGCTTTCACATTTTGGCTTTGTTTCCTGCCTTCTGTCTTCAAAGGTTGTCTTTTTTTTGGAGGGAGAGAGGAAGGCAGACTTTGAGATTGGCCTTCTGAGAGCAGGTGTCAGGGAGCTGTCCGTGTGTATGGTGATCCCAGATGCCCAAGGGTTAGCTCCCTGCTGGGACATCCTTCCTCCCCAGAGCACCTAGGCTGCGGGTTCTCATCTTTGCTGGGAAAGTTCACCTCCAGTTTCCTGGTCCTGGCGTCTTTAGTATGATCTGCTGCTTGCAGACCTAATTTGGGGTTGATATGAAGGGGTGTTAATCATCAATGCTTGAGTTTTCCTGCCTCACTGAACTATTGAGAACCTTCTAAATCTCTTCCTTAGGCCCTTTGTTAATCAACCAATCGGTGTGACAGTCTGCTGAAATTCTTTCATTACTTAGTTCTTAGATTTTAAACACAAACGAAAACACCTGAATTTTAACGCCTATGTGATGAGTCTTCACCTGGTGGTGGCTTCTTTCTGGAAGTGGCCCTCTAAGACGTTAATTAAACACATATCCAAGTTGCTCTTCTAAGCTGTACCACTCTCAGACTCAGAAGTTCTTATGATGTGCCACCCTGGGAAAGCTGCTCACAGCTGGTCCACCCTGTGTTTCGAATCCAACACCCTCCCCCCACCATCATGAAAGCAACACAAACACAAATGGCCCGCTGGCTGGCAGGCAGGCCTGGCTCTGCCTTCATGGGGTGTCATGACCCTTGGAGAAGGCAGGAAGCAGAAGGGCACTATTGTCTCCCAGAATGGGAGTGCCCGGCTCCACATGCCAGGCAGGGCTGCTCTCCTCCTTCCTGGCAACACCAACCTTCTCTCTAAGATTGGTTCTCACTGAGGCATCCCCACCTCTTGGAGACACCTTTCTCCAGGGGCTCTGTTCCCGGAGATCCCTCCTCTCCTCTCTTCTTTCTTCATCCCTGCCACTTGCCACCTCCAGCCCTACCTGGTAATAACCTTTCTCTCTCCTTTTTAAAAGAGTGTATTTTATCTATGTAGCATTTTATCTCTGAGGCTGGGGAATAATTCACCTATTTGCTGGATTGGATGTTCTTAATCCTGCCTGTAGGCCAACCGTGCTTCCTAGAAGCTGCCTTCCTGTTCGGACCCTGTGCCTGCTTTCTGAGTGACACTTGCCTGGGCTGTGCAGATCCTCCCGTCAGTCCAGTGGACGCGACAATCCTACCTCAAAACTCCTCATGCTCTTGGCTCACAAGTCTGCCCAGTGTGCTGTCTCTTGTGAGACAGCTGGTGAGGCTGGTGATGTGGCTGGTGAGGCCATTGGGCAGGGTCACCAGGGAGCTGCTCAGTGCCGTGTGGCTGCCGGGGTCCCAGGAGCCACCTGCGTCATGGAAGTCTGGATCGTGCTGTGTCATCCAGGCAGACGGTTTCTGGCTCTCCCCCTCCTGCCCCAGAGGCTTTGAAGGAATCACATGAGACCTGACCTGCTGAGTCCTTGCCCATCTGGCTGACTCTCTGTGCTTCCACTTTCTTGCAGCTTCATCCTTAGCCATAGTTCTGGTGGCCTCGGCTCAGAGCATGAGGAAGATCCCTAGAGATTGAGGACGTGGAGGGGATACCACTTTTCTAGAGCCCAGGAAACTGTAGCATGGCTGGCAAGTCCAGACACCATCAGCTTTGGGAAATGCCTGCCCTCTTTTGGAAACGAGAGGCCAGCATCCCAGCCTGAGAATCGAAGGAGGGTGGGGAAGATCAGCTAGACAGGAAGACTCATAATCAGCCCACCATGGGTCACCAGGCAGCCAGCTCTGCAGAGGAAACACCTGTCTTAAGAGCTTGGGCAGCTCAGGGACACCCTGGATTTGGTAACACCCTCCAGGGGGCCACTACTCGGGTCAGCGGAGATGTGCAAAATGCAGGAAGGAAATGCCACCAACCCAGGTAGCATCTTTAAGAAGAAAATTCTCTCAAGTTCAGAGAGGGGCAAGCGAGCCTCCCTTCTCCCTGCTGTAGCAGTGAGCCTGGGGCTGACTACCCCCAGAGTCCAGAAGCAATATGGCGGAAAGCATGGACAGTATCCAGCTGTCCTTCACAGACACTTCTCATGTCTTCAGCACAAAAACACTTTTCAGGGACAAGAACAGACTTCAAAGAGAAGATCAGGCGTATGCCACACACTTGTGGCTTTGAGGGACCCAAAGAGCCAAGAAGGAACTTCACAACTCCCCATGTCCAGGAAGGCCCTGGGATTCAGAGAAACAGGCGGGTCCTGGGAGTCCCCTCCTCCACGGAACTCTCTGTCATGTCACAACATGGTGGCACATTTGTACATAAAAGTTACATCTAGATGATGCTTAGGTTGGGCTAGCTGAGGAATAACTTGGTATGAATCTGTAGAGCTGTTTCAGCAAGAAAAATTGAAAGTGGTTTGAGACGTGGCGTCTTGTATTGTAAATAATACCTCCACAAGGTAGTTCTGCAGTTTGCTCTTTGCTAGTGAGCAAGTTTGGTAAAAGTGTATGCCTTTTCCTTTTCAGATTAATCTCTTTTAAACATATCCACTAGCACCTCATTGTGTAATATCCCAGCTCCCTGCAAAGCAGGGGAAGACACTTTCCCAAGGCTGCTTTTCCCCTCTCCGTCCTTTGGGGAAATACTGATTCCGGTGAAATGAAAGAGGACACCGGTAACACGGACCCACAAGGTAGCTGACTAAGAGCTATCAATGGTGTTTAGTTCTGGGCTGCACCTTCAGCCCAGTGTGTACTCTGTAGCTCACCTGGGTGGGGCAGGCTGTGCTTTCATTCCAGAGTGAGCCTGGGCGGCTCTGTGGAGCTCAACAGGAGCTGGGCAGGCCTCCCTCCTCTCTGCACCCCCTCGCTCTTTCTCTCTTGGTGCCCTATTCTCTGCCCTACCAGAGCACTCTCAGGAAAGAGCCAGAATGCAGGAGCTCTGTGTACTTCATCCAGGGACATTTGCATTTAAGCCTTAATTCTACACACAAGTGAAAGGCTTGGTCCTGCTGGGAAGACGTGTTTCAGCACCAGGGAGCAGGTGGCTCACCCACTGATGAGGCTGAAGCCAGTGCGAGGTGGAGAAAGAGGACCAAATCCTGGGGGGAGCTCAGCATCTTACACCCTGGTGGGGGTGAACCAGGTTCCTCAGCCTCTGCTGACATTGTGGGGTGGGTCACTCAGCATCTTACACCCTGGTGGGGGTGAACCAGGTTCCTCAGCCTCTGCTGACATTATGGGGTGGGTCACTCAGCATCTTACACCCTGGTGGGGGTGAACCAGGTTCCTCAGCCTCTGCTGACATGGTGGGGTGGGTCACTCAGCATCTTACACCCTGGTGGGGGTGAACCAGGTTCCTCAGCCTCTGCTGGCATTGTGGGGTGGGTCACTCAGCATCTTACACCCTGGTGGGGGTGAACCAGGTTCCTCAGCCTCTGCTGACATTGTGGGGTGGGTCCTGTATACTGCAGGACATTTAGTAGCATCCTTGGTCCCTACCCACTAGCTGCCAGTAGCAACCCCCAAGTTAGTTGTGACAATCAAAATTATCTATAGACATTGCCGAATGTCTTCTGGGGGCCACCCCCAGCTGAGGACAAGTAGGTCATGCTAGTGGTTTGTCATATGTGAATCTACAGAGTGACTGTGGGCCTCCCACTTCACTGTTGCATGGACTGTTACCAGGATTCTCCTTAGATCTTCAGCGGGGCAGGTAGAGGGAAACAGGCTGGAGATGCCCCCACTCACCATCCGCCTTCCTAGAAGGCAAAACACATTGTGGCCATTTTTTGGCCACATTTTACTGAAGCAATGGGGCCTTCTTAATGGGCTTCTGCCCTCGATTAGTTAAAAACAACAAAAAAGGACAACTGATCATATGTTGTTAGTAGATAGTCAAAGACTATCCTGGGAAATTTCAGGGCTTTCTTTTTTTTGCAGGTGAGCTGGTAGCTATGCTCAGTGACTGCCTTCCCTGGCAATTCCTTCCTGACGACCAAGAGATCCTGGCAGCTGCAGCCACATGCAGGCTGTAAGAGTATCAGGGGAGCTTGGGGCAGCATGTATGACCTGACACTAAGGTCATCACTCAGACACCTAGAGTGTCTGGTTCTGATTCCTGGTATGAGTCGGGGAAAATCTCTTAATCTTTCTGTGCCTCAGTATCCCCACCCGAAAATGGGACTAGTCATTCTAACCTACCTCCTCTATTGTATTGTGAGGATTAGAGAACAACATTTTTTAAAGAAAAAAATGCAGACTTTCATCTCTTGCTCCTAGGCTAATGGCTCACGTTCAATGAATCATACCTGTGTGATTTTCCAGAGTGTTCTCAGACCACGATGTCTTCCATCCAAGTCTCCTTGTGAGTGGTGCAAGGAGCTGGTCTTGAGTGGTTAAAATAGACATTTAAGACAGGTTTCATATGCCATATGAAGTGACACTCCTGGTGCTGCCGTTTTAATGGCATCTGTGTGAGTGCTGTGGATAGGAGACCCATTACCAATCTCATGTTAGTCCTCAAAGTTGTCCCCTTCAACAACTGACTTTCTGCCTCCTTGACCTAAGTTCTGGTATTTAAGGGGTCTCTCAACTCATAGCCGGTCTCCTGCATCTCCCTGCAGTGTGAATGGTTTTGGAAACCAGTGCCTAGGAGAGTGACCAGGCACAGCTGCATGGGGGCTGGTTGGACTAAGGCAGAGGGAACTAGCTGTTTATCGCATGTTGTTTTCAGACAACTGAAAATGACCAGGCTTCACTGGTACAAGCTGCTGAGGGGCTGGGGCTCCTGGCTTTTTTAGTGTGCACATTGACTTCAATCGGTGGGAGGTTGAGACCCTTGTCCTGTTCTCTCAAGGAGCACAGCTCAAGGGGGACAAAGCGGCTCCCCCTAGTCCTGGGGAAGGCCCATGGATATGTAGGTACCGCAGACCAGTCAAGGCCCACAGGTAAGCCTCTCACAGAGATCAGGGTTGGGAAGGTAGTTGCTGTCTGCAGCTGCTGAAGCAGGAACATGTCAGGTGCTTACCTGGTGAGACCCAGCCCCAGACAATCCTTCAGGCCTCTCCCACTCCTGGAGACTGGCCATCCAGTGCCCCAGACTCTGAGCACTGAGAGGATGTGGGGAGCAGATGAAGCAGAAGGTGTAAATGCATGATGTGGACTTGCTGCCTTCACACTAAGCTGTTGTATTGAGCATGAGAGGTGTTTGACGCTGGCCAAGGAATCTAACCAGAATTTATGTCCTTGTTTTGACTGTCCACAGAACTTCCATTTCCCTACCTTCCTTTACCCGTGTTCCTCCCCCCACCTGTTCCCCTATCACATACACTTTGTCACTTGTTGGTATTTGGTGGCAGCTCTTGGTCCTATTGCTGTTCATGTTCCACTGAAAACATGGGGGTGGATGGGGGAGTGGTAAGGAAAACAACCTTTTTCTAATTTTTGTATCAATACCCACAAACCTTTGTATTTTTTGAATTGCAAACACTGTTTTCTGGTCTTTGGGGGTTGGTTGAACTTTCTGTATTACCTTTTGAAAAACCTTAGTTTTACCACACTCTTAAGCAGATTTGAAATAAATTCTTTTGACACTGCCAACAACTGAAAGACAAGGCATAGTCTGTAATTCCTGCTCAGCACCAAGATCTACTTTTCTCCACACCCTTCCAGCTACCCCCTAGGAGGGGCAGTGGCTACTGGAGGGGAGGCCTTGCTGGGCAGCAGGGTCACTGTGGTTCTGCTTTGTGTGCCCAGGAAATCTTGAGGTGGCGACATATGACTTTAATTATAAGGCACCACTTCAACAGCGGGCTCAGGGAATTCATTTCTGCAACAGGTAAGAAGGCTGGAGATACCTAATAGTTGACATATGGATAAATCTATGGGTGCCAAAACAGGTCACAGGTTCCACACAGTGAGTTGGGGACACACCCTAACCAATGAGCATCTAGGAGACTAAGCAGCCCCTTGAACCACACAGACTGAGACCAGATGGTCTGACCTGAAGACTTGGCCCCGCTGCCTTTCTTCAGTCATGACCCCTGGGGCAGCCACCTTACATGGTCTCTGGCAGCCTCTGAGACCAGCTTCCTACAGGCTCAGTGGGTGGGCTCAGCTGGGTGGGGGCAGATTCGGAGGTTAGAGAGTGGAATGCTTCTTAGGGGGTGCTCTTGGGGTCCACACCCACAGAAGCCAAGGGACAGAAGCAGGATTGGCTGGAGGGAGGCATGGGGCCTCAGTGCAGACCTAACAGAGGCCTCGGCCAACTCGACTCTGGAGTTGTCCCAAGTTGGGAAGAGAGGCCTGGGCTTCAACACCCTCATGTGGACCACCCCCCAGAAAGGGCTGAGGGAATTGCTAACACCTGAAGCCCATCTGCCCTAACCCCTCTCAGCAGCTGAGGGAAGAAGTCTCTCCTCTCTGAAAGGGCATCCAGTGGGCCATCATGGTGTCCATCATAATCTGCCAGCAGGGCCACACAAGTCTGTGCTTTACACAGTGTGAAGGAGAAGCTCTGCCAGAATTCCAATAAGGCACAAGAACAAGGTAAGGTGACAAATGACATTCCCTGCCTTGGTGCTGTAACTGATACTCACTGCCTCCTGCTGACCTTGGGGTGTGTGTGTGACCTCGGTGTGACCTGGTGTTGTGACCCAGGCCCTCAGCCCTGGGGAAGTCAGCCTGTGCTCCCTGAGCTCTCTGTGAAGAGTTGCTGCACTTGTCTAGTTAACCATTGAACTTGGACAAAAGCAGTGTCCATCGATGCCCAAATGGATGGCCTTAGGGCAACATGTTCCTTCCTACCATCCTGTGATAGAAGCACTGTCCTCTTGACATTCATGATCAGTCAGCCCTGTATGTTGGTGGCTCTTGTTGCCCAGGCAACAAGCTAAGTTCAGTGGGACACTTCCCTTGCAAAGCAGGACCTCTTAAGTCCACAGGGCCAAAAGAGGTAGGGCTGGGAATCCCCAGTTCCCTGAATGGGTCCCTAAGAGTCATGGTTTTTTTCCCTTAGGGACACAGCACTTTATACATAGTAAATGTGATGATATTCAAGGTGATTTAGGGCAATAGGCTGCTCCCTGGAAAATGCTACCTCCTGCTCACAAAGCGTCACCTCTGAAAGGGCACTTCAGTGCACCCGCGACAGGCCTCCCCCTTGTTCCATCAGGCCAGCGATTCAGGACAGTGGGCCCCAGAGCATACAGCCAGTCTCACACCTCCTTTGCTGTCAAATGGTCTCTCAGTTGGAAGCAGTGTTGCCTTGTGGGACCCTGTGCCAGGGATGATCAAACACTACATGCCCTTGAGATAATGGAGCTTGTGGAGAGTCCTCAGGCAAGAAAGGAAAACCTATGATATGAATGGGTATCTATTCCCATCAAAATGGTTTACTTCCCCTTTAAGGGTGCAAAGAATTCACTGTAGCCATCATGCCACCAGGCGGCTGGTTGATCTCCAAAGAGGCAGGCCCATAACTAGAGACCAGTGTTGGACTCCATTCAGCAGCAGTGGGACTTGGATCCATGGCCAAGAGAATGTAACAGTGCCACCATCCACATCAGGGTTGAACCCGTCCACGCACAGAGGATCTTACCCCCTTTGCCACATGGTGTCGGGTGTGGGCCAAAGGGGGAAAGGCACTGTGACGTGGGATGATACAGGTGCCTGGGCCATACAGCCTGCTTATACTTAACCCTGGGTGTCCTGGGGATTGATGTTGGACCTACCCAACTTTGTGACCTGGTGGGTCTCATAGACTCCGGCTCATCACGGGTGTTCTGGACTCATGGTCACTGGTGTTAGGGCCCACTAGCTGGTTTTTCTGTAGCTATTGTGATTCCCTAAGTTCCCAGGCTCAGGACTCAGGCTCCAGCCAGTGTTCCTCCTCTCACGGTCCTGCTACCAATCCCTTTGAACATCCACTGGATCACACCTCTCCTGCGCCTCCCTTGAAGCCAATCACACATGGATTCCTTCAAGTGACTCAGAAACCTTCACAACCGGACCTTGATGGTCCTTCCACCCTGAATAGTTTCCGCTGCCTGAACCTGCCCAGTCCCTGCCCTCTTGGTACGTGCTTCCCCCCGACCAGCACTTCTTCACAGTCCCTGGGCCCTAGGCAGGATTGACACAACACAGAGGAAGAATCCAGAACTGGTCAAGACTTCAAGATCCTCTTAGGAAACCTGCCTGGACTCGCTCAGGTGAAACTCAACCTGTGTCAGGGCCACCCACGTCATCACACACATACCCAGGAAGAGTCCCTGGAGGGCAGGGACGCTGTGCTTCTGTCACATCTGTATCTCTTCACACCCAGCATGTCCTCTGACTTGAGATCGGGGCTCAGTATGGGTATGTTTGGGTTTGAACATTACTCACAAGGAAACAGCTGAGTGCTCAGGTACTAGAGCCTGAGCTTGAAGTATATACGGAGAGGAGAGAAGGTGACCAGTCAACATAGCTGAGAAAATCCAGGAAACAAGGTACAACTGCAATGCTGGGAGCAGCTGGGCTACCAGCTGGTGGCAGGGTGGGCAGTGCCAGGAGGTGGCACTGTGTGGCAGGAAGTCTTGTTTTTTCCCATTGGGCTAATACAACAAGCAAATGCTTCCTTCCACTACTGGTCCAAATGCAATAGGAGCTTCCATTGTTATTTTAACAATGCTTTTCAACTTCCCAGTTACTTTGTCAGAGGAAGTACTGGGCTCTGCAACCCTTTTTCAGCCAGTTGGGCTCATTCAAAAGCCAAGGCTCTAGAGGCCCCCCCCCACAGAGTCCAGGCCAGCCCCCCACCCAGCATGTCCCGCAGGGATGCGTTTCCTGAGCTGGGTGGACGTGTGTGCAGATGTGTATGGCTGGGAAGCAGCGTCAAAGAGCAGCACTGGAAGCTACACGGAGGGCATGTGTGCCCTGGGCCCTGAGGTCCACATCCTTAGCCTTGTGGTGTTGCTAGAATGTTAGGACCCTGTCTTTCTTTGGCCTGTTTTCCACTGTGGCTTCTCTCTGCTGCCAACCTTATTAGAGGAAACATTATGAACAGTAAGTAAAAAGCATAGCCTTAAGCTTGATCTTCATTCTTTGAAGTACAGGATTTTTTTCATTGTTTTTATTGTTTTTATTAATCCTCAGTATTTTTCAACCTTTTTTTTTTAATCTCTTGGCAAAGTTGAACCTATTTTTTTTTTTTTTGTAGAGACAGAGTCTCACTGTACCGCCCTTGGGTAGAGTGCCGTGGCATCACACGGCTCACAGCAACCTCCAACTCTTGGGAGGTGATTCTCTTGCCTCAGTGTCCCGAGCAGCTGGGACTATAGGCGCCCGCCAGAACGCCCGGCTATTTTTTTTTGTTGTTGTTGTTGCAGTTTGGCCGGGGCTGGGTTTGAACCCGCCACTCTCAGCATATGGGGCCAACGCCTTAGTCACTGAGCCACATGTTAACCATGGCACACTTAAATTATGTTGATCAAAATAAAAAGAGTAAAAGAAATGTGCTTTGAATGTCTTCTGTAAATAATTTAATGATCTTTAAAAATGTTTGTGGCACACTTAAGATCCTCTCACAGTACACAGGTTGAAATTACTGCTCTAGGTATTTCCAGAGTACCAAGTGGTCAGAAAATTGCTCTTTAAATATTTATGCAGGCTCGGCACCCATAGCACAGTGGTTATGGTATCGGCCACATACACCAAGGCTGGAGGGTTTGAACCCAGCCCAGGCCTGCTAAACAACTCCAATAAAAAAATAGCCCAGCATTGTGGTGGGCGCCTATAGTCCCAGCTACTTAGGAGGCTGAGGCAAGAGAATCGCCTAAGCCCAAGAGTTGGAGGTTGCTGTGAACTGTGACACCACCGCACTCTACTGAGGGTGACAAAGTGAGACTGTGTCTCTAAAAATAATAATAAATAAATAGGCTCTGTGCCCATAGCACAGTGGTTATGGAGCCAGCCACATACACCGAGGTTGGCGGGTTCGAACGCAGCCCGGGCCAGCTAAAAAACGACAACTGCAAAAGAAATAGCTAGGACGGCTCGGCACCTGTGGCTCAAGCAGCTAAAGTGCCAGCCACATACATCTGAGCTGGCGGGTTCGAATCCAGTCCACCAAATAGCTGGGCGTTGTGGTGGGCGCCTGTGGTCCCAGCTACTTGGGAGACAGAGGCAGGAGAATTGCTTGAGCCCAGGAGTTGGAGGTTGCTGTGAGCTGTGATGCCATAGCACTCTACCCAGGGCGACAGCTTGAGGCTGTCTCAAAAAATATATATATGTATAGCCAGATGTTGTGGCTGTACATCCCAGGCGCCTGTAGTGCCAGCTACTTGGGAGGCTGAGGCAAGAGAATCACTTAAGCCCAAGAGTTGGACGTTGCTGTGAGCTGTGACACTACACACTCTACCAAAGGCAACATAATTGAGATGCTATCTTAAAAATAAATAAAATATTTATGCAGTAAATTAAAAAGTCAAAACAAAAACAAGCTTAATGATTTATACTTGGAATTTGCATGCTTTGCTCAAAATGGACTACCCTTGGGCTATGGTCCAGTCTCTGGCCAAGTGTGCCTCTGTCTAAGCCTGATGGCTCCTGGAGGTGTGGTTACCAGGCTGTGCTGGTAGGTTAAACTAACGCACCTCCCTTGCTAGCAGTTCATTTCTAGCTCCTGAGCTTTTCCCTCATGCCTTCTGTGAAGTCTGAGATTTTCTGCACCTTTAAAAAAATTACTCTTAGTGGCAAAAAAATATGTTCTAATGAATACTGCCTTTCAAACTAAAATTGGAAAACACAACCTCAATTTTGCTGGCACTGGTCCAAACATCTTGTGAGTTCCTCAATGGTCAATGCCTTCAGAGCACCTTAAAGACAGGTAACAAAGTCAGCCATTTATACAGTTACTGATCTTTTAGGATTGGAGCTGAATTTTTTGGCAATTGAAAAAACGTCAAAATTGTTAACATCAGTGAAGACTTTTCTTTTTAATGTGCCACAAACTTTGTTAAGTTGCCATCACTTTAAGCAAGGGCAATAACATTCTAAATATGATTTTGAGGGAGAAAACTTCACTTAAACATAGGTAAGAAGATCTGAGTTAAAATTCCCTGTTGTGTTAACAGGCACAGTCACATGTGCTACAAAAGCTGTGTTTTATTTACATAAATTCTTATGAAGTAGTTTTCATTCATATGGTTGGCTAAAAATCAAAACGGGTTCTCCACAGAACTGATAAATGACTAGATTCTTGGTTCTTTCATGATATTATGACATTAAACCATTAAAAATAATAAAAGGCAATTTAATATAAATTACTAGCATTTACAAAACAGTAAAACCGTGAAAAATTGTGTTACAACCAAATGCATGAAATCCCATGAACAGGAAATTGAAGTGATGCTGCTGGAGGAGACTAAAAGGCTTTTCAGCCAGTTCACTTTAGATCCACACTGCACCCGGCCCAATGTGGTCAGCCGCAGTGAAACTAACGCTTGGCTTTGATTTTTTTTCCAAAACAAAAAAGGCAGCTGTGAACTATAAAGTAAGAGTCCTCGAGTGTACAAGTCTCCCACGGTCCCAGCTGCAGCACAGCTGACTTGGCTGTCCTCATTCCTCTTTTATTTTATAGAGTACTTCATTTAGCCACTCTGGAAGAATTTATTTTCTTTATATCAAGTGGGCTCAGAATCAACGTCCCGTTTTTGAATTTTCCAACCTGTCCAGTTGGTTCACTTGACAAAATGCTGGGAGCTGACTTCTTCTTTTTGGGTTTCCTGCAGTTAAGTCAGGGAAAGCACTATAAATAGTTAAGCTCACAAGTATGCATTTCAGCACCACCACCAACCAGGCTGCCAAGTCTGGCCTGCAACCTCCAAGTCCCCATCCATAGAAACACCCTCCCCAACTCCCATCCCCACCCCCACTGGCCTTCCTGCAGCCCCCCCACCCCTTCCCCAACCCCCGGGGCACTGGCCTTCAGGCAGCCCCTGAGCTATGCCCACGGCCTTCCTGCCTCAGCACCTTTGCACTAGTTCCTTCTGTGTACACGCTGTGCTCCAGATCTTCCCAGGCTGTCCCTCTTCTCTCAGTTTTCAACTCAGATGTCACCTCTTTGGAGTGACTTCCCTCACTCTTCATGACTTTTTCACAGTGCTCCATTTCAGCCCTGTCACAGCACTTGCCAACACCTGACACCACCTTAGCCATCAGCTTGTATGTCTGAGGTGCTTCCCTTCCTGCTATGTCAGCCTCTCTAGGGCAGAGTGCCCACTGTGTGCCCATGGCTGCACACCTGTGCCCGGCACACCCTGAGCACTCAGTAGACGGGCACCTGGCTGCTTTACGGTGTACACAGGCACACAAGGAGTCCAGGGAGAAGGGCTACAATGGTCAATTCTGAGAGAAAAAGGCACTGTTCCATTATTCAAAATCATGGTACCCTACAGTATGTGGAACGTCAAAGGACGGGCAATGTTGATTCAGACTCTGCTGTTGTTTTGGCAAATGCCCTTAAGAGTGAACAGAGTATCTTGTTGAAAAGATAATCACAGATTTCCCATTAGTCACTAGTGGTGTCTGGTTTTGGAAAATGGGAGACTGGAGGGCTTCTAATTTATTCTGAGGCAACTGTTTGATCTTAGGCAATTGACTAAGTCCTAGCTCCCCCTTAGGTCCCTAAGGGCCTTAGTAATATAAATGAGAGACAGTGAAGCACCTAACAGGCTGCAAATACCGTATCTATTCACAGTATGACTCTCAGAACTCATCGAAAGACTCATCAGACCATTCAACCCCAGCACCCGAAGGTATCACTCACTTGTCTTGCAGTCCTTTCCTCTTCTTTTTTTTAAAAATATCTGTTTCGTGAGCCTGATTTCAGAATTTAAGATAATATATGTATCAGTACTAGATAATGGAGATTCAAAGTAAAGTCAAGAGGTTTGTGACCAAAAGTCAGAGATACCATCTCTTTTCAGTATTTTTTTCAAGTGGGCACACTAAATATAATAATTTCGAAGTTTTACCCTAAAGCCCTTTCAAGAATGTGAAAGTTTATGTCATTCTGGGCGGAAGTCAAATCTTCTACATTAAGAGGTAGAATGTAATACCTATTCCCCCATGTTTTTTTTTTTTTTTTTAAAGAGTCAGAGTCTTACTTTATCACCCTCGGTAGAGTGCTGTGTCATCACAGCTCACAGCAACCTCCAACTCCTGGGTTTAGGCAATTCTGTTGCCTCAGCCTCTGGAGCAGCTGGCACCACAGGCGCCCGCCACAACACCTGGCTACTTTTTTGTTGCAGTTTGCCTGGGGCTCGGTTTGAACCCTCTACCTTCGGTATATGGGGCCAGCGCCCTACTCACTGAGCCACAGGCACCGCCCTCCCCCATGGTTTTTAATAGAACTTTGTGTTCTATATAACCCAAAAGTATAGGAAGTTTAAGTATAGGAAAAAGGTCAAAGTGCACAATCAGAGCAAGGGATGTGATAGTTTGCATATTTGACCCTCCTAACCTCCTGCTGAAAAGTGCTCTCCAGTTGGAGGTGGGCCCTCCTGGGAGGAGAGTGGGTCAGGGGGCAGGTCTCTCAGGAAGGGCTTGGTCTTAGCACCTCCCTCTCAGTAACCAGTTCTCACTTTATTGGTGTTCTCTTGGTTCTTTTAAGAGTTGGGATCTAAAACCAAGCCTGGCACTGCCCCACTCTTGCCTCCTGCTCTCACTACGTGGTCTCTACACATGGACATTCCTTTGCTTTCAGCCAGGACTGGAAGCAGTTGAGGCTCTCACCATAAGCCAGACGGATGCTGCTGCCATGCTTCTTGTGCAGCCTGCAGAACTGTGAGCCAAACAAAACTCTCCTTTTATGAATTACCCAGCCTGGAATATGCCTTTATAGTGACACAAAGTAAACCCTGCACATGCCAGATTACTTGATGGATACTTTGAAATGGCTGACTCAACGAAGTGCATAGCCTGTGATCCTTCAACTCTGGTGTCCCCGTTGCCTTCTAAGCCTGGAGCATGCCAGTGTGCAAACTGCATCCGCCTTCTCGTTCAGCTCTTTTATGGAGTAAAGAACAGAAGGTTACACCTACCATTCTCTTTTCCTCTTCCTTTGCTGCCTTTTTTTCTTTGATTTGCTCCTGTAAAACCTTGTAATTGACATAACTACTTTTGGGAGGCTGAAATGGAAGAACAAGGACATGTACCAACATTTTTTACTCTGCACAAATGTCCCAGTGCCCCCCTGCCCTGATTTGCCCTTGACTCTCCTCTTCTCTGCATCCTGTCTGGTGATAGAAGGCAGCAGTCAGCCCTCACCTTAGCTCCCAGCATTATGGCACGTTCCTGTTCCAGGACTCTTTCCTTTCCTTTTCCATAACCCGTGATCCCAAACCGGTGTACTTCCAAACGAGCCTGTGGGCACGAAATAGAATCAGACCCAAGTGCGTTCAGCAATGCCACAGAAAAAATGTATTCCCAGGAGTTGTGCATTTCAGATGCACTGCATGTAATAACAGCGGAGGAAGGAATGATACTGCTGCAGTGTGGATGAAGGCGCTCTGTGGGACTCTCCTATCATGCTACCATACCTCACAACTTTTTCCTATGTTTAATTTGGACAGCTAAAACAAAAAATTATCTCCACACAAATCAGTGACAGAGCTCTGACCCTGCAGAGTACTATAGGTGCTTTCTAAAACAAGCATTATCCAGAAAGGCAATGATTACAACAGAAAAGTACCTCTCCAAACACACCTACTCACACTGAGGAAGCATTTAGCATGGCAGCATCAATGCTCACTCTTAGCAGCTGATTACTTGCTCTTGTCTTTTTTCTTTTTTTCTCTTATGTACCTTATTACAACTATAGAACTCACATATTCCTGCTTTTCTTACATGCCACACTGTATCACAGTATTGTGGTCACAAAATCCTCATGTATTAAATGAGTGCATAGTAACCAAGAAAATGTAGTATGATTTGCTTAAGCATTTCCCCAATGATTAAACATGTAAAATATTCATTTTTTGGTATTAACGCACAATTACAATTGTTAATTTGTAATAAATTTTAAGAGTGTATAAATAAAGTTAATCATAAGTAATTTAACAATTTCAAGTACATACCTTTTCTAGGTTAAATTCTTGTACATCCACATCTTTCTTAGAAATGCTAGCTTTAGTCTGCAGAAAAAAAATTCTTATTAAGATCATCTGTTACTATATAATTATAACATCTATAACCAACAGAGTAGATGTTTTAAGAAGCCTTGAAAGTGACAATCTCACATCCATTAGATTGGCTACTACCAAAACCCCAGAAAATAACAAGTGTTCACAAGTGATATGGAGAAATCAGGATCCTTGTCTTCCTGGTGGGGATGTAAAATGGTATAGCCAATGTGGAAAATAATACAATTGCTCTTTAAATTAAAAACAGAATTACATGATTCAACAATTTCTCTTCTGAATATATAGCCAAAAGAACTAAAGCCAGGGTCTTAATGAATGGATTAAATACATGTGGTCTACATACACAATGGAGTCTTAGCCTTAAGAGGAAGGAAATTCTGTCACAGGCTGTAACATGGATGAACCTTGGGGACATTATGCTGAGTGAAACAAGCCAGTCACAGGGCAAATATATGATTTCACCTACACAAAGGACCCCGAGTAGGCAAAATCATACAGAAAGAAAGCAGAGTGTTTGCCAAGGGCTGGGAGAGGAGGGAATGGGAGTTAGTGTTTAATGGGTATGGAGTTCCAGTTGATGAAGATGGAAAGTTCTGGGATGGACAGTGATAACAGTTGCACATTAGCAATATTTTCAATACAACTGAACAGTACACTTTAAGATGGTTAAGATGGTAAATGTGTTATTTTACCATGCTAAAAAGAAAAAAAAAAAGTACTTTAAGCCTGGCTCAGATAGCTAAATACCAAATAGTAATAAACATGGTGTTCAAAATACTAATTCACAGATAACAGAAGAAAAATAGAAATGGTATTTTTTTTTAAGGTCTCAAAGTTTAAGAGAGGAATGATGAGAAACTAAGAAAAAAGAAAAGCTGGTGAGATAGCAATGTCTCTAGCACGTGTACCACACACAGAAAATTGTTTGGTGGAAGGTTTAGAAAAGAATAACTGAGCAGGGATTGTAGAGAGTAAAACTGTTATATTTAAATAATTCCCGTTTGTTCCTGCTCACCCATTAGAATAATGACTCATAAAACTATCTGTTTTAGATAGTTTCTCTGGGTATAGTTTCCAGCTCATAGACTGACAAGAAGCTTGAGATTTGAAGGAAACTATACTGTCTAAGACAGTCTACATCGGGCCAACAGCAGCAGTCACCTCTCCAGCCTACCCCCAGCTGCCCTTGCAGGCCATTGCCGTACAAACCGTGCAGCCTCCAGAAGAGGCACCTTCTTTCCTGGAGGACAAAGGTATAGGGCCTGGTTAGCCCCAAGTTTCCAGGAGCTGGTCCCAGGGTAGTCTGTGTGTGAAGAGGCAGCAGTGTCCTGCCAATGCCACAAAGAGGTGCCCATCACAATGGAGCCTGCCATGTGACTACATCGTCCACAGGGGAGTCCACTTGGCTGCTCCTCCTCCAAACAAGAGCTGCATTTCGGCTTAACCAGGTTTTCTCCCACCACTGCTGTCAGCAAAGACATTCATAGATAGCTACTGTCTCCCTGTGAAATAATGATGCTTCAGATGATGAGGAACCCGCACTTACTTCGCAGGGGGATTATTCTAATGAAATGGGATAAAGTACAGTAAGTACATAGCTAAACCAAAGCTCTGTCACTATCTTATCTACCAACTGTGCCATCAGAAGTGTTCCAGGCACTGCTGCAGTGCTGCATGTCAACTGTCACATGAAATACTGAGTGACTCCCACGGCCTGGCTGAGAAAGGATGACAGTCAGGGCCCAGACGTAGGGCACTTTCCACCTTACTGTTCAAGCTTCCTGGCTTTTATTAAGCTGACGATTTTCTCTAATCCCACATTTTCCCGCCTGGCTGACAGAACCAAACACCTTCCTCAAGGAGGTTGAGTACAATATGGAGGCAGCCAAGCAGGCCCTTCAGCTTCCCCAAGTCTTGTTTCCTGTTCTATCACTGGGAAGCAGTCTATGTTCACTTTGAAGTCAGGGTATCTTCTCCATTGGCATGCACATCTAATTGGTCCAGTATGATAAACAGTAATATACTTGTAAACAAGGATTAAATCTTAAACACTTAAATATAAATTTCACATACCCAAAACAAACAAACAAAAAAAACAAACAAAAAAACCACACTGTATATTGTTCACAGATCTCCAAAATCCCATGAGATTTTTACTGCCTTTCTGAACACTTAAGTAATTCCTTTCTTTCCTTCCTTTTCACCCACTCCACTGGAGTACTGGCTCACCAAGCTCTCTTGGGTGGAACATTCTCCACCATGGCAGATTTCCACCAGTACTGGATTTAGTTACAACATTCTGGCTGCCAGTTACTAGGAAGTCTAATTTAAAAAAGACCTAAGTGCTGTAACATTCTTGGCCACCTGTGTGGTAGCTGCTGGGAGGCTAAAACCCTGGGGGAGAATAGGAGAATGGGGCAATGTCTAGTCTCTCAAAGTCCCTGCTGTCCCCGACAGCAGCACCTCAGGCCACAGTCATCTTGGCTGTGGAGACACCAGGGCCAAAGGGACAGCCTGATCAGAGGCAGGGGTTGGCCCAGACATGGCTACATTGGTGTCCTCATCCCTCTGCTTTCACCAGAAGCATCTAAGTTTTGCAGCTGTTGACGTGTATCAGAGAAAGGGGCTGCGGTTTATATAAAGGAAATGCAAACTTTTTTTGGAAAAATATTCTTGGTTCATTATTCCATATATGCTGGGCTTCTATTTGCACAGCCCCACTGCTGACTTCCACATCAGTACCTGATTCCTAATACACCCCCCGTTCAGAAGTGACCTCTGTCTTCTTTGCCTGTATTTCCTGCAGCAGGAAAAATTACTGCTTCCTGGCAACACTGGGTCCTCCCCATTTCCAGGCACACAGGAGACTCTAGCTTCTCTGCCTACTCGATGTTAGGCATGCTGTGTGGCTTCTCTGCAGAGAACATGAGAGAGGGCATTTGTGCCTCTTTCTGCTGGGAACCCTCAAGAGTCATTCACCAATACCCCCCGCTACTAAAGCAACAAGGCCCTCTGGATGGAGGCACCCATCATCCTGGGTCTGCTGATGAGGTTGGGTGGGGCAGGAGACCTGTCTCTGACAATCCTGATGGATTTGTGATACAGGAAAAATTAACTTGTCTTTTAATCTACTGGGATGTGGGGATTATTTGTTATAAAACTACAGCCTACCTATCCCAACTAATCTAGGCTAACTGTCCCACACCATCCTCACGTTTGGAGACTTTGAGGACTTGTACATTAGGCAGGGAAGAAGGAGGAAAAACTATAAAAAGAGCAGTTTGGGAGAAACATGAGGGGTGAGGGATGCAGGCAGCAGCCACCAGACTCAATCTGTCTAGAGGCTGACTTGAAAGTTTCCCCTGCATGGCTTGGATTTTTTAAAAATAATCTATTAGTTACCATGCCCAGTCTATCTCCAATCAGAGCGAGAGTAGCTGAGTAAATGAACATTCTCTTTTAAAAATGTAGGCAGTTTTAGGAATATTAAATTTTTGTTCACACCTTAGCAAGCACAAATTAATTTCAACTATTAATAGATTCCTTCCCTCCTTATACCTACCTGACATCGGACCTACTCAAGAGCAGGATGCGTGACAGAGCTAAGGGGTGACGCTGGAGCATGGAGGACTTCACAACAGAGTGTGATGGAGGGAGCTAGGCACTACAGAGACCTGGTGTGGGGCAGCGTCTAGTGAGGGTGCTGGGTCAGTGTGCTTGCCTCACTCAAGGGCACACAGTCTGATCTAGCTTACGTGTTACTTCTCTGGTATAGTGGTTAAGTACACTGCTCAAGTAAAATGTACCTGGGGTTTGAATGTGCTGCACCATCCTTTATCTAGTTGCCCTAGGGGCAGTTCCAGCTTCAAAATTCCCAAGGCTTTATCACACTTATTTATTTTTGACACAGAGTCTCACTCTGCTGCCCAAGGCTGGAGTACCATGGCATCATCATAGCTCACAGCCAACCTCAAACTCCTGGGCTCAAGCGATCCTCTTGCTTTAGCCTCCTTCGTTGGGACTACAGGTGCTAACCACAATGCTCCCCTAGTTTTTCCATTTTTAGTAAGATGGGGCTTTGCTCTTGCTTGGACTAGTCCCTCACTCCTAAGCTTAAGCAATCCACCCGCCTTGGCCTCCCAGAGGGTGACAGTTACAGGTGTGAGCCACAGCGCCCCACACTTCATCATATTTTAAAAAGGCACCACTGTGAAAATACTGAATATCAAATACCACTTCCACAGCGTCCAAGGCAGCAGCCCATAACCAAACATGTTCATGTTTCTATATTAATATCTATGACTATTCATACCACATAAGATACATTAAAAATTATTTAAAAAGCCTCATTTTTTTTTTTTGCCAAATAAATTTGCACCAATCTTAGAAGAAAAACAATCAATGAAGTTGTGGTTTTCAAAGATCTGGGTGTTCTGGAGCCTGCAGATACAGGACTGTGGAGCCAATGTTCAACTGCAGGCCAATAACATAACTTCCCTGGACATTAAGCTCCTCTGTGAAACAAAGACAGGTCCCAGGAATTGTGAGGGTTAAGTGAGATGATGAAGGAGTTAAAAAATGGCAATCACTCTCAGCACATGGCGAACACCAAAGCAATTTGCTACCTGTACTTCAGCCCTGGTTACAAGATGCAAGGGTCCCTTCAGACCCACAGCAAATTCTTTGTTATTTTACTTCATCTTTCTTACCCATTTTTTATCTAGGCCACAAAGGCAGCTATGCTTCCTGAAGCAGGTGCAATGAGTGACTGATGTTAAAATGGCCTGATGCTGAGGGGAGGAGAAATGGCCTTGACACAGAGCTCTAAGGGGCCAGCAAGCAACACCTGACAATTTTCAAGGCTTAAGAGCTTAAGATATTTTTTCCTCAGGCAGCCTCACACCTATTAAAGAGGTTCACCCAAATCAGTAGCCCAGGCCACCCCATTTTGAATCCAGACTACTGCAACAAAACCCTAACTTAACCCCTCATGCTTCCTGCCATTGCTCCCTATACCCCACTACAGATGGCAGCCAGAGTGACCTTCTGAAGATACACATCCGAACACCTCATGACTCTCGTAAAATCTCTGGTGGCTTCCCACCTACTTAAAGCTGAAATCCCAAGGCCCCACTATTGCCTACAAGCCCTGGCAAGGCAGGCCTCAACCTGTCTCTAACACCACAGCTCTCACCGTCTTCCCCTTTGTCCTGCTTCTGGCTCCTTGAACACAACAGGCCTTTCCACACCTGGGGTGTTTGCAGACCCCCCCCACCCCCAATTGCTCTTCTCTGCCCCTTTCACTAGCTCTGTTTAATGCAGCCTCAGCTGAATGTTACTCCCTCAGGGACTTCCCTGACCACTCCACCTAGAGTAGGTTCTACATGCTACTTCAGGACTCTGTTTCCTTCAGTGTTTATAATTCTTTTTAATTATATTGTTAACTTATCTGGGGTTCTGCCTGACTCCACCTTACTGTATAGTCTGCTCTATGAAGGCAAAGGACTATTACCATGTTCATCACTGCATCTCTGGCAAATAGCAGGCAACCCACTATTTGCATAATAAATGAAGGAAGAAATAAGTGATCTCTTACCCATAATTTCCTGTCAAATTACTTCTACAGTGACTGCATTAAAAACAGGCCATGATCAGGAAGTTCACTTGCAGGTTAAACATTTGGAATGGGTAAAATGTTACATAAATGGTGGCCAAATTCCCAAATAAGCCCTTGGAAACCTGTTTCAATGCATAATGCAGCTTGATCACAGAACTGCCAGCCCAAGTCTAAGTTCTCAAAAAAGGTCATTTTCTGGGTTCAGGTAGGGCAGCTGGATTGTTGTCCAACTCACCACCACCTCCCTCTTTCTCACATATTCTTTAAAAATGACCAGTTAATTCCATGATTGATCAATGGAAGCCATCATTATTTTACGATATACTCTAATTCCACGCTGCTTGAACTGTCCTACAATGGCTTAGAAGCTTTTAGAGAACAAAGGCACAATTCTACTTCCCTATGTTACACAGTCTCTTGGCACAGCATGATGTAGTCTTGTTAGCCCTGACTGAGTGACTACCCTGTAACCTGGCAGACTCTGCATCCACAAGATGCCATGATAACTAGGGTTACATTCATATGTATTTATTCACATGCTGTGATGTCAACATTCTAAAGTCTTTTTATGGATGTATGTGTTTTTACTATGTCTACATTTTGTCTCCTTAACCCAACACACTCACATTTTCAAAGAATGTCTTTTTTTTTTTGAGAGAGTCTTACTCTGTTGCCCTGGATAGAGTGTGGTGACATTATAGCTCAAAGCAACCTCAAACTCCTTGGCTCTAGTGATAACCCTGCCTCAGCCTCCCAAGTAGCTGGGACTATAGGTGCCCACCACAATGCCTGGCTAAGTTTTCTATTTTTAGTAGAGCTGGGGTCTCACTCTTGCTCAGGCTGGTCTGGAATTCGTAAGCTCAAGCAATCTTCCTGCCTTGGCCTCCCAGAGAGCCATCACACCCAGCCTCTTTTTTCTTTCTTTCTTTCTTTTTTTATTACAAGGAAAGGGTGGAGTACCAAGGTCAACTGAAAATTTTCATTAAGGTCAAGAAGTTCAAAATGTAGAAAAAGCTGAGGCTCCTGAGAAAAGCCAACTACCATGAAAAAGGGCTCACCTGGAGCAGGAAGAAAAAGATAACTGGACCGCCTGGGCAGATGCTGTTATGAAGTTACAGGGAACACATACTCATTCAGTGCCAACCTTGTCCTTTCTATTAAAAAAACATATTTTCTGCAAAAAAAAAAAAGAAAAAAAAAAACAAAAAAAACCTTTCTGGCAGTTCTGTGATGAAAGCAAACACAAATGACTCTAAGAGGAAACAACCAAAGTCTGAGACATCTGAAGAAACAAGGGAAGGTACCTAGGTGCTTTGTGTTCTCCAAGTACAGAATTTCACTGCAAAGCAGTGCTTTCCAACCTTTTTCACATCATGGTGCACAAGGAAACTACTACTACTTGTAGGGTACACTGGCATCACAGAACATAGCCAGCTTTGGGCCTGTGACCACCCCAAGGGCTGAGGGAGTTTTCTTGACCCAGCCGTATAGTTTCCAGAGCCCCAATATTTGGAGCCTAAGAGTTGGAAAGCTGACCTAGAATCCGAAAATCAAGGCAGATAAGATTACAGAATGTTCTAATCTTTTAAGGAAAAGATGCTGGTGAGATTGACATGAAATGCTACCTGAATTCTAGAAAATAAGATTACACAGATGACTTTTAAAGCCACTAAAGATGTGGCAAGCCATGCACACAAACAAGCATTCATTGTTCACAAAGAACTCAAGCTAAACTACCTCTGCAGAGTGTAGAACTGTGGCCTTGGAAAAGATACAGGCCAGATCCTAATCCCCAGGGCCTATGAACATGATCTTATGTGCAAAAGGTCTTTCAAGTGTAATTAAGGATATCAAGATGAGATCATCCTGGATTCAGGTGTGCCCTAAAGCTAACCACAGGTATCCTGATCAGAGAAAGGCAAAAGGAGATAGAAGATTTAGATACGCAGTTATGACCGTCCTGTCATGTCAGGGTCTCTCTGTCCCATACAGTTGGGTGGACAGATCTGCAGCTACTTTGTAGCAGTTTCAGGCTGGACCCTGCATGTGGCGAACACCCAATCTAGGCAGACCTGGGCTCAGGAGTTTGTCTCCCAGACAGTGTGGAGGTGTAGCAGTCTTGCTTCAAAGCACAGGTTGAAAATTACAGGCACAAGTCATTGAAGCTGGGATGCTCTCAATGCCAGTATTTTATCTGACTTCTATCAACTACCACCCTGATATATATATAGTTAAAATAGGAAAGTGCCTCTAATAAGCTCAAAAAACTTACTAACTTGATACAACCTCGTGTCTACACAGGAGTAGGACAATGACGGTGGTGACATGGCAGTACAGCAGGTGCTTCATGTTCACCTTTTCTCCCATTCACAGAAGAAACAGGTTAGGAAATGACTCAAGTTCCATCAGATAGGAATAGCTCTGAACAAAGAGCATCAAGTGTGTAACTTTTTGGCAACATGTCTTCTGGAAAGTCACCTATCTCTTGAGATTTGGTGTCCTGATGTAACAGTAAAAAATACTTGAACAGATCTGGCCACTTTGGAAGAAAGAACCACAACAGAGCTGTTAAGTATATAAGCTCTTCACAGTGTTAAACTGCAATGAACCTAGAGAAGGTTCTCAAAATTTGGCACAGAAAGAAAAACCTGCAGTGTATGTTAGGTGTTTTTGCCTTATGTGTGATAGTGAGATATAAAAAGGGATTTAATATGAAAGGAAAATTTTCATATGGGAGGAAACATAATAGTCTAGCAAGATGCACAGAGCCCACACATGCTAGATCAAGTTCATAACTACTAACCAATCTGTATGTCTAGCAATTGAGATCTTCATATTAGCTTGTATGTCAGATAAAAATACTAACTCATTTTTCAGAACCCTTAAAGATATTTAATATTTAAGACAGAAAAAAGAAAAGAAAAGAAAGTCATGTTAAGACAGACGCAGAGATTGCAGGTATGCAGCCATAATCAAGGACACCTAGAGCCCCTTCCAGAAAGAAGCAAGGTTCTCTGAGAGCCCTCAGAGGGAGTGTGGCCTTCTCAATACATCGATTTTTGACTTTTGGCTTTCAGAATTTTAAGTGAGCAAGTTTGTGATAATATGCCACAGAAGTCTTCAAAACTAATCCTCATTTCTTTTCTTGATATATAAAGTTTTCTAGAGCATGAAGAATGCTACAGAAAGGGGATATCTGGATTTTAGCAATGAATTTGACAAAGGCTTCAAGTTAACCTAGTGGGAAAAAAAACAAACCTAGTGTGAAAAGGCAACCACATCTTTCCTGTGGACTGAATTTTGAGTGAGATTTATAAGTTCAGTCCGAAAGAGATTACTGCTTAGTAAAATCAAATTGCTTTTCCACCAGCATTTAAGTTCCTTAAGAGCAAGAATTTCTGTATATTTTGGTCACTGCTATATTCCACTACCTTGTACAGTGGTTGGCACATGGTAGGAATGCCAGAAAGTTCTTGAAAGGGTTAACTCAGCAGGCCTGAGTTTATCAAACCCTGCAAATTCCCAAGTCTTATTTTCATGATTGGCCATTAGATGATTCCTACTAACAAAGCATTTAGAATATTCTGTCTGATCAAAGTGTTTTTGCATACTTGAGGCCTTGAGCCACTACTATATCAAGTTTACACAAATAGTGCAACAACATAATGATAGGAAATACCTGCTTTTCTCTGGAGGCCTAGAGCGTGGATAATTAAGGCTGGTCTCTATGCCTACATTACTCATAAAAACTGTATGCTGAGTCCTGAGTCCTGTGAGTACTCTTTGCAAATCCTGAGGCCTGAGGGTGCTTTGGGGGCTCTTCTGGACACAGTGTATAAAGATACCTAACACTCCAATACTAGGAGTTTCATCATATACCAATAAGCTAATCAACTCCTTACTTTTAGGCTCTCTTCTTGATCTGGCTTCAGTTTTCTTTTTTTTTTGCTGCTATGAAATTCTACCACTTCTATTTGTTCCCTGTTATTCTTTAGGGAAGAGGAAGATATCGTAGTAGCAGGGACTTCTGGTCCATATGGGAGACTTGCCGGGGTGCCAGCAGGTGCACGGTGCAGCTCTTCTCTGAGCTTTTGGAAGAAGCTGGAGGCACTCTTCCTCTGGCCTCTTAGGAGAAAACCAGGTGAAGGAGCTGGCTCTGTTGCCAAGGGCACTGATGGCCCCACATCTATCTTCTTATTTCTGTTCTTTCTGGTCCACTTCTGTTCTGTTTCACCTTTGGTCTCTCCTATTTGTTCAAACAGGAAAGGAAAATATTTTGGCTTTAGCTATCACCAATAGTAAATCATATGAATGTACATGTGCATATCTCACAGATAAGCATAAACTATTTTTCTTCAAATGGGGGTATTTGCTTAATTTACATAATCCAAAATGCAGTCATCTTTTCCTAGGTAACTATATTCATGTCTTTGTCCCTTAGTAGCACAATAACTAGTCTGCACCGTGGTCTCTATTCTAAGTGTTATCCCAGCAAGAGTCCTGAACATTGGTAATCCCGAACAGCTCACGTTTTACACTAAAGACGGCAGTCATCGCAGCTGCGCTTCTTTTTAACATGCTGTAGGGCTACAGGAATATTCTAAGTCTTCCTGTTTTCTGTCACAGTTTGGAATTAAGATGAACATGAGACAACTGGCTGGATTTGAACGTTTTCATTTTCTACTAAATTTCCTTATCTACTCTGTTTCACCTATTCAAAACTCACCTGAAAGTTCTGACCAGATTCCTAGGCTTCATTACTCATCTACAATACAAATATCGCAGGGTTCTCTAAGTATCAGCTAACAATTTATCCTTGCTTCTATTTGATTAATCTTTTACTCAACAAACATTTATTAAGAGTCTGTTAAATTTTAGCATTAGGGATGTAAAAAAGAGTGGGTACATTCCATGTCTTCAGAGCTCCTAGAATCATGATTTGCAGCCTGTATTGACATAAGCTATATTTAGCATTTTGCAGAATAGTTTTTTCCTCTAGATTTTAGACTTGCTGGAGCGAGTGTAAGACCCTGACTCATAAAAAAATTAAAAACCCAGGCGGTGCCTGTGGCTCAGTGTGTAGGGCGCCAGCCTCATATACCGAGGGTGGTGGGTTCAAACTCAGCCCATGCTGAACTGCAACTACAAAAATAGCTGGGCGTTGTGACAGGCACCTGTAGTCACAGCTGATCCGGAGGCTGAGGCAAGAGAATCGCCTAAGCCCAAGAGCTGGAGGTTGCTGTGAGCAGTGTGATGCCACAGCACTCTCCTGAGGGTGATAAAGTGCGACTCAGTCTTTATTTAAAAAAAAAAAAAAAAAAAAGCGGGGGGGGGGCGGCGCCTGTGGCTCAAGGAGTAGGGCGCCGGTCCCATATGCCAGAGGTGACGGGTTCAAACCTAGCCCCGGCCAAAAAAAAAAAAAAAAAAAAAGAAAAACCCAGCCAGGCACCAAGGTGAACGCCTATAATCCCAGCAGCTTCCAGAGGCTGAGGCAGCAGGATGACCACAGCTTGAGTCTGAGGTTGCAGTGAGCTATTACGCCATTGCACTCTACTCAAGGTGGTACTCAGTCTCAACACCACCACCAAAAAAACAAAAATCGAATTATATGTTAACCCAAGTGCAGGTCTGGGAACAGACTGCCTGGGAAGTGGAACCCAGGCTCAGCAAATTACCAGCTGGTAAACCTGAGCAATTTCCCTTAACTTCTAGTGCTTCTTTCTACATCTGCAATCATGCAGTTAACAACAGTGTCTATTTCATAAGGTTGTTGCATAAACTAAATCGAGTAAATACTACTACAACAACAAAAACATTTTGTATATGATAAGTTCTCAATACTCTGGTCATTGACAATCTTTAATAGTAAGTCCTTTTATTTTCCCTTTCCCCCTATCAAGATAAAGAATGGTCAGCCCACTTGTGAAAAACTTCACGTGAAAACATTCCCTTAGGTCCTTAGAGAGGGACAATACCCAAGGATGAGGCTGGTGAATTACTCAATAACAGGCCTGAGGCCTCAGGGCAACACGACACCCACGAGCTTCTGGGACAGGTAGGGGAGAAGGGGGCCAGGGGCCATGAAAACGCGAAGAAGGGGCCTATTTGGACAGACCAAGGTTCTGTGTGCCTCTCCCCCTAAGTCTGAAAGCCTTGGTGGTACCGCCAAGCAACTACGTTGGTCCTCACGCTTGAGAACAAGGTGGCCCGTCGCGGGGGCCAGACAAGGGTGATTTCCGAGGGAGAAATGTGTTGTGAATCCACTATTGGAACAAGGTGAGACGAAATGACGGTGCTTGAAACGCAAGAAGCTTTAGCCAGAAAGTGCAGGCCGGCCCCGTCGGGGCCACACAGGAGACCCTCGCTCTTCACATCCACTCTCCATGTGGGCTCCCAACGCCCCGCACTCACCAAAGTCGTAGAGGTTCTGCAGCAGAGCATTTAAAAGTGTCGGAGAACCCGGAGACGCGGCTGAGCGCGGACCCTCCTCTTGCGCCATTGCGCCGCCGGCCACCGACCTGCGGCTCCAGCACCCACCCGGCTCCCGCCGCGCTGCGCCCCCGCTTCCGGGTTCCGGCGTCTGTGCGCGTGCGTCGCAGGGCCCCGCGCGGCTTCCGTCCTGGATAAGATGGCGGCGCCCGGGGTCCTGTGGCGCGGCACTAGGCGGGGTCGGACATCCCTGCGCGAAAGAACCGCCCCCAACAGCAACACCAGCACCGCTTAGTATAGCACCCCAGGCCCCACCCGGGAAGGCAGCCGCACCATGGATTCTTCCAATTCATCTGACTGTTATTTCTCCATCGGTTCCACTAGTTCCAGCTCTGTCGTCCTCCTCTATTCCGTAAGCGCCTAGGGGAACGAAGCCCCGGGCGGGGCTGCCAGAGAGGAACCCTTTTTCTCGGTCCTGGCTTCCTCCAGCCCACAACCCCTGCCCAAACGAGTGGGTCTCGAGGCTCCCGAGGAGGGGTTAGGTAGTTGGCTTGGTTTCCAAGGCAACGGTGTATTGTGTGTCTCTGGTAATGTGCGTATGCCTTTAGAAGTTTCTACTGGTGGTGATGGTCCCTTTGGTTCTTTTCTACTCGTTCCTTCTCTTTCCAACTACTATCACCCCAGGAGCTTTCAGGAATAAGGATAAGAATTAGAGTCTCCTATTTCTAACCGGGGAGCTACCTGTGGGCAAACCTCAGAAACCTGCGGGTCCGACCCAGCCTGAGATAGTCTGTGGCTCAGCTGTGATATTACTGGCACAGATGTTTGGCTTATGTGTGGAAATAAGAGTTTTTGAAACTAATATGAGAAGATTTAGAATTTCTGGAAATTCCTCTTGCCTGTTTTCTCTTACATTCATTGTACTTTTTCCACAAATCATTTCGGAGGACAACCAATGCCATTCAGCCTCTCTTAAACTTGCCTTTTCACTCCCAGGCCCTTCTTCCTCTCCTAGTGTTAACCGTTTTTTTTTTTTTTTTTGTTTGTTTGTTTTTTGTTTTTTTACCAGCAGAATGTTGGTTGGTTACTCACAGTTTTCATGAAGAAATCATGAGGTGACATTTTTGTAGCCCTCAGGATTGCTCAATCCTGGAGCAACTGATCTGGTGTTTGCTGTTTTTAACCACAAAATTAATTTTTAACTACTTTAGAAGGCAATAAAAGAATATATTTAAAAGCATATTACCATGTCCTAGTGGTGTCAGTTTTTGACTAAAGTATAGTGTTTATTTGTCCAGGAAGTTTAAAATGGAAAACATAAAAGAGCCTGGTAAATAGAAACCCCAGTTTCAAAAGAAAATATGGCTACCTCTAAATTGGGACACTAATATTCTTTGGAACATGGGTAGATTTCTATTCTCTCCCTCTGTCAATAACTTTGGATTTATGATTAATGTTAATTGCCTACTTCTCTAAAGCTTATTACTTTAACTTTTCTCATCCTGGTCTTACCAACTCACAATTCTGTAGAGGACTTTTTTTACTCTGCCTGAGCAGGCTTGTAGGGAAGAGGAGCTATGTGTTGCAGATCCAGCTTGCAATATATATATAGCTTTTTGGACTCTGAGTTGGTTTGTGAATTGACTGGAATTTTCCTGTTCTTATTATTAAAGGAATAATTTTATGTAAGCATATGCTACTTTTAATGCTGGACAGCAGCCCTCTCTATTCCAATAGTTTTCCATGTTCTTTGTGACTGCATAGCCTTTACTTCTTTGTACTTCAGGCTTTCATTTATTTTCTCAGCTACGCTGTTACTGTGTAACAGTTTGTCTAATCCGAAAGTAGCACTTAGAGATATTTTAAGATACTGCTGATTAAGCAAAAATTAGTAGTATATGCTGTATCCTAGTTATTCCCAGCAGGTCCCACCCTTGCCTTTACCGGCTGAGGAAGTAAGCAAATAATTTCAGTTAAGTCAGTGGTTCTCAACCTGTAGGTTGCGACCCCTTTGTAACAATGAAAATACATCCTGCATATCAGATATTTACATTATGATTCATAACAGTAGCAAAATTACAATTATGAAGTAGCAACGAAAATAATTTTATGGTTGGGGGGCACCACAACATGAGGAACTGTATTAAAGGATCGAGGCATTAGGAAGGTTGAGAACCACTGAATTAAGTGGATAAGGGCATAGCATGTTGTGGGAGTAAGGACAAAAGGCATTTAACCTGTTTGGGGACTTGGAGAAGGCTTCTAAAAGAGGTGACACTAAAGCTGACTTTTTGAGGTGTGAATAGGAATGAGTAAGGGTAGACTGTTCTAAGAATCAATGTAAGAAAACAACTCCCTTGCATATTTGGAGTCAGATTTAGTTAAGTTTGGGTAGAATAAAGGAGACACGATAAACAACAGTAAGTGGGCAGAGGGTATTTTCTCAAGGAATTTTATGTATCTTGTTTACATGCCTGTAATGATAACGTTTTAACTTTATGGAAAATCTTTGAAAGTCTAAGAAGACTACCAGGTTTCTGGTGTGATTGTATGGGTAACTTCTTTTGCTAAGTCAGAGAATGAAGTTGGGGAAGGAGCCTGATGCGTGAACATGGAGATTATTGCAGGAGTGCAGAGAAGTGTTGAATCCTAAAGACAGTGACCCTGGGCCTGGGAAGAATGGAGATGGAGGAATTTGTGTGATATTTAGGACAATAAATCATCAGCCCTTGGAACCAAAAGAATATGGTGGCAAAGGAAAAGGAGGCAGTCTGAAGCTGATTGTTTGGTTTCTTTAATCTGGTGACTGGGTGGATGATGATGCTTTTCACTGATAGGAAATACAAAGAGCAGAGCAGGTTTGGTCAGGGTGATAGAATCATTTTGGTTTAGGGTGTGTTGAGTTTGAGATGTGAGAGGTAAAAGTAATGATTTTTAACTTGTGGATTATGATGGTATGGACCAGCTATATCACAAGAGCTTTGGGACACATCCAAGTAGAGCTAGAAAGATGGAGCCAGAGCAAGAGAGGAAGGTGTGGTCTGAGTAATAGATGTGGTGTTCACTAGCAAGCAGGTTGTGTCCACAGCTGTGAAGGAGCCTCAAATATTTCCATGAGAACATAGGATGTAAAGAAGACTGGGAATGGGTAATCACTGGTATAGCATAGTCCAAATTGTGGCTTCCTGTTACAGTCTGAGTGAGAGTATGTGCAAGACTTTATGTCAGTGGTGTGCCGTGTATATCTTAGGTGTGCTGTGAAAATTTTTAAAGATCATTAATTAAGTTATTTTCAAAAGAAGTTCGAAGCACAGTAAGTATACCCTTTTTTAACTTTTTTTTTTTGAGACAGAGCCTCAAGCTGTCGCCCAGGATACAGTGCTGTGGCATCACAACTCACAGCAACCTCCAACTCCTGGGCTCAAGCGATTCTCCTTCCTCTACCTCCCAAGTAGCTGGAACCACAGGTGCCCACCACAATGCCCGGCTATTTTTTGGTTGCAGCTGTCATTGTTGTTTGGCAGGCCTGGGCTGGATTTGAACCTGCCAGCTCAGGTGTATGTGGCTGGCGCCTTAGCCGCTTGAGCCACAGGCACCAAGCCAACTCTTTTTTTTTTTTTTTTGATCAACATAATTTAAGTTGTGCCATGGAAGTTTATAGGTTTAAATGTGCAGTGAGATAAAAATGCTTGAAAAACACTGCTCTATATTATCTGGTAATTGCTAATGCTCCCACTTTACTAATCTTGTTTACTTGGCTTCAGCCCCCCTGACCTTCTGCTTCTCAGCATCTTCCTCCTCAAAATACTCATAGACCCTGCCCCCTTCCCAGAAGTTTGTCCCTGACTCTTTTTATTATTCAACTCAAGCAGTACCTCCTCAGAGAGGCCTTCCACAACCATTCAACCTAAAGTTGCCCTCCAATCATTTGTCCTCATTAGCCACTCCATTTTATTTCCTTCATATTGTCTTTCTAGTGATATGCCAAAGTCTTACACTATATTTCAAGAGCTTATTGTTAAATTTTCATGATTTATGAAGCCATTGTTAAAACACAGCCATTACTAAAATTAAAGATAAAAATTATTTGAATTTACAATTCTGTTAAAACAAAGGCAGTAAATACTCAAAACTTAGCATTTCCTAATTATTTTACTGATTTTTACTATTATCTATGCCAGTGGTTCTCAACCTTCCTAATGCCACGATGTATTTTCATTGTTACAAAGGGGTCGCGACCCACAGGTTGGGAACCGCTGATCTGTGCTCTTAAGGTTATTTATGTCATCATACTGGCAGGTGGAGACCCTCTGTAACCATGTGCTCCTGCGTGTCTCTCTCCAACTCTATGTCCAGTAGGCATGTATTGGTAGTTTGAAATCTGCCATAGTGGTAGTATATATACCATAGAAATTGGCTCTCCCGTACCTGTTGTTAAGTAAACACTGACCAACACCTTGCTGGTGGTGTTACTAAGTGAACTTTGTTTACTTGTTTGTCTTTCCTTAAGGGCAGTCCTGCCTCCTTGTTTATGCTCTGTCTTCAGCCTGTGAGACAGTGCCTAGTACATTGTGGGCTCTCAGTGTATATCCTGAGTGAATGGATCCTCCAGAGCAGTGGAAGAGAAGGTACAGGAAGGCCTATTTAGCCATATATAGGGAAAGGTGTGCTCTATTATTAAAGATGGGAGAGAAAGACTTCCCTTACATCCCCTTGCTTGGGTTACTGTTTGTATTGTGTTCTTGGGTGAGTAGCCATGTAAATATATGTATTTAATTCTCCAGCATGGTATATGGAAGGCCAGATAAACGAGCAGTAACACTCAACCCTAGCTGTACATAGGAATCACTTTGAGTACTTTTAAAAAGAATTGTGATGCCTAGGCACCACTCACAGACCAAATCAGGAATCTCTAGAGATGGAGCTTGGACATCAGTTTTCTTTTTAAAGTGCCCCCAGGTTGTTTTAATGTGCAGCCTGAGTTAAAAACCACTGGATTAGATATCGAGTAAAAGCCAGATTGTAGAAGTTTTGAGCTTTATCCTGTGAATGTTAGGAAGCCATCATCAACAAGGTTCAAAACATGGTTTCATGCAGTAATTTATTTTTTCATTCTACAAATTGACTCAGTTTCTACTAGGAAGTGGGCATACAAAACTGTATAAGGCACCTTACTTACCAGGACAGGAAGTTGGCAATCTTATAAATGAGGCAGCAAATAGAAATTTAACAAAGTGTTTCGGATACTGTCTGGAAAATCTAATTATTGAGGATTCAGTAGACTTCAAGGAGAGGATAACCAGTTCAGTAGAAAAAAGGAGAGAACCAGGAAATGGTACACACAGAAAGTAAACACAAGCTATGGTTGATAACTTTTCCAGGTAAACAGCGGGGAAAGGGCATTTGTAAATGTCACCTCTTAGTGGTGGTACCACCATCCACTTGGTTTCTCTTAAAAGAGACTGTGTCTATCTTGATCGCCACAATACATTCAGCACATATCACAAGGCCAGGGATGTAATAGTGTGCTCAAATATTTGAGAATGAATGCTCTTTGGAAGAGGTAGGAATTTGAACATTGATCAGGAGAGCCCTGAAATGTCATCAGTTGTTTAGGGAACTGCATGTATTGGCATAGCTGGATTGTTGGAAGAGGACATAAGCAGGTGGTGGGGGATCTCCAAGAGCCTTACGTCATATGCTGAGATGTGTGGAATTGTTCCTGTAAGTAACAAGAACCATGGAAGGATTGCAGGTGATTGTGTTTGGTGAGCTTTTTCAAAGTGTATTAATACGTGCCTGTTGCTCTCCCTTATAGGGTTCTTACTTGTCCTTAGGACTCCCTTCCCCCAGTTATGTTTGTGTATATTAGTGTACTCATCTACACACACACAACTGACCCTTGAACAATGTTAGGGACACCAACCCCCATTGCAGTCGAAAATCCACATAGAACTTTTGACTCCCCCCTAAATTAATAGCCTACTGTTGACTGTAAGCTTACCAATAATATAAACAGTCAATTGACAGATATTTTGTTTGTTAGTTATATATGTATGATCTTAACAATAAAATAAGCTAGAGAAAAAATGTTATTAAGAAAATCATAAGGAAGAGAAAAATACGTTTACTATTCATTAAGTGGAGGTGGATTATCATAAAGGTCTTCATGGTTGTAATCTCTACACTGAGTAGGCTGAAGAGGCTGGTTTTGCTGTCTCAGGTGGCAGAGGCAGAGGACAATCCAAGTGTAAGGGGACCCACACAGTTCCCCCTGCGATGTTCCAGGGTCAACTCTACATGCACATGCACATGCACAGCCATGCACCACGTAATGATGTTTCAGACAGTGATGGACCCTGTATGTGATGGTGGTCCCCCAAGATTCTAATGTCATATTTTACCGTACCTTTTCTGGATTTAGATAAGTTTAGATACACAAAATCTGTTGTGTTACAGTTGTCTGCAGCGTTCAGTGCAGTGACATGCTGTGCAGGCACGTATCCTGGAGCACCAGGCTGTGCCATGAGCCGTGCTGTCCAGGTCTGTGAGTGCACTCTGTGGTGTTCGTGCAATAAGAGTCACCCAACAACACATTTCTCATGAAGTGTCCCCATCATCAAGTGATGTGTGACTGTGTATATGTGGACGTACAGAGGGTGCCAAAAAAAGTATACACATTTCAAGAAAGGAATAAACTGTATTAAATTTGTAATACTCAAGTCACATTTGACTTCTACAATTACAAGAGGTGCTGAATGTGACTTAGGTTTATCTTTCATTATTGGTACATAAAGAGTATTACAATTTTAATACAATTTTTTCCTTTCTCAAACTTTACATACTTTTTGGGGGTACCCTTTGTATATATCTCCACCTGAGGTTGATGCTTTTCTCTTTCCACTCCCAGGACCACTAAATGGGAAGTTTTAAAGATCCTTTTTAGCCCTAAAATTATATATTGGTAGTTTGTTGCAATCTATTGAGTCTGAGCTCACATAACTGCATACATATTAATAAGGAATGTGGAATTTGAGAAGGTTTTCCAGCCCTGTAAGCAAGAGTATGAGATATGTTACAACTGCGGTTTTAAATTATAATTCCAACAATGGGTATAAAAAAATGTTCATGTTTCATATTTCATGTTTCATTCTTTTCTATTTAAACTCCTCATAAATGCCTTTTCCTTCTCTTTTTACTCTCATCATGCAAAATTGTGGTCTCAATTTAACATTCTGTGTTTTCTTCTGTTACCTCAGCATTTAGTCATTCAGTTACTGACCAAGTAGGATACATTTCAGTACAACCCAGACATTGGAAATACAGAGAGGAAGCAAGCTCTCCTGTCATCAAAGGCATCTCATTATGGAGGTGACATGCAGACATGTACAATGCTGAGTGATGCGTACTGTAATAGATGCAGGTAATAGGCAGAGAAGTCCTAGTGGGAAGGTGTGAATGATGCCATCTGGGGAACTCAGGGAGAACTTTCACAGGAGAGTGATGCCTAAGCAGGGAGGACAGAGGAACAAAAGAGCATGTCAGGCAGAGAGATGAGCCATGTGCAAAGGCCCAGAGGGACACCAACAGTGATGTCTGTTGGAGAAATGCAACTCACCTTTGACTGAACTGGGGGTGATAAGACTTGAGTGGGCTGTGGGTTATGAGTCTTGAGTGGGAAGGAAAGGCCAGGCCACAGAGTATCTTATTCTGAAGGAGGTGGGAATCATCTAAGTGTTTTAAGAAGGAAATAATTTGCTAAGAATGGTGTTTTGGAAACAGCATCATGGCAGCATGGTGGATTAATTCATAAAGGGCAAAAGCCTGTAGAAGGAGACTAGTAAGGAGGCTGTTGTATCAGAGAGCACAGGCTGTTCAGGAACCCTATGCTGAGGCAGTGACTGTGAGAATGGGGAGTGGGTGTGGTACAGCCTTGCAGGCCATGTTAACAGGATTGGATGGAAAGGATGAGGGAGAAGGTGTCTGAATGATGCAAAGGGGTGAGATGGTGTGGCAGCTTATGATTGAGATTCCAGGAAAACGATCAGGTCGTGGGACTACATAGAAGAGAAATGCGTTTGGTTTTGGCAGGGCCAAGTGTGAAGTGTTTGCAACTATATGTGTATGTTGGGAGCTTAGGTGGGAGAAGAGAATAGAGCAAAAGATTTGGAGGCATGTTCAGTTTACACCAGTGGAGTGGGCGAGAGGACCTGGCAGGGTGTATGGAGTGGAGCCAGGAGGGGATGTTAACATAGTAAGGGAAGTAGGAGGGAAGAAGACACATTTACAGCTGTGAGGGGAAAACTTGCCCCAGGTGGAGACTCACTGGATTAGAGAAATGAGGTGGATTTTCCATTGTGACAAGACAGTCAGGAATTAAAAACTAAAGCAGGAAAATTTTAGGATGGTTGGAGGTAGGGGTAAGGAGGGGAAGATTTAGAAACAGTGTCAGGCTATAGAGAAGTCCAGGAGGATGAAGACTAGAAAGGGGTCAGGATCGAATGATCAAATGGAAAGAAATAATAAGAATTGTGCACAAAGGTTATGTTTCAGAATATCGCATTTTTTATAATACTAAGGAATGAAGTATGATTCATTTATGCAACATTAAAAATAATAGAAGAAACTTAAATGACATGGAAGAGTGTATATGGCAGTAAGTGAAAAAGTCTCTTCCAAATCATGGTGTCTGTGAAACAGGGCAGGGGAGAATATCTACATGCGGAGAAAAGAGCACTCACTAAAAGGGTCTCTAGCGCATGAGATTGCAGGTGATTTTAATTATTTTCTATGTCCTTTATAGTCTCTAAATTTTTTATAAGCATATTTTACTTTGATTAAATTAATTAAAAATTTAATTAATTTGGGTGGACCCTGGGCTCAAAGGAGTAGGGCGCTGGCCTCATATACCGGAGGTGGTGGGTTCAAACCTGGCCCCGGCCAAAAACTGCAAAAAAAAAAAAAAATTTTTTTTTTTTAATTAAAAACTGTTTAAGAAGTTAGGCAGCTCATTGCCTCATGTCTATAGACCTAGCTCTGGGGAGACTGAGGCCAGAAGGATTACTTGAGGCCAGGAGTTCAAGACCAGTCTCATCTGGGCAACATAGTGAGACATCATCTCTACAAAATTTGTAAAAAATTAATAAAATTAAGTGAACCTCATCTCCAAAAAATAAAATAATAAAATGAAATAATAAAGTAAAAATTAGCCGTGTGTGGTGGCATATGCCTATAGTCCTAGCTGCTTAGGAGGCTGAGGCAGGAAGATCACTTGAGCCCTGGATTAAAGGCTACAGTGAGCTCTGATTGCACCACTGCATTCTAGCCTGGGTTATGGAGCCAGACCCTACCTGTGGAAAAAAAGGAAAAAAAAAAAAAAAAAGAGGAGGCAGTTGAGTACATAAAGATGATTATGCTTCTTTAAAATGTTTTAAAACAATATAATATAATATAGGAAAGTACTCATAATTGACAAATAAATAGATATTGTTCATATTTATGAATAAAAAATATTTCTAAAGCTATGGATGAAAATAATGAAACTACTAAGTAATAATATTTCTGGGATATAAAATTGTGGGCAATTTATAGCTGCTTAATGTTTCCATGATTCCAAATTTCCCACGAACAACGTGGTGAGTAGTATAGGGCAGTGGTTTGGAGCAAGGTTGTGAACCATAGGCTCACGTTTGAGTCATGTCTCTATCATTTCTGAGCTGCGGGACCTTGCATGAATTATTTCATGTCTCTGTGCTTTGGTTTTCCATTATAACATGGGGGTGTTGATAGCAATTGCTTCATACGTTTGGTGTGAGGGTTGTTCTTTAATATGTCAAGCTCTAAGAACAATGCCCAATGCTGAGTAAGCTATAATCTTACCACGCATGTAATCAGAGAAATGCTTTTTTTAAATTGGTAATTTGAAAGTCATAGTCATTCTTACAAAGAAAAGTTTTAGGGGCTGATTGGATGAAAGCTGAATGTCAGTGGCCTAAAGAGGTGGTCACAGCAGACAGCTAGCTGCTCAGTGCTGCACAGTAGCTTAGACAGGAGTGTTTTATTCTTGAGGGATTGTCCTTCTGTTTACACCCATGTGGGTTTAGCTAACATAATTTTGGGTTTCTAATGTATGCTTTGATTTAATTTTTAAAGCTAAGTAGAGGCAAATTGGACAAGTTTGTCAACATGGTAGATGAAATGTAAAATTGATCAGATTACTCTAGACTTAATGGCTTATATCTTTGCCTTCTTGGTTGAATTTCCCAAAGGGGCACTGGCTTTACAAGGGTAACTATCAGAAATATGAGAATAAATATGATATATGACAAATTCATTATCAGTTTATTGATCTTAATTATCTTTACATCTCTTTCTTAGTATATGAAAATCTAACATCAGAACACTCTGCTCTTGTTCATATATTGTAGCATAAACATTTGGCAGAGATAAAACTTTCCCAGTGGTCCTATTTATTTTACACGATGTGTATTGCTTTTCTTTTATTTGCCTTATCCACAGAAGGATCTCAAAAAGCGGGATGAGTTTGAAGATATTTTAGAAGAGAGAAGACATGTCAGTGACTTGAAATTTGCCATGAAATGCTATACACCTCTCGTCTATAAGGGAATTACTCCATGTAAGCCAATTGATATTAAATGTAGTGTTCTCAATTCTGAAGAGATTCATTATGTCATTAAGCAGGTAAGTGATTCCCTCTTCAGCCATAGCCAGATTCGATCACTGTCAACATTTCTTTCTCTTCTTGATTTCATGGATTTATTCTGCTATCTTTAATGGATCCTTTTAGGCAGCTTTACTAGACCCTGGATGTCTAACAGTGAGCAGACTGAACACGGTGCATGGTCTGGTAGGGATCAATGACAGTTGTGTAGTCAATTACAGTGAAGTATGAGGCATGCTAGTGGTAGCCCAATGTGCAGGGACACTAATTACTTGTTTAATAGGAATGTAGGGAGGCAGGGAAGTGATTTTGCTTTTGCTTTAAATGAGGCCTGAAAGCTGATTAGGGGTTCTCCAAGTGAAGTGGGTAAAGAAGAGTGCTTCTAGCAGAATAAACAACTTATTCCCATGGTTTTTAAGCTTCCTTATGAGAATTATTCTAGGAGCTTTTAAAATTCTCTGTATCTGCAAATTACCCCCATGGCAATTAAGTCAAAATGTCAGCAGCAGAGGGTTTTTAAAGAAGCCCAGGTGATCCCACAGTATAGCAAGGTTGAGGAACCAACCACTGGCTTATTTTAAGGATGGGAGCCACAGTGAAAGCAGCTTAATGTGACTAGAGAGCAAAGAAAGGATGGTAATAAAATATGAGCCTGGAGAGGTAAGCAGGGGCCATGTCATGAAGGGCTTTGTAAATCATGTAGAGGAATTGGGTTTTATTCGACATGCATTACAAAGCCATTGAAAGGTTGACATGACTATCAGTCAATATGTTAGGAACAAACACCATTCTATTAAAACTAAAGACTGTAAGTGTGCCTCTTGCAATAATCACTTTGTGCAATTACAGTTGCCTGGACTAAGTTGTAGAAATGAGAAATGGACAAATTTAGGGGATTTGAAAGGTTGAATCAACCTTTTTTAGTGACCAGTTGGGTGTAGGAAGGGAAAGAATCAAGGATGATTCTCTTAAATGGAGAACTTTGAAGAGGGAACCAGTTTGGGAGGGAAGCTAAGTCCTATTATGGACGTGTGATGTGAAGATAGCACAATGAAGGTATTTGTGGGCATCCAAGTGGCTGGCCCTCCATGCCCCGCACCCAGGTGCTCACAGGTGATAATGTACATTTGCAGCTGGTGCTCCTCTGGTGCTTGCTCCCTCCCAGGTTCTCATGTCTCATTTTTACCAGTAGCTGCCTCCTCCTGCTCCATGAGCCTATTTTCTCTGTTGTCAAAAGAGAGCATATTCCTCTTCCCTAACAAACTCCTCTAAGGAATATGCTCACCTCTTTCATTTTTTTGCTCCTCTATAAATATCTTAAAGAAAAACACGCATGCACCTAGTTATGTATTTTTGTAAAGGAAAGAGTAACTGCTTCGGAATTGCAGCATTCTTGCTTGTTTTAAAGAGCATTAGTTTTGTAGCCCTGCCTCTTTGCTCATGTAGACTGAGGCTCACTCTTATCTTCCCCAGACAGCAGACTGACTCCATGTTTGAGGAGTTACCTCAATCCTGTCCATACCTCCAGTTTTTGGTAGCCATATCTTCAGTTTCAGCATATTGCCCTAGGCTTAGTTCTGTTTGTTCTGCAGCTTCCTCTCTGACCACTTGGAATGTGCTCTGGTTTCCAATTGGTGAAGAGGAAAGATAGTTTTTAGGTTTTTTATTTCAGAGTTGGGGGTCTCACTCTGTCTCCCAGGCTGGAGTGCAGTGGCACAATCATAACTCACTGCAGCCTTGAATGCCTGGGCTCTAACAGTCCTTCCGCCTCGGTCTCCTGAGTCACCGGGCTTATGGGAATGAGCCATCATACCTGGCTAGTTTTCAAGTTTTAAATGTTTGACTCCCATGCTTTGAAGCTTGCCTGTAGAGATCTTGCTTTTTTAAATTTTAACTGGGATTTAATCAGGCTTATGGAAAGTTCTTTTATTTCTCCTCTGTTTATATGACCTGTGCTCTTAATCACTGTGTTTTGATTGGCTTTAAGTATAAAGAAGCCATCCATTTTCTGTAGTTGGGCCTATTTCAGAGGTGCAGTCAAGTTTCCTCATCAATTAGATGCTAACAACAGTACTGAGCATGGGCTTTTCAGTTAGAATCTCCTGGAGAACTTATGCAAAAAGTTATTATCCACTAGAACCTAAGCTTCTGGAAGGCAAGAATTTTTGTCTTTTATTTCTTTTTGACTGCTAAATTCTTAGTGTCTACTAGCACGTAGTAGGTATTCAATAAAAATTTTTTGAATTAGTGAATGAAAAAATGATGCTGTGGCCTCATATGTGGAGATAACTAAATATCAGAGTATAGGACCCATGCATCCCTCTCATTCTCTTCTTCTTTTTTCAAATAATTCTAATGCACTGCCAGGTTAAGTGTGGCTTATTTATTTAAAATATCTTATTCAAGCTAGCATTTGTCAAACTTGGCTGTGCTGCTGAGAAAAAATAATCACATAATCTAGACAGATTGGAACTCGGGATTGTACAGCACAGTTGGGCTTCTGTATCACCCAGTAATTCTTTGTTTTCCTGTGAACTGTCTCCCATTTACCAAAGTGCAAGTTTTAGCTGCTCCACTCTCCCCTTCCCTACACTCTTAGCCGCTGACTTTTCTCCCTCTGTTGCAAAGAAAACTTAAACCATCATATGAGAGCTCTCTTGGCTTCCTTTGATCAAATATACCAATTTACCTGCATGCAAAACTCATCATTTTCTTCTTCACTGCTGTTAAAATGTCAGAGACCCCTTATGTTTTGAGTTCAATCTCTCTATCCTATTCCTTTGTTCTGAATCTGGCCCCCTCCTGCATCTTGTGTTGACTCTCCCCTCATATGTCTCCAGCTTCTTCCTCTTTATCAGCTCTTTCCCATCAGCATTTAACATGCTCACTGCCTCTTTCAGCTCAAACAAACCTCCTTTGACCCTACTTTCCCTACTTTCTCCCATCTCTTCCCCTCCTCTTCTTTGAAGAAATTGACTATGTTGCCTATACTTAACTGCTAAACTTCCTCACCCTCCACTTACTGCTCAGCTTGCGGGAGCCTGGTTTCTGATCCACAATAATGCTCTTCCCAGATTGTTAATGACGTCCTCACGGCCGAGATCTGCCTTGTTCAGATCCATGACAGTCTTTAGCATTGCTCTTTCTCCTTTCTCACCAGGGCAGCCCCGATAACTTTGATCATTCCTCAGTTGCTGTTAAGAGCTTCTTTTCCTTTGCTTGTCCCTTTATTGACTGACAGATGGATCGACAGAGTCTTGTCCTATCACCCAGGCTGTAGTGCAATGGTTTGATCAAAGTTTGCTGTAGCTTCAAACTCCTGGGCTCAAGCAATCCTCATGTCTCAGCCTCCCAAGTGGCTAGGACTACAAGCACCCACCACCACACTCAACTAATTTTTAAAATTATTCTGTATAGAAGGGGTCACACTATGTTGTCCAGGCTACTCTGGAACTCCTGGCCTCAAGTGATCCACCTTGGCCTCCCAAAGTGCTGGGATTACAGGTGTGAGCCACCATGCCCAGCCCTGCCTATCCCTTTAAATGCTGGTATTCTTCAGGATTTTATTCTAACTCCTTCTTCTGTCTTCTACCCACTCACTGGGCAGTTTCATTTATCACCAGGATTTTTTTTTTTTTTTAATTTATTGTTGGGGATTCATTGAGGGTACAAGAAACTAGGTTACACTGATTGTATTTGTTAGGTAAAGTCCCTTTTACAGTCCTGTCTTGCCCCCAAAAGGTGTGGCACACACCAAGACCCCACCCCCTCACTCCTTTCCTCTCTCTGCTCTTCCTTTCCCTACCCCTCCTTCCTTCTTTCTCTGCTCTCCCCTTCTCCCACCCCCACTGTGTCATTAATTGTCCTCATATCAAAATTCATGCTTCTCCATTCTTGTGATGCTTACTAAGAATAATGTGTTCACTTCCATCCAGGTTCATACAAAGGCTGTAAAGTCTCCATTTTTTTAATGGCTGAATAGTATTCCATAGTGTACATATACCACAGCCTGTTAATCCATTCCTGAGGTTGATGGGCCTTTAGGCTGTTTCCACATTTTGGCGATTGTAAATTGAGCTGCAATAAACAGTCTAGTGCAAGTGTCCTTATGAAATTTAAGGCATGAAACAATAAAAATCCTCAAAGAAAGCATAGAAAAAACACTGATATTGGCCTGGGGAAAGACTTCATGAAGAAGACTGCCATCGCAATTGCAACAACAACAAAAATAAACAAATGGGACTTCATTAAACTGAAAAGCTTCTGTACAGCTAAGGAGACAATAACCAAAGCAAAGAGACAACCTATACAATGGGAAAGGATATTTGCGTATTTTCAATCAGACAAAAGCTTGATAACTAGGATCTGTAGAGAACTCAAATTAATCCACATGAAAAAAAGCCAACAATCCCATATATCAATGGGCAAGAGACATGAATAGAACTAAAGATGACAGACGAATGGCTAACAAACACATGAAAAAATGTTCATCATCTCTATATATTAGAGAAATGCAAATCAAAACAACCCTGAGATATCATCTAACCCCAGTGGGAATGGCCCACATCACAAAATCTCAAAACTGCAGATGCTGGCGTGGATGTGGAGAGAAGGGAACACTTTTATACTGCTGGTGGGACTGCAAACTAGTACAACCTTTCTGGAAGGAAGTATGGAGAAACCTCAAAGCACTCAAGCTAGACCTCCCATTTGATCCTGCAATCCCATTACTGGGCATCTACCCAGAAGGAAAAAAATCCTTTTATCATAAGGACACTTGTACTAGACTGTTTATTGCAGCTCAATTTACAATTGCCAAAATGTGGAAACAGCCTAAATGCCCACCAACCCAGGAATGGATTAACAAGCTGTGGTATATGTACACCATGGAATACTATTCAGCCATTAAAAAAATGGAGACTTTACATCCTTCGTATTAACCTGGATGGACGTGGAAGACATTATTCTTAGTAAAGCATCACAAGAATGGAGAAGCATGAATCCTATGTACTCAATTTTGATAGGACAATTAATGACAATTAAGGTTATTGGGGGGGAAGCAGAAAGAGGGACGGAGGGAGGAGGGTGGGGCCTTGGTGTGTGTCACACTTTATGGGGGCAAGACATGATTGCAAGAGGGACTTTACCTAACAATTGTAATCAGTGTAACCTGGCTTATTGTACCCTCAATGAATCCCCAACAATAAAAAAAAAAAAAAGAAAAAAAAAATTTTTTTTGTCTTTCTGGGTAGATGCTCAGTAATGGGATTGAAGGATCAAATGGGAGGTCTAGCCTGAGTTCTTTTGAGGGTTCTCCATTCTTCCTTCCAAAAAGGTTGTATTGGTTTGCAGTCCCACCAGCAGTGTAAAAGTGTTCCCTTCTCTCCACATCCACGCCAGCATCTTCAGTTTTGAGATTTTGTGATGTATCACCAGGATTTTAAGTACTTTTATGTTGACACCTCTCTGTTGTAATAAATAATAATATAATAATAAAGGTAAATAATATCTATTCCTTTAGCCCAGATTTTTGAATTCCATACCTCTATTTTTGTATGTCTACTGGAATATCTGCTTGGAAATTCCAGAAGCACCTCCGATTTAAGATGTCTAAATCAAACTCTACTCTTCCCACTTCCATCCCAAGAGCACATACCTAGATACATTACCTCCCACTCTCCAAGGATGGCCCTTACACATAGTGGCTGCTCCAACCTATGTGCCTGTGTCCACATTCAGGCTCACATGCACCTTTTAGTCCTGTCTCAGAGACAAAGCTAATAACCTCACGTCTGTGACCTGGAGGACCCCTTTCCAGCCTCTTCTCAGACCCCCAGCAGGTGGCCTCTGTCCTGTGCCTTTCCTCTGTCTTTAGCCTGTCTCTCTCAGCTGACTTCTTCCATTTCGAAGGCTTTAACACCACTGAGCTGCACACTTATATGGTTAAAATGGTCAATTTTATGTTATGTGTATTTTAGTACACTTTTTTGAAAAGTGGAATGCTAATTAATAAGAACAAAAAAACAGTCCAAGCCTTTTCCATCCTGGGAAGGCATTTTTGCTTTAAGTGATAGCCTCCCTGTTCTTCTCGTTCAGACTTTTCAGTCATTCTGCGCCAATGTCTTTTTCCTCCCCACCTCTTATTCATTCAGGCTTTAGTCCATATAGTCAGTATCAGTTCTTTTCTGACCACACATATGTGTATTACTGAACCTTTTCTTGCTAAGTAAGGTCACTGTTTCAGACAGCCTCTGAGTAAAATAAAGAAATGCAACTAAATGAAAACACTTTATTCTAGTTCTTCCTCCTTGGGCCTATTGAACTGAGCCCTCAAAAGAATAAGATATGGAGCTGGGTGGAGGGTGGTTGCACGATACCTGTCAAGGCACTAAATACCACAGAATTGTTCACTTTAAAATGGTTAACTTTATAATGTGTGAATTTAACCTCAATTAAAGGATGGGCTACTTATTCACTACTTGTAATTGGGTGCTAGCCTCCCACCTCTGATGCTCCGCACCTCACCCTAACACGTAGCACTCTCTTTTGGGAAGTGTGGGCACTACTTGTCACAGGGACTTCACCTCTTTTTAGAGTATGTGTTTAGGGGAGAGTCCAAATGATGAAATCAGGGTTACTGGAGGGCAGAGACTATGACTTGTTCATTCCCAGACCCTTGACAGTCTTAGCACACAGCAAACATTTTGTTTTTTTCCTGGAGATGTGGCAGCCATGTGAATAAAGTAATTCCATTGTAAGATCTTTGATTCCACTCATTAGCCTTTAGTTGGGGTTTTTGACTGATGTATCTGATGTATCTGATACATGTGACTGATGTATCAGTGACTGATGGATCTGATGTCTTGATTGGTCATCTCAATGTAATCTTGTACCTTGTCTGACACCTTGTAATAAATAGCATTAAAGGAACAAGCTGGTGAAGTGCTGCTGCCACCTGCTGATGGAAACTGCTGGCTGCTAGGACACTGCACCCCCAGGCTTATGTCACAGAGTTTGTGTATAAACTTGCTAACAATCAGATAGAAAAGTGAAATGTTTTTCTGCGCTCGGAAATGCCATTCTAGAAAGCTGCTTCTCCTTGAATTTCTAACATTTAAACTTGTCTAGATAGGATTATTTATCTACTTTTGCTGTGTTGGAAAGTAAATTATGTCAATTTAGGTTAAGAAGAAAACACAATCTTTGAGTTATGTAATATTTATGCATTTGAAACTAGTCATACTGGTTTGAGTAAGGGGTTCTGGCTTTTTTATATCAGAAACTTTTACTTTCCTTTTTCTTTTAGCTTTCCAAGGAATCCCTTCAGTCAGTTGATGTCCTCCGAGAGGAAGTTAATGAGATCTTGGATGAAATGAGTCACAAACTGCGTCTGGGAGCCATTCGCTTTTTTGCCTTTGCCCTCAGTAAAATATTTAAACAAATTTTCTCGAAGGTGTGTGTAAATGAGGAAGGTATTCAGAAAGTGAGTATTGTCAAGGACAGCCTCTTTTTCACTCCACACAGTTTAGTCAACTCACAGATACCTCACTTGGGTGGGAAATGCCTAAGGCCCAGTTACCAGGCCCCTTGTCTGGAAGTAGAGGGTGTGCCTCTCTTGTTTTTTGTATTTTTTAAATTTCAGATTAATATGAGGGTGCAAAGGATTAGGTTACAATGTTTGCTTTTGTTAGGCACGGTCCCAATTGTAGTTGTGACTCTCACCCAGGAAGTGTGCCTTATACCCTTATATTGTGCCCATTAGGTGAGAATGTACCAATCCCCTCCCCCCCACCTTGTCTGTACCCCTCCTCCCTCCCTCTTCCTTTTAACTTTGGACCTACAGCCTTCAGACTTAGTCAAGTAACTTAATGTCAGATACTCACTAAAGTTATAAAAGTAATAAAAGAACTTCTATATACACTTTACCTAGATTTCTCTACATTTCCTTTATCCTTTTCCCAATAACTCTGGTGTGTTTTTCTTACAATTAAGAAAATGCTGTCATGGAACAGTTACCAAATAAGAATATTTGAGGTAATACACACCTCACTTGTGTTTCACCAGTTACTTCCTGTGTAGCTAAAGAAAATGCTGGAGCTTGTGTTGCATTCTGCTTCCATATCTCTTTAGACTAAATCTCTAGAACAAGTTCTTGGTCTTTTTGTTTTATGTTTCACAATAATATGTTTTTATAGAACAAGCCAATTATTTTATAGTGTTTCTTGATTTGGATTTGAGTTATGCTATTTCAGTATTTGATTTGGGTTGTGTCCTTTTGGTAAGAATACCCCAGAAACAATGTTGTATTTTTCTCAATGCATCATATTGGGAGCAAATGTTGTGTGTTTGTTACATTAGTAGAGATGTTCACTTTGCTCAGTTGGTTAAGGTGGTGACAGCCAGGTTTCTCCACTGTTATTTGTACTTTTATAATTAACAAGTATCTTGTGGAGAGACACTTTGAGAAGGGTTAAGTATCCTGTTTTCCATCATATTTCCCTCACTGTTTTTTGCTTTCATTGATGATTTTTGCCTGAAAGAGTTATTACTGTAATGATTTCCAAATAATGAATTTTTTAATTTCATCATTCCTACTGTTTATTTTTACTTTTTCCTGTGAGGAAGAGCTTTCCCTATGAAAATCGTTTTTATTTACTTACATATTTTTAATGTTTTTTATCCTGGGAAAGTTCTGACCTTTATTTGCCTTCTTCCTCATGCCTTTTAATATTTTGTTTTTATTCAGTCTTTTAGTTTCCTGTCAAGTATTTCTCCTTCCTTCTATGACTGTTTTCAAAATTGCCATCTTATGCTCTGGATCTCCCAAAGAATATTCAGTATGGTGTGTTCGGGCCAGGGAGTGTCAGTGAGAAATGTCTTAATTGATACAAATTACTTGGCTTCAGTTGTTATTAGTTATTTGATACCAGTGAGTATTCCTTTTTTTTTGAGACCGAGCCTCAAGCTGTTGCCCTGGGTAGAGGGCCGTGGCATCACAACTCACAGCAACCTCTAACTCCTGGGTTCAAGCGATTTTCCTGCCTCAGCCTCCCAAGTAGCTGGGACTACAGGTGCCCGCCACAACGCCTGGCTTTTGGCTTTTTTGGTTGCAGCCATCATTGTTGTTTGGCGGGCAGGGCTAGATTCGAACCCGCCAGCTCAGGTATATGTGGCTGGCACCTTAGCTGCTTGAGCCACAGGCACCGAGCCACCAGTGAGTATTCTTAAGGTGGATAGCTTGGAAGGATATGTCTGAAGGATATATCTGGAAATTCAGACATATCCTTCCCAGCTTCATGGTGCCCATTGTTCTTGGCAGTGTATCCAGAGAAATATTATTCCTCTTACTTTGTCCTAATAATTTATAGGTTTATTTTTATTCTCCCCAAGCTTTATTTTCTCTTAGTGCAAACAACCAGTCCATTGAAGTGCTTAACACTTGACTAGTTAAGTCAGACTGACTTGAGTTTAGTTCCCAGCCCCACCATAATTGGATGCATGATCATTTTACATTGAAGAAGCTGAGGCTTAAACCTTATTAATAAATATGTGATATTAAAAAATGCATATGAGATGACTAATATGTAAAATAGTACCTACCCAACTAATAGTGATCATCACTCTTATTACTATTCTAATCCATAAAAAATTACATTTTTAATATTCTCTTTATGTAAAATCATTTAACAAGCACTCTGAAACAATATTCGTGCCTTTTCAGGGAAAATCGTGTATAAGGAAGATGGAAAAAGATGATTAGTATTCGCTCTGTACATAGTCTTATTTTTCCATTTTCTGATTTGAGATATGATTTTATTACATGACAACTGAAATGATTTCAAACATAACATTTATTTTCAAGCTACAACGAGCCATCCAGGAGCACCCTGTTGTCCTGCTGCCCAGTCACCGAAGTTACATTGACTTCCTGATGCTGTCTTTTCTTTTATACAACTATGACTTACCTGTGCCAGTTATAGCAGCAGGAATGGGTAAAGATTGTTTTTCTACTTTTTTTAACTATAAAAATTAATATGTTCACTGGCATGATTCTAGCATTACCAAGGTATTAGAAAGAGGTGATGAAAACAGCCTCTCCTGAATGTGCTTTGCCATCCTAAACGACATGCACAGGCATTTGTAGGACTCTTTGGTTTAGGCTTGAAAAATGAAACTGTATTACTACCTTCATGTGTTACTTGCGTTTTACTTTTATCTGATCGTATATTGGTGGCTATCTGTCCAACCAGTAAATAAATCTAAACATTTTTAATATATTTTTAATTGGGATAAAATATACATAACATAAAATTTACCACCTCACCCTCTTTAAGTGTGTGCTTCAGTGCTGTTAAGTATTAACACTGTTGTGTTACCATTATAGCTCTTTTCATCTTGCAGAGCTGAAGCAGTACCCATTAAACATATTCCTTACTCTACCCTCCCTCGGCCCTGGCAACTACCATTCCCTTTTCTGTCTCCACGAATTTAACTACACTAGATACCACATATAAGTGGAATCAGGCAGTATTTGTCCTTCTGTGACTATACTGTGAAATGTGTACTTTGACTTAGCATAATGCCCTCATGGTGCATCCATGTTGTAGCATAGGTCAGAATTTCCTTCCTTTTTAAAGTTTGAAAAACATATCTGCTGAAGATATGTTTCAATTTTTTTAGATGTAAACCAAGAAATAGAATTGGTGGATCATAAGGTAATTTTATTTTTAATTTCTTGAGGAAACACCATACTGTTTTATACAGCAGCTGCACCACATTGCATCCCACCAGCAGTGCACAGGACGTCCACTTTTCCACATCCTTGCCAACACTTACTTTCTGAGTTTTCTCTATAATAATCATTCTGATGGGTGTGAAGTGGTATCTCTTGTAGTTTTAATTTGTATTTCCCTAATGATAAGCATCCTTTTTTGTGCTTGTTGAATTTTATAGTTTACGGTCTTATATTTAAGTCTTTGATCCATTGAGTTAACTTTTGTATATGGTGTAAGGTAATGGTCCAAGTTCATGTCTAACAATGTTTTTAATAGTCTTTAATATCCAGCACTTTGGACATATCATAGTTCAGTAGTTTTATTGTAACAAACTGTTGCAATGTGAAATATCAGTGCTTTTATTTCTATAAGATAGATTCTTAAAGGAAGATAGCTAAGGCAAGTAAATTGTATATCAGCTCCCTTTCAGGGTAGCCAAGAAAGCTGACAGTCAAGTGTACATTTTTGTTAATGAATGTAGTAAACAGTAAGGTAAAAAAGTCAGAGGTAAGGACTGTTTTAAAACTGCTGATGGAACTCTTCTACTCATACCAAGTTTACTTTATTCATCTCTTCCACTAAAAGTAAGGTGACATTTCCAGGCTGTCCAGGGCATGAAGGACAGGACACATGTTGTTGGTTGTCAAGTTAAACAGGGCTGGCTAAAGAAATCAGCATCATGAATGTTGTTATGTTGTCATGTTACCCTGCTGTTGTCACTGGTTGCTAGCTGGCCTGGTAGCATATGTAGTGGTGTTTGGAGTGACACAGGTAACCTCCCAGTGAGCACCCAGCCCACAGAGTCTCTTCATAATTCTGCTAGATGTCTCACAAGGATTTTCTTTCTTTTTTTTTTTTTTGCAGTTTTTTTGGCTGGGGCTGGGTTTGAACCCACCACCTCTGGTATATGGGGCTGGTGCTCTACTCCTTTGAGCCACAGGCACTTTCCATGGAATATTTCTATATTAAAAAAAAAAAAAGTTTTTTTTTTTTTTTGTTTGGGAAAGAGTCTCACTTTGTTGCCCTCACTTGCATGAAATCTGTCTTCACAAGGTCTGAGTTTAGATCTTTATAGAAAGTTCCAAGATCTGCAAATAAATATTAACCTGTCTCTTATTTTTCAGACTTCCTGGGAATGAAAGTGATTGGTGAGCTGCTACGAATGTCGGGTGCCTTTTTCATGCGGCGTACCTTTGGTGGCAATAAACTCTACTGGGCTGTATTCTCTGAATATGTAAAAACTATGCTACGGGTAAATGCAGATCATTACTGAGTACTTTCAAGCTATATTTTCTTTCCACTGGTGTTTGCATATTTAAATTTTTAACTTCTGAACAGACCACTGGGGTGTTATTTCCCCTCAAGGAATGTCCATAAGCTCAGCAATCTGTTTAATCTGTGTGACTCTCTTGTTCAAGTTTCACTGTAAGCAATGTTTGTTCAGGTAGCTGGGGAGGGAGCCTGGGAAAAGAAATCAAAAGGGCATTCATCATTTTGCGAGTAGGCAATGGGTTTTGTGTTTTGTTTTGTTTGTGTTTTCTCTTTAAAGAATGGTTATGCTCCTGTTGAATTTTTCCTCGAAGGGACAAGAAGCCGCTCTGCCAAGACATTGACTCCTAAATTTGGTAGGTCACTACAGATCAGAAGGAAAAACACAAACCCAAAGCTTTAGGTGTGGTGTCATCATAGCTGCTACGTAGAACTCGATACCTTGCTTTTAACAAGACTTGTTTTCTTTGTAAGTGTAATTACTTCACTTTATATTTATGGGTTTAGTGTATAATGTATACTTTTAGTATCTTTCTGTTTATGTGGCAAAAACACATAAATGGCTGCTCTAGACTTCAATATGTATAGTAAATGTTTCTCCCTGTGTTTACAGGTCTTCTGAATATTGTAATGGAGCCATTTTTTAAAAGAGAAGTTTTTGATACCTACCTTGTTCCAATTAGCATCAGTTATGATAAGATACTGGAAGAAAGTCTTTATGTATATGAGCTTCTAGGGGTTCCTAAGCCAAAAGAATCTACAAGTGTACGTAAAGGATGGCTAAACTTAATTTTATTTGAATTCAGAGACTATACTAACTTATATGTCAATTAATTTCTAAATATACTCCTTTTCCACTCCTGCGGTACTATTAGGGACTGTTGAAAGCCAGAAGGATTCTTTCTGAAAATTTTGGAAGCATCCATGTGTACTTTGGAGACCCTGTGTCACTTCGATCTCTGGCAGCTGGGAGGATGAATCGGAGCCCGTATAACTTGGTTCCAAGGTGCAAGGCCTATGTTTTAATAATAGTCATAGAAATAAGGATTAAAATCTCAAAGCATGAATTGTTACTCTTGAATTGACCACTTGTGAGACTAATACTTGGTTTACTTAAGTTCACACAGCAAATTACCAGGGATGCTGTGTTGTTGTATTGTTATCAGCGGAAAGCTTCAAGTAAAGAATTACGTGCTTGCCAAAGCAATCATCAGTTGTGGGAGATCTATGTCAAGCATGCAAAGTCAGACACTGATCACTCTTCTCGGGGGAACTAACAAAGTGGGAACAAATGATGCCATTATTGACAAACAAGCACAAAAATTGTTGAGCATTGTTAGGACAGCCAAAGTATGTACTAAGTGTTATTTTTTATTCTAGAAAGGATCACATAATAATAATTATGAATGGAAGTGATTCTCCGTTCTTAAGAACATTATAGCTTTATGGGCAAGAAAATATTAGTTTCTTTCAGGATGTAAGCTATAGATTACGTTTGGGTTTTCTTAATTTAAAGAAATATTCCTGTACATAAGGGAGACAAACCGCCTCTGCCTCAGGCCTCATATGCCTCAGCCTCGTTCATAGTTTATTGGTAACTTCAGCAGTTCCCCAACAGCCACATTGGTCTTTTTAGAAGCAAATGTTAGCTTTTTGCTGCCACAGACCTCTGTCCCTAGATCCCAAGTTGGGTTGCCAGTTTTTATCTAGTGCAGGGCACCCGGACTGGCTGCAGCTTTCACATTGAGCTACCTTATTATGTGGCTGCTTTTAGGTCATACATATTAATATATATCTGCCCCAGTCAACTCTGTGTTGGCCTCATCATAAACTTCAAAGTTTGGTGATCTATACGTGAGGTCAGGCAAACTGAATTGATGCCAATTCAGTAATTCAATCTCCTGGGGGAGGCATCAATTTTCCCTTAAGTGATATGTCCTATTGATGAAGCAAGAAAAGTTTTTCGCCTAGAACTGAGAATAACAGGACCCTTGAGGGTTTTTTTAATCACTTCTCAAGAATATAACCCTCGGAATGTCTGGGCAGCTTACGCTATAGCAAAGTGAAGAAATGCTTCTTGTAGGTGACTTGAGAGAATTCAGTGCGCAGAAAGTCTGAGAAGCCCTGTGAAGGGTTGTCTTCTACCGTTCCCATCATCCAGGCAGTAGAACTGTAATTGTTGTCTTTGCTCTTCCTTTTAGATACATTCCTCAGAAGCAGTCCGCGGACATGCATGCCTTTGTCACTGAAGTTGCCTACAAAATGCAGCTTCTGCAAATTGAAAACCTAGTTCTGAGCCCCTGGTCCCTAACAGTTGCTGTTCTACTTCAGAACCAGCCATCCATGGACTTTGATGCTCTGGTGGAAAAGACGTTATGGCTGAAAGGCTTAGCCCAGGTGTTCGGAGGGTTTCTTGTTTGGCCCGGTATGTAGGTGAGACATAGGTGGTGAGAATGCTTGCTTAATTTGCAGAAGTTATAGCCTGGACCAGAAAAACCTATAGGAGACTTTTGGCAGAGCATTGGTCAGAGTAAGAAAGAACACCTAATCTGTTCTTACTGCTGTAGGACGTCAGACACAGCATATTGGTTATTGAAGAATAATTATTTACATGTCATCTCCCCTCACAAGACCCCGAATGTCTTGAGGACTAGAATGCCATCTCCTTGGCACCCAGCAGGGTAGAGAATGAAGACACAGATCTTCTTGTAGTCCACAATTCCTTCACTCCACACCTGCTTTACTAAACTACATTATGTTTGCAACCCATTTGTCTCCCTGCATTGTAAGGATTAAAGGTCAGGTTCTATAGAACTTTATGCAATTCTCTGGTAATAACAACTGTATAAAACCCTCATTGGAGCTATGGATACAGTGGGGAGTATGGGATGTGTATGACAATAGTTAGCTTAAGTTGTTTCAGTCTCTTTGCTTTGCAGTTATACAGACTAGAGTTGGAAATGCAATCCTTTCAAGTCTAGACAGTTATTCCTAGCCAAGTATGTCCTGTTTGCTTGTCAGTCCTGTGCTGAGTCCTGGCTGGTGCTGGTACTGCCAGCAGTACAGGGTGAACAGGTATGATCCCTGTCCGGAGGTTGTCCTGATTTGTAGAAAGTAGGGTAGGTGGGTGGTGTGTGAACTGGCAGTGAGTGTTGAGTGAGATGGAGATGAAGAGCTATGGACACGCTGTGGAGAGTGCTGGAGACTTCTGTGGTGGAAAGGGCCACACTCTTCCTGATTTCATAGAAGTGACCCTTGAGCTAAGCTTGACAGAAAAGTAGCAGTTCTTCAGGAAGATGGGGTGAGCAGCCTTGCCAAGGAAGGCACAAGGAAACACAAGTGGGTGGCCCAGGCACCAAGGATGCATTGGTGATGCTAAAATGTTGGCTCCAGGAGAGGGAGTGGTGGAGGATGAAGATGTGGAGATTGCTGGTCAAACAGCCCTGCGGGCCTTGGGGCTCTGTACTGAAACCTCTAGTTTAGTGGAAGCACTTAGGGATTATAAGCAGAGAAGAATTGTAGGTTGGCCTTTGGAAAACAACCTGGTATCAGTTTTAAACTGGACTCAGTGGGAGAGACTAGAGGAGGGAAGACGAGGCCTGAGGCTGCTGTGCCCAGATGAGAAGTAAAGAGGCTTGGACCACAGCAGGGGCACTGCCAAGGTACAGGTACAAGGTGTCCAGGCAGAATCACTGTCACATGCCGTTCACCATTAGGGAACAAAAGATGAGTCAGACATCTGTTCTAAGTACTGAGAAAGGTGAGGGGCAGGAGAAGGACTTGTTTCTGCTACAAGGTGAAGAGTGTTGGGAGTTGTGAGAAACAGGTAAAGTGCTAAGCCCATCACTATTGGCCCAGGAACATGTGAAAACATAGGTGCCTATCTTTCTAAAGTGTTTTGCTTTTTCAATATGAGATAAATAAGTGACTAATTCATAGCTAAAAGTGACTATTCAGGCACTATGGTAACTCTTACTACTATAATGAAGTGAGGGTTGGTATCCAAGTGATGCAGAATAGTGGGGATGGTTAAATATAATTCCTAATTTAGAACAGGTTATTAATTTCCCATGCTGTGGTTAATTGTTAAATATTGCCATCTCTTCGTTATGCTTCTGCAGTTCTAGCTGCTGGGCTTTCTGCAGGCCAGTGTAGTTTTGGGTGGTCAGCTACATGAGGCGGCTGCTTTAGTTCACTTTGATGTGGTAAATTTCCTTGGTATCCCTCTGTGCACATGAGGGCCTCATGGTGGGACTGTTATCTCTTTGGGTTGCCCTTTGATCCACCTGCAAGGTGATATTCTTGCCTCCTTGGGATAAGTCTCAGCAACGTGTGTGTGTGTATGAAATGTGTGCATACGTGTGTGAAGTATGTCTTACTGTACTCATTACACTAAATCATGGGCCTTTTGTCTTAGTATTATTGCATTCACATGCTTGTGATTTTCCAGTTTATGTGACTTCCTATTACAAAACTCCGGATACCCTTAGCTCCTGAGGTAGACAGGGGAAGTATTGATTTTTAGAGTGGAATTTACATACGTTTCAAAATGGCAGACAGATTTGGGGTCGATAAGAAAGTATCTTATTACATGTTCTCAGATAGGGATTTGATTTATCAAACAGTATTGTTCAGATTTTCTTCCATACAATATTGTTATCTCAAATGGTAAAGATAAAACCTAACACTTGAAAATAAATGTCTGTGCAGCTACTATTAATAGCATTAACTATTCAAGGCCTAGGACTCCTACAATGATCCATCTCATAGGAATAACTTGTTTTTGTGTGTAGACAACGAACCTGCTGAAGAAGTGGTCCAGTCCAGCATTCTTCTGCATTCCAACATTGCCACTCTTGTCAGAGACCAGGTGATTCTGAAAGTGGATGCCGGAGACTCAGAAGTGGTTGATGGACTTATTTTCCAGCACGTCACTCTCCTTATGTGCTCCGCTTATAGGAACCAGCTGCTCAACATTTTTGTCCGTCCGTCCTTAGTAGCTATAGCATTGCAGATGACACCTGGGTTCAGGAAAGGTAACTTTCAGGAATGTGATCTTGAATTTTAGGACAGGCCTGACCACTCTTTTCCCTGTAGGGAACAACATTTGAAGCCTTGTGGTATTCAGCCATACCCATGTAGCCCTTCCTCCAGTAAGGAACAGGCCTGTGCACTCAGGAAAAGTTAGCTTTGTTCCCTAAATATATGGCCATCTGCTTAGAATTCTGGAATTGGAAGGGCCTAGAAATCATCTAATCTAAACCTCTCCTGCTGTGAGTAAGAAAGATTAGGCCTAGAAAGTTACCAGTTACTCAGAGACGGATCTGGCATTTGAGCACAGGTCTCAGACTGTTTCTGCTATAGCAGCTCCCTGGTCCTGTAGAGGCAGATGGGGTGGGTAAGCTGTCCAGCAATCTGTGAGTGCTTACTATATGCACAGTAGCTTTCTAGCTGCACTGAGGAATGGAAAAATTAGTAAGACAGTTCTCCTTCTCCAGAGCCTACACTCAAGGCCTGGGGTTTCTGCCCAGGCTACATGTTAGAATTATGGAGAGGGCGGGGTGAGCCTTACCCCAAAGATCCTTCACTTGGTCTGGGGTATGGGCAAGCCATTGGTGTTCTGCTCTGGTCTCAGTTTTTCAAAGCTGCTCAGGTGATTCTAAGGAAAAATGCTAAAGATATGGTAAAGATCCCTGGATATATGAATATAGAGGGCAATTAAGAAATCAGTTCCTTTTCTACTAGGGAATGGCAAGGCAGGGGAAGTGAAGTGCCTTGGCTTGTAAGGACTATGGTGTCTTGCTTGTTACCAGACTGACTGATTACAAGCCGGCTTATAATTTAGATTTGGTCATTTAAAACTATGCTGGACTAGTTTAATTTATAGGTAAAATTTAGATTGATTTTTGTTCCTTTTAGGGGAACTTAATTCTTGCCCCTGTTATATGAATAAAACATATAAATAAAACATACGCCTTTGAAATACAGCATTTGGGCATATCATGGACTTCGTGATACTCCTTGAAAGTTTAAAAAGCAATGTTGTAATTTTATGTGATTAATTTATTTCTAGAGGACATCTACAGTTGCTTCAGTTTCCTACATGATGTTTTTTCAGATGAGTTCATCTTCCTTCCAGGAAACATTTTAAAGGTAAATTCTTTACAACAAAGGGCAGGTATGCCTGCAGTGTGAGTTTCAGAAACATCAATCATGAATCCACAGACTTGTCACAGGCAATGTGTCATCCTTCTTTTCAAGGTGAAGCAGAGCAGGCATGAAGAGAGACTAGGGCATACAGTTTAGCAGACTGTAAACCCAGGTCAAGTTCACCTAATGACTTATGGATGATTTGGTGATTTGGTGAGAGGAATGGTTCTTTGAACCATTAGTGAGGACACTGTAAATAAACTAACTCTATTTTAGTGATCATTTAAAAAATCAGCATTCGGGCGGCGCCTGTGGCTCAAGGAGTAGGGTGCCGGTCCCATATGCCGGAGGTGGTGGGTTCAAACCCAGCCCCAGCCAAAATAAATAAATAAATAAATAAAATAAAAAATCAGCATTCATTTTTTCTTTTAACACCTTGTGGGAATGAGTTAGCCAGGTACATGCCTTTTGTTTTGAGAGTAGTGAATGATGTTCTTGCCTGGTGGTGTGGACAACTGAGAAGCTGCCAGGCTCCAGGAGCAGGGTTCTTGCCTGGTTGGCTGGGACAGGGAGTGACAGAGTAGGTGAGGGGTGTGCTGTGCATTGCTAAGGTCTGGTTTTATTGGTAGAGAGTGAGGGCAGGAGTGTTGCAGGTTTTGAGCATAAGTATAATTCTAAGTATTTTTAAGACTTGCTATATGAGATTCCTGTTTAAACTAAGGAATGTGGCTGTGTAGAGGGAAACAAAATCCATCACCCAGGTCATAATTTCTAAGGGTTTTCTACATTTTTTGTGTTTGAGGATCAACATTTTAAATGTTAGATCAAATGCTTCCCTGGCTACTGTCTTAATCTCCAGAACTGTTCTGGCGGGGGGGAGGGGAGGAGGTGCTGTGGAAACTGCTGGTATTCTCTTATTTGAGGGTGTCTGGCTATGTAAGTTGAAATCAGCAGTGTAAACATTAACCTAAAAGAGTGAGTGTCTGATGGCTTCTCCTTCTCCTGCCAGGACTTTGAAGAAGGCTGTTACCTGCTTTGTAAAAGCGAGACCATACAAGTGACTACGAGGGATATCCTAGTTACAGAGAAAGGAAATACTGTGTTGGAATTTTTAATAGGACTCTTTAAGCCTTTTGTGGAATGTTATCAGGTGTGTAAATTTGGCACTCTTCTTGACCGTCCCCATGTTGAACATACAAAGCCTTTCTCGCTCTGCATATTTCTGATCTGAAGGGAAAATATCTTCCCTAAGCAAATGGTAGAACTACAGAGAGATGGACTAATATGATGAATAATTGTGAGAGGTCAAATGCTCCCTGTATATAGAGGAAAGCTTGGTCTATTACAGGCCCAAGAGGATAACAACTTAGTGATGCCATGAGCACAGTATTCATGTGACTACGGTTACACCCAAACATTGTCATATTGTACTTATGTCTTTTGTTCATAGTATGTAGCAAGGAGTTTGATATAAAGTAGGTACTCAGTAAAGGCAAGACTTGAATGATACATAAAGTCAGTTATATTGCTAAATGCTAATATTGGAAGGGAAAAAAAGTTTAAGTACAAGTATCTGAGTTTGTCAGAGCTTTTAGGAGTGATTAGAGAAAAGAGACGATTACGTTCCCAGCAGGAATTGTGCCTGGACTCGGAGCGAGGGAGCTTTAAACGTAAACTGTAGGGGAGGCCTCGCAAATGTTTGAGACAAGAGAATTCAGTGACGTGCAGGTCTGTTTATATGTGTGCTGGCCACGGGCCCCAGGACTGACCTCCTGGCAGAGTGGTGTTTGTGGTCCATGAGCTCAAACAAAAACTCACACTTACTGAGCACCTGATAAGTGCTCTATCTTTTTTTTTTTTTTTTTTTTTTTTAATTTTTTTATTAAATCATAAGTGTATACAATGATATGATTATGGGGCATCATACACTCACTTCATCTTTATTCCTCTTCCTACAGTAAAAATCATCAAGTATTTTCGGGCTTGGCACTTCATTAGATATATTTTGAGGAAAAAAAAAAACCCACAAAATTATAGAAATCTGGCTTCTCTTTTCCTAAGTAGCATAAGAAATTAACCTGATAGTAATTAACTTGCAACCCATTAACTATGAATAATTATGCTTTAATACCAATATCATTTCAAACTGTTTTTTTAATTGTAAGAAATAATATAAGCTCAAAAAAGATGTTCTAAAAGTTCTTCAGCTTTTCTCTGTTCCAGGCTTGAGAGTCTTCAGGGTGCTCTAATATGATAAGTCATTCTCTTAAAGGGGGCAACAAAAAGATATTTACTGTTCTGTTGTATTTGGCTACACTTTTTCTGTTCCCCTTATCCTTCCTCTTATAATCAGATAATTTGCAAATACCTCTTGAGTGAAGAAGAGGACTACTTCAGTGAGAAACAGTACTTGGCTGCAGTCAGAAAATTCACAAGTCAGCTTCTTGATCAAGGTCAGTCATACCTCTGTGGGTTGTAATTTGTTTTAGTTGAGAACAAAAAATAGTCCATTGACTGACTCTTTCTCACCCTCTATGCTAGGTGCCTCTCAGTGTTATGATGTATTATCTTCTGATGTGCAGAAAAATGCCTTAGCAGCTTTTGTGAGGCTTGGTGTGGTGCGGAAGAAGAAGGTGTAAGTACTGGCTGGGATCCTTGGGTGCTTAATGGGCAAGGACATCAGTGACATTTGAGCCCAAATTCCAGAGACACAAAAATGTGTGATCTTGCTAGATCATAATTTACTAACTTTATATTGTACTTTACTTATCCATTCCCTAATTAGGTAAGTCTGTATAACTTGCCCTGAAAATTTTATATGGTTGTGAATAAAAACAGAATTGAAGTAAAGAAAGAAAATACACTAGGCCACTATTTGACTTACTATTGAAATATATAGATGAATTACAAGAAAGATTTTTGGGGAAGTATAATGTGTATGTATGTAGCTATATGACATACAAATACATACATATAGATTATATATATGAGACACGTATGAGTGTATATATGTATAGATACATTGATACTCTCCAAAGTGTGCAAATTTAACAATAATAAAGCTTAATGTGTAACCCTCACAGTCCTGTCTCTTACGGGTCCAAAAGATGAAACTGGAAGTAAGATGGACCTCAAGGGAGACTCTTGAAAAGTACTCTTGCAGTATCTACATTCAGCAACACAGTGTTATAATGGAAATTATTTGTCCCCATGGTTTATGCAATAACAAAGCTTATGAATTCTTTTCTCCTAGAAATAATGAATGTATATTTAATGTGAATGAACCTGCCATAACCAAATTAGAAGAAATGCTTGGTAAGTGCAGCTTAGTATGATACGATGTTTTCACATTGTATTAATCAATATACATTAAAACAAAAAAGTATACCATGGTACCAAACACTGTATCAAAATGAATGGTAGTGGAGTTCTACTGTAGACAGGCAACTACTTATACAATGGTAGTGGAGTTCTACTGTAGATAGGCAACTACTTACATAATCTAGAATTTTCTCAAGGACACTAAAGAGAAAGTACAAAGAAAATTAACAAAGAAACACAAAGAGCATAAAATAAGGAGTCTTCTACAACATTGAGATTCAGTTTCTGACATCACTAGTCTGAGTGAGAAATCCAGACCCTCGACATCTTAGTATTGGTGAGAATACCTATCATTTTTGTCCTTTGATTCATGTTCTCCTTCTCAATTCTTGGGTCCCTTCTTTATCAGGTGAAGAATTGGGGTCAATATCCATATCCCATGAACTTTTTGAATTTAGAACCAGGGATTGATAGCACATCCTTGAGAGAATAACCCAATGCTTACTCTTCTCTAGATCCTGTGAGTTACAAAGAAGTAGTCCTACCCCAAAAAGGTGGAGCCGTTGGTTTATGGTACTTGGAGTTCAAAGTGTTGACATAACAGTGATACAGTGGCTCAGTGGAGGTTGAGAACACTTCTCATGGTAGTAATGGGACAGTTTGAGAAGAGGAGGGTATTAACAGTTGAAAAAAAAATGATTATCTGTTGATTATATTGAATAAACATGGGTATCCTTGAGTAGATCTTACAAATAGTATTTTTGTGCCTGATCTTAATTTAGTACCTTTGTCATACTGTGCTTTGTTGGAATTAGGAGAAGACCAGGACAGGGCACATGGACAGAGGAGACATAGAAGAAAAGGGCTAGAAGTGCAATTAAATGGGTGCCACAGGTAGGGAAGACAGGAGTCCTAGTCTGTGTGGAAGGAAATATGTAGGCTAAAATTCATTCTTCTGTTCATATCCTGTCTGGAAATCTCAGAATATGCAACCTTCAAATTTGGTAAGAGGAGTATATATCTAAAACAACCCCAAAGCTATCGTTCTGTGAGGGTGACCCATGGCTTCATGCTGGGAAGCAGATACAATGTGAGTGTGAACTACTAGAACACACTGAACCCGAAGTCAGAAAACGTGGTAGTTGGCTCCTGGTTCTGGCCCTGTGGCACTGCCTATACTGTCATCGCTTGGGGCGCGTCTTCTATCTCTGCTGACATCTGTTGCTGCACTTGTAAAGTTCTATACAAGTGTTAGGTGTCTGTCTTGGGCGGTGGCTTAAGGAACAGTTGTGTGAGGAATGGCAAAATTTACATCATTTCCTGAAACATCTTTCTCTTTTTAATCTTAGGTGGTAAGATGCCAATAGGAAAACTGGCCACTGCAAAACTTTAATAATTACCAACTAGTTAATGGAAAATTTGGTCATGTAATTGCTGGCAAAGGACTCTTACTACAACAAACAGGGAAGCAGAGGAAGACACACATCTTCTTGTTCTTCACGAGGCTTTGAGGGCAGTGGACTTAGCAGAGGAAGAAGATCGTTGTAAACAGTCCATGTGATCTTCCCCACCACAGTGGTCAAAAGGCATTTGTATACAATGCTGTGTACTTTAAAAGACAAAAATCTTTTGGAAACATGTTTGGAGAAAAGCTAAGCCCTTATTTCACTAACACTTTTGCTTAACTACATGTCTTGAATTTTTATGTTGACTTTGGAATTAAAGTGTGATATCAATACTAAAGGCTCTGACTATTAAAAGTACAGTAAAGGATATGCCTTACATTTCTTGTAGCTTTAATCAAAGTTGCCTCAAACAAGTGTAGGTTTGACATAGATACAATAAATTAGCTAGCTTACTTTAAATTTTGCCACCCAAGTGCCTTAATTAACAAAACTAAACTAATCAAAGTGTATGCAACAGAGAGATGGTATGTAATGTATCATAAATACTCTGAGGAACTCAAGGGCAAAGAATCTTGAAGGAAGCTGGGTGAACACCAGAAACCTTGCTAGGTAGCCTCCTCTGGAGGTGACACACAAGTGGAGGATGGACAGAGCAGCCCTCGAGGTGTAGGATTAGAGTGATAGAGGGGCAGTGGAGTGGTGTGTGCAAAGACCAGTGATCAGGGTGTCCTGGAGTTGTTTCCGGAGGACCCAACAGAACATAAGCCTGGCTGGAACAGGAGTCATGGACAGTAAACATGAAGAGCAAGGCAGTCCAGGCTTCCACAACAAAGTACCATGAACTGGGCGGCTTAAACACAGACATTAATTTTCTCCAGTTCTGAGGTGCTGAAAGTCCAAGATCAAGGTAACCCACACAGTAGCTTTGTTCTGTGGCCTATTTTCTGGGCTTGTGGGTGGCTCCCCTCTCGCTTGTGTGCTTCTGGAGAGGAAGTAAGTTCTCTGCTGCCTCTCTTAAGGACACTAATCCTACCATGAGGACTTCATCTCCGTGACCTCATCTAACCTCCCAAAAGGGCCCATCTCAAAATCCTAGCACACCGAGGTTAAGAGTTTTAACATAAGGGCGGCGCCTGTGGCTCAGTGAGTAGGGTGCCGGACCCATATACCGAGGGTGGTGGGTTCAAACCCAGCCCCGGCCAAAACTGCAACAAAAAAATAGCTGGGCATCGTGGCAGGCACCTGTAGCTACTCGGGAGTCTGAGGCAAGAGAATCGCCTAAACCCAGTAGTTGGAGATTGCTGTGAGCTGTGATGCCACAGCACTCTACTGAGGATGATAAGTGAGACTCTGTCTCTAAAAAAAAAAAAAAAAAAAAGTTTTAACAGAATTTAGGGGTAGGGGTTACAATTCCGTTCATAGCAGGGATCAACATTGACAGTGGTTTAGAGACTTATAGTAAAACATTTGAATTGAAATCTTAAGTTCCACGGGAAGTTATTGAAAAGTTTCTCTAAATGTTGTTCTAGATTTATCTATATCCAAGTTCTCTGCAATATGCTTATGTTTCCCAGAGCCCAGACTGCTGCTGCTCCTGTTCAGACTGGAAGGCCGTTACACTAGTGACCAAGGGGCCCTCTGTGTGTCTCTGCTTGAAGTTTTCTTTGGGAAGCCAAAGAAGATTCATGTGTGTTGAGGTTGATCAACGAGTTGAGGAGTCACTCGAATGGTTTTCATGGCTGAGAATTTTATGGCCTGGTAGCTAAACAGAGCCCCTAAGCGGCTTCCCTCCAGGGAGAGACAAACTGTGCGGTCCAGGACAACTGGGAGACTGGGACCCTAGCTGGTTCTTACAGTGTAGAACCTTAGAAAGGTTTAGTATTAGTTACTGTATTTACTGTATTTAGTTACTTTTCTTCATAACATTCATGCTGTGCACTCACATGTTGAAGGCTGAGTAAGGTCACCTTTATTTACTTTTAGACCTGTTTGTAACATGTCAGGTTTGGACAAAGACTTTGGAGTTTTGAGTGCAAGTGGCTAGACTCAAGTGCTGGCCAACTGTGCTGTTAAGTCAGATAGGCAGATTATGTGGAGGTTGAAGTGTGGGAGGAAATGGGGTGCAGCAAAAAGCAATGAGGCTTTGCAGGAGAAGGAGCTGTAGGAGACGGCCTGGGGGAAGGCTTACCACCTCTCAGTCTATTCATCACTCATCCTTCAAGACACTCTCACTAAATCTATCTTCTTAGTCATAGAATAGTATGCTTGCTATGCTATTAGAGCGTCAAAGTATGCACCCTGTACCCCACCTGCTCCTGCACAAACCCATAACTTTATTTTTTTCCATTAAATCATAGATGTGTACAATAATGCAATCATGAGGTACAATGTGCTGGTTCCATACACAGTCTGAAATATTTTCACCAAACTGGTTAACATAGCCTTCATGGCATTTTCTTAATTATTGTGTTCAAACCCTTATACCGTACACTTAGTAAACTTAAACCCATAACTTTAAACCACACTGCTGACTCTAAGCCCTTCCACTCCCTCCCATCTATAAATTCTGGAGTTGTCACTGCTTTGAGTTAAGTAGAAAGAAAGGCCTGTGGCATCTGGTTTTCCAGGGTCATCTCCCATTCACACACAATATAAAAGTAGTGGCTAAGAAAGCCTAACTGGGTTTGAAGTCCACTGTGCCGAATACTAGGCTGTGCGCTCTTGGGTGAATTACTCAACATGTCCACACTTCAGCTTTCTTGGCCATAAGATGCAGATGATAGTAATACCTACCTGTTGCTGTTCCACTTCAGTGGATGGACCAGGAGGGAGTGATGCAGAAAAAAGCACTCAAGGCTAAGTTATTAGTAGTTCCCTAACGGGCTCAGAGAGGCTACAACTCTATTTGTATAAGAATGGTAAGGATGGGCAGTGCCTGTGGCTCAAAGGAGTAGGGTGCTGGCCCCAAATGCCAGAGGTGGCAGGTTCAAACCCAGCCCCGGCCAAAAACTGCAGGGAAAAAAAAAAAAAAGAATGGCAAGGATGTGCTGCCTCCAGGGAAAGCATCAGGGATCTTCTATTGAACAAAGTTAATTATAGAGAGAAAGGACTTTACCCTGGCAGTAAAGAGCAAGGAAGAAAGGAAAAAAAGCAGAAAACAACTGTCATGTCACAAAATCTTAAAAATGAGTAAGAACAGATACAATGCTTTAAAGGTAATATATAACTCTATTGATCCCAATTTACTTAGACTTATCCAGTTAGATCTTTAATTGCTAACCATTTTGTTTGAACTACTAGAGTGGTGCTAACTGATTCTGTGAGCAGCAAGGGGTGTTATTAGAACTCCAGCTGTAGCCATAGAACCTTAAGAACGTTAGCTGTGGGCAGTCTGAGGTGCTTAACATCCTGTTCAAACCCCCAGGCTCCTACAGGCCTGTGCTGAGGTGTGTGTGTGTGAGAGAGAAAGAGGAGTCCAGACTTTTACCTATGGGCCCTCCAGAATGTTAGCCTAAATTGGTTTATATTCCTGATCTTTCACCCACACCTACCTCTTATAGTGAGGACTAAATATTAGTATGAGTGTCTTAGTCCACTAGGTGCTGCTATAACAAAATATTGGGACTGGGTTTTTAAATTATAAATAATAAAAATTTATTCCTCACAGTTCTAGAAGCAGAGAAGTTCAAGTTCAGGGTGAAGTAGCACCTTGTTGCTGTGTCCTCCAGAAGGGATGAACTCTGTCCTCTTGTGGTGGTGGAAGGATGGAAATATTAAAAAAAAAAAAAAAAAAAAAAAAAAAGGCCTAAACGGGAGGCTGAGGCAAAAGAATCACCTAAGCCCAAGAGCTGGAGGTTGCTGTGAGCTGTGACACCACAGCACTCTACCAAGGGCAACAAAGTGAGACTCTGTCTCTTAAAAAAAAAAACAAAAAAAGGCCTAAGTGAGTTCCCTCCAGCCTTCTTTGTGTACAAGGCACTAATCCTATTGATGAGAGCAAAGCCCTCATTGGCCTAATTATATCCTAAAGGCCCTACCACTACAATGGGGATTAAGTTTTAAGACATGAATTTTGGGGGACATTGAAACCATAGAAATAGGCAAAATGTTTGAAACAGCTTTTTGGCAATAATTGTAACCTTTTATTATTACTACTAACAAATTCTGCTTGGCTTATGAGAGAAAATGAGATTGGATGCCTTCAGAGTAGTTGGTACAGCTATAGGTATTTGCATCCCTCACCCACAACCTTGAGAGACTGCCCAGCCCAGAAGTTAAGTTCAACAGCATTAGCTATGGCTCATTCCCCTGGCATGGTATTCACAGACACCTGCTACCTCTGTTCAGCTGAGTCATGGTAGAAATCACAAGTTTTCCCTGCCCTTCTTTTTCCTCCCACCAATAGAATTAAATTATTCACAGTGGGGTAGAAAAGAGATTTTGATGCCACCTTGACTTAAATTTATCAAAGTGACAAAGTACATTTATTTATTTATTTTTTTTTATTAAATCATAACTCTATACATTGATATGATCATGGGGAAGCGAGTGTATGATGCCCCATGACAAAGTACACTTATATGCCACCTTTAACAAAGTTATGAAACTCTGACAGAAGTATTAATCTCTCATTAATAGATTTGAATACTTTTTTTTTAGTAGCCCACTGTGGGCTAATTGCTTTCTATGTCTGTTGAATAGTGACCTGGGATTTTCCTTTAATATTATCTTGACAATTTGCCTCATTTTTCTGTGTTAGATTCCTCTCTTTCTTAAACACTGTCTTTTCCTGTTTACTCATTTTAGTGAAGCCCTCTTTCCAACTGTATGGAAGATTACTATTTTAGATCTTGAATGCTTAAAAATATCTTTTCTTTCATGCTCATGGTTGTTTAGTTGTTTGATAATTTAGCTGGATATAGAATTCTAGGTTGAAAATAATTTTCCCTCAGGATTTCCCTATTTCCTTTTAGTTTCTAAAGTTGTTGTGTTTTTTGTTTGTTTGTTTGTTTGTTTGTTGGAGAATGACTGTTGTTTTTGCAGTTTTTGGCCGGGGCTGGGTTTGAACCCGCCACCTCCAGCATATGGGGCCGGCGCCCTACTCCATTGAGGCACAGACACTGCCTGAGAATGACTCTTGGCTTCAACCAGCTCACAGCAACCTCAAATTCCTGGGTTCAGTCAATATTTCCACCTCAACTTGGAAGTCCCACCAGTAGCTGGGATATAGGTACCTGAGAATCATGCCTGGCTAAATTTTCTACATAGTATTTTTAGTAGAGACAGGATCTTGCTCTTGCTCAGGCTGCTCTCAAACTTCTGAACTCAAGCAATCCACCTGCGTTGGCTTTCCATAGTGCTAGGATTACAGGCGTGAGCCACTGACCCCAGCCCTCTAATATTAAGAAAAGCCATTCGATCCCTGAACACAAACTATTTGCTTCAGTTTCCAAGGTATCAGGTGACACATTTTATGTGGATCTTTTGAAATCCTTATTCTGGGCATTCATTGGATCTTTTTAATAGATATGTGTCCTTTAGTGCTGGGAAGTGTTCTTGTATTATTTCTTTTATAATTGATCCTCTTGTGTTCTCTCTGCTCTTTAATGATAATGTTCATATTATTTTAATTTTGTACCTCCTATACTGGCTTCTAATTTTTTTTTTTTTTGACACAGAGTCTCACTTTGTCACCCTTGGTAGAGTGCCATGGCGTCATAGCTCACAGCAACCTCAAACTCCTAGGCTTACGTGATTCTTTTGCCTCAGCCTATCAAGTAGCTGGGAGTACAGGTGCCCACTACAATGCCCAGCTTTTTTTAGAGATAAGGTCTTGCTCCAGCTCCCAAGTGCTAGGATTACAGGTGTGAGCCTCCACGCCTGACTGGCTTCTAATTTTCTAATACCCTGTTTTCTTTTTTTCCTGGATGCCATATCTTTTCATCTCTCTGATAATATTTGTAATTTTGTGGAAGTTTTCTTTATTTCCTGCAATTCTATTTTTAAGCTTTTGCCTTTCATGTTTGAGTTTGCCCCCCAAATATCTGACCTTTGGCTATCTATTCACAGCTGGAAGTGAGCTAATAAAAGCTGATGGGCACCTCTCTCTGTGGATAGGTTTTGCTTCCTACAAAATGAGCAGCATAGGTAAAATACTAGGACAGGGACTTGGCAGTTTTCCTGGGAGATCTTAAACTTAAGTGTATTTTGATTTTTCTCTTTTTGGCCAGTTTCTCTAAAAAGAATCTTCTAGTTTCTTACCTGAAATAAATAAGTTACTGCAAACATTTTGGGGACTGAGGGTCTTAGCCCGTGTGTAGATTTTCATAGCACCCTTTGCCCAGCTGTGTTTAATGAGCCTAAACCTGGAGTCACTTTAACCTCTCCAGAAAGTAAGTGTGCAGTCTTCTGGAGGTAGAGGGTAGGTGGGCAGTGAAGACTGAAATAAAGTCCTAAACCCCTCTGACACAATAAGAGACCCTCTGAGGCTAAAATCCCCAATGTTTAGAGTTCCTAGCCTTGGCCATGTGGGAGGATGGTCATGTCCCATTTGCTTTTACCCTCTTCCCTTACTCATTATTACTAGATTTTATCAAAGGCCAGGTTAAGGAAACAAAAGACCAGAAGTCCCTTCTGCTTGCTTCATCCAGCTCCCAGTGCCGCTTCCTGTTTTTTGTTCCAGTGACATTACAAAACCATTTCATCTCTATGTAGACAAAGATAAAGGGATAGCCAAGGAGGTGTTGACCCAGATCTTGGGGCCCTGAACCCGCCCAGTAACCTACTTATCAAAAAAAACTACACCTGGTGGCGTCAGGATGGCCCCCCTGCCTCCACATTGTGGCAGCCACGTGCTGCTCGTAAAGGATGCAAACTCACCCTGGGGCAGGAACTGTTGCTGACCATGCCACATGCCATCAAAGGGGTCTTGAAACAACCCCCGGACTGGTGGATGAGCAAGGTGCGTCTAACACACTACCAGAGCTTGTTACTTAACCCACCACAAATCCGGTTCTGGCCCAGCACTGCCCTAAACCCCGCCACTCTCCTACCCAACCTGGATGTGGAGACACCACTCCACAATTGCCAGGATATCCTAGCCCAAGTCCACAGCATGTGCCAGGACCTGACCAACCAACTGCTGCAGGATGCTGAGGAGACCTGGTTCACAGATGGCAATAGTTTCATAAAAGATGGCCAATGGTACTTGGGGGCGGCGGTGGTCTCTGAGGCAGGTACACTTTGGGCTGAACCTCTTCCAGTCGGAACCTCTGCCCAATGGGCTGAATTATTACCCTTACCAAGGCTTTAGTTCTAGGCCAAGGAAAAAAGCTTAATATTTATACTGACAGCTGATACGCGTTCACCACTGCTCACATACATGGGGCCATCTATTGGGAGAGGGGATTGCTGACAGCAGAAGGGAGGACTGTTAAAAACAAACAAGAAATACTAGACTTACTAGCTGCAATCTGGCTACAAAAACAAAATAAAACAAAACAAAAAAATACTAGCCATCATCCATTGCCCAGGACATCAAAAGCCTACTACCCCATGGCAAAGGGCAATCATCAACCTTCCCTACAAAACATGAAACTGCTCAAACCATGGTGAAAAAGCTGCTAGAGGACATTCTTCCCAGGTATGGCCTGCTGGCTATAATTGGCTCAGACAATGGGCCAGACTTTATATCTCAAATAACTCAGAGGGTAGCCACAGCACTGGGAACAACCTGGAAATTACATTGTGTGTACAGGTCCCAGAGCTCAGGACAGGTAGAAAGAATGAATAGAACTTTAAAAGAGACCTTAACCAAATTAACCTTGGAGTCTGGCGGGGACTGGGTGGCTCTCCTTCCCTTTGCCTTATATAGGGTTAGAAATTACCCCTATACCCTAGGTCTCTCCCTATGAAATTCTCTATGGGAGACCACCTCCTATTATTCCAAATAACTGCATAGATCTTTTAACAGTGGCAAATGATGAAGATTTTCTCCTTTCCCTCTGCTATCACCAGCAGGTTCAGAAAGAGAATTGGAACCGCCTGAGTGCCATCTACGTGGCGGGCCCAATCCCAGAGCCTCACAAGTTCTGGCCAGGGGACTAGGTCTATGTCAAGAGACACTGGCAGGAATCTCTCAAACCACAGTGGAAAGGGCCTTACGCTGTGATCCTGACCACCCCCACTGCACTCAAGGTGGATGGCATCACTGCATGGGTCTGTCACACCCACGTCTGGTTGGCAGACCCATTTGCCATCAAAGAGGATTATATCCGACAATGGAAGTTGGAGAAAGACCTTGCCAACCCACTCAAGCTCCCCTGACGATCCCAGACTCACCACTGAGGCCTCATGATTAGGTCCTCTTAGTTACAAGGAGAAGTGGGGAATGAAGGACTCAGTGACACCGTGACACCATTTTGGGCTTTTTGGGCTTTCATCCTCCATTTTTAGAAAACCTGAAAGTTCCTAGTTTCGTTTCTTAGTAAGCCACACCCCTCCCTGTCTCCCAGAGTGCATCCCTATCTCCTGAAGTGCCTCCGCCCCCTCCCCCCCCCAGTCAGCCTTAAACTCTATTATAGGCACAAGAAATAACCAATCCAAGGGCCACACTTTGCTTCCCACACCCTCATCCCATATCCCCCTCATAAAACCCCACCCGCTGTGAACACGGGGCTCTCGGTCCCAGCTGCGTCTAGGAGTGCTGACAGCCCAGGCTCGAGCTTGAATAAATGCCCTCATGTGATTGCATCAGTGTCCGGCTCTCTCGTATGGTCACTGGGGACCCCAATTCTTGGGTGTAACACCAGCATGATAGCTATTTTGGACCACCTAATTTCCTTTTTTTTTTTTTTTTTAGAGAGAGAGTTTCACTTTGTCACCCTTGGTAGACTGCCGTGGCATCACAGCTCACAGCAACCTCCAGCTCTTGGACTTAGGCGATTCTTCTGCCTCAGCCTCCTGAGTAGCTGGGGACTACAGGTGCCCGCCACAACACTCGGCTATTTTTTCTGTTGCAATTTGTCTGGGATCGGGTTTGAACCTGCCATCCTTGGTATATGGGCCAGCACCCTACTCACTGAGCCACAGGAGCCACCCAGGACTACATAATTTCTTAATGACAACTACTGGCCGTAGGCTGGTTTGGGCCAGTCTCCCTAGAATACACAGTTCATGCACTTGTGCCCTGCATTTTACCTTTTCATATACAGGACCTATTTACAATGTATTTAAGTATTAAATCTCCACCACAAAGTGGATGTATATTACACACACCTAAACCTAACACACATGTGTGGGTCTCCTTCATAAATATCCATAGCTCAGGAGAAGGAAGGGTATTTGGGGGGACCTCACCTAATGTGCATGATGCAATGTTACATTTCAAAACTATTAAGAAAAATGTATAATTGTGATGGGTGTATTAATTGGTTCAATGTAAGCATTTCACATTGTGTATTGTAAGAGACCCAGCACCAGGCTTCTTGAGGGAGGCCCTGGGAGCGGGACAATCTCCCAGCCAGCATGGAGATGTTTTGCAGCCCAAGTCAAGGCCTCAAAGCAACTGCATGGTTAAGGAGAAAGAGATAAGATCAGTCGCTTGTTAGCAAGCAGGTGTTGGACCTTGAACATATGTGGTGCATCAGGGTGGGAGTCAAGCCTGTGGGGAAACAGCAGGCAGTGATCATTAAGCATGTAGTCCTTGTACATGGGTCCCCCACGCCTGTTGTATATTGTTTCAATAAAAGTCATGGCAGAGTTACTTGAGGCTCTCCTGCAGCTACGAGGAGTCCACCTCTTGCAAGCTTGTACTTATAATCCATGTACCGCCTGTTCCCTGCATGTAGTGACGAGGTCCCAAAGCGGCACCAACATATATCAAATCAGTACACTGACCCCCATAAATTCATCAATGTACACAGTTATGATTTAATCAAAACAAAACAAAATAATATGCATAGTTCCTCCTGTAACCTATTGAATATGTGCCCTTGGGCAGTGCCTGTGGCTCAGTGAGTAGGGTGCCAGCCCCCTGTACCGAGGGTGGCGGGTTTGAACCACCCCGGCCAAACTGCAACAACAACAAAAACAAAATAGCCAGGCATTGTGGTGGGCACCTGTAGTACCAGCTATTCAAGAGGCTGAGGCAAGAGAATCGCCTCAGTCCAAGAGCTAGACATTACTGTAAGCTGTGACGCCATGGCACTCTACCAAGGGTGACAAAGTGAGACTCTGTGTCTACAAAAAACAAACAAAAAAGAATATGTGCCCTTGACTATTCCCTTCAGCATAAATTTTTGTCTTTCCCCTCCCTCGAAGTGCTTTCTAACAGGCTATGCCTCCCAGCTTTAAAAATGAGAAAGGTTGTGACCCTTTAAAAGAAGTCAAGTCTCCTTTCTAAATTTATGGACATTGCAACTCTTTTAGCTGACAGGTTTTTCGAGGGACTGCTTACTGACTGCTTCCTACATAGATAGCCTTCTGAGCAATACTCCTTGCTGGTGCTTTCGAGTCCTCAGCCTTTCCTAGGTTCTGTGGCACAATTCTCTGTCTTCAACTACAGATGAAAATTTTGAGGTACTGCCTATAATCCTAGTACTCTGGGAGGCCAAAGAAGATGGATTCCTTGAGCTCAGGAGTTCAAGACCAGCCTGAGCAAGAGCCTGGCTAATCAGCATTGTGGTGGGCACTTGTAGTCCCAGCTACTCAAAAGACTGAGGCAAGACAATTGCTTGAGCCCAGGAGTGTGAGGTTGGTGTGAGCTATAAGCTAGAGTGCCATGGCACTCTACTGAGGGCAACAGAGTGAGACTCTGTCTCAAAAAAAAAAAAAAAAAAAATTCTCATGTACTAAGTCAGTGAACACTTCACTAAGTCAGTGAACACTTCACTGTTGGCTTTCAGCTTATAAATTTGTTTTAGCCAGGTTGGTGCCTGTGGCTCAGGAGTAGGGCGCGAGCTCCATTTGCTGGAGGTGGTGGGTTCAAACCCAGCCCCAGCCAAAAACTGCAAAAAAAAAAAAAAAAATTGTTTTAGCCAAATTTCTCTTAATTGTCTACTTTTTGACATAAAAAATGTTAGCAACTTAAATCACGCATATGCTTTCATTGTCAAAAAATTGCCCTGCAGAGTTTTGTGTGTATTTTTTCTCTTTAAAAGAAAATTTATTTTTACTTTTTTTTAATTGTGATTTTTAGGAGGTAGTTCTCTGTAAAATCAGTTTGCCCCATAGGAAGGAGAGGTTTCATTTGCAGGTACCATGGCAAACTGTGCCAGAATGGTTGGGTCCAGCCTGGAAGGCCACTGGACCTTCTGAGTGCCTGCTCACACCAATCTAGTAAGACAAAGAACTACTGAACAAGCACATCCCCAAGACCAGACTTCACTTGCATGGGAGATTCAGAAAGCTTGCATTAGTATCTTTTGCTTTGTCTGGAACAAAACCAGATGGACAACAGCTTCTGGGAGTTAGTTGGGAAATGAGAAATCTATTAGGAGCTATTGATCATGAAACAGGAGCTGAGAAGACAGAGTATAATTATCTCAGGGAAAAAAAAAGAAGAATTTGGGATCCAATGAAATTTTTGCTGCTTCCATGTTGATTCTCAGGGTTTGAATCCTATAAACATCTAATTCTTTGGGAATTGAACCTTTATATGCTGAAAACAAAAAGGAAAGAATTCCACAAATAGCTAATGCATAAAAATAAACTTTTCTTAGAAAGTATGATCCTACCTCCACTGCACTGAATGAAGATGAAGGGTTCTTTGCTTCAATTTATCAAAGAGATGTGGCAATCTGTTCTGCTTTCTATTCCCATATGAAACTCCTATGGATAAAATAATTGATCAATTTCTTAAGGCGAACTTGCAGATCAAAATTAACCACACTTGTGTAGTTATTCTGCTTATTTTCTGTTTGTGTTAATGGTTTACAAGTATTGCCTAAGGATTACCAGGAGATCTGGTCTAGCACGCAGATTCCCAGGATAGTTTTTTTGGATCTAGACACAGTGCCAAAATATGCATTTTGGAGCATTTAGTCAGGAACCTCTGGGCTGAAACATGCTGTGTACATTGCCCAGACAACTAGTTGGTTTTTAAGTTGTGATGAGTGTCCCCGTGCAAAAGGCCAGAATCTAAAGACTGATGGCTACTTACTTATTTATTTAGTTGTTATTTTCATAGATTTAGGGGGTACAAGTATAGTTTCATTGAAGTCTCAGCTTTCAGTGTAGCCATCACCCAAACAGTGAACATGGTACCCATTAAGTAATTTCTAATCCCTCATCTCTCTCCTACCCTCCTATCCTTCCAAACCTCCAATACCTATTATTCCACACTATTCATGTGCACATTATTTATATCCCTGTGTTAAGTGAGAACTTGAAGTATTTGACTTTCTGTTTCTGAGTTACTTCTGTTAAGATAGGCCATTAGGCCTCCAATTCTATCCATATTGCTGCAAAAGACTTGGTTTCATTCTTCTGTATGGCTGAATAGGACTCTATGGTGTGTGTACAAATGTGCATGCCTGTAGTGTATATATGTGTGTATACATATCACATTTTCTTTATCCAGTCATCCACTGATGAGCACCTAGGTTGATTCCATTTCTTTGCTATTGTGAATAGTGCTGCTGTAAACAAATGAGTGCAGTTATCTTTTTGATATCATGTTATATTTCCCTTTGAGATTAATGATTTAGCACCCCTTCCCACATGTGGTTAGTGACAGCAACAGATATGGATGTTTTCAATTAATAAAAGGTATATTCTAAGGTAGCTTTCACTGGCCAAAGTAGAGTATCTTTTTTTAAAAATAGGAAACCTCAGGTGGCGCCTGTGGCTCAGTGGGTAGGGCGCCGGCCCCATATACCGAGGGTGGTGGGTTCAAGCCCAGCCCCGGCCAAACTGCAACAAAAAAATAGCCAGGTGTTGTGGTGGATGCCTGTAGTCCCAGCTATTCGGGAGGCTGAGGCAAGAGAATCACCTAAGCCCAGGAGTTGGAGGTTGCTGTGAGCTGTGTGATACAAATTGGGGAAAAGAATCCCTATTCAATAAGTGACGATGAGAAAATTGATTACCCACATGCAGAAGAATGTGGCCATTCACAAAAATTAATTCTGTGTGAATAAAACACTTAAATATAAGGCATGAAACCATAAGAATTCTAGAAGAAAATGTAGAAAAAACTCTTTTGTAAAGAGCAGGCTGTGAGATGGCAGAGCCCTCACAGCCTAGGGAACATTCAGAGAATGAACCCCCAACTGCTTCTCCTCTGTTCCCAAAACAGCCATATTCCTTTCTTCCTGCTCCCTCTGCCAGAAGTCACATAGCCCTTTCTTTGTCTAGTTAACTATGCAGAGATCCTTGAGATCTCTCCCTTCTTTCTCCTTGTCATATTCTAAAAAAGTTAAGCAGTAACCACTAAATAACATAGTTCTTCCTTTGTTTTGTTAACTATGCTGGGATCATCCTGATCTTTCCCTTCTTGCTTCTTGTCATATGTTAACGAAGTTGAGTAGAAACCATCAACAAGATGGTTTGTCTTTATTAAAGTTATTTACATTTTCCTATTGTACTGTAATACCAAAACTATGTCTTTTGTTTATGCTATTTCCCATATTGTCTATGCTACCTCCCCCTGGACAGATACTATAAAATAAAGCTGATTTTGTGTTTTCAGGCTGGCTGTAGCCATCAGCTCGTTCAGTCCTCCCAGTCCCATCCTTTGTCTCCATGTCTTCTCTTGTGCTGTATTTTCCTCATTCCCCACCAATTCCACTCTGGTTCACTCCCCTTTGCCATGCTGGATTGTGACACTCTTTTAACTATTAGCCTATGACAAGACCTTAATGGCAATTATAGCAACAACAAATATAAATAATGGGATTTGATTAAACTAAAAGACTTCTGCACAGCTAAGGAAATAATCAATGGAGGAAACAAACTATACAATGGGAGAAAATATTTGTAAACTATACATTTGATAAAGGGCTAATATTCAGAATTCACAAAGAACTCAAGCAAATCAGCAAGAAAAAAAACCAACCCCATAAAAACTGAGAAAAAGACATAAATAGAAGATTTTCAAAAGAAGATAGACAAATGGACAATAAGCATCTGAAGAAAAGCTCACTATCACTAATCATCAGGAAAATGCACATAAAAACCACAATGAAATGTCACTTTGCTCCTGTTAAAATGGCTTTTATTAAAAAGTCCAAGGACAGTAGATGCTGGCTTGGATGCACAGAGAAAAGAAAGCTTATATGCTGTTGGTGGGACTGCAAATTAGTACAACCTCAAGGGAAAACAGTATGCAGATTCCTCACAGAACTAAAAGTAGACCTCCCATTCAATACAGTGATCCTCCTACTGGGTATCTACCGAAAGGAAAAGAAGTCTTTTTATCCAAAACTCACTGAAATCTTTCCTGAAGCATAATTTATAGTTGCAAAGATGTGGAATCAGCTTGAGCTCACGAATTCAAGACCAGCCTGAGCAAGAGTGAAACCCCATCTCTGCTAAAATTAGAAAAAATTAGGCAAGAGGATGATTGGGCCCAAGAGTTGGAGGTTGCTGTGAGCTATGATGCCACACACTCTACTGAGGACAACTTGGGACTGTCACAAACAAACAAACAAACAAAAAAAGCCTAATGAACACATGTATATGTGAAAATAAATAATAAATAAAATAAATGTATGTGCAAGATTAGAAATTCAAGCAATATTGACCGGAATGTTTAAAATAATGGACCCTCACCTTCACCCAAAACATTCATTTCAAAGTAAACTCTGTTAAAAGTTAAAATGTGGGCCAGCATGGTGGCTCACGCCTGTAGTCCCAGCATTGTGGGAGGCCGAGGAGGGTGGATTGCCTGAGCTCAGAGGTTCGAAACCAGTATGAGCAGCAGTGAGCCAGAGTATGATCCCGTCTCTACTAACATCAAAAAAACAGCCGGACGTTGTGGTGGGCGTCTGTAATCCCAGCTACTGGGGAGGCAACGGGACAGAGCATCATCGGAGGAAGAAGAAAATGAACAAAAAAAAAAAAAAAAGAGTACTTCAAATGAAGAAGAATGAACAAGCAAGCTGAAATTAAAAATAAAAAGTTAAAATGTCAACATCTATAATAACTTTTATTAAAACTATGAAAATATACACATTTGCATACCTCTTATATTTCAATGAAAATGGTAATGCAATAATAGGCTCTATTCTGCACCTTGATTCGTACATGTTCTAATAAATCTTGGAACTACTTTCAAAAAATAAAAATAAAAAAGAGATGTAGAATCAATCCAAGTGCCAATCAATTAATCAATGTGGATTAACAAAATGTAATGTATGTATACCATGGATACTACTCAGCCACAAATAAGGCTGAATTAGGTCAGGCATGGTGGCTCCTAGTACTCTGGGAGGGTGAGGTGGGAAGGATTAATCACAATATATTTAAACTTTAAAAACAATGAAGATATTGACTCGGCGCCTGTGGCTCAAGTGGCTAAGGCACCAGCCACATACACCTGAGCTGGCGGATTGGAATCCAGCCCGGGACGCCAAATAACAATGACAGCCGCAACCAAAAATAGCTGGGTGTTGTGGCAGGCACCTGTAGTCCCAGCTACTTGGGAGGCTGATGCAGGAGAATCACTTGAGCCCAGGAGCTGGAGGTTGCTGTGAGCTGTGATGCCATGGCATTCTACCCCAGGTGACAGCTTGAGGCTCTGTTTCAAAAAAAAAAAAAAAAAAATGGAGATATTGAGGATAATCTTAAGAGAGTAAATTTCCATTGTTCTCCTGACAAAAAATGTTAAATATCTGAGGTGATGGATATAATTAGCTGGATTTAAATATTCTACATCCAGCTTTTAAGTTATAATGACATGATTTACCCTATACATTTATGCAATTATTAATTATCAACTTAGAATTGAAAAAAAAGGCAGTTCGCACTCTACCGAGGGCCATAAAGTGAGACCCTGTCTCTACAAAAAAAAAAAAAAAAAAAAAAGAAAAAAAAGGCAGTTCAGAGAGAATGCACATCACAAACTCCTCCTGCAAGGGCTGACATCAATCAGACCCCAAGGTCTCCAGGTGGGCCTGTGCCCCCATCTTCTGCATAAGGGAAGAAACAGGTGATCACCCAATCAAGATGCAGACATTGACTCTTTTTGCACAGTATCTCTGGAGCCAGGACTTTGAACCTTGGATTCTTCTGACATGTGGGATGGTGCCAGTTCTGAAGGACATTGTGCCTGGGCCTGACATGGAGACATCTGCAGGTGCTTAATGTGAATTCAGACACCAGAAATTTCTTTTAGCACAAAATCAGAGAACAATGAGATGCCCAAATTCTGAGATATGGGCTACCTTTCCTTCTGAGGTGAGTCAACATAAGGATGTTATTTTTATACCAAGGTAATGGATGATGTTTGAAATGCTTTTCTCTAATTTTGTAGCAAAGATGGTGGTACCTGGGCTGTGCCCTGGCACCCTGAGCCAAGCACTTCCAGGACTGGGCAGGATCTGTCTGGTTTTCTCCCAGGAGAGCACATGGCCCCTCTCTACCCTCTCTTTCCAGGACCCTGACACTAATTATTTCCTTCTGATGACTGTGTTCTGAGGTGACTATTCTTTTTGTGGAAATCCTATTGATCACATCTGGAGTTTCTGGATGTGCCTTTTGGGTTCATCTTTCTTCTCCTTTTCTTCACTCACAAGTCTTGTTTTAATTTCTGGAATAATTGTTATAACTAGCCTGCAAAACCTTCTTATCTCTAATCTCTGTTGTTATGATTTTCTTTTCTTTTCTTTTCTTGTCTTGTCTTTTCTTTTTTTAGAGACAGAGTCTCACTATGTCACCCTCAGTAGAGTGCTGTGGCATCACAGCTTGCAGCAACCTCCAACTACTGGGCTTAGGTGATTCTCTTGCCTCAGCCTCCTGAGTAGCTGGGACTACAGACACCTGCCACAAGGCCTGGTTATTTTTTTTGTTGTTGCAGTTTGGCAGGGGTGGGGTTTGAACCCACCATCCTCAGTATATGGGGCCAGTGCCCTACCCAATAAGCCACAGGTTCCACCCTGGTTTTCGTTTTTTAGAGCTTTATTTTTCGGTTGACCTCTGGGCAGGAGCATCAAATGTGATTAGGCTGCCAATACCACATAACTTCTGAATTTGATAGGGTGGGTGGTGTCACTTTTCCTCAGTCTGTTGGTCTGCCATTGGCTGAGTGGGTTGCATGGGAGGGGAAATTTGGGAGCTGGAGGCAGGGCTTGTTTTGGAAGAAAAGAAACAGCCAAGGATATTATGCAATGGGCACAGCTTACATAGACCGGGCAGCCCCACAGGCTGCTGCTTAGACTTCTGCATTAGTTTCTCACACACTATCTTGGTTCAGTGATGTAGCCTGAATCTGAGCTTAAGTCCTGAGTGCAAGAGTTCAGGTATCAGAGATGAGGAGAGTGTAGAAATCTGTGTGCATCATGAAAAAATAGAAGGCTCTGTGTAGCAGTCAGGTAATTATTCTCAAGTGGGATGACAGATGTCTAGTTATCCCAAGGTTAGGGCACTGTATTGCACTCCACACCATTCTAGCCTTGTCCTTTTCTTAGCTATCTGAGTTGATTACATAACTTGGGCATTAGGTACAGGGTAGTACCTAATGCTCTTTGGTACATAGTGATAGTGGTGCCAATCTTAACTTTCCCATTGCCTTTTCCATTTTCTGGTCCCTGTCATTTTTCCTTGCTCCAAAATTTACTGTCATCACTCCAGGTTCTCTCTTGCTCAGTGTACTCCTAACAGGTCATGTTTGAACCTATAATCTCATCATGTATATTCTAAAGTGCCTGCCTTTTTACACTAAAATTTATGGATTTAATAATTAGTAGTGTGAGGCAGAGCGTGACGACGGACAGGACGGATGTGTAGCCCACCTCTCCCAAGTCATCAGGTGAGAGGAAGGGGGGTCTGGACCTTTTCCTCATGTGGATTATTGCTGTAGACAGGCAGCTGGAGATGTGCAGTGAATTGGTGGATTGCTATATTTGAGGTATAATTTAAAACCACGAACTCTGTTGTAGAGATTTTCTCTGCTCGGCAGTGCTGGCTGGCAGGCCCCTCCCTCACAGAGGACAGCAGCATGCAATTCCTGGCAAAACCCATTTGACGAAAATTTATTCCTGAGCTGAGTTTAGCAACCTGAAAGGGGCCCCACTCAGAGCCACAAGGGACTAGGCAACTGGATGAAAAATTGAAGGGAAGGGATTCTACCTGGGAAACAGACATTTTGAATTGTCCAAAATGGCGGGCACCTTTCCCCAGAACAACAGGAGTGATTAAATAGACTGGACCATTCCAGGTGGGGTGAATACTGGTGTGGGCTGGCAGTTCAGGCTGTGCAATGAACTGGAGGGTGGCTGGACTCAAATCTCCAGACTCAAAAGTGAGACCCTGAGCCACATAAACTGAGCAGAAGGTTTCCGTGTGCTGCAGCCGAGCTGCGGGCAGCAGCCAGCCCCTCCCCCACAGCTGATTGCAGTTGCCAGTTTGCAGGAGAATGCAGGAGCAGAGTGGAAAGATTTATGAAGGGTGGACGCCTGCACCGAGTTGGGAGGTCAGATAGGAGAGCTGTCTGGAACAGAGCAGCCAAAGTTGCACAATTAGGTAAAAACTTTTACAGAAACTCCAAAATGGCCATCGGCCAGGTAGGATGGTTACCGTGGTAACAGTATAAACTGTGAATCAGGTATAAGCCTGGGAACCACTCACAGCACCACCTGGTGTCCAGAAAGTATATTGCATTATAAATATATTCCTATGGAAGCTGATCCCTATGTCATACATACAGATGTATATTTCTACATATATACAAGAATAATATTTTTGTGGTTGGTGCCTTTCTTTTTCTTTTCTCTAATTATTTTCTTGGAGAAACTATCATTAATTTTTATTATTTTTATATATACTTTTTTATTTTTATTTTTTCTATTTTTAATTTTTTCTTTCTTCTTTTTTAATGTTTTTATGAACGCTTTTTTTCCCTCTTTCCCTTCTCTCTTTCTCTTCTTCCCTTCTTATGGTTTCTGAGAGTGCTAGCATCAGATTTCTAGAGGGCTTTTTGTTTGTTTGTTCATTTTCTTTGTATGTTTTTTACCTTTTTTCTTTTGTTCTTCTTTTTCTCAATTATTCTATGATTATCATAATTTTTATTGTAGTTGGGTTTTTGTTGTTGTTGTCTGTATGTCTATGTGTTTCTGATTGATTATGCATCTGTGGGCTTGTGTGTCTGGTAGCCTTTTTATCTGTTTATTTGCTCATTTGGTCTCATACATTTGGTGTTTCAACCTGCAATTCTGAGCTCCCAGCACTCACCTCTGAGGTCTGGAGGCCTGATCCCCAGGAGTCCAGATTCTTGGGTGATTTCTTGAGGGGTGTGGACAGGGCCTGGACTGCAGCTGGTCAGTGAGGATTCTGCGGCACAGGAGAGAGGAGACAACAGTCAGCTGAGAGGGAACTACATCAAAGCGGCAGTACCCTGAGGTGCACAGCAGCAGCCGTTCTTGGCAACAATAGGGCTGACCCCCAGATATTCCAAAGCCACAACCCCTGTCTTCCTGGGCAACCAGAGGAGGCTGGGCATCTTCTCAGATCGCAACTACCATGGAACAGATCTGGGACTGAAACACAGGCTCTGTGAGTAAAGGGTTTGCCTGTGGCGGTACAGGCATGGGTGGAGTGTGCGGACTAGAAAATGCATATACAGACCTGGGAAATTCCCAGGGTGGGGCTGACCCAGAGGACCACTTTACTGAGCCTAAGATGCACCTGGCCTTCGGGGATCATCAGCCCATAGGCAAAGGAAGGCAGGAGGCTAAAGCTGACCGTGCTATGAATACAAACCTGCAGGAGTAAAGACAGGACCTGAGGTAGAGGTTCTGAGAACTCAAAACAGTTTCTCTTCTGCAGAGGAATTTAGCAGGAACAGAAACAAACTCCCACAAAGTTGTTTTGTTCTGTCAGTAACATCAATCAGGGGTGGGGCTGGAACTGAGTGAACACACCCCAGCCTCCATGAAGCACCTGAGGTTGTCAGGCCTCACCACCCCCTGCTGGATAAAGGCAGAGAGCAGTGGCCTGGCTGAGCAGATACAGATTTTCTTGTGATTCAGGCAGGTACAAACCCCTGGAGTATCTGTTCGCTGCAGGCAACTGAGTCACAGCCCTGCAGGGGCTATCAGTGACTGGGTGTGACAGAGGAGAAAGGTGGGGAAGAAGGCATCAACTTTCCCAGACTACTCTATTTGCTGGGTGGGTTCTGCTGACTTCACAGAGCACTGGAGCAAGTCATATTTGAGTTGTCACCAGACCCCTGTGATCCAGTTCCCAGAGACCTTTGAAACTCTCACACCTGAGACAGGTGCTGACCGAGACAATTGATTTGGACCTTTTGAACTGAGCCAATAGCCTGAGGACTATTCAAGTGGTGCCCTGGGTGTGTAGTTGTAGGAAGGTTTGATTTTCCTTTTCCAATTGTTGCCTTTGGTGGGCAGGGTGACTTCATTGCTGGTATATCTCCACAGCTGAAACTTCAACTCAGAGTAACTGTTTCACTAGGGTCAAACAAAGACCAGCTGAAAACAAGACAGAACCACTTAGCCCCACCACACCAAATAGGTCCCCACTCTCTTAGGCCAGAGCATTATAGGGGTCCTCAAAAAAGCTCCAGGGGAAAAGTCAAATGGTGTAAAATAATCATGGGGTGGAATCAGCAGAAAAACTCTGATAGAATGAATAACCAGAATACATCAACCCCCCCCAAGGAAAGATATGGCAGATGTAACTAAAGATCCCATTCATAAACAGCTAGCCAAGATGCCAGAAATCGAATTCAGAATTTGGATTGCAAACATTGCAATAGAATGGAGGAAAATTTGGAATTAGAAATTTGAAGAGCAATTGAAAAGTCAGAATTAGAAATTTGAGGAGAAATTCAAAAGTTATCTCAAGAACTTAATGAATTTAAAGACAAAACACCAAAGATTTCAATGCACTGAAGCAAGAATTTGTAGCACTCAAAGATCTGAAAACTACAGTAGAATCCCTCAGTAACAGAGTGGAGCAAGTAGAAGAAAGGATTTCTAACATTGAAGACAAAGCTTTTGAACACTCCCAAACTCTTAAAGAGGAAGAGAAATGGAGAGCAAAATCAGATCATTCTCTCAGAGAGCTTTGGGATAATTCCAAGAAGGCTAATATCTGCCTCATTGGAATCCCTGAAAGTGATGAAGTGGCATCGCAAGGCACAGAGACCCTTCTCCATGAAATTATGAAAGAGAATTTTCCAGACATGTCAAGAGATTCTGAAATTAGGATAGCAGACAGTTTCAGAACCCCAGGACGACTCAATCCAAATAAGACATCCCCCAGGCATATTATAATTAACTTCACTAGTGTAAATATGAAAGAGAAAATTCTGAAACTAGCCAGACATTAGAAATCCATTACCTACAAAGGGAAGAATAGTAGAATAACTGCAGATCTCTCTGCTGAAACTTTTCAAGCCAGAAGATGGTCATCGACTTTTAATGTCCTAAAACAAAATAACTTTCAACTCCAGATCCTGTATCCAGCTAAACTGAGTTTCATTTATTAAGGAGAAATTAAATACTTTAATGACATTCATATATTGAAGAAATTTGTCATAACCAAGCCAGCTCTTCAGAATATTCTCAGACCTATTCTCCATAATGACCAGCCCAATCCTATACCACAAAAGTAAACTCACTCAGAAACTTCGGATCAAACTCCAACTTCCACAGTGGTGAAAGGATTAAAAATGTCCACTGGTCTTTCGAAAAACTCGATACCCAAAATTTCTCCAGAGTTATCAATATTCTCCATTAATGTGAATGGCTGAACTGTTCTCTAAAGAGGCACAGGTTAGCTGACTGGATACAAAAACTTAGGCCAGATATTTGCTGCATACAAGAGTCACATCTCACCTTAAAAGATAAATATAGACTCAGGGTGAAAGGATGGCTGTTCATGTTTCAGGCAAATGGTAGCCAGAAAAAAGCAGGCGTTGCAGTTCTATTTGCAGACACAATAGGCTTTAAACCAACAAAAGTAAGGATGAATAAAAATGGTCAATTCATATTTGTTAAGGGTAATACTCAATATGATGAGATTTTAATTATGAATATTTATGCACCCAACCAGAATGCACCTCAATTCATAAGAGAAACTCTAACAGACATGAGCAACTTGATTTCTTCCAGCTTCATAATAGTTGGAGATTTCAATACTCCTTTGGCAGTGTTGTATAGATCCTCCAATAAGAAGCGGAGCAAAGAAATCTTAGATTTAAACCTAACCATCCAACATTTGGATTTAGCAGACATCTACAGAACATTTCATCCCAACAAAACTGAATACACATACTTCTCATCAGCCCGCGGAACAGACTCCAAAATCGATCACATCTTAGGTCACAAGTCTAACTTCTGTAAATTTAGGGAATAGAAATTATTTCTTGCATCCTCTCAGACCACCATGGAATAAAAGTTGAACTCAGTAACAAGAGGAACCTGCATACTCATACAAAAACATGGAAGTTAAATAACCTTATGCTGAAGGCTAGCTGGGTCAGAGATTAAATTAAGAAAGAAATTGCCAAATTTTTGGAACAAAACAACAATGAATACACGAATTATCAGAACTTCTGGGATACCGCAAAGGCAGTCCTAAGAGGGAAATTTATAGCACTGCAAGCCTTCCTCAAGAGAATGGAAAGAGAGATAGTTAACAACTTCATGGGACATCTCAAGCAACTGGAAAAGGAAGAACATTCCAACCCCAAACCCAGTAGAAGTAAAGAAATAACCAAAAGTAGAGCAGAATTAAATGAGATTGAAAACAAAAGAATTATAGAACAGATCAATAAATCAAAAAGCTGGTTTTTTGAAAAGGTCATTAAAACAGATAAACCTTTGGTTAACCTAACCAGGAAAAAAAGAGTAAAATCTCTAATCTCATCAATCAGAAATGACAAAGACGAAATAACAACAGACTCCTCAGAAATTCAAAAAATCCTTAATGAATATTACAAAAAACTTTATTCTCAGAAATATGAAAACCTGAAGGAAATTTACCAATACTTGGAAGTATGTCACCTTCCAAGACTTAGCCAGTATCAAGTGGAAATGTTGTACAGGCCCATATCAAGTTCTGAAATAGCATCAACCATACAAAATCTCCCTAAAAAGAAAAGCCCGAGATCAGATGGCTTCACTTCAGAATTCTACCAAACCTTTAAAGAGGAACTAGTACCTATATTACTCAACCTGTTCCAAAATGTAGAAAAAGAAGAAAGACTACCCAACACGTTCTATGAAGCAAACATGACACTGATCCCCAAACCAGGAAAAGACCCAACAAGAAAAGAAAATTATAGACCAAGATCACTAACGAATATAGATGCAAAAATATTCAACAAGATCCTAACAAACAGAATCCAGCAACTCATCAAACAAATTATAGATCATGACCAAGTCGGTTTTATCCCAGGGTCTCAAGGCTGGTTCAATATCCATAAATCTATAAGTATAATTCAGCACATAAACAAATGAAAAAACAAAGAATGTATGATTCTCTCAGTCAATGCAGAAAAAGCTTTTGATATTATCCAGCATCGCTTCATGATCAGAACACTTAGGAAAGTTGGTATAGAAGGGACATTTCTTAAACTGATAGAGGCCATCTACAGCAAACCCACAGCCAATATTATATTGAATGGAGTTAAATCGAAACCATTTCCACTCAGATCAGGAACCAGACAAAGCTGCCCATTGTCTCCACTGCTCTTTAACATTGTAATTGAAGTTTTAGGCCTCGCAATTAGGGAAGAAAAGGTGATCAAGGGTATCCATATAGGGTCAGAAGAGATCACACTTTCGCTCTTCATAGATGATATGATTGTATATCTGGAAAACAACAGGGGTTCTACTACAAAACTCTTAGAAGTGATCAAGGAACACAGCAGTGTCTCAGGTTACAAAATCAACTCTCATAAATCAGTAGTCTTCATATATACCAACAATTGTCAAGCTGAAAAACAGTTAAGGACTCTATTCCGTTCACAGTAGTGCCAAAGAAGATGAAATATTTGGGAGTTTATCAAACAAAGGACGTGAAAGATCTCTATAAAGAGAACTATGAAACTCTAAGAAAAGAAATAGCTGAAAATGTTAACAAATGGAAAAACATACCATGCTCACGGCTGGGAAGAATCAACATTGTCAAAATGTCCATACTCCCCAAAGCAATATACAATTTTAATGCAATCCCTATTAAAGCTCCACTGTCATACTTTAAAGATCTGAAAAAATAATACTTCATTTTATATGGAATCAGAAAATACCTCGAATAGCCAAGACATTACTCAGAAATAAAAACAAAGCAGGAGGAATCACGCTTCCAGACCTCAGACTATACTACAAATCAATAGTGATCAAAACATCATGGTATTGGCACAAAAACAAAGAAGTAGTTGCCTGGAACAGAATAGATAAAAAAAGAGATGAACCCAGCTACTTACCATTATTTGACCTTTGACAAGCCAATTAAAAACTTTCAGTGGGGAAAAGATTCCCTATTTAACAAATGGTGCTGGGTGAACTGGCTGGCAACCTGTAGAAGACTGAAACTGGACCCATACCTTTCACCATTAACTAAGTTAGACTCTCACTGAATTACAGATTTAAACTTAAGACATGAAACTATAAAAATACTAGAAGAGAGTTCAGGGAAAACCCTTGAAGAAATCGGTCTGGGTGAATATTTTATGAGGAGAACCCCTCGGGCTATTGAAGCAGCTTCAAAAATACACTACTGAGACCTGATCAAACTAAAAAGCTTCTGCACAGCCATGAACACAGTAAGTAAAGCAAGCAAACAGCCCTCAGAATGGGAGAAGATATTGGCAGATTATGTCTCTGACAAAGGTTTAATAACCAGAATCCACAGAGAACTCAAATGTATAAGCAAGAAAAGAACAAGTGATCCCATCTCAGGCTGGGTAAGAGACTTGAAGGGAAACTTCTCTGAAGAAGGCAGGCACATGGCCTATAGACATATGAAAAAATGCTCATCATATTTAATCATCAGAGAGAAATGCAAATCAAAACCACCTTGAGATACCATCTAACTCCAGTAAGATTAGCCCATATCACAAGATCCCAAGACCAGAGATGTTGGCGTGGATGTGGAGAAAAGGGAACACTTCTGCACTGCTGGTGGGAATGCAAATTAATACATTCCTTTTGGAAAGATGTTTGGAGAACACTTAGAGTTTTAAAAATAGATCTGCCATTCAATCCTATAATTCTTCTACTAGGTATATAACCAGAAGACCAGAAATCACATCATAACAAAGATATTTATACCAGAATGTTTATTGCAGCCCAATTCATAATTGCTAAGTCATGGAAAAAGCCCAAGTGCCCATCAATCCACGAATGGATTAATAAATTGTGGTATATGTACACTATGGAATATTATGCAGCTTTAAAGAAAGATGGAGACTTTACCTCTTTCATGTTTATATGGATGGAGCTGGAACATATTCTTCTTAGTAAAGTATCTCAAGAATGGAAGATAAGGTATCCAATGTACTCAGCCCTACTATGAAACTAATTTATGGCTTTCATAGGAAAGCTATAACCTAGTTATAACCTAAAAATATGGTTAAGGGGGAAAGGGAGGGAATGGAGGGGGGAGGTTCGGCTGAGGGAGGGTGATGGTGTGATTACACCTGCGGTGCATCTTACAAGGGTACATATGAAATTTAGTGAATGCAGAATGTGATTTTCTTAACACAATAACTAAGAAAATGCCAGGAATGCTATGTTAACCAGTGTGATGAAAAGGTGTCGAACTGTTTATAAACCAGTGCATGTTGCCCCATGATCACATTAATGTACACCTCTATGATCTAATACTAATAAAAAAAAAAGTGAAACCTAAAAAAAAAAAATAATTAGTGGTTTGCACAGTTTTGTTGCTAATGAAATAGGCCACAGTGTGTTTCTCCATTCTAATGATAATGGACCATTGGGCTGTGCCCAGGTTTTGGTCCTTAGACACAATGTGGCTGTAGTCTCTCTAGTGCAGGTATCTTGGGATACAGGTGCACACCTGCCTGTGGGAGACACAAGAAGGCGTTGGATTCTGGAATCCTGTTTTGTGTCAACACAGGCCTTTTTGAGGTTTAAAAAACTAAAAAGCCAGCTATGCAGATGAAAAACTTCACATGAAGATAATAAAACAAAACTGAATGTCTCTAGTGCATTAGATGTATCAATTCAGGCCTCAAGGTCAAAGTTCTAAGCACTGTATTTCCCCCACTCCATGCAAGCCCAATGCCCCCATTTGGGACAGCTGGACTCACAGTCAGCAGTGGGACTGCATGACTTCACGGGGGTCCAGGCTGCAATTGTATTTTACATGGGGGACTGTTGTGCTTAGGACTTTCCAGAACCACAAAGTGAGGGTCTGACCAAGGCAGCTCTGGGAAGGGAGGGATGTTGGAGGGGACAGTCCTGTTCATCATATAGAATGTGGACTAAGACTGGGAGACCAAGTGGAAATGAGGAGTCCTCAGGATCAGGGGAAGGGAGCAGGGGTGAGATGCTTCTCTGTGGAAAGAAAAAGGCTATATGTGAGAGACCAGCATGAGCTATGAGTGAACCTGGGGTGATCCAAAGAGAGGGGCTCCATGATGCTGGGGCTGGGGAAGAGAATCACCCTGTGATTCAGTTCACCCTGCTCCTCCTCCTCACCCCTCCTATGCCCAAATTCTGCCTATCCACCCCCCTTCTACTTCCCCCTCCATCTCAGGATGGCAGTGCTGTGGTCTGAATGTCTGAGTCCCCACATTATTATGTGAAAGTCCATACCCCCAAGGTGGCAGTAATAGAAGGTGGGACCTTTGGAGGATGATTCACTCACAAGTGCAGAGCCTCTAAAATGGGTTGGGTGACCTCATAGAAGGCCCCAGAGAGTGGCTTCTAACATGGGAGGACACAGAGAGGAAGGGCCAGCTACAAATCAGGAAAGGGGGCCCCGCCAGGGGGCTGGACTGCTGGTCCCTCTTGGATCCCCCAGCCTCCAGAACTGAGAGAGGAGGAATTTCTGTTGGTCATAAATCACCCAGGTCATGGTGTTTTTTTTATACCTGCCTAAATGAGCTGAGACAGGGACCGCAGGGGCCTCACAGGAGGTCACACACACATTATTGTTTATTTTAAACAGTTTTATTTCAGGGTAGAGGAAATGTTCTCACATAAACTAACAATGCATTTTCTTTATGTTAAATATAGGATGCAATATGGGAGAGGGTACAGTATACATATAATAACTAGGGAAATAATATTTCTAATTATATCCATTTCAACCAAAAATTTTAGTGTTTTTTTCATCAAATGGAAATGCTGGTTTTCCTGAAAAGCTCAGTGTTTTCACAGTTCCAGCAGCACTTGGTATCTGAAAAAAGAGAAAAATCCACTGCGTGTCTATCAGGCCCTGCAGAGGGCTGAGTCAGGAGGTGGCTGAGTACAACAGACCCAGGGCCAGCTGAACCCCTGTGGGGGGATGAGCTGAGAGAGCCTCAGGCTGCCTGAAGAGGACAGTGACAGCCACAGGTGAGAAGGAAACCTCTCTGAACTCACAGTCTGAGGGCCAGGACTTAGGGACCCCATCCCTGCCCACCCGGACCTGGCAGTATCAGCCAGTTTCCTCCTTTTCTGCAGCACAATGAGGGCTTCTCGCATCTCCAGGGACATTCTCAGTGTCAGACATCACAACCAGAAGCAGGAGGCTGCTGGGGGGAGAGGCCCTTCGCAGAGAGATGTGGCCTCTGATAACTCCATGTCCCCATCCCTTAGGGAGGAGGGGTGGGCTATGGCTGGGCCCTGGGTGTGAGAGCCAGCAGGGACCTCAGACCACACCATGTCCAGCTCCACCTCTTGCTGGAGGAGAAGATGGGGCCAGGGGGCGGAGAGTCAACTAAAGCCATGAGACCTGCTACTGACAACCCTGGAGTGGGACCCAGGCCTCAGGCCCTTTCTGTATTGTTTGCAGAAGAGAAAGGCTCCAAGGGAGCCATTGACAGTCACTAAGGCTGAAGGTCACCCTGGCCAGGAAATGTATCACGTGTCAGACATAGTACCGGTATTCTTTCATAGGAGACCAGCAAGGAGAAGAAAAAGAGAGATTCCAAATGGGACTGGCAAAGAGTGAGCAGGGACCACAGTAAAGGCTCAACTCATTGTCCCTAATTCCGAGAAATGGTCCCCACTCAATTACTACTTAGGGGGATTTCTGGGCACCTTCTCCATGTCTAGACAAAGAAAACTCAAGGAAGAGTTTGGAGTGTGGAGAAACGTAGAGAAGGAAAGAGAATGATGGAAAATGGGGATGGTTCCTTCAGCATCTCTAAATCATGGTGTGCTGTCATAACCACCTGGGGAAAGTTTCATTCCGATGAACTCTGCCTCCTCATTCCTTGAATTGTGCCTCTTCCTTATACATTTCCTTCCTCCCTCTTCTTTTTCCCTCAAAATCTGTCTCAGAAAAGATTTCTGATTCAGAATTTTGTGTCGGTGTCAGGAGTGGCATAAAAAGCTACAATAATTTCCTTAGTTTCACTTTTGATTTATTACTCTATTCTCTTCAGGGAATGAGACCTAAGAGTTCTCTAGGGGGATCTCATTTAATAAAATTTAATTAACTATGAGTAAAAGTTTCAAATTATGGCATAGAAAATATTCATGACCTATGGCATAAATGTGAGAAATGTAAGCTTTAGGCCTTATTTTAAATATTTCAAAAAATGATAAATTTTGTTATGCATAATAAGTGGTATTATTTTCTATATACAGCATTTAAATATCATGATTATTTCTTACTTGATCTTTTGTTCAGTGCAGTTTGAGCAAGTGTGCTTCAAGTAGAGAGGCTAGAGGTGTCACCATCTGTCCAGTGATTTTTCCTCCCATTTTCTGTGCAGGAGCCTTGCACTTAAGGCATGTCCATGTCAATAACCTGAGATCACAGCAGACCACTCACTCCATGTCCCTGCTCTGCTCTGACATTATGCTCCACAGTCCTTACAGATTGTGACAAAATGTGGGGATTTCTCCCACCACTAGCAATCAATCAGATCTACAAGGGATATAAGCTACATGTCCTCTGGTTCACTAATAATACACAGGGGTGCCCTACTGTGGCATGGGACTTTATGCAGATTATTTGAGGACTTTTTTCCTTATCTGTTATGTCAGCTATCATGAAAAATAAGCATGGAGCTTTTTTTTTTTGCTCATCAGATTTGGTTAGTGTTTATATGTTTACTGTGTGTCCCAATGCACAGCAGAAAAGAAATAAAGGTTGGAGACCCCTGAGTGACAGCTCAGTCCTCAAAGTGCCCTCCACAGTAGACACCATTCACAAATCCCAGCCCTCAGAACTCCTGACTGACTGACTTCAAGTTGAGGTTCTATCACCCTCTCTCTTTGGCTTGGATGAATTTACTAGATTACATCACAGAACTCAGGGAAACACTTTTACCACTTTATCACAAAAGACTTTACAAACAATGTGGATGAAGAAAGCATAGTCCAGAGACAAGGGGAGGGCCCTGAGCTCCCCCTCCCAGCTAGGGCTTACCACACTTTAAGACCGTCCATGGTTCAGCTGTACTATAGCTCCCTGGACCAGGTACTTTGGGTTTTCATGACGGCATCATTACTAGGCATGATTGGTTAAATCATTGGCCATTGATGATCAACTTAATTTTTAGCCCCAATCCCCTTCCTGGAGGTAGACAGTGGGGCTGAACATCCCAGTTCTCTAACCTGGCCTCCATCTCTTCCTTTGCCATTCCCCATCCTGAAACCACCTAGGAGTTGTCAGCCATTAGTCAATTTTACCATAAAAAATTACAATTAATAGGACAAATAGACAAGCTACAGGATGGGACCAAAATTTGCTATACCGCTGATAATGGGCTGCTAACCAGCACCCATAAAGAAGTCAAACAACAACAACAATGAAAAAAAAAGAAAGAAAGAAGGAAAGAAACAATCCCATAAAAACGTAGGCAAATAATTGAACAGAAGCTTTTCAAAAGGATATAAACTATTGGCCAATAAATGTATATAAACATGTTCAACATTCCTAATCCTCAGGGAAATGCAATTCAAAGCCACAATGAGATATCACCTAACTCCAGTGAGAATGGCTTTTATCAAGAAGTCCCAAAGCAACAGATGCTGGTGTGGCTGCAGAGAGAAAGCAGCACTCGAACAGGGTTGGTGGGACAGCAAACTAGCAGAACCTGCGTGGAAAATTACATGGAGCCACCACAAAGAACTAAAAGTACAACTAGCAATTGATCCAGAAGTCCCTCCATTGCATGTTCATACGGAGGAAAAGGGCCGTTCATCTAAAAGACTTGTGTACATGAATGTTATTTGCCGTACAGTTCACAATCACAAAGACATGGCGTCATTCCAAGTGCCCATGAGTATATATGTAGATGAATATAATGTGGTATACGTACACCATAAAGCACTACTCACCCATTAAAACATGGTGAACTGAAACCTTTGTGACGACCTCAATGAAACTGGAGACCATTCTTCTAAGTGAAGTATGGCAGCCACAGAAAAATAAATACCACATGTACTCACAATTATATTGGTACTAACTGATCAACACTTGCTGTGCACAGATGGAAGTAAAACTCAGTGGAAATCAAGAAGGTGGGAAGAGGCAGGAGAGGTGGGGTAACCTCACACCTCACGGGTACACAGCACATTATCTGGGTGAGCGGCACACTTAGAACTTTGATTCAAATGGTACAAAAGCAATTCATGTAACAAAACCTATGTAGCCCTGTAATATTTGGAAATTAAAAAAAAGAAAAGAAAAAAAATACATCCCTCTGGAGAAAACAAGGATTTGAAGAGCTGTATGCCAAAAAAATGGGAACAAAGAACCAAAATATCTTTCACAATATCACATCTCCATGTTAGAATCACCTGGGAACCTTTCAAAATACTTATGCCCAAACCACACCTCAGATCCCTGAAGTGAGAATTTCAAGCTGGGAGTTGAAGGCGATCATTGGAATTCAAGTCTCACCAAGTAGTTATGATAGGACACCACGATTGAGAGATGCTGAAGGGACCATCTTGATTGTCCATTCTCTTCTCTCCTTCTCCACATTTCTCTCAGGAATGGTTAGTTTCCCCCAGCCTTTGGGTTTTAGGCTCTTTCTGACAATTTCAGTTATATCACTGTCTGGTCAATTAGGCTGATCTTAAGTCATGAAAATCTTATATCCCTGTGTGTCATCTGGGTACTCTTATTATAATATGGTTCTCAGATTCACATTTTTCAAGCTAATCTATAAAGTACTCTTACTGTCTCTGCCTGTAAATCAATGGAGGGGCATTTGAGCCTCTCCTCTGGACTTGTAGGAGTAGATGTGGAAATAAAATGGAGAGAGTGACAGATGCCTAAGCACCTCATGACCTCTGGGGTACGACTTCCTTCCCCTTGAAACCACTTTTGCACTGATTTCACTTGAGAGAGCCAGGGTGTCCTTCATTAATGTCGACTCAGATGACTCTGTGACATGTGGATGCTAAGTCTCTGGAAACTCGTCTCCATCACCCCTGCACCTGTGGGTCTGAGACTCACCTGACTGGGCAGCACAGGTCTCCTACCTGTGACCCGACTCTAAATGAGTTTCTGTAAGGAGAGGGTTCTCTGTGCTCACTTTTAACTATTCTCACTCATAGGGAAAACTGAGACAGAGCAGGGCTCCTCCAAGGGGTCTACTAGGCTACCCAGGTATGGAAATGCAGAAGAACTTTGGGTCCCCTGCAGGGGAGTTTTAGGCTCCCCTTAGCATTGGAAATTCACTGAACATGTGATCATTGAGACCAGACAGAGGGGACAGCAGCTGTTGGAGAGAAGACATGGGTAAGACAGAGTGGTGAGAGGATGAGCTGTCACCTTGCACAGAGCAGTGAGGGGCGTGTGAGACCCCAGGTGGCATTACTTCTGCACCCACAGCTGGAGGCCTCGGGAGCTGCACATCAGTCTCCACTTGCAGCTGAGCAGGAACATCCTCTTGCTAATGGTCTGTTTCAGGACACTTGGGGCAGTGAGTAGGACAGAGACTGTCTGGGCCAGTGCAGAGTCTTGGCTGGGTTCCTGGGGACCCAAGAAGGAAAAGACAGACCAGAGGGAAAAGCAGAGGCTTAGATGATACAAGTTACCAGGGCCTGAGTCAGGGCCTCGTGTTGCCAGACATACACTGATTACTCTCCCAGAGCTCTCCCCAGGGGCCAGACTCATGACCTCGCCTTTTCCAGGGGACCTAGGGCTCCTCACTTGTCGGGTATGGGGATGACATAGGAGCCCCAGGCAGTCCTTCAGGCTGCAGGAAGGGACATGCAGAGAGACAGAGAGCAAGGAAGACAGGACCCAAGGGCAGGGTTTGAGGGCCAGAGGGCTCTGTTTTAACAGTCTGAGCAGAAGTGGGTCCTTATGAGAGGGAAACTGAGGACCTGGCCCTGCCATGATTGCAGGTGATGAACCAGACAGATGATCACAGGGGATCGGTGATAGATTTGGACAGTTCCTATATGAAGGCTGCCCTTTATATAAAAAAGAGGATTAAAAAAAAAAAAAACAAAACAGAATAAACCTGGATGTGGCAGGAGGCTTTGCTGGGGGCCCAGGACTGACATTGCCACTGAAAACTGTTCTGGGTCAGATCAAAACTATACAGGGGTAGCTCAGCACCCATAGCTCAGTATTGACAGCACCAGCCACATACACCGAGGCTGGTGGTTCGAGCATGGCCTGAGCTTGCTAAAGAACAATGACAACTGCAACCAAAAAATAGCTGGGCATTGTGGTGGGCGCCTGTAGTCCCAGCTCCTCAGGAGGCTAAGGCAAGAGAAGTGCTTAATCCCAAGAGGTTGAGGTTGCTGTGAGCTGTGATGCCATAGCACTTTAGCAAGGGTGACATAATGAGACTCTGTCTCAAAAACAAACAAACAAAAATCTATAAAAGGGAAATTGCTGTATAGGTGACAAGTTACCAGGAAAATATAAGGATTATATACTACAAGTCACAGCTTCAATAAATTGAATATTCCTACTAAATCCGGCACTTTGGAAACAAAAACAACTGAATACAGATATCTTCTCAGGTGTCTAGATGAGGCAATTTAACTGTTTATACCTAAGAGGACAGGGAACTTGGCCCAGGAGAACACCCAGTAAGTCACTCACCCAGGACCTGGGGCAGATCTGACCACAAGCCCTAGGCTATGGCTCCACTCACAACCTGATAGCATCATGGACTTGACCCAACCCTGAGGGAGCACCTGGAGGCCCCACTGTCCCCTCCATGTCCTGCCTCTTGTCCTTCCCACCCGGAAGGAGCAGCCACTGGTATCCAGAATCAGTGGTGGTTAAGAGGCTCCAGGTGGTGCCAGGGACACTTCACCTGGCAGGGCCATGGCTACAGTCCCACCACTGGTCCAGCTGCAGCAGCAGCCAGTTGGCCCCTGGGGTACTCATCTGCATCTGTGTGTGTTGTGTGAAGGCTGTTTGGGTGATTGATGACGTGGAGGTTAGACCTGCTTATTGAAATAGTATGAGGCAAAGATGACCACAAGCTCTGGTGGCATATGGCAAACTTCTTTATTTCTGACCAGCTTAAATAGCCAGTTCTGCATACTCACACTGTCAATGAATAATCACACAATCACTTCATAGATATATTGTAAAAACAAATTAACCTTTTCCTGGAATCTGCTAATCTACTGATCAATTGTTACTCATTCTTCTAAACTTTCTATTGTATTTAAAAATAGTAGTCCTGGAAAAACATGCCATTAGCCATTTTTCCTGTAAACCAATAAGTCACAAGACCTCTGTGGGGAAAAGGTTGATTATTCTCATGCTCTCTGGAGTCCCAAACCACCTGCAGGTAGAGACCTTATCTCACAAAACCACATTCCAGAGATTCCTAGGACTTACCGGTGCCGTGTTTGCATGCTCCAGACCCATGGCCAGCTTTCAAGCACTGGACTTTCACCTCTAAAGTATCCAGGCTTACTGGCCTAGTTAGGGTTCAGCAAGGAACTGAACCGGTTTCAGCCTGACTGTGCAAAGTAAGAATTTGTCTCTGCTCACTCTCAGAATGGTGGGCACAGAGGCATATAGGCTTTTCACCTATAGTGTGTGTGAGGCTTGTATCTCTGATACGTGGGGGCTCAGGTCTTCAAGGCCCTTGGGGACAGGCCTCCTGCATGGGAGCTGTGAGGAGAGGGGGATTTAGGAGGAACAATTCTAGTTCTCTCTTTAGTAACTGCCCCCAGAACACCCAGCTCTGACGTCCCTGCCTGTCACTGAGACCACCCAGTGACCTTGTGGCAAACATTGTATACATAAAGGAGATATCATTGTCAGTGTGTCTCTGGGGATACTCAGATTCCTGGTGCCCAGACTGCAATATCTCTAAGTGCAAAATAGAACTCAGGCTCTAGCCCCCTGAGCTCAGATGGCTTTTGACAGACAGACAGGGACATCCATTATTATTATTCTTCAGGAACTGTTTCAAGTAGTTGTTAAACATTGTTATTGGTTTTTCCCTGAGAGAAAAGTTCAATTAAACTTAAAAGTGTGGAAGTGTGTAGGCAGGGCCTTCAAGAGAGCTCACCAGAAGGGAAAATCTATTAGTAGAGTTGTTTGGGGTGCTTATCACTTGGTTACTTTGGCATTGGAGTCATTTCAGTTGTGCTCCGAGGCATCTACCTCTGAAGTGGAGGATTTGCTTCCCCCACCGCTGGTGGTGCCAGGGGAGGAAACAGAGATCCCGGAGCAACCAGTATATGACAAGTTGATGAGAACTCCTGAGCCAGACCAAGTAGTTACACCCATTAAGAAACTCTCTACTCCTTGTGATTTAATTAGTTTTGATAGTGACTCAGAAAGTTGCCCACCTATAAACGAAGTTGCTTTAGAAAGCAATGAAGTTGCTGAAGAATGCAACTTTGAACATCTTAAAAAAATGATAGCTGAAGGTTTTCAGGACATAAATAAACACATGACTGTGATAGAAAAGAAGGGAGCTCAGCTTCTTGGCAGTTCAAAGGCAAGCTCTGTCCACTCTGCAGCACCTCCCTATCAGCCTTACCCTACAGCCCCACCAGACCCATCAGCTCCTTCAAAATGGAGAGATGGGCTGTGGTCTTCTTCTGCTCCATGTGGCATTTATCCCATATGGCATAATCCCATAGACTCAACGTTTGTTGCTAAACATCATTTCCCTATTGAGTCCTCTGAAGTACAGATTCTTAATGAGCTACCAATTTTTTCCCACAGAGTTAAAACCTCAGATTAAGGAAGGTGTGGCCACTTTTCCTGTTCTACAAGAAATTCAAGCTGATGGCCGTGCTGGTCCAGTGCACATTCAAATTGAATTAAAAATTTTAAGGACCATGAAAGATGCATTTCATGCTTATGATCCCACTTCTCCATATGTAATTGGAATTCTAAATTCTTATTGTGCTGATCATTCTTTCCTTCGTATTGACTGGGAAACTTTAGCCAAAACCACTTTAAGCCCAAGACAATTTTTACAATTTAAGGCATGGTGGACGGAGGAAGCTAAATTACAGGCCTGCCATACAAGGGCTTCTGTTAATCAATTAACTGGTTCAGGTGAAGTAGAAGCAGGGCAGGCTCAATTAGGACTGCCACAAGATATACCAATCCAAGTTAAGGATGTATGCATTAGGACATGGGAAAGATTAGAAGATAAGGAGGGAGTTCACATTTTTTCACAAAAATAATGCAAGGCAATAATGAGCCTTATGCAGAATTTGTAGCTCGTCTACAAACTGCCATAGAACACTCAGTCCCAGGAGTAGAGGCTCGCCAAATGATTTTACTACAAATTCAGAGAGGCTGACTAAAAGATTTAATTGGAAAGTTCTCCCACAAGGGATGTTTAATAACCCCACCTTGTGTTCAATTATATGTAGATCAACTGTTAGAAGTCATTAGAAAAAATTTTCCAAAAGAAAAATGCTTACATTATATGGATGATATTTTATTTGCTCACCCTGATTCACAAATATTACAAAAAATGTTTCAAATTGCTTTAAAGAAATTTAAGAAATAATGTTTAAAAATATCAGAGGGAGGGAGACAATATGGTGGACTGAAGCCAGCTTTCCACAGGGGCTATTGTCCAGAAGGAGAATTAAGGGATGAAAATTTAACAAGAAACCTGGTGGATTTGAGCTGCACCAAAAGAGAAGGTTGAAGAACGCACATCAACCCCGCTGAGGTGAGCTGTGATCACAAGGACACAAACAAAAGGTACAAAATCCATCACCAAGCAGATGGGAGTGCCCCCCCTCCCCCACGAGACCGGCTCAAGAGCCCCACAAACAAACAAACAGGCAGAAATCAAAGGCCCTCCCACTACATTCCACGGGAGAGACCTAAAAACTGGACCTACCTCCCCTACTAGGGTGCCATGGAGTCTTCCTGCCAGGCATAAAACTGTATAAAACTATAAATATCCTTTACCTGCAACCCTGAACTCCCAGCACCCCCCCTCTACTCACACTGAGGTCTGGAGGCCTGTCCCCCAGGAGTTTGGATTCTTGGGTGATTTCTTGAGGGGTGTGGACAGTGCCCGAGCTGTGGCTGGTCAGCGCTGACCCTAGGGCATGGGAGCGAGGAGAGGACAGTCAGTGGAGGGGGAGCCACGCCATGGCGGCACTTCCCCCAAGGCGTGTTGCAGCAGCCCTCCTTGGCCAGCAATACAGCCAGGCATAAAACTGAGTGAAACTCTATCTTCCCCTCTTGCAATGCTGAGCTCCCAGTGCTCCCCCTCCACTCTTGCTCTGGGGTCTGAGGGCCTGTCCCTCAGGAGTCCAGGTTCTTGAGTGATTTCTTATGGGGTGTGGACAGTGCCTGAGCTGCGCTGACTCTGGGGTGTGGGAGTGAGGAGAGGACGGTCAGCTGGAAAGGAACCGCTCCAGACTGGTTCCCTGGGATGCAGAGTGGTGGCTGTCATCTGGCAGTGGTGTGGCCAGGCATAAAACTGTGCAGAACTGTGTGTGCTCACTACCTGCAGCTCTGGGCTCCCTGCATTCTCCTTCGCCCTCACCCTCCTTCGCCCTCACTCTGAGATCTGGAGGCCTGTCCCACAGGAGTCCGGATTTTTGGGTAATCTCTCGAGGGGTGTGGACAGAACATAAACTGCAACTGGTCAGTGCTGACTCTGGGGCATGAGAGTGAGGAGAGAAGGGTCGGCTGGGTGCGAGCCACACCAGAGCTGTGGTTCCTGGAGCTGGATCAACAGCTGTTCTTTTTTAATAGCAAAACGCCTCACTCCCGAATATTCTGGAGCCACACCCCCTGTCTTCCTGGGCAACAAGAGGAGGCCACCCATGAGTAAAGGATTTGCCTGAGGCTACTCACAAACCTGGGAAGCTTCCAGGGAAGGGCTGACTCAGAGAGGTAACCAAATACAAACCTCCAGCAGCAAAGAGGTTGGAATTCAGAACAGCTTATCTTCTGCAGGCAATTTTAGCAGGAACAGAGACAGAATCCCTCAAAGTTGTTCTGTTCTGTTCTGTTCTGCTCTGTTCTGTCAGTAACATCAATCAGTGGTGGGACTGATCCTGAGTGAATGCCCCCCGACCTTCATCAAGCACCGGAGGATGTCAGGCCTCACCTCCTCCTGCTAAATAGTGGCAGAATGCAAAGGCCTGGCAGATTTCCTTGCAATTCAGGCAGGTGCAAACCCCTGGAGTATCTGTTCACTATAGGCAACTGGGTCAGCCATCTGCAGTGATATCAGTGACTGGGTCCAACAAAGGGGCAAGGTGGGGAAGGAGGCATCAACCTTCCCAGACTGATCTATTTGCTAGGTGGCTCCTCCTGACTCCACGCAGAACTGGAGTAAGCCATATCAGAGTAGTCACCAGACCCCTGTGACCCAGCTCCCAGAGAACTCTTGAACTCTCCCACCCGAGACAAGTGCTGACTGAGACAACCAATTTGGACCTTTTGAAATGAATCAGTAGACTGAGGACTTTTCAGGTGGTGCCCGGGTGTGCGGTTGTAGGAAGATTTGATTTTCCTTTTCCAATTGGTGCCAGAGGTGGGTAGGGTGACCTAACTGCTGGTTTTTCTCCATGGCTGAGACTTCAACCCAGAGTAAATGTTTCACTAGGGTCAAACAGAAACCAGCTGAAAACAAGACAGAACCACTTAGCCCCACCACACCAGACAGGGCCCCAGTTTCTCAGGCCACAACACTGTACGGGCCCTTGACAAAGCCCCAGGGGAAAAACCAAAGGCAGTAAAAAAACCATGGGGTGGAATCAGTGGAAAAACTTTGGTAACATTAATAACCAGAATAGATCAACTCCCCCAGGGAAAGATATGGCAGATGTAATTGAAGATCCCATTCATAAGCAACTGGCTGAGATGTCAGAAATCAATTTCAGAATTTGGATGGCAGACAAGAGTAATAAAGTGGAATTAGGAATTCGAGGAGAAATTCAAAAGTTGTCTCAAGAATTTAACGAATTTAAAGACAAAACCACCAAATTCATAGCCACACTGAAGCAAGAATTTGCAACCCTCAAAGATATGAAAAGTACAGTAGAATCCCTCAGCAACAGAATGGAGCAAGCAGAAGAAAGGATTTCTGACATCGAAGATAAGGCCTTTGAACGTTCCAAACTCTCAAAGAGGAAGAGAAATGCAGAGCAAAAACAGATCATTCTCTCAGAGAGCTCTGGGATAATTCGAAGAAGGCTAATATACGAATAATTGGAATTCCTGAAACCTATGAAGTGACCTCGATGGGAACAGAGGCCCTTCTGCATGAAATTATGAAAGAGAATTTTCCAGACACGCCTAGAGATTCTGAAATTCAGATAGCAGACAGCTTCAGAACCACAGCACCACTCAACCCCAATAAGACATCCCCCAGGCATATCATAATTAACTTCACTAAAGTTAACATGAAGGAAAAGATTCTCAAGGCTGTCAGGCGAAAGAAAGCCATTACGTACAAAGGGAAGAATATTAGAATGAATGCAGATCTCTCTGCTGAAACTTTTCAAGCTAGAAGAGGGTGTTCATCAACTTTTAATCTCCTAAAGCAAAATAACTTTCAACCCCAGATCTTGTATCCAGCTAAACTGAGTTTCATTTATGATGGAGAAATTAAATACTTTAATGACATTCATATGTTGAAGAAATTTGCCATAACCAAACCAACTCTTCAGGATATTCTCAGACCTATCCTCCATAATGACCAACCCAATCCTATACCACAAAAGTAAACTCACTCAGAAACTTCGGATCAAACATTGGCCCAGATTGAAAGAGCCCAAAACAGTTGGTTCAGGGACACTATGGATTGATTAGTGTGCATATGAAAAACCTGATTTTAGGCAAGAATTCATTGTGAGGGCAGTTTCCAGGGAAGTATAAAAATCTAGTTTGTCAAAGTGTAAGAGTTAGGTCAAATCAAGAGGCGTGATTAATATAGGTTTTAGAAAATAATTCCTTTCTTATATAGTGTTTTGTCTAATTGACATTCAGTCCAGGGGTAAAATTTTCAAACTAGATCTGTAGAAAAAAAAGTAAAAATGAAGGGGAAGTCCCATCAAAATGGTTTTCTTTATTTCTATATTGAGACAGTGTCTCCTATTGTTGCCCTCATTAGAGTATCTTGGTATTACAGCTCACAGCAAATGGGTTGTTTTTTCTTTTTCTTTTTTTAAACATTCTCACTATGTCGCCCTCAGTAGAGTGCCGTGGCATTACAGATCACAGCAATCTTAAACTCTTTTGCCCAAGCGATTCTCTTCTATCAGCCTTCCAAGTAGTTGGGACTACAGGCACCCACCACAATGCCCGGTTATTTTTTGTTGCAGTTTTCATTGTTGTTTGGCTGACCTGGGCCAGTTTATAACCTGCCACCCTTGGTGTACGTGGCTGGCACTGTAAACGCTGTGCTACGGGCACCAAGCCATCTCACAGAAATCTTCAGGTGGAGACATCAAGTGAACTTATTCCCTCAGCTGGGACTATAGGTGCATATAGGCGCTGAACCAATGAGTGGAATTCTTGAAGTAGGGGCATCTGAGGACCAATTGTCCAACAATCAGACCCTGTCTCTCCTACAAAATTGAAAAATCATCTAGGCATTGTGGCAGGCACCTGTAGTCCTAGATACTTTGGAGCCTGAGGCAGGAATATTCCCTGAATCCTAGGGTTTGAGTTTGCTCTGACCTAGGCTGAGGCCACGTAAGTCTAGCCTGGGCAAGATAGGGAAACTGTATCTCAAAAATACCCATACCCATACGCACACACACACATGCATAGACAAAGAAACAAACCAACAAACATTTTCATCATCTAGAAAGGCTAGAAGTGCCTTTGTGGTTCAATCAAAGTGGACATGCTTTAAGACCTATGATGCTTTGACCAAATGTAGACCATTGCCAGGCATAGTAATTTTGCAGGCTTCTATAAAATTGACCTTTTTTGATATGTGTCAAAATGGGTCCTTGAATAGCTTCCCACTTATGTGATGGCATCCACTTTTGTCAGCTTTGTTGCTGTTTGAGTCACAGTGCTGTACAAAATCTCAACTGTTGTGTCAACCCTGTGCTGGGAAAATCACCAGTCATTAGAATCAATAAGGCACAAATTGGAGAACATTTTTGACTTTTTTGGATGGAGGGCTAACAATTTTCCTGTGCCAAACACTTCCTGGATGCCAGCTGAAGTGAGCTTAAAAGGCCACATAGTATCTTTGACCACAAGCGTGGATCCAAGGCCATTACAGGATGAAGTTACTACATGGTCACAGTTGATGACATCACAATGGGTGTTGTCCTGTGAGGTCCAGATCATCCTCAAGCTTAGCCTTATTCCTGCTAATCATGGGTCGTGACTGTCAGGGTTTCTTGTTGGTGTTGTTCTTGTGTTTCTAATTGTTTCAAAAGAGGAGGTTCTTTTCTCCACACTCAATTTCTGCTTCCTAAAGTTCTCTGTATCTGTGGCAAAGGTATCCCACAAACCTTTCTTTCCTTTTCAAGTCATGGTTTTGGAAGAAAATGGAAGAGTGCAGTTTGCACACACTGCTTCCCTGGGATCTTGTAGACCAAGAATCCAAGCACAAATATCAGACAGTGATTTCACAGACCTTACAGGTATGTCACACAATCCAATTTCTACTTTCGTTGTGATTGACTTCTTTCTCTAGAAGAGGCTTGTTTTGGAAGGTAGGTGTCTCACTTATTGTCCTCTCTTAACATCTGATCAGGTATTGTGTCCAGTGGTGTACTCAATAGCTCGTTATTTATGATGATCATGGAAAATATCAGCCTATTTTGACAGTTTCAACATTCCTGACCTCGGTTCCGGGAGTGTCCAATGGCTGGGTGGAGTTGCCAGTGAGTGTTGTCCCAACTTCTGAGGAGGGTGAGACAACAGAATCAACTGGGTGTACCAGTTTTATGTTGCTGTGAGCTTCAATGATATGGAACTCTACAGAGGGCAATAAGTGAGACTCTGTCTCTAGAAAAAGGCTCGGCACCTGTTGCTCATTGGTGAGGACTCTTGCCACATACACCAGGATTTGCAGATTTGAACCTGGTCTTGGTCTGGCAGCAACAAGGACAACAACAACAAAAAAGCCAGTTGTTGTGTTGGGTGCCTGTATTCACAGCTACTTGGAATGCTGGGGCAAGAGTATTGCTTAAGCCCAAGAGGTTCAGGTTGCTGTGATTTATGACACCATGCCACTCTACTGAGGACATAGTGAGACTCTGTCTAAAAAAAAACAAAAATAAATAAATAGAGCTTCCCCCACTCCTTTGTGGGTGTGATCCTGTGACAAAGCTTTGGGCTATGAATATCAGCTTTCCCCCCTCTGAATTCCTCCCTGTTTTTCTCTTCCTTCACTTCAGGGAGTAATGGCCATTCCTTCTTGGAGAGAACCAATTCACAGCTTTTTTGGTATACCTTCCCTAGACAGACACAGATTCAGTCAGTACTCATTGTACATTTCAAGGAGAAAGGAATTAAAGTTAAAGTAATAAATCAATACATATACGACATACGTTAGTTTGACTCAAAAAGGTGGGACACCTCAAAGCAGATGCCCACGGGTTATATGCCAGTTTAAATATTCTTTAGGTGACAATTGGCTAAAAGATTTAGGCTCTGTCTTATATACCAGTGTTACCAGACAAAGAGGGTCTGGCTGCCTGTCACTCTCAGGCACTATACAAAATCCAGGTCTCACAGGCACTATACAAAATCCAGGTATGAAGAATAAAATGAATATATACACACACTCATTTTTCTTTTTTAATTTAGAGGAGATAAGGTCTTGCTATGTTGCCCAGGATTGCCTGGGTGCAAACAATCCTCCATCTGCCAAAGTGCTGGGTGTTACCTATGTGAGCCACTGCTAAAGGCAAGAAATCTACACTCATTTAAAGATCCTATACTCAAAACTATCAAACTCATTGTTTCAAAAAAATACCATGACAATTTGCTTTACCATTCAAATAAAAATAATTATATTTATCTAATGATTAGATTAGCACCCTCTACTCACTGTCAAGACATACAATATAAAGTCGTGGCAAATTGAAACTATTATGTGTAAAGTGGTTAAACAATAGTTGTGACAGTTTAATTATTATTGCTCTCAAAATAGTTCTCTGAAAAAATTATATCATCTCCAATGTTGAGTTCCTTTATAAATTATTAAATGTACTTAGTATGGATGGCTAGTGAAGTAATATATATTCTCAACATTTTTTTTTTTTTTTTATTGTTGGGGATTCATTGAGGGTACAATAAGCCAGGTTACACTGATTGCAATTGTTCGGTAAAGTCCCTCTTGCAATCATGTCTTGCCCCCATAAAGTGTGACACACACCAAGGCCCCACCCACCTCCCTCCTTCCCTCTTTCTGTTTCCCTCCCCATAACCATAATTGTCATTAATTGTCCCCATATCAAAACTGAGTATATAGGATTCATGCTTCTCCATTCTTGTGATGCTTTACTAAGAATAATGTCTTCCACGTCCATCCAGGTTAATACGAAGGATGTAAAGTCTTCATTTTTTGTAATGGCTGAATAGTATTCCATGGTATACATATACCACAGCTTGTTAATCCATTCCTGGGTTGGTGGGCATATAGGCTGTTTCCACATTTTGGCGATTGTAAATTGAGCTGCAATAAACAGTCTAGAACAAGTGTCCTTATGATAAAAGGATTTCTTTCCTTCTGGGTAGATGCCCAGTAATGGGATTGCAGGATCAAATGGGAGGTCTAGCTTGAGTGCTTTGAGGTTTCTCCATACTTCCTTCCAGAAAGGTTGTACTAGTTTGCAGTCCCACCAGCAGTGTAAAAGTGTTCCCTTCTCTCCACACCCACGCCAGCATCTGCAGTTTTGAGATTTTGTGATGTGGGCCATTCTCACTGGGGTTAGATGATATCTCAGGGTTGTTTTGATTTGCATTTCTCTAATATATAGAGATGATGAACATTTTTTCATGTGTTTGTTAGCCATTCGTCTGTCGTCTTTAGAGAAAGTTCTATTCATGTCTCTTACCCATTGACATAAGGGATTGTTGGCTTTTTTCATGTGGATTAATTTGAGTTCTCTATAGATCCTAGTTATCAAGCTTTTGTCTGATTGAAAATATGCAAATATCCTTTCCCATTGTGTAGGTTGTCTCTTTGCTTTGGTTATTGTCTCCTTAGCTGTACAGAAGCTTTTCAGTTTAATGAAGTCCCATTTGTTTATTTTTGTTGTTGTTGCAATTGCCATGGCAGTCTTCTTCATGAAGTCTTTCCCCAGGCCAATATCTTCCAGTGTTTTTCCTATGCTTTCTTGGAGGATTTTTATTGTTTCATGCCTTAAGTTTAAGTCCTTTATCCATCTTGAATCAATTTTTGTGAGTGGGGAAAGGTGTGGGTCCAGTTTCAGTCTTTTACCTGTAGACATCCAGTTCTCCCAACACCATTTATTGAATAGGGACTCTTTCCCCCAAGGTATGTTCTTGTTTGGTTTATCAAAGATTAGGTGGTTGTAAAATGTTAGTTTCATTTCTTGGTTTTCAATTCGATTCCAAGTGTCTATGTCTCTGTTTTTGTGCCAGTACCATGCTGTCTTGAGCACTATGGCTTTGTAGTACAGACTAAAATCTGGTATGCTGATGCCCCCAGCTTTATTTTTGTTACAGAGAACTGCCTTAGCTATACGGGTTTTTTTCTGGTTCCAGACAAAATGCAGAATCATTTTTTCCAAATCTTGAAAGTACGATGTTGGTATTTTGATAGGAATGGCATTGAATAGGTAGATTGCTTTGGGAAGTATAGACATTTTAACAATATTGATTCTTCCCATCCATGAGCATGGTATGTTCTTCCATTTGTTAATATCCTCTGTTATTTCTTTTCTGAGGATTTCATAGTTTTCTTTATAGAGGTCCTTCACCTCCTTTGTTAGGTATATTCCTAGGTATTTCATTTTCTTTGAGACTATGGTGAAGGGAGTTGTGTCCTTAATTAGCTTCTCATCTTGACTGTTATTGGTGTACACAAAGGCTACTGACTTGTGGACATTGATTTTATATCCTGAAACATTACTATATTTTTTGATGACTTCTAGGAGTCTTGTGGTTGAGTCTTTGGGGTTCTCTAAGTATAAGATCATGTCGTCAGCAAAGAGGGAGAGTTGGACCTCCTCTGCTCCCATTTGGATTCCCTTTATTTCCTTGTCTTGCCTAATTGTATTGGCTAGAACTTCCAGCACTACGTTGAATAGTAAAGGTGACAGAGGACAACCTGGTCTGGTTCCAGTTCTAAGAGGAAAAGCTTTCAGTTTTACTCCATTCAGTAAAATATTGGCTGTGGGTTTGTCATAGATAGCTTCAATCAGTTTTAGAAATGTGCCACCTATGCCTGTACTCTTCAGTGTTCTAATTAGAAAAGGATGCTGGATTTTATCAAATGCTTTTTCTGCATCTATTGAGAGGATCATGTGATCTTTATTTTTGCCTCTGTTAATATGGTGGATAACGTTTATAGACTTGCGTATGTTAAACCAGCCTTGCATCCCTGGGATGAAGCCTACTTGATCATGATGAATGACTTTTTTGATGATAATCTATTGGCTAGGATTTTGTTGAGAATTTTTGTGTCTATGTTCATGAGTGAGATTGGTCTGAAATTCTCCTTTTTGTTTGGGTCTTTTCCTGGTTTTGGTATCAGGGTGATGTTTGCTTCATAGAATGTGTTGGGGAAGATTCCTTCTTCCTCAATTTTTTGGAATAATTTCTGCAGTACAGGAATAAGCTCTTCCTTGAAGGTTTGATAGAATTCTGGAGTGAAGCCATCTGGACCAGGGCATTTTTTGGTTGGAAGATTTTTATTGTTTCTTTGATCTGGGTGCTTGAAATTGGTCTGTTCAGGTGCTCTATTTCTTCCTGGCTGAGTCCAGGGAGAGGGTATGATTCCAAATATTGATCCATTTCTTTCACATTGTCAAATTTCTGGGCATAGAGTTTCTGGTAGTATTCAGAGATGATCTCTTGTATCTCTGTGGGATCAGTTGTTATTTCCCCTTTATCATTTCTGATTGAGGTTACTAGAGATTTTACTTTTCTATTCCTCGTTAGTCTGCCCAATGGTTTATCTATTTTATTTATTTTTTCAAATAACCAAGTCCTTGTTTCATTAATTTTCTGAATGATTCTTTTGTTTTCAATTTCATTGATCTCTGATTTGATTTTGGCTTAGATTGTTCTTTTCTTCTACTGAGTTTAGGCTTAGATTGTTCTTCTTTTTCCAATTCCATAAGATCTCTTGTGAGATTGTTGATGTGCTCTCTTTCTGTTTTTTGAATGTAGGCATCTAAAGCGATGAATTTTCCTCTCAAAACTGCTTTTGCAGTATCCCACAGGTTTTGGTAGCTTGTGTCTTCATTGTTGTTATGCTCAAGGAAGTTAATGATTTCCTGTTTTATTTCTTCCTTCACCCATCTGTTAATCAACAGGAGATTGTTTAGTTTCCATGCCTTTGGGTGGGGTCGAGCATTTTTGTTAGAGTTGAGTTCCCCCTTTAGTGCCTTATGGTCTGAGAAGATACAAGGTAAAATTTCATTTCTTTTGATTCTGTTGATATATGTTTTGTGTCCCAGGATATGATCAATTTTGGAGAATGTTCCATGGGGTGATGAGAAGAATGTATATTCTTTATCTTTGGGATGGAGTGTTCTATATGCGTCCATCAAGCACAGTTCTTCTAGGGTCTCATTTAAGTCTCTTATATCCTTGTTTAATTTCTGTTTAGAGGATCTGTCCAGCTCTGTAAGAGGAGTGTTAAGGTCCCCTGTGATTATGGTATTATCAGGTATCATATTGCTCAGACTGAGTAAGGTCTGTTTCAAGAATCTGGGAGCATTTAAATTGGGTGCATAGATATTTAGAATTGAAATGTCTTCTTGTTGTATTTTTCCCTTGACCAATATAAAGTGACCATCTTTGTCTTTTTTGACTTTAGTTGCTTTAAAGCCACATGTATCTGAAAATAAGATTGCAACTCCTCTTTTCTTCTGAATTCCATTTGCCTGAAAAATTGTCTTCCAACCCTTGACTTGGAGCTTTAATTTGTCTTTTGAAGCCAGGTGTGTTTCTTGCAGACAGCAAATGGATGGCTTGTGTTTTTGAATCCAGTCAACCAATCTATGTCTCTTCAGTGGGGAATTCAAGCCATTAACATTTATTGAGATAATTGATAAGTGTGGTAGTACTCTATTCGTCTTATTTTGTGAGAGTCCATTGCTTAGTTTTATCTTTTGCATCAGTGTGGAGGTTTGGTTCTGTCCTTTAATTTCTGAGTTCTTACTTTGCTGCTGATCCATTGTGGTGGTCAGTGTGCAGAACAGGTTGAAGTATTCCCTGTAGAGCTGGTCTTGTTGTGGCGAATTTCCTCAATGTTTGTATATCCGTAAATGATTTGATTTCTCCATCGATTTTGAAGCTTAGCTTAGCAGGGTACAGAATTCTGGGCTGGAAATTGTTCTGTTTAAATAGATTAAAGGTAGATGACCATTGTCTTCTTGCCTGGAAAGTTTCATTAGAGAAGTCTGCAGTCAATCTAATGGATTTGCCCCTGTAGGTCAACTGGCGCTTACTCCTGGCAGCTTGCAGAATCTTTTCTTTTTTCTTGACTTTGGACAGGTTCATCACAATGTGTCTTGGAGAAGCTCGGTTAGAGTTGAGGTGACCTGGGGTCTGATAGCCCTCTGAAAGCAGTGTGTCAGAATCTTTGGTGATATTTGGGAAATTTTCTTTTATAATATTCTCTAGTATGCCTTCCACTCCTCTGGGGCATTCTTCTTCCCCTTCTGGAATTCCTATAACTCGTATGTTGCAACGCTTCAGAAAGTCCCATAATTCTGACAGTGAACGTTCTGCTTTCTCTCTCTTCTTTTCTGCCTCTTTTACTATCTGAGTTATCTCAAAAACTTTGTCTTCTACCTCTGAAATTCTTTCTTCAGCATGGTCTAACCTGTTGCTGATACTTTCCATTGCATCTTTAAGTTCCCTGATTGATTGTTTCATTTCCTTCAGCTCTGCTATATCCTTTTTATATTCTTCATATCATTCATCTCTTATTTGATTCTGTTTTTGAATTTCCTTTTGGTTATTTTCCACTTTATTAGCAGTTTCCTTCATTGTTTCCATCATTTCTTTCATTGTTTGCAACATGTATATTCTAAATTCCCTTTCTGTCATTCCTAACTTTTCTGTATAGGTGGAATCCTCTGCAGTAGCTACCTCATGGTTCCTTGGTGGGGTTGTTCTGGACTGGTTCTTCATGTTGCCTGGAGTTTTCTGCTGATTCTTCCTCATGGGTGATTTCTTTTATCTGTTTCCTTGCCCTAATTTTCCTTTCACTTCCTCTTGCTCTTTAAGTTCTCGTGCCTGTGGACTAAGGGTTACAGGACCAGAAGGGTGAGAAGGTTTAAGAGCAAAAAAGATGAAAGAAAGGAGGACCGAGTGATAAGGAAAAAAAAAAAAAGAAGAATAGAGAAAGGAGAGGGGGCGGGTAAAGGGAATGTTGACAAAAAGAAGAGAGGCACAGAAAGAGGGAGACAGAGCAATATAGGCGTACAGTAGGGTACTTTGATACAACCTTAAAAAAAAAAAACACCTTCTGGGGGTGCCCAGTTGGGTGGTTCTCTTGAGCTCAGCAGCTCTTTGGTAACCTGATCAGACACAGTACCCCACCTCCACCAAGTAGACAGGAAAGACAAAAATGCTATAAATCAAACCAAAACAAGCAAACAGAAAACTTTACGAGATAAAATTGGCTGGAAAAACCAAATAATAGCGGTAGAAACACTAACAAAAATGAAGTTCTAATTATTGAAATAGGCAGCAATGGGAAATTATAATTAAACTAGAAAAATTGAGAAAGAAAAAGGATCTGTATGGAAAAGGTTGAACTTAAAAAACAAAACAACAATCCACAACATCAAAATAAACAAAAAAAACAACCAAACCCAAAAAAAAAGAAACACAACCAAAAACAAAGCAGTATGTATATGTTATTGAATATTGTCTGGGCAACACATGGTCTTCTGTGGTATGAGATGTTAATCACAGTTCTGGTACGACTGGAGGCTGCTAGTTTCTCAAACCCCAGCAGGTAGACACCCTAAATCTCTCTTCAGCCCACTTAAAAGGCACTTTGAACTTGTTCACTTACTGAGCAGAAGCTTTCTCAGGGAAGTGCTTGTCGCTGGAATCACTGCTGAAGTGGCTATCCACTTACCCTGTGTGTCAAAACTGGTCTCCCTCTGCTCCCGAGGGTTAGGGCTGCAAGGCGGCTCAGACCCTGCCCTTAGGCTACTTGGTCGCTGCGTTTCCAGCTCCCACCCAATTCCAGCTCTGTGACCCTGAGGGTGGAGCTTGCCGGGGCAGATCGCTCACAATGTCTGCCTGTGAGCCAGAGCCAAACACCATTAGCTCCGTCTGGCTCAGCGGCTCAGACTGGGGCCCTAGACAAAGGCCAAAGTTCTCTGCACTCCCGCTCAGGCTCTCCCCAAGGCAGTTCAGCTGAGTACCAAGTCCAAAGACACCAGAACAGTTCACAGGTAAGGCCTTTCTGGTTTGCAGTCTCGCTGCTACTGAACTTACAGTTGCAGGCGGGTTTAGAAGGATTGAACACACGCGACCACTTGCCGGTTTTCCACTGTTTTAGTCCTCCTCTTGGGGTCCAGAAGTCTCTCGCTGACTCCCTGTATCCTCTCAGGGGTGATGATAGGCAGATCCCACCAGCCAGAGACGCCTGGAGTCCTATATCCCCAGACTCACGGTGCCCAGATGCAAGGAAGCTGCTACTCGGCTGCCATCTTGCTCCACCCGAGTTCAACTTTTATTCCATGATGGTCTGAGAAGATGCAAGGAATAATTTCTATTTTTTTAAATTTGCTGAGGTTAGATTTGTGGCCTAGGATGTGGTTGATTTTGGAGTATGTTCCTTTCGCTGATGAGAAGAATGTGTTTTCAGTTTTGTTGGGATGGAATGTTCTGTAGATGTCTGTTAAGTCCAGATGTTGAATGCTTGAGTTTAAATCTAAGATTTCTTTGCTTAGCTTCTTTTTGGAGGATCTATCCAGGACTGCTAAAGGGGTGTTAAAATCTCCAACTACTATGGAAGTGGAGGAAATCGAGTTGCTCATGTCTGTTAGAGTTTCTCTTATAAATTGATGTGCATGTGGTTGGGTGCATAAATATTAATAATTGAGATCTCATCATATTGAGTATCACCTTTAACAAATATGAAGTGTCCATCCTTAGCCTTAATTATTTTGGTTGGTTTAAAGCCTATTGTGTCTGCGAACATGATTGAAACACCCGCTTTTTCTCCTTTCCATTTGCCTGGAATATAGATCACCATCCCTTCACCTTGAGTCTATATTTGTCTTTTAATGTAAAATGCGATTCTTGCATGCAGCAAATATCTGGCTTGAGTTTTTGTATCCAGTCAGCCAACCTGTGCCTCTTTAGAGGACAATTTAAACCCTTCACATGAATTGAGAGTATTGATAAGCCTTTTGAGAGTCTGGTGGGCATTTCTAATCCTTTTCCAACTGTGGAAGTTGGAATTTGATCAAAAATTTTTTCGGTGGGTTTACTTTTGTGGTGGAGAATTACGCTGGTCTTTATGGAGGATAGGTGTAAGAATGTCCTGGAGAGTTGGTTTAGTTGTGGCAAATTTCTTCCACATGTGAATGTTATTGAAGTATTTAATTTCTCTGTTATAAATGAAGGTCAGTTTAGCTGGGTACAGGATACTGGGTTGAAAGTTATTGTGTTTTAGGAGATTAAAAGTCGATGACCATCCTCTTCTAGCTTGAAAGGTTTCAGCAGACAGATCTGCAGTTATTCTGGTATTCTTCCCCTTGTAGGTAATGGTTTTCTTTCGTCTGGCAGCTTTCAGAATTTTCTCCTTCATATTAACTTTAATGAAATTGATTATGAAGTGTCTGGGGGATGTCTTATTTAGGTTGAGTCATGCTGGAGTTCTGAAACTGTCTGCTATCTGAATTTCGGAATCTCTTGGCATGTCTGGAACATTCTCCTTCATAATCTCATGGAGAAGAGACTCTGTGCCTTGTGAAGCCACTTGGTCACTTTCGGGGATCCCTATAAGAGGAATATTGGTTTTCTTCAAATTATCCCAGAGCTCTCTGAGAGAGTGGTCTGTTGTTGCTGTCCATTTCTCTTCTTCTTTGAGGGTTTGGGAGCGTTAAATATTTGTCTTTAATGTCAGAAATCCTTTCTTCTGCTTGCTCCATTCTGTTACTGAGGGATTCTAATGTGTTTCTCAGATCTTTGAGGGATGCAACTTCTTGTCTCAATGTGTCAAAATCTTTGGTCATTTGGTCTTTGAATCCGTTGAATTCTTGAGATAACTTTTGGAATTCTAATTTGATCTTATTTGCTATCCAGATCCTGAATTCAATTTCTGACATCTCAGCTGTTTGTGCATGGGGTCTTGTGCTGTTGCTGCCCCATTGATCCTTTACTCTGATTATTCATATCACCAGAATTTTTCTGTTGATTTCGCCTCATGATTGTTTTTCACCATTGCCTCTGGCCGTCCTCAGAGTTTGGGAGGTGTCTCTCCAAGATTTGACCCCAGCGGGATCACTCTATTGTTGTTGGATCTTTGTAGGGAGTGAACATGTTTAGAACCTCTGTGGCTGCTCTAGCTAGGGAGTTTTGGTTGTGGAAGCAGCTCCAGTGTGTGACACACCTGGATCCAGCAACAGGGCTGGGGGATGGTTCTGGGAGTGCAGGGAGCCCAGTTTACTTTGGCATAGAGAGCCCAAGGCTCCAGCAGTCTCTGGCCAGGAGAAGGGCTCTGCGAAGGGGCAGGGAGGGCTCCAAAGGGAACTCAGATACCAGAGTCCCTGTCCAGATGAACGGGCTAGTGTGGAAGCTGGAGGAGACAGAAGGGAGGACGCAGGGTTGCGTGGCTCCTGCAGTTCCTGGTCAGGGAATGCAGAGGCCCGGTAGGTGTAGGTCACGGGTCAGGGGTCGCTGCACAGCTCTTATGGAGGTCTGGGCAGCTCCAAGCCCAGGAGTTTGAGGTTGCTATGAGCTGTGATGTCACAGCACTCTACACAGGGCAACAGCCCAAGGCTCTAGTGTGCCAAAACCGTCTCACTCTGCCCCTAAGGATTAAGGCTGTTAGGGAGCTCAGTCCCCACCTTTAGGCTGCTCAGTCACTAGGTTACTTTGTCCCACTCGAACCTTGCTGTGAGACCCTGAGGGCAGAGCTTGCCGGGGCAGTTCTTTCACAATGGCTTCCTGTGCCCAGCTCAGTGGCTCAGTCTGGGCTCCCAGACAATGCCCAAAGTTCTCCACACTCCTGCTCAAGCTCTCCCCAAGGCAGTTCAACTGAGTGCCAAGCCAAGAACACCAAAACATTTCACAGGTAAGGTCTTTCTGGTTTGCAGTGTCACTGCTGCTTGTACTTACGGTTGCCGGCGTGATTAGGTCAATCAAACACACTCAACCACTTGCCAGTCTTCCACTGTTTTTGTCCTCTTGGGGTCCAGAAGTCCCTTGCTGGCTCCCTGTATCCTCACAGGGATGATTATAGGCAGATCCCACCGGCCAGAGATGCCGGGAGTCTTGTCTCCCGAGACTCGCTGTACACAGTTGCAGGGAAGCTGTTACTCGGCTGCCATCTTTAATCTCTCCCCTTCCCTTCCTTTTTATTGACTTACCATGCATTCCTTTACATTTCATTTTGCTTTTCATTCCTTTGCTGTTATTTTTCCTTTCTCTTCCTTCCCAAAATCCATCCATTTATCATTCTTTCTTTCCTTCCTACCTTCCTTCCTCATTTCCTTCTTTCTTTTCTTTCTTTTTCTCTTTTCTTTCTTTCTTCTTTCTTTTTCTTTCTTTCTTTCTTTCTTTCTTTCTTTCTTTCTTTCTTTCTTTCTTTCTTTCTTTCTTTCTTTCTTTCTTTCTTTCTTTCTTTCTTTCTTTCTTTCTTTCTCTCTCTCTCTCTCTTTCTTTCTTTCTTTCTTTCTTTCTTTCTTTCTTTCTTTCTTTCTTTCTTTCTTTCTTTCTTTCTTTCTTTCTCTCTCTCTCTCTCTCTCTCTCTCTCTTTCTTCCTTCCTTTCCTCCTTCCTTCCTTCCTTCCATCCATCCTTCCTTTCTCTCTTTCTCTCTCACTCTTTCTTTTTCTTTCTGCATCTTTCCTTCTGTCTTTTTTCTTGTTTTCCCTTCCCTTCCTGTCCCTTCCCTTTGCTTCCCTTCTCTTCCCTTCCCTTTCAATGACTTACCATGCCTTACCTTACCTTTCTTTTCTTTTCATTCCTTTGCTTTTTTTGCCATTCTTTTCATCCTTTCCCTTCCTTCCAACCTCCATCCTTCCTTCTTTCTTCCTTTTTTTCTTTTGTCTTTTTCTTTATTTTCCTTCTTTTCCCGTCCCTCCCTTTGCTTCCCTTTTTTTCACTGACTTACCTTGCCTTACCTTTTAATTTTTCTTGTCATTCCTTTGCTTTCTTTTTTCCTTTTCCTTCTTTCCAACCTTCCGTCCTTTCTTCTTTTTTCTTCCTTTCTCTTCACTTCTGTGTTTCTTCTTCCTTTTCCTTCCCTTCTTGTCTCTTCCCATTGTTTCCCTTGTCTCCCTTTGCTTTCAATGACTTACCTTGTCTTAACTTACCTTTCATTTTTCTTTTCAGTCCTTTGCTTTCCTCTTTGCTTTCTTTTCTTCCATTCCCTTCCTTCCAAACTTTCATCCTTTCTTCTTTTTCCTTTCTTCCTGTCTTTATTTGTGTCTTTATTATTTTATAAATTAAATCTTAAATGTGTACATTAATGCAATTATGGGGTACAATGTCATGGTTCCATAGACAATTTGAAATATTACATCAATCTCATTAACATATACTTCCCCACAGTTCTTTATGTCTTGTCATATGATATTCATATGTTACAATTCACATATTTAAAATGTAGCCTTGTAAATGTACTATTGGAACAGAGCAAAGAATTATGGTCCCTTCACCCGTCCTCCCCTATGCCCTCTTTTTCCTCTTTCATCATTACCTTAGGCTTTTGCTGGGTTGTAGTATTCATATTGAAGTGTAGTGGTTCTACATCTGTTTCACAGTACTACTCACTACAATGAATATTTTTATTCCATTCCTTTTTTTTTTTTTTTGCAGTTTTTGTCCGAGGCTAGGTTTGAACCCGCCACCTCCAGCACATGGGGTTGGCGCCCTGCCCCTTTGCACCACAGGCACCGCCCTCTACCATTCCTGATACACGTTGCTATGATGTATATGTTCCACGTCACTCCCTTCCTTCCTTCCTTCCTCCTTTCTTTCTCTTTCCATCTTTTTTCCTTCTTTTTCTTTTAATCTGTCTTTCTTCTTCCTTTCCTTTCCCTTCCTATCCCTTCCCTCTGCTTTTGTCTTACCTTCCCTTTCTTTGACTTACCTTGCCTTACCTTATTTTTCATTTGTCTTTTCATTAATTTGCTTGTCTCTTGCCATTCTTGTCATCCTTTCTCTTCCTTCCAACCTGCATCCTTCCTTCTTTCTTCCTTTTTCAGTCCTTTTTAAATTTTCTTTATTTTCCTTATTTTCGCATCCCTCCCTTTGCTTCCCTTTTCTTTCATTGACTTACCTTGCCTTACCTTTTATTTTTTCTTGTCAGTCCTTTATTTTCCTTTGTCTTTTCTTTTCTTCCTTTTCCTTCTTTCCAACCTTCCATTCTTTCTTCTTTTTTTCTTCCTTTCTCTTCACTTCTGTTTCTTCCTCCTTTTACTTTCCTTCTCAGCCCTTCCCTTTGTTTCCCTTGCTTTCCCTTCGCTTTCGATGACTTACCTTGCCTTAACATACCTTCCATTTTTCATGTCATTCCTTTGCTTTCCTCTTTGCTTTCTTTTCTTCCATTTCCATACTTCCAAACTTTCATCTCTTCTTTTTTTCCTTTCTTCCTGTCTTTATTTATGTCTTAATTATTTTATAAATTAAATCTTAAATATGTACATTAATGCAATTATGGGGTACAATGTCATGGTTCCATACACAATTTGAAATATTTACATCAATCACACTAACATATACTTGCCCACAGTTCTTCATTCTTGTAATATGATGTTCATATGTTACAATTCACATATTTAACATGTAGCCTTTTAAATGCACAACTGGTACAGAGCAAGAAATCATCGTCCCTTCACCCATCCTCCCCTATACCCTCTTGGTCCTCTTTCATCTTTCATCATTACCTTAGGCTTTTGCTGGGTTATAGTGTTCATATTGAAGATTAGTGGTTCGTTATTGGTTTCGCAGTAGTCCAGAGTACATTGAATATTTTTCTTCCATTCCTGATACACGTTGCTAAGAAGTATATGTTCCACCTCATTGTCATTTTCTCTTTCTTTCTCCTCCTTTCCTTTCCTTCCTTCCTTCCTTCCTTCCTTCCTTCCTTCCTTCCTTCCTTCCTTCCTTCCTTCCTTCTTCCTTCCTTCCTTTCTTTCTTTTCTGCTCTCTTTTGTCTTCCTTTTCCTTCCCTTTCCATTATTTCCCTTTGCTGTTTTCCCTTCCCTTTTTTTCACTTACCTTACCTTTCTTTTTATTTCACTTTTTTTTGCTTTTTTTGTTCTTTTCATCCTTTTTTTCGCACCTTCCATCATTTCTTCTTTCTTTCTTTCTATCCTAGTGTCTTTTTCTTCATTTTCCTTCTTTTCCCATCCCTCCCCTTTGCTTCCCTTTTCTTTCATTGACTTACCTTGCCTTACCTTTTAATTTTTCTTTTCGTTCCTTTGCTTTTCTTTTCCCTTTCTTTTCTTCGTTTTCCTGCCTTTGTACCTTCCATCCTTTCTTCTTTTGTTCTTTCTTTCTCTTCCCATCTGTGTTTCTTCTTCCTTTTCCTTTACTTCTCATCTCTTCCTTTTGTTTTCCTTGGCTTCCGATCACTTTCAGTGACTTACCTTGCCTTAACTTATCTTTCATGTTTTATTCATTCCTTTGCTTTCCTCTTTGCTTTCTTTTCTTCCTTTCCCTTCCTTCCAAACTTTCATCCATTTTTTCTTCTTCCAATATTTCTTTCTTTATTATTTTTTAAATTAAATCTGATATGTGTACATTAATGCAATTATGGGGTACAATGTCATGGTTCCATGCACAATTTGAAATATTTAAATCAATCTCATTAACATATACTTCCCCACAGTTCTTCAGTCTTGTTGTATGATATTCATATTTTACAATTCACATATTTAACATGTAGCATTGTAAGTGCACTATTGGTACAGCGCAAAGAATTATTGTCCCTTTCCCCATCATCCCCATACCCTCTTGCTGCTCTTTCATCATTACCTTAGGCTTTTTCTGATTTGTAGCGTTCATATTGAAGTGTAGTTGTTCTATATCGGTTTCACCATAGTACTGAGTACATTGAATATTTTCCTACCATTCCTGACACACGTTTCTAAAAAGTAAATGTTCCACCTCCTTGTCATTTTCTTTTTCTTTCTTTCTTTCCTTCTATCTGCTTCTTTCCTGCTCTATTTTTTCTTGTTTTCCCTTCCCTTCCTGTCCCTTCCCTTTGTTTCGCTTGTCTTTCCTCCTTCCCTTTCATTGACTTACCTTACCTTTCATTTTTCTTTTCATTCCTTTGCTTTTTTGCCATTCTTTTCATCCTTTCCCTTTATTCCACCTCCATCCTTTCTTTTCTTTCTTTTTCTTTCCTTTTGTCTTTTTCTTTATTTTCCTTCTTTTCGCATCCCTCCCTTTGCTTCCCTATTCTTTCATTGACTTACCTTCCCTTACCTTTGAATTTGTTTTGTCATTCCTTTGCTTTCCTTATTTCTTTCTTTTCTTCCTTTTCCTTCTTTCTAACCTTCCATCCTTTTTTTGTTTTTCCCTTTCTCTTCACTTCTGTTTCTTCTTCCTTTTCCTTCCCTTCACATGTCTTCCCTTTATTTCCCTTGTCTTCTCTTCACTTTTGATGACTTACCTTTCATTTTTCCTTTCATTTCTTTGCTTTCCTCTTCGCTTCCTTTTCTTTCATTCCCTTCCTTCCAAACTTTCATCCTTTCTTCTTTTTTCCTTTCTGCCTGTCTTTCTTTATTTCTGTCTTTATTATTTTATAAATTAATTCTTAAATGTGTACATAAATGCAATTATGGGGTACAATGTCATGGTTCCATACACAATTTGAAATATTTACATCAATCTCATTAACATATACTTCCCCACAGTTCTTCATTCTCGTTGTATGATATTCATATGTTACAATTCACATATTTAACATGTAGCCTTGTAAATGCACTATTGGAACAGAGCAAAGAATTATGGTCCCTTCACCCATCCTCCCCTATACCCTCTTGCTCCTCTTTCATAATTACCTTAGGCTTTTGCTGGATTGTAGCATTCATATTGAAGTGTAGGTGTTCAACATCTGTTTCACAGTAGTACTTAGTACAATGAATATTTTTGTTCCATTCCTTTTTTTTTTTTTGCAGTTTTTGGCCGAGGCTAGGTTAGAACCCGCCACTTCCGACATATGGCGTTGGTGCTCTACACCTTTGTGCCACAAGCACCACCCTCTACCATTCCTGATACACATTACTATGATGTATATGTTCCATGTTCCTATCTTTCTTTCTTTCTCTTTCCGTCTTTTTTTCCTTCTTTTTCTTTTAATCTGTCTTTCTTCTTCCTTTCCTTTCCCTTCCTATCCCCGATCTCTTCTTGTGTCTTACCTTCCCTTTCTTTGACTTACCTTGCCTTACTTTCCTTTTCCTTTTCATTAATTTACTTGTCTTTTGCCATTCTTGTCATCCTTTCTCTTCCTTCCAGCCTCCATCCTTTCTTCTCTTCCTTTTCTCTCCTTTTTTCTTTTTCTTTGTTTTCCTTCTTTTCCCATCCTTCCCTTTGCTTCCCTTATTTTCATTGACTTACCTTGCCTTACCTTTTATTTTTTCTTGTCAGTCCTTTACTTTCCTTTGTCTTTTCTTTTCTTCCTTTTCCTTCTTTCCAACCTTCCATTCTTTCTTTTTCCTCCCTTCTCTTTGCTTCTGTGTTTCTTCTTCCTTTTAATTTCCTTCTCATCTCTTCACTTTGTTTCCCTTGCTTTCCCTTCGCTTTCGATGACTTACCTTGCATTATCTTACCTTTCATTTTTCATGTCATTCCTTTGCTTTCCTCTTTGCTTTCTTTTCTTCCATTCCCTTACTTCCAAACTTTCATCTATTCTTTTTTCTCCTTTCTTCCTGTCTTTCTTTCTCTATTCATGTCTTTATTATTTTATAAATTAAATCTTAAATGTGTACATTAACGCAATTATGGGGTACAATGTCATGGTTCCATACACAATTTGAAATATTTACATCAATCCCACTAATATATACTTCCCCACAGTTTTCATTCTTGTAATATGATGTTCATATGTTACAATTCACATATTTAACATGTAGCCTTTTAAATGCACAACTGGTACAGAGCAAGAAATCATCGTCCCTTCACCCGTCCTCCCCTATACCCTCTTGGTCCTCTTTCATCTTTCATCATTACCTTAGGCTTTTGCTGGGTTATAGTGTTCATATTGAAGATTAGTGGTTCGTTATTGGTTTCGCAGTAGTCCAGAGTACATTGAATATTTTTCTTCCATTCCTGATACACGTTGCTAAGAAGTATATGTTCCACGTCATTGTCATTTTCTCTTTCTTTCTTTCTTTCCTTCCTTCCTTTTCCTTCCTTCCTTCCTTCCCTCCTTCTTCCTCCTCCTCCTCCTTCTTCTTCTTCTTCTTTCTTTCTTTCTTCTGTCCTTCCTTCCTTTCTTTCTTTTCTGCTCTCTTTTGTCTTCCTTTTCCTTCTCTTTCCATTACTTCCCTTTGCTGTTCTTGTTTTCCCTTCCCTTTTTTTCACTTACCTTACCTTTCTTTTTATTTCACTTTTTTTTGTTCTTTTCATCCTTTTTTTTTCGCACCTTCCATCATTTCTTCTTTCTTTCTTTCTATCCTAGTGTCTTTTTCTTCATTTTCCTTCTTTTCCCATCCCTCCCCTTTGCTTCCCTTTTCTTTCATTGACTTACCTTGCCTTACCTTTTAATTTTTCTTTTCGTTCCTTTGCTTTTCTTTTCCCTTTCTTTTCTTCGTTTTCCTGCCTTTGTACCTTCCATCCTTTCTTCTTTTGTTCTTTCTTTCTCTTCCCATCTGTGTTTCTTCTTCCTTTTCCTTTACTTCTCATCTCTTCCTTTTGTTTTCCTTGGCTTCCATTCACTTTCAGTGACTTACCTTGCCTTAACTTATCTTTCATGTTTTTTTCATTCCTTTGCTTTCCTCTTTGCTTTCTTTTCTTCCTTTCCCTTCCTTCTAAACTTTCATCCATTTTTTCTTCTTCCTGTCTTTCTTTATTATATTTTAAATTAAATCTGATATGTGTACATTAATGCAATTATGGGGCACAATGTCATGGTTGTATGAACAATTTGAAATATTTAAATCAATCTCATTAACAAATACTTCCCCATAGTTCTTCAGTCTTGTTGTATGATATTCATATTTTACAATTAACATATTTAACATGTAGCCTTGTAAGTGCACTATCGGTACAGCGCAAAGAATTATCGTCCCTTTCCCCGTCCTCCCCTATACCCTCTTGCTCCTCTTTCATCATTACCTTAGGCTTTTGTTTTTTAGCGTTCACATTGAAGTGTAGTTGTTCTATATGGGTATCACCGTAGTACTGAGTACATTGAATATTTTTCTACCATTCCTGATACACGTTTCTAAAAAGTAAATGTTCCACCTCCTTGTCATTTTCTTTTTCTTTCTTTCTTTCCTTCTATCTGCTTCTTTCCTTCTGTATTTTTTCTTGTTTTCCCTTCCCTCCCTGTCCCTTCCCTTTGTTTCGCTTGTCTTTCCTCCTTCCCTTTCATTGACTTACCTTACCTTTCATTTTTCTTTTCATTCCTTTGCTTTTTTTTGCCATTCTTTTCATTCTTTCCCTTTCTTCCACCTCTATCCTTTCTTTTCTTCCTTTTTCTCTCCTTTTGTCTTTTTCTTTATTTTCCTTCTTTTCGCATCCCTCCGTTTGCTTCCCTATTCATTCATTGACTTACCTTCCCTTACCTTTTAATTTGTTTTGTCATTCCTTTGCTTTTCTTATTTCCTTTTCTTCCTTTTCCTTATTTCTAACCTTCCATACTGTCTTCGTTTTTCCCTTTCTCTTCACTTCTGTGTTTTTTCTTCCTTTTTCTTCTCTTCACATGTCTTCCCTTTGTTGCCCTTGTCTTCCCTTCGCTTTCGATGTCTTACTTTGCCTTAACTTACCTTTCATTTTTCTTTTCATTTTTTGCTTTCCTCTTTGCTTTCTTTTCTTCCATTCCCTTACTTCCAAACTTTCATCCTTTCTTCTTTTTTCCTTTCTGCCTGTCTTTCTTTATTTCTGTCTTTATTTTTTATAAATTAAATCTTAAATGTGTACATTCATGCAATTATGGGGTACAATGTCATGGTTCCATACACAATTTGAAATATTTACATGAAGCTCATTACCATATACTTCCTCAGAGTTCTTCATTCTCGTTGTACGATATTCATATGTTATAATTCACATATTTAACCTGTAGCCTTGTAAATGCATTATTGGGACAGAGCAAAGAATTGTGGTCCCTTCACCCGTCCTCCCCTATACCCTCTTGCTCCTCTTTCATCATTACGTTAGGCTTTTGCTGGATTGTAGCATTCATATTGAAGTGTAGTTGTTCAACATCTGTTTCACAGTAGTACTTAGTACAATGAATATTTTTCTTCCATTACTTTTTTTTTTTTTTGGCTGTTTTTGGCCAAGGCTAGGTTTGAACCCACCACCTCCGGCATATGGGGTTGGCACCCTACCCCTTTGAACCACAGGCACCACCCTCTACCATTCCTGATACATATTACTATGATGTATATGTTCCACGTCCCTATCTTTGTTCCTTTTCCTTTTTTCCTTCCTTCCTTCCTTCCTTCCTCTTTCCATCTTTTTTCCTTCTTTTACTTTTAATCTGTCTTTCTGCTTCCTTTCCTTTCCCTTCCTATCCCTTCCCTCTGCTTGTGTCTTACCTTTCCTTTCTTTTACTTTCCTTGCCTTACCTTACTTTTCCTTTTCTTTTCATTAATTTGCTTGTGTTTTACCATTCTTTTCATCCTTTCTCTTCCTTCCAACGTCCATCCTTTCTTTCTTCCTTTTCTCTCCTTTTTCTTTTTATTTTCCTTCTTTGCCCATCCTTCCCTTTGCTTCCCTTTTCTTTCATTGACTTACCTTGCCTTACCTTTTATTTTTTGGCAGTCCTTTACTTTACTTTGTCCTTTCTTTTCTTCCTTTTCCTTTTTTCAGCCTTCCATTCTTCTTTTTTCTTCCTTTCTCTTCACTTCTGTGTTTCTTGTTCATTTTACTTTCCTTCTCATCTCTTCCCTTTGTTTCCCTTCTCTTGCGATGACTTACCTTGCCTTAACTTACCTTTCATTTTTCATTTCATTCCTTTGGTATCCTCTTTGATTTCTTTTCTTCCATTCCCTTACTTCTAAACTTTCATCTTTCCTTTTTTTTCTTTTCTTCCTGTCTTTCTTTCTTTTTATGTCTTTATTATTTTATAAATTAAATCTTAAATGTGTACATTAATGCCATTATGGGGTACAATGTCATGGTTCCATACACAATTTGAAATATTTACATCAATCACACTAACGTATACTTCCCCACAGTTCTTCATTCTTGTAATATGATGTTCATATGTTACAATTCACATATTTAACATGTAGCCTTTTAAATGCACAACTGGTACAGAGCAAGAAATCATCGTCCCTTCACCCGTCCTCCCCTATACCCTCTTGGTCCTCTTTCATCTTTCATCATTACCTTAGGCTTTTGCTGGGTTATAGTGTCCATATTGAAGTGTAGTGGTTCTTTATTGGTTTCGCAGTAGTCCAGAGTATACTGAATATTTTTCTTCCATTCCTGATACACATTGCTAAGAAGTGTATGTTCCACCTCATTGTCATTTTCTCCTCCTTCCTTCCTTCCTTCCTTCTCTCTTTTGTCTTCCTTTTCCCTCTGTTTCCATTTTTCCCTTTTCTTTTTTTGTCTTCCCTTCCCTTTGTTTCACTTACCTTGCCTTAGCATACTTTTCTTTTTTTTCACTTTTTTTGCTTTTTGTTTTCTTTTCATCCTTTTCTTTTTTTGCACCTTCCATCCTTTCTTTTTTTCTTTCTTTCCTAGTGTCTTTTTCTTTATTTTCCTTCTTTTCCCATCCCTCCCCTTTGCTTCTCTTTTCTTTCATTGACTTACCTTGCCTTACCTTTGAATTTGTTTTGTCATTCCTTTGCTTTCCTTATTTCTTTCGTTTTTTCCTTTTCCTTCTTTCTAACCTTCCATCCTTTCCTCGTTTTCCCCTTTCTGTTCACTTCTGTTTTTCTTCTTTCTTTTCCTTCCCTTCACATGTCTTCCCTTTGTTTCCCTTGTCTTCCCTTAGCTTTCTATGACTTACTTTGCCTTAACTTACCTTTCATTTTTCTTTTCATTTCTTTGCTTTCCTCTTTGCTTTCTTTTCTTCCATTCCCTTACTTCCAAACGTTCATCCTTTCTTCTTTTTTCCTTTCTGCCTGCCTTTGTTTGTTTATTACTGTCTTTATTATTTTATAAATTAAATCTTAAATGTGTACATTCATGCAATTATGGGGTACAATGTCATGGTTCCATACACAAATTGAAATATTTACATGAATCTCATTAACATATTCTTCCCCAGAATTCTTCATTCTCGTTGTATGATATTCATATGTTACAATTCACATATTTAACCTGTAGCCTTGTAAATGCATTATTGGAACAGAGCAAAGAATTATGGTCCCTTCACCCATCCTCCCCTATACCCTCTTGCTCCTCTTTCATCATTACGTTAGGCTTTTGCTGGATTGTTGCATTCATATTGAAGTGTAGTGGTTCAACATCTGTTTCACAGTAGTACTAAGTACAATGAATAGTTTTCTTCCATTCCTTTTTTTTTTTTTTTTTGCAGTTTTTGGCCGAGGCTAGGTTTGAACCCACCACCTCCGGCATATGGGGTTGGCACCCTACCTCTTTCTGCCACAGGCACCACCCTCTACCATTCTTGATACATATTACTATGATGTATATGTTCCACGTCCCTATCTTCCTTCCTTCCTTCCTTCTTTCTTTCTTTCTCTTTCCATCTTTTTTTCTTCTTTTTCTTTTAATTTGTCTTTCTGCTTCCTTTCCTTTCCATTCCTATCCCTTCCCTCTGCTTGTGTCTTACCTTCCTTTTCTTTGACTTATCTTGCCTTACCTTACTTTTTCTTTTCTTTTCATTAATTTGCTTGTGTTTTGCCATTCTTTTCATCCTTTCTCTTCCTTCCAACGTCCATCCTTTGTTCTTTCTTCCTTTTCTCTCCTTTTTTCTTGTTATTTTCCTTCTTTTCCCATCCTTCCCTTTGCTTCCCTTTTCTTTCATTGACTTACCTTGCCTTACCTTTTATTTTTTCTTGTCAGTCCTTTACTTTCCTTTGTCTTTTCTTTTCTTCCTTTTCCTTCTTTCCAACCTTCCAGTCTTTCTTCTTTTTTTCTTCCTTTGTCTTCACTTCTGTGTTGCCTGTTCCTTTTACTTTACTTCTCATCTCTTCCCTTTTTCTCCCTTGCTGTCCCTTCGCTTTCGATGACTTACCTTGCCTTAACTTACCTTTCATTTTTCATTTCATTCCTTTGCTTTCCTGTTTGCTGTCTTTTCTTCCATGCCCTTCCTTTCAAACTTTCATCTTTTCTTTTTATTTTCCTTTCTTCCTGTCTTTCTGTCTTTATTTGTGTCTTTATTATTTTATAAATTAAATCTTAAATGTGTACATTAATGCAATTATGTGGTACAATGTCATGGTTCCATACACTTTGAAATATTTACATCAATCATACTAACATGCTTCCCCACTGTTTTTCATTCTTGTAATATGATGTTCATATGTTACAATTCACATATTTAACATGTAGCCTTTTAAATGCACAACTGGTACAGCGCAAGAAATCATCGTCCCTTCACCCGTCCTCCCCTATACCCTCTTGGTTCTCTTTCATCTTTCATCATTACCTTAGGCTTTTGCTGTGTTATAGTGTTCATATTGAAGTTTAGTGGTTCCATATTGGTTTCGCAGTAGTCTAGAGTACATTGAATATTTTTCTTCCATTCCTGATCCATGTTCCTAAGAAGTATATGTTCCATGTCATTTTCTTTTTCTTTTTTCTTTTTCTTTCCTTCTTTCCTTCCTTCCTTCCTTCCTCCCTCCCTTTTCTGATCTCTTTTGTCTTCCTTTTCCTTCCGTTTCCATTACTTCCCTTTTTGTGTTCTTGTCTTCCCTTCCCTTTTTTCACTTACCTTGCCTTAACTTACTTTTTTTTTTTACTTTTTTTGCTTTTTTTGTTCTTTTCATCCTTTACTTTTTTTGCACATTCCATCCTTTCTTCTTTGTTTTTTTCTTTCCTAGTGTCTTTTTCTTTATTTTCCTTCTTTTCCTATCCCTCCCTTTTGCTTTCCTTTTCTTTCATTGACTTACCTTGCCTTATTAATTTTTGTTTTCATTCCTATGCTTTGCTTTTCCCTTTCTTTTCTTCCTTTTCCTGCCTTTGAACCTTCCACCCTTTCTTCTTTTGTTCTTTCTTTCTCTTCCCATCTGTGTTTCTTCTTTCTTTTCCTTTACTTCTCATCTGTTCCGTTTGTTTCCCTTGGCTTCTGTTCACTTCAGTAACTTACCTTGCCTTAACTTATCTTTCATGTTTTTTTCATTCCTTTGCTTTCCTCTTTGCTTTCTTTTCATCCTTTCCCTTCCTTCCAAACTTTCATCAATTTTTTTTCTTCCTGTCTTTGTTTCTTTATTATTTTTTAAATTAAATCTGATATGTGTACATTAATGCAATTATGGGGTACAATGTCATGGTTCCATGCACAATTTGAAATATTTACATCAATCTCATTAACATGTACTTCCCCACAGTTCTTCAGTCTTGTTGTATGATATTCATATTTTACAATTCACATATTTAACATGTAGCATTGTAAGTACACTATTGGTACAGTGCAAAGAATTATCGTCCCTTTACCCGTCCTCCCCTATACCCTCTTGCTCCTGTTTCATCATTACCTTAGGCTTTTGCTGTGTTGTAGCGTTCATATTGAAGTGTAGTTGTTCTATATCGGTTTCACCGTAGTACTGAGTACATTGAATATTTTTCTACCATTCCTGATACACGTTTCTAAAAAGCAAGTGTTCCACTTCCTTGTCGTTTTCTTTTTCTTTCTTTCTTCCTTTCTTTCTTTCCTTCTATCTGCTTCTTTCCTTCTGTGTTTTTTCTTGTTTTCCCTTCCCTCCCTGTCCCTTCCCTTTGTTTCCCTTGTCTTTCCTGCTTCTCTTTCATTAACTACCTTACCTTTCATTTTTCTTTCATTCCTTTGCTTTTTTTTGCCGTTCTTTTCATCCTTTCCCTTTCTTCCACCTCAATCCTTTGTTTTCTTCCTTTTTCATTCATTTTGTCTCTTTCTTTATTTTACTTCTTTTTGCATCCCTCCCTTTGCTTCCCTATTCTTTTATTGACTTACCTTCCCTTACCTTTTAATTTCTTTTGTCATTCCTTTGCTTTCCCTATTTCTTTCTTTTCTTCCTTTTCATTCTAACCTTCCATCCTTTGTTCGTTTTTCCCTTTCTGTTCACTTCTGTTATTCTTCTTCCTTTTCTTTCCCTTCACATCTCTTCCTTTTGTTTCTCTTGTCTTCCCTTTGCTTTCGATGAGTTACCTTGCCTAACTTACCTTTCATTTTTCTTTTCATTTCTTTGTTTTCCTCTTTGCTTCCTTTCCTTTCATTCCCTTCCTTCCAAACTTTCATCCTTTCTTCTTTTTTTTCTTCTGCCTGTCTTTCTGTTTTTATTTCTGTCTTTATTATTTATAAATTAAATCTTAAATGTGTACATTAATGCAATTATGGGGTTCAATGTCATGGTTCCATACACAATTTGAAATATTTACATCAATCTCATTAACATATACTTCCCCACAGTTCTTCATTCTCGTTGTATGATATTCATATATTACAATTCACATATTTAACATGTAGCCTTGTAAATGCACTATTGGAACAGAGCAAATAATTATGGTCCCTTCACCCGTCTTCCCCTATACCCTCTTGCTCCTTTTTCATCATTACCTTAGGCTTTTGCTGGATTGTAGCATTCATATTGAAGTGTAGTGGTTCAACATCTGTTTCACAGTAGTACTTAGTACAATGAATATTTTTGTTCCATTCCTTTTTTTTTTTTTTTTTGCAGTTTTTGGCCGAGGCTATGTTTGAACTTGCCACGTCCGGCATATGGTGTTGGCGCCCTACCCCTTTGCGCTACCGGCACCGCCTTCTACCATTCCTGATACACATTACTGTGATGTATATGTTCCACCTCCCTATCTTTCTTTCTTTCTCTTTCTTTTCCTTCCTTCCTTCCTTCCTCCCTCCCTCCCTCCCTCCTTCCTTCCTTCCTTCCTTCCTCTTTCCGTCTTTTCCTTCTTTTTCTTTTAATCTGTCTTTCTTCTTCCTTTCCTTTCCCTTCCTTCTGCTTTTGTCTTACCTTCCCTTTCTTTGACTTACCTTGCCTTACCTTACTTTTCATTTTGTTTTGATTAGTTTGCTTGTCTTTTCCCATTCTTGTCATCGTTTGTCTTCCTTTGATCATCCATCCTTTCTTCTTGCTTCGTTTTTGTCTCCTTTTTTCTTTTTCTTCATTTTCCTTCTTTCCCATCCTTCCCTTTGCTTTCCTTTTCTTTCACCTTGCCTTACCTTTTATTTTTTCTTGTCAGTTCATTACTTTCCTTTGTCTTTTCATTTCTTCCTTTTCCTTCTTTCCAACCTTCCATTCTTTCTTCTTTTATTCTTCCTTTCTCTTCACTTCTGTGTTTCTTTTTCCTTTTACTTTCCTTCTCATCTCTTCTCTTTGTTTCCCTTGCTTTCCCTTCGCTTTCAATGACTTACCTTGCCTTAACTTACCTTTCATTTTTCATTTCATTAATTTGCTTTCCTCTTTGCTTTCTTTTCTTCCATTCCCTTACTTCCAAACTTTCATGTTTTCTGTTTTTTTCCTTTCTTCCTGTCTTTTTTTATTTATTTATGTCTTTATTATTTTATAAATTAAATCTAAATGTGTACATTAATGCAATTATTGGGTACAATGTCATGGTTCCATACACAATTTGAAATATTGACATCATTCACACTAACATATACTTCCCCACAGTTCCAGTTCTACATTCTTGTAATATGATTTTCATATGTTACAATTCACATATTTAACATGTAGCCTGTTAAATGCACAACTGGTACAGAGCACGACATCATCATCCCTTCACCCGTCCTCCCCTATACCCTCTTGGTCCTGTTTCATCTTTCATTATTACCTTAGGCTTTTGCTGTGTTATAGTGTTCATATTGAAGTGTAGTGGTTCCATATTGGTTTGACAGTAGTCCAGAGTACATTGAATATTTTTCTTCCATTCCTGATTCACGTTGCTAAGAAGTGTATGTTCCACCTCATTGTCATTTTCTTTTTCTTTCTTTCTTTCTCTTTCCATCTTTTTTTCCTTCTTTTTCTTTTAATCTGTGTTTCTTCTTCCTTTCCTTTCCCTTCGTATCCCTTCCCTCTGCTTTTGTCTTACCTTCCCTTTCTTTCACTTATCTTGCCTTACCTTACTTTTCATTTTTCTTTTCATTAATTTGCTTGTCTTTTGCCATTCTTGTCATCCTTTCTCTTCCTTCCAACTTCCATCCTTTCTTCTTTCTTCCTTTTTCTCTCCTTTTTTCTTTTTCTTTTTTTTCCTTCTTTTTCCATCCTTCACTTTGCTTCCCTTTTCTTTCATTGACTTACCTTGCCTTACCTTTTATTTTTACTTGTCAGTCCTTTACTTTCCTTTGTCTTTTCTTTTCTTCCTTTTCCTTCTTTCCAACCTTCCATTCTTTCTTCTTTTTTTCTTCCTTTGTCTTCACTTCTGTGTTTCCTGTTCTTTTTACTTTCCTTCTCATCTCTTCCCTTTGTTTCCCTTGCTGTCCCTTCGCTTTTGATGACTTACCTTGCCTTAACTTACCTTTCATTTTTCATTTCATTCCTTTGCTTTCCTGTTTGCTGTCTTTTCTTCCATGCCCTTCCTTTCAAACTTTCATCTTTTCTTTTTATTTTCCTTTCTTCCTGTCTTTCTGTCTTTATTTGTGTCTTTATTATTTTATAAATTAAATCTTAAATGTGTACATTAATGCAATTATGTGGTACAATGTCATGGTTCCATACACTTTGAAATATTTACATCAATCACACTGACATATACTTCCCCACCGTTCTTCATTCTTGTAATATGATGTTCATATGTTACAATTCACATATTTAACATGTAGCCTTTTAAATGCACAACTGGTACAGAGCAAGAAATCATCATCCCTTCACCCGTCCTCCCCTATACCCTCTTGGTCCTCTTTCATCTTTCATCATTACCTTAGGCTTTTGCTGTGTTATAGTGTTCTTATTGAAGTGTAGTGGTTCCATATTGGTTTCAGAGTAGTCTAGAGTACATTGAATATTTTTCTTCCATTCCTGATACATGTTGCTAAGAAGTATATGTTCCACTTCATTGTCATTTTCTTTTTCTTTCTTTCTTTCTTTCTTTCTTTCTTTCTTTCTTTCTTTCTTTCTTTCTTTCTTCCTTTCTTTTCCTTCCTTCCTTTCTTTTCCTTTCCTTCCTTTCTTTTCCTTTCCTTCCTTTCTTTTCCTTTCCTTCCTTTCTTTTCCTTTCCTTCCTTCCTTTCCTTCCTTCCTTTCCTTCCTTCCTTTCCTTCCTTCCTTTCCTTCCTTCCTTTCCTTCCTTCCTTCCTTCCTTTCTTTCTCTCTCGTTTTCCTTTCCCTGCCCTTTCCATTACTTCCCTGTTCTTTTTTGGTCTTCCCTTCCCTTTGTTTCACTTACCTTGCCTTACCTTACTTTTCTTTTTTTTTCACTTTTTTTGCTTTTTGTTGTTCTTTTCTTTTCTTTTTTTTGCACCTTCCATCCTTTCTTCCTTTTTTTTTCTTTCCTTGTCTTTTTCTTTTTTTTTTGTCTTTTCCCATCCCTCCCCTTTGCTTCCCTTTTCTTTCATGGACTTACCTTGCCTTACCTTTTAGTTTTTCTTTTCATTCCTTTTCTTTTCTTTTCCCTTTCTTTTCTTCCTTTTCCTGCCTTGGAACCTTCCATCCTTTTTTCTTTTGTTCTTTCTTTCTCTTCCCATCTGTGTTTCTTCTTTCTTTTCCTTTACTTCTCATCTCTTCCTTTTGTTTTCCTTGGCTTCTGTTCACTTTCAGTGACTTACCTTGCCTTAAGTTATCTTTCATGTTTTTTTTTCATTCCTTTGCTTTCCTCTTTGCTTTCTTTACTTCCTTTCCCTTCCTTCCAAACTGTCATCCATTTTTTCTTCTTCTTGTCTTTCTTTCTTTATTATTTTTTAAATTAAATCTGATATGTGTACATTAATGCAATTATGGGGTACAATGTCATGGTTCCATGCACAATTTGTTATATTTACATCAATCTCATTAACTTATACTTCCCCACAGTTCTTCAGTCTTGTTGTATGATATTCATATTTTATAATTCCCATATTTTACATGTAGCATTGTAAGTGCATTATTGGTACAGCGCAAAGAATTATCGTCCCTTTACCAGTCCTCCCCATACCCTCTTGCTCCTCTTTCATCATTACCTTATGGTTTTGCTGTTTTGTAGCGTTCATATTGAAGTGTAGTTGTTCCATATCGGTTTCACAGTAGTACTGAGTACATTGAATATTTTTCTACCATTCCTGATACACGTTTCTAAAAAGTAAATATTCCACCTCCTTGTCATTTTCTTTTTCTTTCTTTCTTCCTTTCTTTCTTTCCTTCTATCTGCTTCTTTCCTGCTCTATTTTTTCTTGTTTTCCCTTCCCTTCCTGTCCCTTCCCTTTGTTTCTCTTGTCATCCCTTCCCTTTCATTGACTTACCTTACCTTTCATTTTTCTTTTCATTCCTTTGCTTTTTTGCCATTCTTTTCATCTTTTCCCTGTTTTCCACCTCCATCCTTTTTCTTCCTTTTTCTTTCCTTTATTTTCATTTTTTCCGCATCCCTCCCTTTGCTTCCCTATTCTTTCATTTACTTACCTTCCCTTGTCTTTTATTTTTTTTTGTCACTCCTTTGCTTTCCTTTTTCTTTCTTTTCTTCCTTTTCCTTCTTTCTAACCTTCCATCCTGTCTTCGTATTCCCCTTTCTCTTCACTTCTGTGTTTCTTCTTCCTTTTCCTTCCCTTCACATCTCTTCCCTTTGTTTCCCTTATCTTCCCTTCTCTTTTGATGACTTACCTTGCCTTAACTTACCTTTCATTCTTCTTTTCATTTCTTTGCTTTCCTCTTTGCTTCCTTTTCTTCTATTTCCTTCCTTCCAAACTTTCATCCTTTCTTCTTTTTTCCTTTCTTTCTGTCTTTCTTTCTTTATGTCTTTATTATATTATAAATTAAATCTTAAATGTTTACATTAATGCAATTATGGAGTACAATGTCATGGTTCCATACACAAATTGAAATATTTACATCAATCTCATTAACATATACTTCCCCACAGTTCTTCATTCTCGTTGTATGATATTCATGTTTTATAATTCACGTATTTGACATGTAGCCTTTAAATGCACTATTGGAACAGAGCAAAGAATTATGGTCCCTTCACCCGTCCTCCCCTATACCCTCTTGTTCCTCTTTCATAATTACCTTAGGCTTTTGCTGGGTTGTAGCATTCATATTGAAGTGTAGTGGTTCTACATCTGTTTCACAGTAGTACTGAGTACAATGAATATTTTTCTTCCATTCGTTTTTTTTTTTTTTTTTTTGCAGTTTTTGGCTGAGGGTAGCTTCGAACTTACCACCTCTGACATATGGGGCTGGCACCCTACCCCTTTGCACCACAGGCACCGCCCTCTACCATTCCTGATACACGTTGCTAAGATGTCTATGTTCCAAGTCCCTGTCTTTGTTTTCCTTCCTTCCTTCCTTCCTTCCTTCCTTCCTTCCTTCCTTCCTTCCTCCCTCCCTCCCTCCCTCCCTCCCTCCCTCCCTCCCTTCCTTCCTTCCTTCCTTCCTTCCTTCCTTCCTTCCTTCCTTCCTTCCTTTCTTCCTTTCTTTCTTTCCCTCTTTCTACCTTTCCTTTCCCTTTCATTCCCTTCCCTTCCCTTGACTTCTTTTCCCTTTCTTTCCCTTCCTTTTCATTCCTTTTTCTTCTCTTTCCTTTCTTTTCTCCTGTCTTTGTTGTTTATTCTTTGTTTTCATTCCTTTACTTCCTTTCCTTTGCTTTGCTCTTTCTTTTCTCCTGTCTTTCTTTTTCTCTCATTCCCTCTTTATCTCTTTTGATCTTTCTCCCTCTCCTTGCTTTTCCCTTCACTTCCCTTCCCTTTCCTTTTTCCCCCTTTCCTTTCCTTTCTTCTGTGTTTTCTTTTCTTTCTCTGTCCCCCCCTTTCTTTTTTCCAATTTATTTTCATGAAACAGATTATCACTCTGTTGCCCGGGATAAAGGGTCATGGCCTCAGTCTAGCACACAGCAACATCCAACTTTGGGGTTGAAAGGATCTTCTTGCCTCAGCCTCTGAACTATCTAGAACTACAATTGGCACAACATGTTGCTACCCTGTTCAATTTAGTAGAAACCAGGTAGGAGATTAGGCTTGAGTGTACCTTGTTTTTGTTCAGACTTGTCACCAACCCCTGAACTCAGAGGATCAGCCCATCTTGGTCTGTAAGAGCCTGTAAATATTCTGATCATGTGTGGCAAAAGGCATTGAGCTCTAGTTAAGAAATAATTTTATCAGGAACTTTGAGTAGTGTTCAATCCTCAGGCCACTATGACAAATAGGGAGTATGTCATGACTGTTTTGCATATCTATGGGGGCACATATCACCACAATTATGCATGGATCTTTTTTTTGCTTATCAGGTTCATTATTGTTTGGGTATTGAATGTGTGGCCCAACATAATTCTTCTATTTCCTATGTGGATACCCCTGGCCCTGAGGTCAGAAATATTGGAATATTCCAGATAGGCTGATATTTCCCATGATCATAATAAATAACTGAAGGTATGGAGTGCACTAATGGACACATTGCCTGACCAGATGTTGAGAGAGGACCTTCACTGAGACACCTAAATTCCCAAAGAAGCCAATGCTAGAGAAATAAGTAAAACATCATAAAAGTATAACTGAGAATTGTGTGACATACCTGTCAGGTGGATGAAATCACTGTCTGATTGATGGGCTCTGGTTCTTGGTCTACAACATCTCAGGGCAGCAGTAGGTGTAAACCGCACTCTTCCATGTCCTTACTAATCCATGACTTGAAAAGGAAAGGAAGGGTCATTGAATCCCTTGGCCACATATACAAAGAAACTTACAATGTAGGCATTGAGTGTGAAGAAAATAAACCCACTCTTTCATAACAGTTTCAACCCAACTACATACCAGACAGCCACTACACATGCCTAGCAGAAATAAGGCTAAGCTTGAAAATGGTGACCCAAGGCAATACTCATTGTGATGTCATCCATGGTGACCATGTTGTGACTTCATCCTGTAATGTCCTGGGTTCCATGCTTGTAGTCATAGATACTATGTGGCCTTTTCTGCTCACTTCAGCTGCTGTTTCTCAAGTGTTTGTACCAGGACACTTCATAACTCTCCATCCACAGGCAGAGAAGTGTTCTCCCCTTCGCACCTTATTGATTCTATTTACAGTTGAGTTTCCTGGCACTAAGTTGACACTACAGCTGAAATTTTGTACAGCAGTGTGACTCAAGCTGCATCATAGCAGACAAAACTGGATGGAGTCATTTTAGTGGGACCTCTTTTGCCACCTACCCCAAAACATCCATTTGAGAGAAGCTTACAAATTTACTATCCCTGTTATAGCCTCAATTTGTTCAAAGCTTCACAGGTCTTAAGCATGTCTACTTTGCTTGAACCATCAAGGTAATTCTGGTCTTTTTAGAAGATGAAGATATTTGTTGGTTGATTTGTTGGTTTGTCTGTGCATGTATGCGTGTATGGGTATTTTTGAGATACAGTTGCCATATGTTGCCCAGACCAGTATTTCATAGCCTAATCCTAGATCATAGTAACTCAAACTCCAGGATTCGGGCAATCCACCTGCCTGAGTCTCTCTTGGGGCTAGAACTACAAGTGCCTGTATCAATGCTTAGATTTTAGTAGAGACAGGGTCTGAGCCTTGGTCAGTTCTTTCTCAGCACCCCATCATTCAAGAACTCCACTCATCTCAGACTGCCACAGGGCTAGGAATATAGGTGTCAGCCGCCAAGTTTGGTCATTTTCTGTTTCTTTGTTTCCCTTCTTCCCGTCTGCCTTCCACCCCTTCCTCACTTTATTCTTCCTTCTTCCAATTCTCTCTCTCTCTCATTTGATTGCTGTCTACATTCTGTTCTTTCCTTCATCCCTGGATTTCCTCTATCTCTCTCTTCTACATCTTCAGGAAAAATTTTCTAGTAAAATTCTCAAATAGTGAGAATTTCATTTAAGAATTTCATTACATCTTATCCATCTTTATTCATGGATAAGATGTAATGTGTGAATAATGTGTGAAAGCTGGTGCCAGTGTCTTGTTTTTTATTGTAAAGACTCAAGATTTTTGGGCAGCTCCTCTGGCTCAAGGCGTAGGGTGCTGGCCCCATATACCAGAGGTGGTGGGTTCAAACCCAGCCCTGGAAAAAAAAAAAAGGAGTTTTGGGGTGGCACCTGTGGCTCAGTCAGTAAGGCGCCGGCCCCATATACTGAGGGTGGCAGGTTCAAACCCGGCCCCGGCTGAACTGCAACCAAAAAATAGTTGGGCGTTGTGGTGGGCACCTGTAGTCCCAGCTACTCGGGAGGCTGAGGCAGGAGAATCACTTAAGCCCAGGAGATGGAGGTTGCTGTGAGCTGTGTGATGCCATGGCACTCTACCAAGGGCCATAAAGTGAGACTCTGTCTCTACAAAAAAAAAAAAAAAGACTCAAGATTTTTAAAAAGCTATTCTTACAAATAAGTAGAAATGTGAATTTCAGATACTTACCTTAGAATGTTTCTATATTTTTGTGAGATTCCTCATAGAATAACTGTTACTTGGATCTGACAGTCCTCTACTTTCTCACCATCAGTTTGGATCTTATGGTAATTGGCATGTTTATATTATCCATATTTCCTAGTAATAGGTTAGTGGATACTAGATTATGATACATCATTACTTCCCTTTGAAATGAGTAGATTTTTTTTTTTTGGGTTTCACTATTTATTTATGTCCTACATTCCACATCCCTGATTCTCTCCAGTCAGAAATTCTTTGAAACGATGCCATCAGCCTTGGCCAATCGGAGAATGGAATCATCTGATTCGCCTATCCTGCGAATGGCCCCACAGATGGCATAGGTTTTAAACTGGCCGTTAAATCTACCGGTAACCTTGTCAACCTCAGCCACGTTCATCTGGATGGATGCGTGGTCCTTAGCACCGATGATGTGGTTGCTGGCGGAGCATTTCCTAGGCACGTACAGGTCCACGAACTCGCCGGCGTCGTTCTGTATGTCAAGGCCGGACCTGCTGCCACTGCGACGCGTGAAGGCAGAGAAAGGGAGTAGATGTTTTTTAACATTACACTTTACTCATCTAGTCACCAAGATCCTGTTACATGCTTTTTCTCCCACTCTTAATAGCACACAACTAGATTTTTGTATTTTCATCTTTATGTCATAAAAAATTACGAGCAGAGAAAATAAAATGAATCCTCACATACCCATTTGTACTTAAACTCTTTCATCACAGTCATGCTAGTTTTTTTACCCACCCTCTTCCCCCACTATTTGTTTATTTTTGTTGTTGTTGCAATTGCCATGGCAGTCTTCTTCGTGAAGTCTTTACTAAGGCCAATATCTTCTGGTGTGTTTCCAATATTTTCTTTGAGGATTATTATTGTTTCATGCCTTAAATTTAAGTCTTTATACATCTTGAATCAATTTTTGTGAGTGGAGAAAGGTGTGGGTCCAGTTTCAGTCTTTTACATGTGGATATCCAGTTCTCCCAACACCATTTATTGAATAGGGACTCTTTACCTCAAGGTATGTTCTTGTTTGGTTTATCAAAGATTAGGTGGTTGTAAGATGTTACCTTCATTTCCTGTTTTCTATTTAATTCCAAATGTCTATGTCTCTATTTTTGTGCCAGTACCATGCTGTCGTGGCCACTATGGCTTTGTAGTACAACATAAAATCAGGTATGGTGATGCCCCCAACTTTATTTTTATTACTAAGCACTGCCTTAGCTATACGGGGTTTTTTCTGATTCTATACAAAACGCAGAATCATTTTTTACAAATGTTGGAAGTATGATGTTGGTATTTTTATAGGAATGGCATTGAAAAGGTAGATTGCTTTGAGAAGTATGGACATTTTAATGTTGATTCTTCCCACCCATGTGCATGGTATGTTCTTCCATTTGTTAATATCCTCTGCTATTTCCTTTCTGAGGATTTCTTAATTTTCTTTATAGAGGTCCTTCATCTCCTTTGTTAGGTGCATTCCTAGGTATTTCATTTTCTTTGAAACTATGGTGAAGGGAGTTGTGTCTTTAATTAGCTTCTCATCTTGACTGTTATTGGCGTATACAAAGGCTACTGACTTGTGGACATTGATTTTATATTCTGAGACATTACTGTATTTTTTGATGACTTCCAGGATTCTTGTCATTGAATCTCAGGGATTCTCTAAGTGTAAGATCATGTTATCAGCAAAGAGGGAGGGTTTGACCTCCTCTGCTCCCATTTGGATTCCCTTTATTTCCTTGTCTTGCCTAATTGTATTGGCTAGAACTTCCAGTACTATGTTGAATAGTAAAGGTGACAGAGGACAGCCTTGTATGGTTCCAGTTCTAAGAGGAAAAGCTTTCAGTTTTACCCCATTCAGTAAAATATTAGCTGTGGGTTTGTCATAGACAGCTTCGATCAGTTTAAGAAACGTGCCACCAATGCCTATACTCCTCAGTGTTCTAATTAGAAAAGGATGCTTGATTTTATTGAATTTTTTTCTATATCTATTGAGATGGTCATATAGTCTTTGGTTTTACTTCTGTTAATGCAGTGACTAACATTTACAGACTTGTGTATATTAAACCAGCCTTACATCCCTGGGACGAAACCTATTTAATGAACATATATGACTTTTTTGATGATAAGCTGTAATCTGTTGGATAAGATTTTGTTGAGAATTTTTGCATCTATATTCATGAGTGAAATTGGTCTGAAATTCTCCTTTTTAGTTGGGTCTTTTCTTGGTTTTGTATTAGGGTGATGTTTGCTTCATAGAACGTGTTGGGGAAGATTCCTTCCTCCTCAATATTTTTGAATAATTTCTGCAGTACAAAAATAAGCTCTTCCTTGAAGGTTTGAGAGAATTCTGATGTGAAGCCATCTGGACCAGGGCATTTTCTTGTTGTTGGAAAATTTTTTATTGATTCTTTAATCTCAGTGCTTGAAATTGGTCTGTTCAGGAGCTCTATTTCTTCCTGGCTAAGTCTAGGGAGAAGGTACGGTTCCGAATATTGATCGATTTCCTTCACATTGTCAAATTTCTGGGCATGGAGTTTCTGGTAGTATTCAGAGATGAGCTCTTGTATCTCTGTGACATCAGTTGCTATTTCCCCTCTATCATTTCTGATTGAGGTTACTAGAGATTTTACTTTTCTATTTCTAGTTATTTTGGCCAGGGTTTTATCTATTTTATTTATTTTTTTAAAAAACCAACTCCTTTCATTAATTTTCTGAATGATTGTTTTGCTTTCAATTTCATTAATCTCTGATTTGATTTTGGATATTTCTTTTCTTCTACTGGGTTTGGGGTTAGATTGTTCTTTTTCCAATTCCATAAGATGGTTGTGAGTTTGTTGATGTGCTCTCTTTCTGTTTTCAAATGTAGGCATCTAAAGTGAAAAATTTTCCTCTCAAAACTGCTTTTGCAGTATGCCACAGGTTTTGGTAGCTTGTGTCTTCTTTGTTGTTATGCTCAAGGAAGTTGATGATTTCCTGTTTTATTTCTTCCTGCACCTATCTTTTATTCAACAGAAGGTTGTTTAATTTCTTTGCCTTTGTGTGGGGTTGAATGTTTTTGTTAGAGTTGAGTTCTACCTTTAGTGCCTTTTTGGTCTGAGAAGATACATGGTACAATTTCAATTCTTTTGGTTCTTTTGAGGTTTGTTTTGTGTCCTAGGATATGATCAATTTTGAAGAATATTCCATGGGGTGATGAGAAGAATGTATATTCTTTATCTTTGGTATGGAGTGTTCTATCTGTGTCTTTCAAGCACAGTTGTTCTAGGGTCTCATTTAAATCTCTTATATCTTCATTTAATTTCTGTTTAGTGGATCTGTGCAGCTCTATAAGAGGAGTGTTAAAGTTCCCTGTTATTATCGTATTATCAGATATCATATTGCTCAGACAGAGTATGGTCTGTTTCAAGAATCTGGGAGCAGTTAAATTGGGTGCATAAATATTTAGAATTGAAACGTCTTCTTGTTGTATTTTTCCCTTGACCAATATAAAGTGACCATCTTTGTCTTTTTTGACTTTAGTTGCTTTAAATCCACATGTTTCTGAAAATAAGATTGCAACTCCTCTTTTCTTCTGAATTCCATTTGCCTGAAAAATTGTCTTCCAACCCTTGACTCAGAGTTTCAATTTGTCTTTTGAAGCCAGGTGTGTTTCTTGCAGGCAGTAAATGGATGGCTTGTGTTTTTTAATCCAGTCAGCCAATGTATGCCTCTTCAGTGGGGAATTCAATCCATTAACATTTATTGAGGTAATTGATAAGTGTGGTAGTGTTCTATTCATCTTATTTTGTGAAAGTCCATTGCTTAGTTTTATCTTTTGCATCATTGTGGAAGTTAGGTTCTGTCCTTTAGTTTCTGAGTTCTTAATTTGCTGCTGATCCTTAGTGATGGTCAGTGTGTAGAACAGGTTGAAGTATTTCCTGTAGAGCTGGTCTTGTGGCGAATTTCCTCAGTGTTTCTATATCAGTAAATTCTTTGATTTCTCCATCAATTTTGAAGTTTAGCTTAGCAGGATATAGAATTCTGGGCTGGAAATTGTTCTGTTTAAGTAGATTAAAGGTAGATGACCATTATCTTCTTGCTTGGAAAGTTCCATTAGAGAAGTCTGCAGTCACTCTGATAGATTTGCTTCTGTAGATCAACTGGTGCTTACTCCTGGCAGCTTACAGAATCTTTTTTTTGTTGTTGACTTTGGACAGGTTCATCACAATGTGTCTTGGAGAAGCTCTATTTAGAGTTGAAGTGACCTGGGGTCTGATATCCCTCTGAAAGGAGTGTGTCAGAATCTTTGGTTATATTTGGGAAATTTTCATTCATAATATTCTCTAGTATGGCTTCCATTCCTCTGGGGCATTCTTCCCTTCTGGGATTCCTATGACTTGTGTGTTGGAACACTTCATAAAGTCTCATAATTCTGTTGAACATTCTGCTTTCTCTGTATTCTTTTCTGCCTCTTTAACTATCTGAGTTATCTGAAGAACTTTGTCCTCTACCTCCGAAATTCTTTCTTCTGCATGGTCTAACCTGTTGGTGATACTTTCTATTGCATCTTTAAGTTCCCTAATTAACTGCTTCAGTTCCTTTAGCTCTGCTATATCCTTTCTATATTCATATCATTCATCTCTTATTTGATTGTTTTTATATTTCCTTTTGTTTATTTTCCAGTTTATCAGCAGTTTTCTTCATTGTTTCCATAATTTCCTTCATTGTTTCATCATGTGTATTCTAAATTCCCTTTCTGTTATTCCTAACATTTATTTATAGGTGGAATCCTCTGCAGTAGCTACCTTATAGTCCCTTGGAGGGCTTGCTCTGGACTGGTTCTTAATGTTGCCAGGAGTTTTCTGCTGATTCTTCCTCACGAGTGATTTCTTTTATCAGTTTCCTTGCCCTAATTTTCCTTTCACTTCCTCTTACTCTTTAACTTGTCATGCCAGTTTTCCAATGCTTTTGTCCTGTTTGGGGTTCCAGAAGTCTCTTGCTGACTCCGTCTGTCCTCAAAGGGATGATTGTAGGCAGATATCACCATCCAGAGATGCCTGGAGTCTTATTTCCCCAGACTCACTTTGCCCAGTTGCAAGGAAGCTGTTACTTGGCCGCCATTGTGCCTGGATCTCGAAATCTAAATATTTTTTCAATTTATCTGTTTTAGATAAGCCTGGTCCTTATTTTTTTATGATCTTGACAAATACATTTGGTCAGGTCTTCTGGGGAATGGTATCAGTCATCTTGTGTTTCTCTGATGTTTTTCTCATGCTTAGATTGGAACTTAGGAGTTTTGGAAAGATTACTACAAAGATGAAGTGTCATTTTCATCACATCATGAAGGGTGAGGGGAAGGGAGGAGGGAGGCCAGGTTGAGGGAGAGTAATCGATTGGACCTCACCTATTGTGTACATTGAAAGGGTACATGTCAGGCGGCACCTGTGGCTCAAAGGGGTAGGGTGCCGGCCCCATATGCCGGACGTGGCGGGTCCAAACCCAGCCCCAGCCAAAAATGGCAAAAAAAAAAAAAAAAAAGGAAAACATAGGGTACTTGTCGAATCTATTAAGAGTAGAGTATAAATGTCCTAACCCAACAAGTAAGTGCGGTGAAGGCTATGTTAACCAATTTGATGTAAGCATTCCAAAGTGTACATAAAATCAGCACATTGTACCCCATTAATGCATGAATGTGCACAGTTGTGATTTAATTAAAAGAGGGTATATCCTATCAATGTGGCTCAATATTTGTCATGCTGACTTTGATCCCCTGGCTAAAGTAGTGTTTGTCCGCCTTCTCTGAAGTTACTGGATTTCCATTACCATACTTTTTGATCTAGAAGCAAGACACTGGATCCAGCCCACACACAAAGAATAGAGGGGTATTTAGGCTGTACTTAGTAAAGAGTGGTATATGTACATACATTATTTCAAGTTCTTATGCTTTGAATATTTATCTCTTCTATTTATTTACTCATTAATATCAGGATAGATTCATGGATAGTTACTTTGTACCTTGGGTTATAACACAATTCTGTTATTTTCTTCCTTACATTTTTCCATCCTTGGAAATTGGGAGCTCATAAACTTTGGCTCCAGTGTCCCTATGCCCTATCCTCATCTTTCTGCATTTTGAGCACTTCTTTACTTTCTGGCACTACATGATGCTCCAGCCCTAGAAATAGCTATTTCTACAAGAAGCTGAGCACCACTTTTTAAATGCTGCTCAGTGATTCTCATTTAGAATAAGTGGGAACCACTAATACTGAGGTTGGACTGTCCTTTTTTGTAGATCTCCTAATTCTATGATCAGACCAAATTCTTTTATCCTTAAGGATTTATCCATTTTTGATTCATTCTTGCCCCTCCTTTACCCTTTATGTTCGATCTTTTCACCAAAGCTGTTTTCTCCACCTCAAGATCTAGAGCACCATTTCTTAAACTTTAATGTACATAGGCTCTGGTCAAAATGCAGATTCTGGTTCAGTATGTCTGTGGTAAGACTCCAGATTCTGTATCCAGGGTAGCAAATGATGAAAGGCATGCTGTCTATCCATGAAACACACTTTAAGTGGGAGTAAGGATCAGAACAAAGAGCCTCCATGGTCTGTCTGGCCCCATTATATTACCCAGCTTCATCATCTGTGCATTTCTGCATTCACCTTGCATTCAAACTAACCCATCTACTCACCATTTGTGGTGTGCAGTTTCTGATGTGGCTCCCAATGATCATGGAAATTTATGCCCTTGTGTAATCCTTCTCCCTTGGGAAAGGGGTGGACCTAATTAAATGCTTCTAATCAATAAAATACAGCAAAAGTTACAGGGTATCACTTTTTTATTTAGATTACAGAAGGCGATGACTGTTTCTTTGCTTATATTCTCATTGGCTGGCACTCTCGTCCAGCTTCTTGGTGCTCACTCAAATGAAGCAAGATGCCATGCTGTGAGATGGTCTGTAGAGAAGGCCATAGGCAAAGATCCAAGCAAGGCCTCTGGCCAAAAGCTTGGGAGGAACTGCAACCTTGGCACAATAGCCTGTGAAAACAGTGACAACTATAACAAAAATAATATCCAGGCATTGTTGCGGGCTCCTGTACTCCTGGCTACTTGGGAGGCTGAAGCAAGAGAATCACTTGAACCCAAGAGTTTGAGGTTGGTGTAAGCTCTGACACCACGGCACTCTACCTAGGGTGACATAGTGAGACTCTGCCTTTAATAAAAAAATAAAGTTCCATGTTCTAGTCATTGTAAAATAAAGGGAAGATATATAAAGGCTGATGAAATAAAAACAATTTATGATTTTTAAATATATCACTGATGTGTATTCAAATTCCATTTCTCTTAGTATTACATTATCCAAAATGTATCTGGAATACATGGTCATTTTGAATATTTGCACAATACCCGTAGGATAAAAATGTGCCAAAATATATGTAAGGGGTCATCACTTTTGTCTATTTCCCCATAATTTTATTCTACACTCTCATGCCTGTGTCTGCTTATAGCTTACAATAAATTCATTACCTTATAAATTTAGAGCTTCTAACTGCCTTGAAAGGGAAGAATAGCCTTTAAGTGGGCCTACTAACATTGATTTGTGATTCACCATTTTACTTCGTCATTCATTTATGATCACAGTACAACAAAAATATTTTGTATACTTAGTGGTATTAACACCATTTGTCTCATGTGCATTCAGAAAATTGCCTTGACATCAGTATGCTATGAGTATGTCTTAGACAGTTACTAGAAGAGTTATTTACACTGGGAATATGACCATTTAAAAGCCTAAGAAAATTCAGATTAAGTACTTCACTATGTCATTTAAAACACCATTTTTAGCAATGGAATTCAACAATTTACTTTTCCTCAATTTCTGAGAGAATTATGTTTCAATGAAATATTTCAACTTCTCCATCTACCCCATGTTAACACATTTCTCAAAATATTTAATGTTATTTACACTTTTTAGTTAAATTGTCCATCCATTCTGATACCTGAAATTTTTGTTTTAAAAGTTGTAAGTGTACATATACTACAATTTATTAATCCATTCATGGATTGATGAGCACTTGGGCTTTTTCCATGTACACCATGGAATATTATGCAGCCTTAAAGAAAGATGGAGACTTTATCTCTTTCATGTTTACATGGATGGAGCTGGAACATATTCTTCTTAGTAAAGTATCTCAAGAATGGAAGAAAAAGTATCCAATGTACTCAGTCCTCATATGAAAGGTATAACCCAGAGATAACCTAAGTATATGGGGAAGGGGGAGAGGGAGGGGAGGGAGGAGGTAGGATGGCCAGAGGGAGGGTGATTGGTGGGATTACACCTGCGGTGCATCTTTACAAGGGTACATGTGAAACTTAGTAAATGTAGAATATATTTGTCTTAATACAATAACTAAGAAAATGCCAGGAAGGCTATGTTAACCAGTGTGATGAAAATGTGTCGAACTGTTTATAAAACCAGTGTATGGTGCCCTATGATCACATTAATGTACACAGCTATGATTTAATATTAATAAAATAAATAAATAAAAGTTGTAAGTTAAGTCAATATTTGATATATCTAAATTAATAAAACACATAAAAAAATATTAAGTGAGCACAAAGGATACCTGACTCCCAGCACTTCACATTTGATGGAGAGGATGCCATCCTTGTTTACCTCTGAATGAAAAATAAGCATAAATTTTGATGTCCTATTTTACAAGTTTTGTTTTTTTCAGGATTATACACAGCTAGTTTTGTAGAGGTTGAATAAAATGAAACAAAAAGGATGCAATTTGCAAAGTCCATACTCCATGAAACTCAACAGGACAAATAAATTCAACAAAAAAAATAACAAGGGAAACAAGATGGATGGGTAAGCCTATCAATTAAAAGGTAGATGAAAAACATTAACTAAATTCAACATATAGGGATGATGGGAAGATGGCGGACTGAAGCCAGCTTTCCACAGAGGCTCCCGTCCTGAAGGAGAGTTAGGGGACGAAAATTTAGCAAGTAACCTGATGGATTCCAGCAACACCAAGTGAGAAAGTTGAAGAACGCACATCAACCCCGCTGAGGAGAGCTGCGACTACAAGGAAGCAAACAAAAGGTACAAAACCCATCACCAAGCGGACGGGAGTCCCCCCTCCCCCACATGATCAGCTTAAGGGCCCCACAAACAAAAGGGCAGAAATCAAAGGCCATCCCGCTACACTTCACGGGAGAGACCTACTACAAACTGGACCTATCTCCCTTACTAGGATGCCTAGGAGTTATCCTGCCAGGCATAAAACTGTATAAATCTGTAAATATCCTTTGCCGGCAACTCTGAGCACCCAGCACTTCCCTCCACTCTCTCTGAGGTCTGAAAGCCTGTCCCCCAGGAGTTCAGATTCTTGGGTGACTCCTAAAGGGGAGAGGACAGTCCCCGAGCTGCGGCGGGTCAGCGCTGATTCTGGGGCACGGGAGAGAGGTCAGGACAGTCAGTGGAGGGAGACCCTCACCAGGGTGGCGCTTCCCCGAGGTGAGGTGCAGCAGCCCTCCTTGGGCAACAATACAACCAGGCATATAGCTGAGTCAAACTCACTACCAGCTGCTCTGAGTGCCTGGCACTCACCCTGCCCTCACTCTGTGGTTAGGAGACCTGAACACCTGCCGTGTGGCCAGGCAGGGAACTGGGGATAGCCGAGTCTGTTCGCTGCCCAGCGGTTCTGGGCTCCAGCTACTCCCTCCCACCCTGCCCCCACTCTGAAGCCTGAAGGCTTGAGCTGCGGCGGTATAACCAGGCGAGAGACTGGAAGAAACTGAATTTGCTCGCTGCCGACTGGGCTCTGGCTCCGGACTCCCGGTGCTCACCCCTCCCTCGCTCTGTGGTCCGGAGACCTGAATGCCTGCTCAGTTCTGGGCTCCAGCCACTCCCTCCACCCCGCCCCCACTCTGAAGCCTGAAGGCTTGAGCTGCAGCAGTACAACCGGGCGAGAGACCGGGAGAAACTGAATCTGCTCGCTGTCAACCGGGCTCCCTACGGCTCGGAGCCCCTGCTGGCTCTGAGCTTCAGGCGCTCCCCCACCCTCACTCTGTGGTCTGGAGACCTGAACGCCTGCTGTGTGGCTGGGCAGGGAACTGGGGGTAGCCGAGTCTGTTCGCTGCCCGGTGGTTCTGGGCTCCAGCCGCTCCCTCCACTCCGCCCCCACTCTGAAGCCTGAAGGCTTGAGCTGCGGCGGTACAACCGGGTGAGAGTCTGGGAGGAACTAAATTTGCTCGCTGCCGACTGGGCTCCCTGCGGCTCGGAGCCCCTGCTGGCTCTGGGCTCCTGGAGCTCTCCCCGCCCTCACTCTGTGCTCTGGAGACCTGAGCGTCTGCCGTGTGGCTGGGCAGGGAACTGGGTGGAGCTGAGTCTGTTCGCTGCTCAGCGGTCCTGGGCTCCAGCCACTCCCCCCCCCCACTCTGAAGCCTGGAGGCTTGGGCTGTGACAGTGCAGTGGAGCCAAAGATTGGGAGAAAAGGGGTGAGCTTGCTGCCAGTGGCTCTGAGTTCCCAGCACCCCACCCCACCCACACTCTGGGATCTGGAGGCCTGTCCCCCCAGGAGTCCAGATTCTTGAGGGATTTGTCAGGGCATGGACAGTGCCCGAACTGTGGCTTGTTGGTCCTGACTCTGAGACACAGGAGTGAGGCTGGGGGAGACTGACATCAGAGCGGCAGTTCCCTGAGGTGGCTGAAGCCATACGCCCTGCCTCCCTGGGCAACCAGAGGAGGCCACCCCTGAGTATAGGATTTGCCTGAGGTGACTCACAGACCCCAGAAATATCCAGGGTAGGGCCAACTCAGAGAACTGAGACTTCAACCCAGAGTAAGTGCTTCACTGAGGTCAAACAGAAGCCAGCTGACGAGAAGTCAGAACCACTCAGCCCCACCACATCAGACAGGGCCCCAGTCTTTCAGGCTACAACACTGAACGGGCCCTCAACAAAACCCTAGGGGAAAAATCAAAGGGAGTAAAACAACTATGGGGCAGAATCAGTGGAAAAACTCCGGTAACACGAATAACCAGAATAGATCAACCACCCCAAGAAAAGAAATGGCGGATGTAATTGAAGATCCCATTCATAAACAACTGGCAGACATGTCAGAAATCGAATTCAGAATTTGGATTGCATACAAGATTGATAAAATGGAATTAGGAATCCGAGGAGAAATTAAAAAGTTGTCTCAAGAATTTAATGAATTTAAAGACAAAACCACCAAAGACTTAGACACATTGAAGCAAGAATTTGCAGCCCTTAAAGATATGAAAAATGCAGTAGAATCCCTCAGCAACAGAATAGACCAAGCAGAAGAAAGGATTTCTGACATCGAAGATAAAGCCTTCGAACACTCCCAAACTCTCAAAGAGGAAGAGAAATGGAGAGCAAAAATGGATCTTTCTCTTAGAGAGCTCTGGGATAATTCGAAGAAGGCAAACATACGAATAATAGGAATTCCGGAAAATGATGAAGTGGCATCAAGGGGTACAGAGGCCCTTCTGCATGAAATCATGAAAGAGAATTTTCCAGACATGCCTAGAGATTCTGAAATTCAGATAGCAGACAGTTTCAGAACTCCAGCACGATTCAACCCCAATAAGTCATCCCCCAGACATATCATAATTAGCTTCAATAAAGTCAACATGAAGGAGAAAATTCTCAAGGTTATCAGGCGAAAGAAAGCCATTACCTACAAAGGTAAGAACATTAGAATGACTGCAGATCTCTCTGCTGAAACTTTTCAAGCCAGAAGAGGGTGGTCATTGACTTTTAATCTCCTAAAGCAAAATAACTTTCAACCCCAGATCTTGTACCCAGCTAAACTGAGTTTCATCTATGATGGAGAAATTAAACACTTTAACAACATTCATATGTTGAAGAAATTTGCCACAACCAAACCAGCTCTTCAGGATATTCTCAGACCTATCCTCCGTAATGACCAACCCAATCCTCTACTACAAACGTAAACTCACTCAGAAACTCCTAATCAAACTCCAACTTCTACAATGGCGAAAAGATTAAATTCATCCACCGGACTTTTGAAAAACTTGATACCCAAAATTTCAAGAAATTTATCAATAATCTCCATTAATGTGAATGGCTTAAACTGTCCTCTAAAGAGACATAGGTTAGCTGACTGGATACAAAAACTCAGACCAGATATCTGTTGCTTACAAGAGTCACATCATCACTTAAAAGACAAATACAGACTCAGGGTCAAAGGATGGTCATCCATATTTCAGGCAAATGGTAACCAGAAAAAAGCAGGTGTTGCAATTTTATTTGCAGACTCAATAGGCTTTAACCGAACAAAAGTAAGGAAGGACAAGAATGGTCACTTCATATTTGTTAAGGGTAATACTCAATATGATGAGATTTCAATTATTAATATCTATGCACCCAATCAGAATGCACCTCAATTCATAAGAGAAACTCTAACAGACATGAGCAACTAGATTTCTTCCAGCTCCATAATAGTCGGAGATTTTAATGCTCCTTTGGCAGTGAGGGATCGATCCTCCAACAAAAAGCTGAGTAAAGAAATTTTAGATTTAAATCTAACCATCCAGCATTTAGATTTAGCAGACATCTACAGAACATTTCACCCTAACAAAACTGAATACACATACTTCTCATCAGCCCACGGAACTTACTCCAAAGTTGACCACATTTTAGGACACAAGTCTAACCTCAGTAAATTTAAAGGAATAGAAATTATTCCTTGCATCTTCTCGGACCATCATGGAAAAAAACTTGAATTGAGTAACAGGAATCTGCATACTCATACAAAAACATGGAATTTAAATAACCTTATGCTGAATGATAGCTGGGTCAGAGATGAGATTAAGAAAGAAATTGCCAATTTTTTGGAACAAAACGACAATGAAGACATGAACTATCAGAACCTCTGGGACACTGCAAAGGCAGTTCTAAGAGGGAAATTTATAGCACTGCAAGCCTTCCTCAAGAGAACGGAAAGAGAGGAAGTTAACAACTTAATGGGACATCTCAAGCAACTGGAAAAGGAAGAACATTCCAACCCCAAACCCAGTAGAAGAAAAGAAATAACCAAAATTAGAGCAGAATTAAATGCAATTGAAAACAAAAGAATAATACAACAGATCAATAAATCAAAAAGCTGTTTTTTTGAAAAGGTCAATAAAATAGATAAACCTCTGGCCAACCTAATCAGAAAAAAAGGAGTAAAATCTCTAATCTCATCAATCAGAAACAAAAAAGACGAAATAACAACAGACTTGTCAGAAATCCAAAAAATCCTTAATGAATATTACAAGAAACTTTATTCTCAGAAATATGAAAATCTGAAGGAAATTGACCGATACTTGGAATCACACCACCTTCCAAGACTTAGCCAGAATCAAGTGGAAATGTTGAACAGACCCATATCAAGTTCAGAAATAGCATCAACTATACAAAACCTCCCTAAAAAGAAAAGCCCAGGACCAGATGGTTTCACGTCAGAATTCTACCAAACCTTTAAAGAGGAATTAGTACCTATATTACTCAACCTGTTCCAAAAGGTAGAAAAAGAAGGAAGACTACCCAACACGTTCTATGAAGCAAACATCACCCTGATCCCCAAACCAGGAAAAGACCCAACAAGAAAAGAAAACTATAGATCAATATCACTAATGAATATAGATGCAAAAATATTCAACAAGATCCTAACAAACAGAATCCAGAACACATCAAACAAATTATACATCATGACCAGGTTGGTTTTATCCCAGGGTGTCAAGGCTGGTTTAATATACGTAAATCTATAAATGTAATTCAGCACATAAACAAATTAAAAAACAAAGACCATATGATTCTCTCAATTGATGCAGAAAAAGCTTTTGACAGTATCCAGCATCCCTTCATGATCAGAACACTCAAGAAAATTGGTCTAGAAGGGACTTTTCTTAAACTGATAGAGGCCATCTACAGCAAACCCACAGCCAATATCATATTGAATGGAGTTAAATTGGAATCATTCCCACTCAGATCATGAACCAGACAAGGCTGCCCATTGTCTCCATTGCTTTTCAACATTGTAATGTAAGTTTTAGCCACCGCAATTAGGGAAGAAAAGGCAATCAAGGGTATCCATATAGGGTCAGAAGAGATCAAACTTTTGCTCTTCGCAGATGATATGATTGTGCATGTGGAAAACACTAGGGACTCTACTACAAAACTCCTAGAAGTGATTAAGGAATACAGCAGCGTCTCGTGTTAGAAAATCAACATCCATAAATTGGTAGCCTTTATATACACCAACAACAGTCAAATTGAAAAAGCAGTTAAGGACTCTATCCCATTCACAGTAGTGCCAAAGAAGATGAAATATTTGGGAATTTACCTAACAAAAGACGTGAAAGATCTCTATAAAGAGAACTATGAAACTCTAAGAAAAGAAATAGCTGAAAATGTTAACAAATGGAAAAACATACCATGCTCATGGCTGGGAAGCATCAACATTATCAAAATGTCCATACTACCCAAAGCAATATATAATTTCAACGCACTCCCTATTAAAGCTCCACTGTCATATTTTAAAGATCTTGAAAAAACAATACTTCGTTTTATATGGAATCAGAAAAAACCTCGAATAGCCAAGACATTACTCAGAAATAAAAACAAAACAGGAGGAATCACACTACCAGACCTCAGACTTTACTACAAATCGATAGTGATCAAAACAGCATGGTATTGGCACAAAAACAGAGAAGTAGATATCTGGAACAGAGTAGAGAACCAAGAGATGAATCCAGCTACTTACCGCTATTTGATCTTTGACAAGCCAATTAAAAACATTCCGTCGGGAAAAGATTCCCTATTTAACAAATGGTGCTGGGTGAACTGGCTGGCAACCTGCAGAAGACTGAAATTGGACCCACACCTTTCACCATTAACCAAGATAGACTCTCATTGGATTAAAGATTTAAACTTAAGACATGAAAGTATAAAGATACTAGAGGAGAGTGCAGGGAAAACCCTTGAAGAAATCAGGCTGGGTGAGTATTTTATGAGGACGACCCCCTGGGCAATTGAAGCAGCTTCAAAAATACACTACTGGGACTTGATCAAACTAAAAAGCTTCTGCACAGCCAAGAACACAGTAAGTAAAGCAAACAAACAGCCCTCAGAATGGGAGAAGATATTTGCAGGGTACATCTCTGACAAAGGTTTAATAACCAGAATCCACAGAGAACTCAAACGCATCAGCAAGAAAAGAACAAGGGATCCCATCGCAGGCTGGGCAAGGGATTTAAAGAGAAACTTCTCTGAAGACAGGTGCACATCCTTCAGACATATGAAAAATGCTCATCATCTTTAATCATCAGAGAAATGCAAATCAAAACTACTTTGAGATATCATCTAACTCCAGTGAGACTAGCCTATATCACAAAATCTCAAGACCAGAGATGTTGGTGTGGATGTGGAGAAAAGGGAACACTTCTGCACTGCTGGTGGGAATGCAAATTAATACATTCCTTTTGGAAAGATATATGGAGAACACTCAGAGATCTAAAAATAGATCTGCCATTCAATCCTCTAATTCCTCTGCTGGGCATATACCCAGAAGACCAAAAATCACAACATAACAAAGATATTTGTACCAGAATGTTTATTGCAGCCCAATTCATAATTGCTAAGTCATGGAAAAAGCCCAAGTGCCCATCGATCTACGAATGGATTAATAAATTGTGGTATATGTACACCATGGAATATTATGCAGCCTTAAAGAAAGATGGAGACTTTACCTGTTTCATGTTTACATGGATGGAGCTGGAACATATTCTTCTTAGTGAAGTATCTCAAGAATGGAAGAAAAAGTACCCAATGTACTCAGTCCTACTATGAAACTAATTTGGGGCTCTCACATGAAAGCTATAACACAGTTACAACCTAACAATAGGGGGAAGTGGGAAAGGGAGGGAGGTGGTGGGTAGATTGAGGGGGATCGGTGGGATCATACCTGTGGTGCATCTTACAGGGGTATTTGCGAAACTTGGTAAATGTAGAATGTAAATGTTTTGGCACAGTAATTGAGATAATGCCAGGAAGGCTATGTTAACTATTGTGATGAAAATGTGTCAAATGGTCTATGAAGCGAGTGTATGATGCCCCTGATCATATCAATGTATACAGTTATGATTTAATAAAAAAAAAAACTATCCTTCATATGCTTGAGGAGATAAAACAAGAGTGAAAATTTAGGAAAAAATGGAAATTGGGCAAGTGATACATACGTGGTTCACCAAAAAAGATACCCAAATGGCAAATAAATATATGAACAAGTGCTCAACCTCATTTCTAATTAGGAATATGCAAATTCAAACTGTGCAATACTACTACATACTCCTCATAATAGCTAAAACTAAAAAGATGGACAATACCAAGTGTTGGTAAAGGTTGAAGGGCAATAGGAAATCACAAACACTGCTTGTGAAAAGGCATTTTCGTACAACCACTTTAGAATACAAGTTGGCATTATCTAATAAAGTTGAGCATATATATACATATATACATATATACACACACAGATATATATATATACACACACCCTGTGATCTAGTGATTTTACCCTTAAGCATATACTGAACCGATATGTATGTATATGTGCACCAAGAATATTCAGTGCAGTATCTGTAATATGTCAAAATGAAAGACATCCAAAGTTCCATGAACAGTAAAATGAAAAAATGTGCAATCTTCGGAATAGCATAGTATGCACAAGTATTATGCACATAACTATATGAATGAATTTCACCATTACAAAGTGAAACAGAAACAAGACAGAAAAAAGAGCAGGTCCTGTTAGATTCTATTCAGATGAAACTAATCTCTAAGTTTGAAGGAAAAGATGAACACAGTCTGGGTGGAGGGAAGCTTATAATCTTGATTCAATTGGTGCAAAAACAAAGTATGTAAACAAAATGTGTATTCCTAATATTCTGAAATTTTAAAAAAGGATGATAGTGGCCTTTGGTGAAGAAGAAAGAGGTAATAATTGAAAGAAGGCATGGAGGAATATCTGGGGTGCTGATGAGGCCCCGGGTGGTGGTTATGAATTTGTTTGTAAAGACTTTGTGACAATACATTAAACTGTACATTTACTTCCTATGCACTTTTCAATACATATTATAATTCATATAAAAAAAAATCTCTATACTCTGTTTTCCATTTTCTAACCTACCTTAACCCACTAATAGGTAAATTGTGGAGTGTGTGAATTATACCTGAATAGAGTTGTTATTTTTTAATCTACGGGCTGATATCTATGGTGAAATCAGACAAAAGCCATCACCAAAACAAGCATGGATGATCACCATAGCTCACACCTATACTCCTAGCACTTTCAGAGGCCAAGGCAGAAACATCACTGGAAGCTAAGGGGTTTCAGACAAGACTGATCAATATAGTAAGACCCTACTTGTCCAAGAAATAAGTGCAAAACTTCCCCAGAAGTTGTGGCATCAGCCTGTACTCTCAGCTGCTGAAAAGGATAAAGTCAAAAAGGTCACTTGAGGTGAAAAGCTTGCATTGCCTTGAACTATGATGGAACCACTGTATTTTTCTCAGGCAAAGGGGGAAATGCAGTCTCAAATATATAAGAGATATATTGTATAAGTGCAGGAAAAGTCCGGTAGAATTACAAAATATTTTACACATGTATGTGAAATGGGATCTATTATCAGGATTGCCATTCTAGCTCAATATGGGAAAATCAACTTATAGAATATGCTATATTAATAGAATCAATATGAATATCCAAATGTTCACCTCAACAGACACAGAAAAGGCTTTTGACAGAGGCAACATATCTTCTTGACAAAAACTTTTAAAATTCATAGATGAGAAGGGAATGTCTTCAGGACTACTAATGGGATTTACAGATGATTGGATACATATAATGTGCTATAGTCACACAATGGAATATTTTTCAACAATATAAAGGAATGAATTGCACATTTATGTTACAATAGGAATGAACCTTAAAATCATTATGATAAGGGAACAAGGCCAGTTACAAAAGACCACACAGACTATGACTGAACTTAGAAGAAAACATCAAGACAAGGCCATTTGTTTACTAGGAGTAGGGAATAGGTGGGGAAGATGGTGGAGAGGATGTAAGTGACTGCTAGTAGGTATTGACCTTCTTTGTGTGGGGGTAGAAGCAAAAGTTTGAAAATTAGATTTTGATGATAGCTGTACAATTCTGTGACTATACTAAGAAACACAGAATTGTACACTTTCAAAGGGTGAACTACTTATTTCAATGAAGCTACTTAACAATGTTTTCCAAAGCTTGAGGAGATCAAAAGACTCACAGCATAAGAAGTACCCAGGTTGTGAGAGTGTCTGACAGACCATCAACCCTATTTCCCTGATCACACAAGGCTACCATGAGAATTGACATGGAAGGCACATTGTTCCATCCTACTGAAGTTGTCATTTTCTATTTCATTTAGGCAGAGTCTGACTCCTTCCCCCTGGGTGGAGTGCCCACATGTCATCATAGCTAACTGCAATCTCAAACTCCTGGGCTCAACAGATCCTATTGCCTCAGCCTCCTGAGCATCTAGGAGTATAGGTGCACCCCAACAGTGCCCAGTTACATTTGACCACCCGCTTCTGCATCTCAGAGTGTTAGGATTACAATTGTGATCCACCACTGCAGACCTTGATGTTGGGATGTTATTCAAACTATCGTTTGTGGCCAGAGGTGGTGCATCATGCCTGTCATCTTGGTACTTTGAGAGGCCCAGTCAGTTGGATTGTGTGAGCTTCTGAATTGGAGACCAGCCTGAGCAAGAGTGAGATCCCCATCTCTGAAGGATAAAAACCTGTCGGATGTTCTGCACGTGCCTGGAGGCCCATTTGAGGGCATAGGTTCACTTGATGACACCACTTGAAGATTGCTGTGAGCTATGATATCATGGCACTCTACCAAGGGCAACAAAATGAGACTCTTGTCAATACATAAACAGAGAAAAACATTGTTAGAGGACTTACCCCTCATTTTTGCTTTTAACCACAAATCTAGTTTTGGAATTTTACCCCAAATTAGATGTCAACTAGAGTAATTATTCTCTCATAGGAAAATTGTATTTCTAAAGCTGGTATTAGTCAAGCCTTTGGGTTTTATGTAACTCTGACCCTTTAATATCCTAGATTCTGGTAGTCCCTGGAAACTTCCCCCACAGTGAATTCTTTATTCAAATCAAGCTTTTCATATGCATACTTAAAAATCCAGAGTATACTCTCCACCTTCCCTGTTGGGCTCATTAAATCCAGGCCAATATTCCCTTACCCCTATCACTCCGAAGCTAGGGACCAGACATCTCAGGACAACCACTACCCATCAGATCAACTGATAATATCCCAATGAAACAATCCAAAAGCCACTTGATCTGACTCACTTGTTCCTCCCCACAGAGGCCACAATAAATCTCCTCCTTTATGTAGTCCCATAATCCATCTGCTAATGAACTGTCCTTGTACTATGCCTAGAAAACTTTCTTTTTCTTTCCCTCCCTCCCTCCCTCCCTCCCTTCCTTCCTTCCTTCCTTCCTTCCTTCCTTCCTTCCTTCCTTCCTTCCTTCCTTCCTTCCTTCCTTCCTTCCTTCCTTCCTTCCTTCCCTTTTTCCTTCCTTCCTTTCTTCTCTCTCAATCTATCTCTCTATCTTTCTTTCTTTTTCTTTATTTCTTTAATTATTTTTCATGAGACAGACTCTCACTCTGTTGCCCAGGCTACAGTGTCATGGCCTCAGCCTAGCACACAGCGATATCCAACTCTTGGGTTGAAGTGATCCTCTAGCCTAAGCCTCTGGAGTAGCTGGAAGTACAGACAAGTGCCACAACACTTGGATACATTTCTATTTTAGTACAAAACGGGTGGGAGATAGGGGCAGAGTGTGTCTTGCTGTTGCTCAGCCTTGTCTCTAACACCTGAGCTCAGGGGATCAGCCTACCTTGGCCTCCCAGAGTATCCAAATATTCTAGTCATGTGTGGCAAATGTCATTGAGCTCTACTTAAGAAATGACCTTATCTGGGGATTTGAGTAATGTCCAATTCTCAGGTCACTGTGAAACATAGGGAATGTGTCAAAACTGTTTTGCATATCCGTAGTGGCAGTTATCACCGCAATTATGCATGCATCTCTTTTTTGCTTATCAGGTTCCCTTAGTATTTGTGTATTTAACGTGTGGCCCAATATAACTCTTCTACATCTTGGCCAAGAATGTACATGTACATTTTTTTGGCCAAGAGGCCAAAAGTTTAGACAGCTCTGGCACTGACATCAAGAATGTTGGAATTTTCCAGATAGGCTGCTATTTCCCATGATCATCATAAGTTACTGCAGCTATGGAGTAGACAACTGGACACATTGCCTAACCAGATGTTGAGAGAGGACCTTAAGTGAGACACCTACCTTCCCAAACAAGCCTATGCTAGAGAAATAAGTAAAACATCATGGAAAGTATAAAAGAGAATTGTATGATGTACCTGTCAGGTCTGTGAAATCATTGTCTGATCTTTGGGCTCGGGTTATTGGCCTGCAACATCCCAGGGCAGCAGTTGTTTTAAACCACACTCTTCCATTTCCTTACACATCCATGATTTGAAAAGGAAAGCAAGGATTATTGAATCCCTTGGCCACAGATGCAAAGAAATTTTAGGAAGCATGAATTGAGTGTGGAGAAAAGAAACCCACTCTTTTGTAACAGTTTGAACCCAACACTAAACCTGGATAGCCACTACACATGCATAGCAGGAAAAAGGTTAAGCTTGAAGATGGTAACCCAGGGAAACACCCAATGTGATATCATCCACAGTGACCATGTAGTGACTTCATCCTGTAATTCCTGGGATCCAGGGTTTTGGTCAAAGATACTAAGTGGCCTTTTCTGCTAACTTTAGCTGGTGTCCATCAAGTGTTTGGACCCAGGACATTTTTTAGCCCTCCATTTACAGAAAGAGAACTGTTGTCCCATTTATGCCTTATTGATTCTTTTGACGGTTGAGTTTCCTGGCACTAGGATGACACAATAGGTGAGATTTTGTACAACAGTGTGATTCAAGCTGCATCACAGCTGACAAAACTGGATGGAGTCACTTAATTGGGGTGCATTTCAAGGACCTGTTTTGATACCTACCACAAAACATCCATTTGAGAGAAGCTTACAAATTTACTATGCCTGTCTTAAGCATGTCTACTTTGCTTGAGCCATCAAGAAAATTGTGGTGTTTTTAGATGATGAAAATGTTTGTTGGTTGGTTTGTTGGTTTGTCTGTCTATGTGCTTGTGTATGTGTATTTTTGAGGTACTGTTTCCTTATGTGGTCCAGGCTAGTCTTTCGTGGTCTCAGCCTAGATCATAGCAATCTCAAACTCTAGGATTCAGACAATGTTCCTGCCTGAGACTCCCATGTATCTAGGACTACAGGGGCCTCTTGCAATGCCAGTTAGTTCTTCAATTTTTAATATAGACAGGATCTGACACATGCTCAGTACGTACTCAGCATACCCTCGTTCAAGAACTCCACTCATCTCAGCCTGATAGAGGGCTAGGTTTATAGGTGTGAGCCGCCAAGTTTGGTCATTTTCTCTTTCTTGGTTTCAATCCCTCCCTCCCTTTATCTGCCCCTCCCTCACTTTATCCTTCCTTCCTCCGATTCTGTCTCTCCCATTCATGTGCTCTCTCCATTCTTTTCTTTCCTTCATCCCTTTCTTTCCTCTATCTCTCTCTTCTACACCTTAAGGGAAACTTGTCTAGTAAAAAACAAAGTATACAAGTGATCCCTGAATGCGTAGTCTTGATGTTTTTGTTTTTTTTTTGAGACAGAGCCTCAAGCTGTCACCCTGGGTAGAGTGCCAAGGCATCACAGCTCACAGCAATCTCCAACTCCTGGGCTCAAGCAAATCTCCTTCCTCTGCCTCCAAAGGAGCTTGGACTACAGGTGTCTGCCACAATGCCCAGCTATTTTTTGGTTGCAGCTGTCATTGTTGTTTTGGCAGACCAGGGTTGGATTCAAACCCACCAGCTCAGGTGTATGTGGCTGGCGTCTTAGCCGCTTGAGCCACAGGTGATGAGCCTAGTCTTGATCTTTACACTTGCTATGGGTGAATTGTGAAGTGTATGAATTATATCTGAATTGAGTTGTTATTTTTTAATCTATGTGCTGTTATCTATGAGGAAAATAGAGAAAAACCTTCATCAAAGCATAAGCATGTATGGGCACTCTAGCTCACACCCATAATCCCAGCAATTTCAGAGGCCGAGGCAGAAACATCACTGGAAACTAAGGGGTTCCAAAGCAGAATTAGCAACATAATGAGACCCACTTGTCTAAGAAATAAGTGCAAAACTTCCCCAGCAGTGGTGGCACAGGCCTACACTCTTAGCTACTGAAAAGGATAAAGTCAGTAGGTTCATTTGAGGTCAGAAGCTTGCATTGCCTTGAGCTATGTTGGTACCACTCTATTTCTCTGTAGCAAAGGGGGGAAACACAGTCTCATATCTATAAAACATATACTGTATAGGTGCAGGAAAAGCCTGGTGGCATACAAAATATTTATACATGTATCCCAAGATTGTCAGTCTAGCTCAATATGGGAAAATCAACTAATAGAATACAGCAAATTAATAGAATCAATAAGAAAAACCACATGGTCACCTCAAAAGACACATAAAAGGCTTTAGACAAATGCAACATATCTTGTTGATAAAATCTTTTAAAAATCTTAGATGAGAAGGGAACGTCTTCAGGACTACTAATGGGATTTACAGATGATTGGATACATATAATGTGCTATAATCACACGATGGAATAATTTTCAACAATCAAAAGGAATAAAGTGCACGTTTATGATACAATAGGAATGAAACTTAAAATCCTCATAAGGCCAGTTACAAAGACCACACAGAGCATACTGAACTTAAGAAGAAAACATCAAGGCAAGGCCAATTGTCTGCTAGGAATCAGGACCAGGTGGGGCAGGGTGGTGGGGAAGATAAAAGTGACTGCTATTATGTATTGATGTTATTTGTGTGTGGGTAGAAAAAAAGTTATAAAATTAGATTGTGATGATAGCTGTACAATTCTATGACTATAATGAGAAATACAGAATTGCACACTTTCAAAGGGTGAACTACTACTTATTCCAATGAAGCTACTTAACAATGTTTTCCAAAGATTGAGGTTCTCAAAAGACTCACAGCATAAGAAGTACCCAGGTAGTGAGAGTGCCTGAGAGACAGTCAACCCTGTTTCCCTGCTCACACACAGGCTACCATGAATGGATATGGAGGGCACATTGATCCATCCTAACAAAGTTGTCATTTTCTTTTTCATTAAGACACAGTCTGACTCCTTCCCCCTGGGTAGAGTGTCCCAACATCATAACTAACCACAATCTCAAACTCCTGGGCTCAACAGATCCTATTGCCCCAGCCTCCTGAGCATCTGGAATTACAGGTGTCCCCCCACAGTGCCCAGTTACTTTGGACCACCGGCTTCTGCCTCCCAGAGTGTTAGGATTACAGGTGTGAGCCACCACTCCAGACCTTGAAGTTGGGATGTTATTCAAACTATGCTTTGTGGCCAGTGGTATTACTTCATGCCTGTCATCTTGGTACTTTGGGAGGCCCAGTCAGTTGGATTGTCTGAGCTTCTGAATTGTAGGGCAACCTGAGCATGAGTGAGATTCCCATCTCTGAAGTATAAATAATGTCTGGATGTTTTGCAGTGGCTTGGAGTCCCAGATGAGGAAATAGGTTCACTTGATGACAACACTTGAAGATTGCTGTGAGCTATGATACCAGGGGACTCTACCAAGGGCAATGAAACAAGAGTCTTTCACAACACATAAATTGAGAAAAGCATTGTTAGGGGATTTACCCTTCATTTTTACTTTTGACCACGGATATAGTTTTGAAATTTTACCCTAGATTAGATTTCAACTAGGAGAAATCATTCTCTCATGGGAAAGTTGTTTTCCTAAAACCTGTATTAGTGAAGCCTTTGGATTTTATGTGTCTGGCCCTTTGATATCTCAGTTTCTTGTAGTCACTGGAAACTGCACCCACAGTGAATTCTTGCCTAAAATCAGGCTTTTCTATGCACACTAAAAAATCCAGAATACGGCAGCACCTGTGGCTCAGTGGAAATGGCACTGACACCATGTACCCAAGGTGTCAGGTTCAAACCCTGCCCTGGCCAACCTGCAACAACAACAAAATAGCCGAGTGCTATGGCAGTGCCTGTAGTCCCAGATACTTGGGTGGCTGAGGCAAGAGAATTGCCTAAGCCCAAAAGTTGAAGGTTGTTGTAAGATGTGATGCCATGGCACTATACAAAGGGCAGTAAAGTAAGACTCTGTCACTGAAAATAAATAAATAAATAAATAAGTAAATAAATAAATAATTCAGAGTATACCCTCCATCTCTTCACTTGGGCTAATTCATTCTGGGCCAATATTCACTTGCCCCAGTCAGTCCGAGGCCATGGACTAGACATGTCTAGACAACCCCTACCCATCAGATCAACTGCCAATATCCTAACGAACCAATCCCAAACCCGCTTTGTCCTGACTCATTGTTCCTCCCCACAGAGGCCACAGTAAATCTCCTCCTGTAGTTCCATATTCATTCTGCCTACTGACCTGTCCTTATACTTTTGCTCTTAAAAACCGTGCTTACTAAATTTTCTTTCTTTCTTTTTCTTTTATTATTTTTCATGAGACAGTCTCTCACTCTGCTGCTCAGGCTAGAGTGTTATGGCCTCAGCCTAGCAAACAGTAACATCCAACCCTTGGGTTGAAGGGATTCTCTTGCCTCAGCCTCTGGAGTAGCTGGAACTACAGGCAAGGGCCACAATGCTTGGCCACCTTTTCTATTCTAGTAAAAACTGGGTGGGAGATTAGGGCAGAGGGTGTCTTGCTATTGCTCAGCCTTGTCTCCAACACCTGAACTCAGGGGATCAGCCAACCTTGGCCTCCCAGATCATCCAACTATTTAGTCATGTGTGGCAAAATCATTGAGTTCCACTTAAGAAATGACCATATCCCAGGCCCCAGTGACACACAAAAATTATGTTAGGACTGTTTTGCATAATGATGGTAGTAAGTATTACCACAGTTATGCATGGAACTGTTTTTTGCTTATCATGTTTCATTAGTGTTTGTGTATTGAATGTGTGGCCCAATATATGTCAGGAATGTTGGAATTTTCCAGATAGGCTGATATTTCGCATGACCATCATAAATAACTGCAGCTATGGAGTACACTAATGGACAGTGTCTAACCAGATTTCGATAGTGGACCTTCAGTGAGACACCTACCTTCCCAAATAAGCCATTTCTTGAGAAAGGAGTAAAACAACAAGAAAGTAGAACTGAGAATTTTGTTACATACCTGTCGGGTCTGTGAAATCGCTATCTGATCTTTGAGCTCAGATTCTTGGTCTACAACATCCAAGTGAAGCACTCGGCATAAATCACACTCTTCTATTTGTCTACAAATCCATGACATGAATAGGAAAGGAAGAGTTGTTGAATCCCTTGGCCACAGATACAAAGAAAATTTAGAAAGAAAGAATTAAGGGTGGAGAATAGAACCCCACACTTTTGTATTAGTTTGAACCCAAAGATGAACCCAGACAGCCACTACACATGCTTAACAGAAATAAGGCTAATCTTGAAGATGGTAACACCCATTGTGATGTCATCCATGGTGATCATGTAGTGACTTCATGTAATTTAATGTCCTGGAATTCATGCTTCTGGTGAAAGATACTAAGTGGCCTTTTTTGCTCACTCCAGCTGGTGTCCCTCAAGTGTTTGGACCAGTCAACTTCTTAGCCCTCCATCCACAGAGAGAGAAGTGTTCTCCTATTTGTACCTTATTGATCCTATTGATGGTTGAGTTTCCCGGCACTAGGTTGAGAATTTGTACAGCAGTGTGACTCAAGATGCATCACAGCTGACAAAACTGGATGGAGTCACTCAAGTGGGACGCTATTTAAAGGGCCTGTTTTGACACCTACCCCCAGACATCCATTTTACTGAAGCTTACAAATTTACTATATATGGCTGCAGCCTCAATGTGGTCAAAGCTTCACAGGCCTTAAGCATGTATACTGTCCTACCACCATCAAAGTAATTCTGGTCATTTTAGATGATGAAAATGTTTGTTGGTTTGTCTGTGCGTGTATGTGTATGGGTATTTTTGAGATACAATTGCCGTATGTTGCCCAGGCGAGTCTCTGTTGCCTCAGTCTAGATCATAGCAAACTCAAATTACAAGATTCAGGCAATCATCCTGCCTGAGACTCCCATGTGGCTAGGACTACTAGTGCCTGTCCCAATGCCTAGAATTTTTCACTTTTTAGTAGAGACAGGGTATGACTCTTGTTCAGTCTACTCTTAGCATCCCCTCATTCAAGAATGCTACTCATCTCAGCCTGCCAGAGGGCTAGGATCATAGGTGTGAGCCACTGAGTTTGGTCACATTCTCTTTCTTTGTTGCCCTCCCTCCCTTTCTTCACTCCTCCCTCACTTTACCCTTACTTCCTCAAATTCTGTCTCTCTCATTCTCTTGCTCTCTCCATTCTTTTCTTTCCTTCCTCCCTTTCTTTCTTCTATCTCTCTTTCTTTTACACCTTCAGGGAAACTTCTCTTGTAACAAACAAATGACACAAGTGATCCTTGAATGTGTAGTCTTGAACTCTATAGGTGAAATGGGTAAATTGTGGAGTCTTAGAATTATATCTGCATAGAGTTATTTTTTTAAATGTATGGGCTGTTATTTATGATGAAAATAGACAAAAGCCTTCACCAAAACAAGCATGGATAATCACCATAGTTCACAGCTATAATCCTAGCTCTTTCAGAGGCAGAGGCAGAAAAATCCCTAGAAGCTAATGGGTTTCAGACCACACTGAGCAACATAGTGAGAGCCCACTTGTCCAAGAAATAAGTGCAAAACTATACCCAGCAGTGGTGACATTGGCCTGTACTCTCAGCTGCTGAGAAGGATAAAGTCAGAAGGACCACTTGAGGTCAGCAGCCTGCATTGCCTTGAGCTATGATGCTACCACTGTATTTTTCTCGGCCAAAGAGAGAAATGCAGTCTCAAATGTATAAGAGATATACTATATAGGTGCAAGAAAACTCTGGTAGCATTACAAGATATTTTATAAATGTAACCAAAATGGGATTTATTACCAGGATTGCCATTCTAGCTTAATATGGAAAAATCAACTAATAAAAAACACTGCATTAACACCATCAATAAGAAAAAGCACATGGTCACCTCAACAGACACAGAAAAGGCTTTTGACAGAGGCAACATATCTTGTTAATAAAATCTTTTAAAATTAGTAGATAAGAAGGGAACATCTTCAGGACTACTAATTGGTTTACAGATGATTGGATACATATAATTTGCTATATTCACATGGTGGAATATTTTTCAACAATCAAAAGGAATGAAGTGCACATTTATGTTACAATAGGAATGAACCTTAAAATTATTATGATGAGGGAACAAGGCCAGTTACAAAAGACCACACAGAGTATACTGAACTTAGAAGAAAACATCAAGACGAGGCCAATTATCTGCTAGGAGTGGGGGTCAGGTGGGGCAGGGTGGTGGTGAAGATAAAAGTGAAAAAGTAACATTCTTTACATGAGGGTACAAGAAAAAGTTCTAAAATTAGATTGTAATGATAGCTGTACAATTTTGTGACTGTACTAGGAAACAGAGAATTGTACACTTTCAAAGGGTAAATTATTTATTTCAATGAAACTACTCAAAGATGTTTTTCAAAATTGAGGTGCTCAAAAGACTCACAGCATAAGAAGTATTCAGGTCATGAGAGTGCTTGAGAGACAGTCAACCCTATCTCCCTGCTCACACACAGGCTACCATGAATTGACATGGAAGGCACATTGTTCCATCCTACCGAAGTTGTCCTTTTCATTTCCTTTGAGTGAGACTCTGAGTCCTTCCCCCTGGGCAGAGTGCCCTGATGTCATCATAGCTAACTGCAATCTCAAACTCCTGGGCTCAACAGATCCTATACCATCAGCCTCCTGAGCATCTGGGATTACAGGTACCACCCCACAGTGAACAGTTACTTTGGACCACTAGCTTTTGCCTGCCAGAGTGTTAGGATTACAGGTGTGAGCCACCACTCCAGACCTTGAAGTTGGGATATTATTCAAACTATAGTTTGTGGCCAGTGGTGGTGCTTCATGCCTGTTATCTTTGCACTTTCAGAGAACCAGTCACTTGGATTGTGTGAGATTCTGAATTGGAGACCAGCCTGAGCACAAATGAGAGCCCCATCTCTGAAGTGTAAATAATGGCTGGATGTTGTGCAGGTGCCATCTGAGGGAATAGGTTCACTTGATGACAATACTTGACTATTCCTGTGAGCTATGATAGCGGGGCACTCTACCGAGGGCAACAAAATGAAACTCTGTCTCAACATATAAATGGAGAAAAACATTGTTAGGGGACTTACCCCTGATTTTTACTTTTGACCACGGATGTAGTTTTGAAATTTTATCCCTAGATTAGATTTCAACTAGGAGAAATTATTCTCTAATGGGAAAGTTGTTTTCCTAAAACCCGTATTATTCAAGCCTTTGGATTTTAGGTAACTCTAACCCTTCATTATCCTAGGTTCTTGTAGTCACTGGAAACTACCCGCATAGTGAATTCTTGACTCAACTCAAGCTTTTCATATGCACACTAAAAATTAGGGGTAGGGCGGCACCTGTGGCTCAGTGGGAATGGCGCTGGCACCATACACCGAGGGTGGAGGGTTTGAACCCTGTCCTGGCCAAAGTTCAACAAAAAAATAGCTGTAAGATGTGATGCCATGACACTCTACCGAGTGCAGTAAAGTGAGACTCTGTCTCTAAAAATGAATAAATAAATAAAATAAATAAATACTCAGAGTACAACCTCTGCCTCTTCATTTGGGGTCCTTCATTTGGGGCCAATATTTCCTTGCCCCAATCAGTCTGAGGCCAGGGACCAGACATGTCTAGACAACCCCTACCCATCAGATCAACTGGCAATATCCTAAGGAACCAATCCCAAACCTTCTTTGTCCTGACTCATTGTTCCTCCCCACAGAGGCCACAATAAATCTCCTCCTGTAGTCCCATATTCCCTCTGCCTACTGACCTGTCCTTGTACTTTTGCTCTTAGAAACTGTGCTTAGCAAATTTTCTTTCTTTCTTTTTCTTTTATTATTTTTCATTACACAGACTCTCACTCTGCTGCTCAGGCTAGAGTGTTATGGCCTCAGCCTAGCAAACAGCAGCATACAACACTTGGGTTGAAGGGATCCTCTTGCCTCAGCCTCTGGAGTAGCTGGAACTACAGGCAAGGGCCACAATGCTTGGCCACCTTTTCTGTTCTAGTAGAAACCAGGTGGGAGATTGGGACAGAGGATGTCTTGCTATTGCTCAGCTTTGCTTCCAACACCTGAGCTCAGGGGATCAACTGACCTTGGCCTCCCAGATCATCCAAATATTTAGTCATGCGTCACAAAAGTCATTGAGTTCCACTTAAGAAATAACCTTATCAGAGGCTTTAAGGAGTGTCCAATCCCCAGGCCTCATTGATACATAGGAATTATGTCAGGACTGTTTCGCATATTGCTGGTGGCAGATATCACCACAATTATATTAGATCTCTTTATTGCTTATCAGGTTTCATTATTGTTTGTGTATTGAACTTGTGGCCCAACATAACTCTTAGACTTCCTCGGTGGCCAAGAAGCCAAAAGTTTGGACACCACTGGCACAGAGGCCAGGAATGTTGGAATTTTCCAGATAGGCTGATATTTCGCATGATCATCATAAATAACTACAGCTATGGATTACACTAATGGACACAGTACCTAACCAGATTTTGATAGCAGACCTTCAGTGAGACACCAGCTTCCAAAAGAAGCCATTTCTAGAGAAGGAAGTAAATCATCATAAAAAGTAGAAATAAGAAATATGTGATATACCTGTAATGTCTGTGAAATCACTGTCTGATCTTTGGACCAGATTCTTGGTCTACAACATCCCAGGGCAGCAGTCGGTGTAAAACACATTCTTCCATTTGACTACAAATCCATGACTTGAATAGGAAAGGAAGGGTTGTTCAATCCCTTGGCCACAGATACAAAGAAAATTTAGAAAGAAGGAATTGGGGGCAGAGAATAGAACCCCACACTTTTGTATTAGTTTGAACCCAAAGATAAACCTGGACAGCCACTACACATGCTTAGCAGGAATAAGACTAAGTTTGAAGATGGTAACTCAGGGAAACACCCATTGTGATGTCATCCATGGTGACATGTAGTGACTTCATGATGTAATGTTCTGGGATCCATGCTTCTGGTCAAAGATACTAAGTGGCCTTTTTTGCTCACTCCAGCTGGTGTCCCTCAAGTGTTTGAACCAGTCAACTTCTTAGCCCTCCATCCACAGAGAGAAAAGTGTTCTCCCCTTTGTGCCTTATTGATCCTATTGATGGTTGAGTTTCCCGGCACTAGGTTGAGAATTTGTACAGCAGTGTGACTCAAGATGCATCACAGCTGACAAAACTGGATGGAGTCACTTAAGTGGGATGCTATTTCAAGGACCTGTTTTGGCCCTACCCCCAGACATCCATTTTACTGAAGCTTAGAAATTTACTATATATGGCTGCAGCCTCAATTTGATCAAAGCTCACAGGCTTTAAGCATGTCTACTGTCCTACAACCATCAAGGTGATTCTGGTCTTTTTGGATGATGAAAATGTTTGTTGGTTTATTTGTTGGTTTGCTGTGCATGTATATGTATATGGATATTTTTGAGATAAGATTGCCATATGTTGCTCAGGCTATTCTTTCATTGCCTCAGTCTAGATCATAGCAAACACAAATTACAAGATTCAGGTAATCCTCATGCCTGAAACTCCCATATGGCTAAGTCAACCAGTGCCTGTCACAATGCCTAGAATTTTTCACTTTTTAGTAGAGACAGGGTCTGACTCTTATTCAGTCCATTCTCAGCAACCCCTTGTTCAAGAAATCCACTCATCTCAGTCTGCCAGAGGGCTAGGATTATAGGTGTCACCTACAAAGTACGGTCATTTTCTCTTTCTTTGCTTCCCTCCATACCTGTCTTCACCCCTCCCTCACTTTTCCTTCCTCCCTTCAATTCTCCCTCTCTCATTCACTTGCTCTCTCCATTCTTTTCTATCCTTCATCCTTTTTCTTTCCTCTCTCTCTTTCTTCTGCACCTTCAGGGAAACTTCTCAGTTGCTGAGAAGGATAAAGTCATAAGGATCACTTGAGGTCAGCATTTTGCATTGCCTTGAGCTATGAAGGTACCACTGTATTTTTCTCAGGCAATGAGGGAAACAGTCTCAAATCTATAAGATATATACTGTATAGGTGCAAGAAAACTCTGGTAGCATTACAAGATACTTTATAAATGTATCTGAAATAGGATTTCTTACAAAGATTGTAATTCTTGCTCAATATGGGGAAATCAACTAATATAATATACAACATCAATAGAATGAGTAAGAAAAACCACATGGTCACCTCAACAGAGACAGAAAAGACTTTTGACAGAGGCAACATATCTTGTTGATAAAATCTTTTAAAATTCATAGATGAGAAGGGGATGTCTTCAGGACTACTAATTGGTTTACAGATGACTGGATACATAAAACATACTATATTCACATGATAGAATATTTTTCAACAATCAAAAGGAATGAAGTACACATTTATGCCTAGATAATTTTTCACCTTTTAGTAGAGACAGGGTCTGACACTTGCTCAGTTCATTCTCAGAACTCCCTCATTCAAGCTCTCCACTCATCTCAGCCTGCCAGAGGGCTAGGATTATAGGTTTTAGCCACCAAGTTGTGTCATTTTCTCTTTTTTTGTTTCCTTTCCTCCCTCACTCCTTTCACCCCTTCCTCCCTTTATCATCCCTTCATCAAATTGTTTCTCTCTCTTTCATTCACTTGCTCTCTCCAATCTTTTCTTTCCTTCATCCCTTTCTTTCCTCTATTTCTCTCTTCTATACCTCCAGAGGCCAAGACAGAAAGATTACTGGAAGCTAGGTGTTTCAGAACAGACTAAGCAACAAAACCCACTTATACACCAAATAACTGCAAAATGTTCTCAGCAGTGGTGGCATGGGCCTGTACTCTCAGCTGATGAGAAGGATAAAGTCAGGAAGATCTACTGAGGTCAGCAGCTTGTGTTGCCTTGAGCTATGATAGTACCATTGTAATTTTCTGGGGCAAAAGGGGAAACACAGTCTCAAATCTTTAATACATATACTGTATAGGTACAGGAAAAGTCCTGTCACCTACAAAATATTTTATAAATGTATCCCAAATGTGATTTATTATCAGGATTGCCAGTCTAGCTCAATATGGGGAAAAATAAACTAATAGAATACAATACATTAATGGAAACAATAAGAAAAACCACATGGTCACCTCAACAGACACAGAAAAGGCTTTATACAAATGCAAGATATCTTGTTGATAAAATGTTTTAAAATTCTTAGATGAGAATGGAACTTCTTCAATACTATTAAGGGGATTTACAGATGATGGAATACATGTAATGTGCTATATTCACACGATAGAATATTTTTCAACAATCAAAAGGAATGAAGTGCACATCTACATTACAATAGGATTGAACCTTAAAATGATTACGATAAGGGGACAAGGCCAGTTACAAAAGACCATTCAGAATATGACTGAACTTAGAAGAAAACATCAAGACGAGGCCAATTGTTTGCTAGGAGTAGGGGGCTGGTTGGGGAGGATGGTAGGGAAGATGAAAGTGACTGCTAGTAGATATTGACATTCTTTGTGTGTGGGGAAAAGATAAAGTTCTAAAATTAGACTGTAATAATATCTGTACAATTCTGTGACTATACTAAGAAATACAGAATTGTACACTTTCAAAGCGTGAGCTACTTATTTCAATGAAGCTACTTAACGATGTTTTATAAAACTTGAGGTGCTCAGAATGAAGTACCCAGGTCGTGAGAATGCCTGAAAGACAGTCAACCCTATCTCCCTACTCACACACAGGATACCATGAATTGACATGGAAGGCACACTGTTTCATCCTAATGACGTTTTTGTTTTCTTTTTCTTTGACATAGAGTCTGACTACATCCCCCTGAATAGAGTGGCCTGATGTCATCATAGCTAACCACAATCTCAATCTCCTGGGCTCAATAGATCCTACTGCCTCAGCCTCCAGAGCATCTGGGATTACATGTGCCTCCCCAAAGTGCCCAGTCACTTTCGACACCCCGCTTCTGCCTCCCAGAGTGTTAGGATTACTGGTGTGAGCCACCACTCCAGATCTTGAAGTTGGGATATTTTTCAAACTATGGTTTGGGGCCAGCGGTGATGCTTCATGCCTGTTTTCTTTGCAGTTTCGGAGACCCAGTCAATTGGATTGTCTGAGCTTCTGAATTGGAGTCCAGCCTGAGCAAGAGTGAGATCCCCATCTCTGAAGAATAAAAAATGACCAGATGTTGTGCAGGTGCCTGGAGGCCCAGCTGAGGGAATAGGTTTGCTTGATGACAACTCTTGAAGATTGCTGTGAGCTATGATAGTAGGGCACTCTACCGAGGGCAACAAAATGAGACTGTCTCAATACTTAAATGGAGAAAACCATTTGTAGGGGACTTACCCCTCATTTTCACTTTTTACCACGGATCTTCTTTTGACATTTTACCCCTCACTTAGATGTTAACTAGACATATTATTCTCTCGTAGGGAAATTGTTTTCCTAATACCTGTATTAGTCAAGCCTTTTTATTTTACGTAACTCTGACTCTTTGATATCCTAGATTCTTGTAGTCTTTGGAAACTGCCTCCACAGTGAATTCCTGACTCACATCAGGCTTTTCATATGTATACTAAAGAATCAAGAGTATATCCTCCACCTCCTCTGTTTGTCTCTTTTAACACAAACCAGTATTCTCTTGCCCTAATCACTCCGAAGTCAGGCACCAGACATCACTGGACAACTCCTACCCATAAGATCAACTGACAATATTCCAAAAAGCTAATCCCAAACCCCCTTGTCCTGACTCACTTCTTCTTCCCCACACCCCACAATAAATCTCCTCCTTTTTGTAGTCCCCTATTCCATATGCCTACTGAGCTGTCCACATAATTTTGCTCTGAGAATCTGTGCCCAGCAAATTTTCTTTCTTTCCTTTCCTTTCTTTTCTTCTTTCTTTCCTTCCTTCCTTTTCTTCCTTTTTTTTTTTTTCATGAGACTGTCACTCTGCTGCCCAGGCTAGAGTGTCATGGCCTCAACCTACCACGCAGCAACATTCAAGTCTTGCATTAAAGAGATCCTCTTGCCTCAGCCTCTTGGGTAGCTGGAACTACAGGCACATGCCACATTTGGCTACTTTTCTATTTTATTGATTGATTGATTGATTGATTGATTTTTATTAAATCATAACTTTGTACATTGATGCATTTATGGATTTCAGGGTACCGCTTCAATACTCAATGTGAAATGCTTAGATCGAACTAAGTAACACATCCATCACAATTATACTAATTTCTTAATAGTTTTAAAATGTACCATTGCATCATGCACATTAGGTGAGGTCCTCCCAAATACTCTTCCTCTTCCCATATACCCCCTCCACACCACTGTCTGTCCTCTTCCCTTCTACTTTCTGGAGTACAGCTATGTTTTGCCATTCATATGAGTGTGTAGGTGATTATATATTGATTTCATAGTAGTATTGAGTACATTGGATACTTTATTTTCTATTCTTAAGATACTTTACTAAGAAGAATATGTTCCAGCTCCATCCAGGTAAACATAAAAGATGTGAAGTCTCCATCCTTTTTATGTTTGTATAGGATTCCTTGTTGTACATATATCATGATTGGTTAGTCCATTCATGGGTTGATGGGCACTTGGGTTGTTACCATGTCTTGGGACATGGAATTATTATGAATTGGGCTGCAATAAACATTCTGGTGCAAGTGTCTTTGTTGTAAAATAATTTTTGATGATCTGGGTATATACCTAGTAGAGGAATTGCAAGATCGAATGGTAGGCCAACTTTTAGTTCCTTGATTGTTCTCCCAACTTCTTTCCATAAAGGTCCTATTAACTTGCATTCCCACCAGCACAGTAGAAGCATTCCCTTCTTTCCACATCCATGACCTCATCTATAGTTTTGAGATTTTGTGATATGGGCTAATCTTACTGGTGATAGATGATATCTCAAAGTGGTTTTGATTTTCATTTCTCTGATGATTCAGTATGATGAGCACTTTTTCATGTGTTTTTAGGCCATGTTCTTATATTCATCAGAGAAGTTTCTGTTCAAGTCTTGTCAATGTAGAAATGGGGTTATTTATTATTTTCTTATTGATTAGTTTGAGTTCTCTGTAGATTCTAGTTATCAGACCTTTGTCAGAAGCATAACCTGCAAAAATCTTCCCCCATTCTGAAAGGTGTCTGTTTGCTTTATTTACTGTGCTCTTGTCTGTGCAAAAGCTTCTTAGCTTGATCAGATCCCTGCAATGTATTTTTGGTGTTACTTCAATTGCCTGGGGAGTCCTCCTCATAAATATTCTCCCAGGCCAATTTCTTCAAGTGTTTTTCCTACACGCTCTTCTAGTCTTTTTATGGTTTCATGTCTTAAGTTTAAATTTTTTATCCAGTGAGAATCAATTTTTGTTAATGGTGAAAGGGGGTGGGGTCCAGTTTTGGTCTTCTACAGGTCTCCAGCCAGTTTACGCAGCACCATTTGTTAAATATGGAGTCTTTCCCCCACTGAATATTTTTGATAGGCTTGTTGAAGATCAAATGATGATAAGTACCTATTTTCATCTCTTGGTTCTCTATTTTGTTCCATAAATCTACCTTCCTGTTTTTGAGCCAGTACCATGCTGTTTTTTATCACTATAGATTTATAGTATATCTTGAAGTCTGATACTGTGATACCTCCTGATGTGTTCTTATTTCTGAGAAATGTATTTGCTATTGCATGAGGTTTTTTTCTCATGACATGAAATAAAGTACTATTTTTTCAAGTTCTTTAAAGTATGACAGTGATGATTTATTAGGGATTGCATTAAATCTGTAGATTGCTTTGGATAGTATGAACATTTTAACAATGCTGATTCTTCATAGCCGTGAGCATGGTATATTTTTCCATTTGTTAACATCTTCAGCTATTTATTTTCTCAGAGTCTCATAGTTCTCTTTTTAGAGGTCTTTCACGTCCTTTGTCAGGTAAATTCCCAGGTATTTCATCTTCTTTGTCAGTAGACTCCATGACTATATTTTCAGCTTGACTTTTGTTGGCATATACAAAAGCTACTGACTTGTAAGTATTAATTTGTATCCTGAGATGCTGCTGTATTCCTTGGTTACTTCTAAGAGTTTTGATGTTGTGTTCCTGGGATTTTCCATGTAGAGGATCATGTCATCACTGAAGAGTGAGAGTTTGATCTCCTCTGATCCGATTTGGTACCCCTGATGGCCTTCTCTTGCCTGATTGTGATAGCTGAGATTTCCATTACTATGTTGAAAGCAGTGGAGACAGTGGGAATCCTGGCCTGATTCCTGATCTGAGTGAAAATTTTTTCAGTTTTACACCTTTCAATATGATATTGGCTGTGGGTTTTCTGTAGATGGCATCTATCCATCTAAGAAATGTCCCTTTTATGCCTATTTTCTTAAGTGTTTCAATTATGAAAGGATGCTGGATATTATCAAAGGCTTTATCTGCATTGAGAGAATCACATGGTCTTTGTTTTTTATTTTACTGATGTGATATATCATATTTATAGATTTGCATATGTTGAATCAACCCTGTAACCCAAGAATAAAACCATCATGATCATGTTGTATAATTTTTTTGATGAGTTGTTGAATTCTGCTTGCTAAGATCTTATTTATTACTTTTGCATCAATTTTCATTAATGATATTGGTCTATAATTTTCTTTCTTTGTTGGATCCTTTTCTGGTTTGGGTATCAGGGTCATATTTGCTTCATAGAATGTGTTGGGAAGTAGTCCTTCTTTTTGTATGCTTTGGAAAACTTTGTATTATATAGGTACTAGTTCCTCTTGAAATGTTTGATAGAATTCAGATGTGAAGCCATCTGGTCCTGGACTTTTGTGTTTTGGGAGATTTCGGTGATTGACATAGGTCTATTTAAGATTTCTAATTCTTTCTGGTTGAGTGTAGGAAGGTGGCGCGCTTAAAGGTATTGGTCCATTTCCTTCAGATTTTCATTTTGGGGGGAATAGAGATTTTTGTAGTAATCATTGAGGATTTTTTGAATTTCTGAAGTGTCTGTTGTTATTTCTCCTTTCTCATTTATGGTAGATGATACTAGAGATTTTACTTTTCTATTTCAAGTTAGGTTAGCCAAAGGCTTATTAATTTTGTTAATCTTTTCAAAAAACCAACTTTTTGTTTAGTTGGTCTTCTAAATGATTTTTTGTTTTCAATTTCATTTAATTCTGCCCTAATTTGGGTTATTTCTTTTCTTCTGCTGGGTTGCAGATTTGGAATGTGTTTTGTTTTTTTTTTTTCCAGTTGCTTGAGATGATCCATTAAGTTGTTGGCTTCCTGTCTTACTTGATGAAGGCTTCCCATGCTATAAAGTTCCCTCTTAGGAATGCCTTTGCAGTATCCCACAGGATTTAATAATTTGTGTCTTTGTTATCATTTTGTTCCAAAAATTTAGTGATTTCCTCTTAATCTTGTGTTCGACCCAGCTACCATTTAGTCTGAAATTATTTAGTTTCCGTGAGATTGTTTGAACATGAAGATTCCTGTTGCTGTTGAGTTCAACTTTTATTCCATGGTGGTCCGAGAAGATACAAGGAATCATTTCTATACTTTTAAATTTGCTGAGGTTAGACTTGTGTCCTGGATCATGATCTGTTTTGGAGGATGACCCGTGGGCTGATGAGAAGAATTTAAATTCAGTTTTATTAGGGTGAAATGTTCTGTAGAGGTCTGTAAAGTCCATTTGTTCTAGGGTCAGATTTAAGTCTAATATATTTTTGTTCAGTTTCTTCTTGGAGGATCTATCCAAAACTGTCAGAAGACCATCCTCTTCTGGCTTGAAATGTTTCAGCTGAGAGATCTGCAGTCTTTCTGATACTTCTCCCTTTGTAGGTGATGCTTTTCTTATGTCTGGCTGCTTGCAGAATTTTCTCTTTCATCTAAACTTTGGCAAAGTTAATCCCAATTTGTCTAGGAGATGCTTTATTTGGATTGAGTCTTGCTGGAGTTCTGAAACTGTCTGCTCTCTGAAGTTCTGTATCTCTTGCAATGCTTGGGAAATTCTCCTCCAAAATTTCTTAGAGTAGAGCATCTTTACCTTTAGGACCATCCTTTTTTCCTTCAGATATTCCTATAAGCCAAATTTTTGATCTTTTGGAGTGATCCCACAAGTCTCTCAGGGAATCATCAGTTTTTTTCTCTCCACTTGTTTGCCCCTTTGAGTGTTTGGGAATGTTCAAAAGCTTTATCTTCAGTTTCACAGATCCTGTCTTCTGCCTGTGCAACTCTATTACTGAGGGATTCTACTGTATTTTCGAGCTCCTCAACTAAATTTCTCATTTCCTTGAGCTCTGCTATCTCTTTTCTCACTATGTCCATATCTTTGGTGACTTGGGCTTTGAATTTACTATATTCTTGAGACAACTTAAGAACTACTTCTTGGAATTCTATTTATATCTTTTCTTCCATTCTATTTATCTTATTTGCCATCCATATTCTGAATCCGATTTCTGACACCATTTTTTTTTTCCAGACAGACCTTCAAGCTGTTGCCCTGGGTAGAGTGGGGCAGCTCACAGCAAACTCCAACTCCTGGCCTCAAGCAATTCTCCTGCCTCCACCTCCCAAGTAGCTGGGACTACAGGTGCCCACCACAATGCCCAGCTATTTTTTGGTTGCAGCTGTCATTGTTGTTTGGCTGGCCCAGGCTGGATTTGAACCCGCCAGCTCAGGTGTATGTGGCTGGCACCTTAGCCGCTTGAGCCACAGGCGCTGAGACAGCCATTTTTTTTTTTTTTTTTTTTATATATGGCATGTTCACTTGCATGTCCTTTGTCATTTCTTGGGAGGATTGATCTACTCTTGTTACTCATGTTGCCAGAGTTCTTCTGTTGGGTTCACACCTGTTTATTTTCCACCACTTGGTTATTAGAACTGGTAGGGTAAGATTGAATTGGGGTTCTCTGGCAGTAAAGATAGCCTCTTATCAAAGTGCTAGCCTTTGTAATTGTGGTTTATCTCCTACAACCTTACAAAGGCCTTTTTCAAAGTTTTGGCTGGAGACTCTGAGGCCCTACTTGGTGAGATAGCACAAGCTAGCTCTGTTTTGATATCAGCCAACCTCTACCCGATCCTAAGAAACCACAGTATTAGGTTTAAATCTCAACTGTGAAGAGATACAAACAGCTGTGGTGCCAATCCACCACCCTTTAGTTCTTTTCCACTACAAAAATTCGAAGGTCAACCTCAGAATGTACCTGAGTGGAAAGCCCCAGACACAGTTTTAAATTGTCTTACCCATTGGAAACCCGGCTCAACAGAGAGGGATTCAAGTGTCTCCAACACCACAATTGGAGCCAGCGATCTACACCCCCACCCACCAGACTCAGTCCACACTGTTGTTTGCTTCTCACCTCATAGGCCCAGTTGGAGCCAGAGGCCACGCCTCCACCCATGGGTCTTAGTCCACACCCAGCTAGCCTCTGCTTGCCAGACCACTTGGAGTCAGGTGACCACACCCCTGCCTGCCAGTCTCAGTCCACTGCCTGGAAAGCCTCTGTTGGAGTCAGGGCACCATGCCCTACCCTCCAGTCCATACCCAGGTAGCCCCCGTTTGCAGACCAGTTGGATTCAGTGGACCATGCCCCTTCATCCACTGCTTGGCAAGCCTCTATTTGCAGGCTCTGTTAAAGTCAGGGCACTGCACTCTGTCCACAGGTCTGAGTCCTCACCCTGTAATCCTCTGCTCACCAGCTGCACTGGAGATAGTGGACCATGCTCTAGCACTCAGGTCTTAGTTCGCACATAATAAGCCACTGCTTGAGGGTTCTGTTGAATACAAGGGATCACGCCCTTGCTCTCAGGTCTCAGTCCGTGCTTCACAGCCCTCTGCTCATAGGCCCAGAAGGGGCGAGGGAACAACACTGTCTGCCGAACTCAGTCCACACCGGGCAACCACTCTCCTGTTGTGGCTGCTGTCAGAGCCGGTGGTTCTGCACCCTGTCCCAGCATACACAGCCCAAACCAAGGGTCAACACTACCCCTAGCTGGGAATAATCATAACCAGAGGACTGCTCCTCATCCCATAGAGTGTCCCTTTCTGCCCACACCCTCTTGTTTCCTCATTAGTCACAGATTGTCTCCTGATAGTTGGCAGTCCACACTATGCCCAGATCTCTCAGAACAAGACCAAACACACTGTGCTTGGCAGTGGGAAGAATTTGAAACTGCCATATGATGGGGAAAGGGTTGACTGGGGGAAGTTTGGACTTATGGGGGTAAATACCTGTTCACGTTTATACTTGGTGGGATGGTGTCTAGGTTCATAAGTGGGGCCTGCCTGGAGAAAGAGACTTGGAGTTTAGCAGCTCTCTTTAGTGAGATAAAATGAGAGGTCTTTTGTTCCCTTGTCATTCACAGATAGCCTGCGGCAGGCCTTCTGCTTGTGGGAGGGGTCTCCCATCCTCTAGTCAATAGGCTTTGTACCTGTAATTTCTTTTCTTGAATGCTCTTCCTTGGAGTTACAGTTTGCCAAACTTCTTTCTTGGCTCAGCTGCCCACCTTTGGCTTCATATTGTGTGATTCCATCCAGTTTTTCTTCCTCTGTTCAGGAGCCTCTGGTGAGGGTTGGTACCAGTTGGCCATCTTCCCAGAATTCCCTACCTTTTCTATTTTAGTAGAAACCAGGTGGGAGATCGGGTCTGAGGGTGTCTTGCTGCTGTTCAGCTTTGTCTCCAACATGTGACCTTAGGGTATCAGCCCACCTTGGCCTCTGAGACCATCCAAATATTGTAGTCATGCGTGGCAAAAGTCATTGAGCTCTACGTAAGTAATGAAGTAGGGGGAGACAGGCCCCTGTGACACATAGGGATTATATCAGGACATTTTTGCATATCCGTCATTGCAGGTATCAGCACAGTTATGCATGGATCTCTTTTTTGCTCATGAGGTTTTATTATTATTTGTGTATTGAACATTTGACCTAACATAACTGTTCCATGTGGCCAAGAAGACAAAAGTTTGGACACACCTGGCACGGAGGTTTGTAATGTTAGAACTTTCCAGATAGGCTGATATTTCCCATGAGCATCATAAATGATTGTAGCTATGGATTAGACTACTGGACACATTGTTTAACCAGGTGTTCAGAGAGGACCTTCATTGGAGCACCAACGTTCCCAAACAAGCCTATTTTAGAGAAAGAAATAAAACACCACAAAGTAGAACTGAGAATTGTATGACATACCTGTCAGGTGTGTAATATCACAGTCTAAACTTTGTGGTCGGGTTCTTGGTATAAAACATCCTAGGGATGCAGGAGATATAAGCCACACTCTTCTATTTGCTTACAAATCCATGACTTGAAAAGGAAAGGAAATGTTGTTGAATCCCTTAGCCACACACACAAAGAAACTTTAGGAAGCAGGAATTGAGTAGGGAGAAAAGAACTCCACTCTTTTGTAATAGTTTGACCCCAACAACAACAAACTCAGACAGCCACTACACATGCTTAGCAGGAATAAAGCTAAGCTTGAAGATGGTAACCCAGGGTAACATCCATTGTGATGTCATCCACAGTGAACATGTAGTGACTTCATCTTTTAATATCCTATGATCCAGGATTCTGCTTAAAGATATTAACTGGCCTTTTCTGCTCAGTTCAGTTGGTGTCCCTGAAGTGTTTGGACCAGGAAACTTCTTAGCTTTCCATTCATACACAGAGAAGTTTTCTCGCATTTGTGCCTCATTGATTCTATTGAGGGGTGGTTTTCCTGGCACTAGACTGACACAAAAGTTGAGATTTTGTAAAGCTGTGTGAATCAAGCTGCATCACAGCTAATAAAACTCAATGGAGTAACATAACTGGGATGCTATTTCAAGGACCTCTTTTGTCCCCTACCTCAAAACATCAATTTGAGAGAAGCTTACAAATTTACTATGCCTGGCTACAGCGTCAATTTGATCAAAGCTTCACAGGTCTTAAGCATGTCTACTTTCCTTTCACTGCCAAGGTAATTCTGGTCTTTTTAGATGATTAAAATGTTTGTTGGTTTGCCTGTGTATGTGTGTTTATATAGGTATTTTTGAGATATGGTTTCTGTATGTTGCCAAGGCTAGTCTTACCCTCAGACTAGATCATAGCAAACTCAAACTCCAGGATTCAGGCAATCCTCCTGCCTGAGTCCCCCATGTAGATTGAACTACAGGTGCCTATCTCAATGACTAGATAATTTTTCACTTTTTAGTAGAGACAGGATATTTCTCTTCTCAGCACCCGCTCGTTCAAGAACTGCACTCATCTCAGCCTGCCAGATGGGTAGGATTATATGTGTGAACTCTAAGTTTGGTCATATTCTCTTTCATTGTTTCCCTCCCTCTCTCCTTTCTTTCCTCCCTTTATCCTTCCTTCCTCAAATTCTCTCTGATTTGCTCATTCTCTCCATTCGGTTCTTTCTTTCATCCCTTTCTTTCCTCTCTCTCTCTCTCTCATGCTTTCTCTCACTATATATTCTACATATTCATGGAATATTTTCTAGTAAAAAATGAAGAAGTGGGTGGCACCTGTGGCTCATTGAGTAGGGTGCTGGCCCATACACCAAGGGTTGCGGGTTTGAACCTGGCCCCAGCCAAACTGCAACAAAAAAATAGCTGGGCATTGTGGCATGTTCCAGTGGTCCCAGGTACTCAGGAGGCTGAGGCAAGAGAATGACCTAAACCCAAGGGGTGGAGGATGTTGTGAGCTGCGATGCCATGGCAGTCTGCCCAGGGCGAGAAAGTGAAACTCTGTCTGAAAAAAAAAAAAGAAAGAAAGAAAAGAAAGAAAGAAAGAAAGAAAAGAAAAGAAAAAAAGGAAGGAACAAGGTATCGAAGTGATCCCTGAATGTATAGTCTCAAACTCTATACTGGAAATGGGTGAATTGTGGAGTGTGTTTATTCTATCTGAATAGAGTTGTTATTTTTTAAACTACCAGCTATATTCTATTATGAAAACAGAGAAAAAGCTTCATCAAATCATAAGCATGGAAGAGCACCATAGCTAACACCTATACTCTTAGCACTTTAAAAGTCCATGGCAGAAAGATCACTGGTAGCCAGGACTTGCAGACAACACTGAGCAACATATTGAAACCCTATTTGTCATCAACAAAAATTTCAAACCATAGCCAGTAGTGGTGATATGTGCTGGTACTCATAGTTGGTGAGAAGGATCAAGTCAGGAGGTTCAGTTAAGGTAAGTAGTTTGAATTACCTTGAGTTATGATTGTATCACTGTATTTTTCTGGGGCAAAAGGGGGAAACACAGTCTCAAATCAATAAGAGATACACTGTATATGTCCCGAGAAATTTCACTAGCATACAAAATATTTTATAAATATATAGCAAATGAGATTTATTACCGGGCATGTGAGTCTAGTTCAATATGGGAAATTCAAGTAGTAGATTACACTACATTCATAGAAGAAATAAGAAAATACACATGATTGGTGTCGTCAATAACTTAGTGGTTATGGTGCTGGGCACAAACACCGAGGCTGGCGGGTTCTAACCCAGCCCAGGCAAGCTAAACAACAATGACAGCTGTAACAAAAAACAATAGCTGGGTGTTATGGCAGGTGCCTATAGCCTCAGCTACTTGGGAGTCCGAGGCAAGAGAATCACTTAAGCCCAAGAGTTTGACATTGCTGTGATGTGTGAAGCCATGACACTCTACCCAGATAACTTGAGACTCTGTATAAAAAAAAAAAATGCATGATAATCTCATAGACTCAGAAAAGGCAGCAACAATCTTAAATATAAAAGCTTTTATAAGTCTTAGATGAGAAAGAAACTTATTCAGCAATACAAATTGAGGGGAGACAAGATGGCGGACGGAAGCCAGCTTTCAACAGAGGCTCCCGTCCAGAAGGAGAGTTAAGGGACAGGAATGTAGTAAGTATCCTGATGGACTTGAGCCTCACCAAGAGAGAAGGTTGAAGAACGCACATCAACACCGCGTTGGTGTTGTGATCACAAGGACGCAAACAAAAGGTACAAAATCCACCACCAAGCGGACGGGAGTCCCCCTCCCCCATGAGACCGGTTCAAGAGCCCCACAATTAAACAAGCAGGCAGAAATTAAAGGCCCTCCCACTACACTCCACGGGAGAGACCTTCTAAAACCTGGACTTACCTCCCCTACTGGGGTGTCGTGGTGTTCTCCTGCCAGGCATAAAACTGAATAAAACTTGGGAATCCTCCCGGCGCTCCCCTCCCACCCACTGAGGTCTGTAGGCCTGTCCCCTAGGAGTTCGGATCCTTGGGTGATTTCTCAAGGGGAGTGGACAGTCCCCGAGTTGCGACTGGTCAGCATTGACTCTGAGGCGCGCGAGTGAGGAGAGGGCACTGGGCTGAGGGGGAGTCACGCATCGCGGCACTTCTGTGCGGTGCAGTGCAGCAACCCTCCCCGGGCAACATTACGGGGCAGGCACAAGACTGAATAAGACTCTAGCTTCCCTGCTGAGAGCTGAGAGCCCCTACTCTCACTCAGGGTCTGAGGGCCTATCCCCCAGGAGTTCGGATCCTTGGGTGATTTCTCGAGGGGAGTGCACAGTGCCTGAGCTGTGCCAGGTCAGCGCTGACTCTGGGACACATGAGCGAGGAGAAGGCACTCTGCTGAGGGGAAATCAAGCCTTGGCGGCACTTCCCTGCGGTGCAGTGCAGGAGCCCTCGCCGGGCAGTAGTGTTGCGTAAAACTGAATGAAACTCTAGCTTCCCCCCCACCACTCCCAATCGGGGTCTGGGGGCCCATCCCCCAAGAGTTCTGATTCTTGGGGGATCTCTTGAGTGGTGTGGACCCAGCACAAACTGCGGCCACTCGGTGCTGACTCTGGGGCGCGGGACAGAGGAGAAAAGGGTCGCCTGAGTGCCCACACCAGAGCAGCAGTTCCCTGGAGGTAGATCAACAGCCGTTTTTTCTTTAACGGCAGAACGCTCACTTCTGGATATTCTGAGGCCACACCCCCTGTCTCCCTGGGCAACCAGAGGAGGCCACCGGTGAGCGGGGGATTTCCTGACACGGTTCACAAACCCGGGAAGCTTCCAGGGCGGGGCCGACCCAGAGAGGTATTCGGACACAAATCTCCAGCAGCAAAGACGTTTGAACTCAAAACAGCCCGTCTTCTGTAGGCGATTTCGACAGGAACAGAGACAGAACCCCGCAAAGTTGTCTGTTCTGTTCTGTTCTGTTAGCAGCATCCACCAGGGATGGGGCTAAGCCTGAGTGAACACCTCCTTCCCATCACCTGCATCAAACACTCAAAGATGTCAGGCCCCATTTCCTCCTGCTAGATAGCGGCAGTCTGCGGGGGCCTGGCAGACTTCCTTGCGATTCAGGCAGGTGCAAACCCCTGGAGTGTCTATTCACTGCAGGCAACTGGGTTGGCCATCTGCAGAGATACCAGTGACTGGGTCCGACGGAGGGGCAAAGTGGGGAAGGAGACGTCAACCTTCCTAGACTGCTCTGTTTGCTGGGTGGCTCCTCCTGACTCCACGCTGCACTGGGGTGAGCCGTGTCAGAGGAGTCACCAGGCCCCTGTGATCCAGTTCCCAGAGACCTCTTGAACGCTCCCACCCGAGACAAGTGCCGATTGAGACAGTTGATTTGGACCTTTTGAACTAGGCTAATAGACTGAGGACTTTTCAGGCGGTGCCCTGGATGTGCGATTGTAGGAAGGTTTGATTCTCCTTTTCCAACTGGGGCCAGAGGTGGGTGGGCGGGGTGACTTAATTGCTGATTTTTCCACAGAGCTGAGACTTCAAGCCAGAGTGGGAGTTGCAATAGGATCGAACAGAAACCAGCTGAAAACAAGACAGAACCACTTTGCTCCACCACACCAGACAGGGCCCCAGTTTCTCAGGCCACAACACTGTACGGGCCCTCGATAAAACCCCAGGGAAAAAACCAAAGGGAGTAAAATAACCATGGGGCGGAATCAGCGGAAAAACTCTGGTAACATGAATAACCAGAATAGATCAACCCCCCAAGAAAAGATACGGCAGATGTGATTGAAGATGCCATTCATAAACAACTGGCTGAGATGTCAGAAATCGAATTCAGAATTTGGATTGCAGACAAGATTAATAAAATGGAATTAGGAATTCGAGGAGAAATTCAAAAATTGTCTCAAGAATTTAACGAATTTAAAGACAAAAGCACCAAAGACTTAGACACACTGAAGCAAGAACTTACAGCCCTCAAAGATATGAAAAATACAGTAGAATCCCTCAGTAACAGAATGGAGCAAGCAGAAGAAAGGATTTCTGACATTGAAGATAAAGTCTTCGAACGCTCCCAATCTCTCAAAGAGGAAGAGAAATGGAGAGCAAAAACGGATCACTCACTCAGAGAACTCTCAGATAATTCGAAAAAAAGCAACATAAGGATTATAGGGATTTCTGAGAACGATGAAGTGGCTTCCGAGGGCACAGAGGCCCTTCTGCATGAAATTATGAAAGAAAATTTTCCAGACATGCCTAGAGAATCTGAAATTCAGATAGCAGACAGCTTCAGAACCCCAGCACAATTCAACCCCAATAAGTCATCCCCCAGACATATCATAATTAGCTTCACTAAAGTTAACATGAAAGAGAAGATTCTCAAAGCAGCCCGGTGAAAGAAAACTATAACGTACAAAGGTAAGAATATTAGAATAACTGCAGATCTCTCTGCTGAAACTTTTCAAGCCAGAAGAGGCTGGTCATCAACTTTTAATCTCCTAAAGCAAAAAAAACTTTAAACCCAGGATCTTGTATCCAGCTAAACTGAGTTTCATCTATGATGGAGAAATTAAATACTTCAATGACATTCATATGTTGAAAAAATTTGCCATAAGTAAACCAGCTCTTCAGAATGTTCTCGACCTATCCTCCACAATGACCAACCCAATCATATAACACAAAAGTAAACTCACTCAGAAACTTCGGATCAAACTCCAACTTCCACAACGGCGAAAGGATTAAAAATGTCCACTGGACCTTTGAAAAACTCGATACCCAAAATTCCACCAGACTTATCAATACTCTCCATCAATGTGAATGGCTTAAACTGTCCTCTAAAGAGGCATAGGTTAGCTGACTGGATACAAAAACTCAAGCCAGATATTCGTTGCATACAAGAGTCACATCTCAACTTAAAAGACATATACAGACTCAGGGTGAAAGGATGGTCATCCATATTTCAGGCAAATGGTAATCACAAAAAAGGCAGGTGTTGCAATTTTATTTGCAGATACAGTAGGCTTTAAACCATCAAAAGTAAGGAAGGACAAGAATGGTCACTTCATATTTGTTAAGGGTAATACTCAATATGATGAGATCTCAATTATTAATATCTATGCGCCCAACCAGAATGCACCTCAATTTATAAGAGAAACTCTAACAGACATGAGTAACTTGATTTCCTCCAGCTCCATAATCGTCGGATGTTTCAACACTCCCTTGGCAGTGTTGGATCGATCCTCCAGAAAGAAGCTGAGCAAAGAAATCTTAAATTTAAACCTAACCATCCAATATTTAGATTTAGCAGACATCTACAGAACATTTCATCCCAACAAAACTGAATACACATACTTCTCATCAGCCCACGGAACTTACTCCAAAATTGACCACATTTTAGGTCACAAGTCTAACCTCAGTAAATTTAAAGGAATAGAAATTATTCCATGCATCTTCTCAGACCATCATGGAATAAAACTTGAATTGAGTAACAACAGAAATCTGCATACCCATACAAAAACATGGAAGTTAAATAACCTTATGCTGAAGGATAGCTGGGTCAGAGATGAGATTAAGAAAGAAATCGCCAATTTTTTGGAACAAAACGACAACGAAGACACAAACTATCAGAACCTCTGGGACACTGCAAAGGCAGTTCTAAGAGGGAAATTTATAGCACTGCAAGCCTTCCTCAAGAGAACGGAAAGAGAGGAAGTTAACAACTTAATGGGACATCTCACGCAACTGGAAAAGGAAGAACATTCCAACCCCAAACCCAGTAGAAGAAAAGAAATAACCAAAATTAGAGCAGAATTAAATGAAATTGAAAACGAAATAATACAACAGATCAATAAATCAAAAAGCTGGTTTTTTGAAAAGGTCAATAAAATAGATAAACCTCTGGCCAACCTAATCAGGAAAAAAAGAGTAAAATGTCTAATATCATCAATCAGAAACAACAAAGACGAAATAACCACAGACTCCTCAGAAATCCAAAAAATCCTTAATGAATATTACAAGAAACTTTATTCTCAGAAATATGAAAATCTGAAGGAAATAGACCGATACTTGGAAGCATGCCACCTTCCAAGACTTAACCAGAATCAAGTGGAAATGTTGAACAGACCCATATCAAGTTCAGAAATAGCATCAACTATACAAAACCTCCCTAAAAAGAAAAGTCCGGGACCAGATGGTTTCACGTCAGAATTCTACCAAACCTTTAAAGAGAAATTAGTACCTATATTACTCAACCTGTTCCAAAATGTAGAAAAAGAAGGAAGACTACCCAACACATTCTATGAAGCAAACATCACCCTGATCCCCAAACCAGGAAAAGACCCAACAAGAAAAGAAAATTATAGACCAATATCACTAATGAATATAGATGCAAAAATATTCAACAAGATCCTAACAAACAGAATCCAGCAACACATCAAACAAATTATACATCATGACCAGGTTGGTTTTATCCCAGGGTGTCAAGGCTGGTTCAATATACGTAAATCTATAAATGTAATTCAGCACATAAACAAATTAAAAAACAAAGACCATATGATTCTCTCAATTGATGCAGAAAAAGCTTTTGATAATATCCAGCATCCCTTCATGATCAGAACACTCAAGAAAATTGGTCTAGAAGGGACTTTTCTTAAACTGATAGAGGCTATCTACAGCAAACCCACAGCCAATATCATATTGAATGGAGTTAAATTGGAATCATTTCCACTCAGATCAGGAACCAGACAAGGCTGCCCACTGTCTCCATTGCTTTTCAACATTGTAATGGAAGTTTTAGCCACTGCAATTAGGGAAGAGAAGGCGATCAAGGGTATCCATATAGGGTCAGAAGAGATCAAACTCTCGCTCTTCGCAGATGATATGATTGTGTATCTGGAAAACACTAGGGACTCTACTACAAAACTCCTAGAAGTGATCAAGGAATACAGCAGCGTCTCAGGTTACAAAATCAACATTCATAAATCGGTAGCCTTTATATACACCAACAACAGTCAAATTGAAAAAGCAGTTAAGGACTCTATCCCATTCACAGTAGTGCCAAAGAAGATGAAATATTTGGGAATTTACCTAACAAAAGATGTGAAAGATCTCTATAAAGAGAACTATGAAACTCTAAGAGAAGAAATAGCTGAAAATGTTAACAAATGGAAAAACATACCATGATCATGGCTGGGAAGAATCAACATTATCAAAATGTCCATACTACCCAAAGCAATATATAATTTCAACGCACTCCCTATTAAAGCTCCACTGTCATATTTTTAAGATCTTGAAAAAACAATACTTCGTTTTATATGGAATCAGAAAAAACCTCGAATAGCCAAGACATTACTCAGAAATAAAAACAAAACAGGAGGAATCACACTACCAGACCTCAGACTTTACTACAAATCGATAGTGATCAAAACAGCATGGTATTGGCACAAAAACAGAGAAGTAGATATCTGGAACAGAATAGAGAACCAAGAGATGAATCCAGCTACTTACCGCTATTTGATCTTTGACAAGCCAATTAAAAACATTCAGTGGGGAAAAGATTCCCTATTTAACAAATGGTGCTGGGTGAACTGGCTGGCAACCTGCAGAAGACTGAAATTGGACCCACACCTTTCACCATTAACCAAGATAGACTCTCATTGGATTAAAGATTTAAACTTAAGACATGAAACTATAAAATACTAGAGGAGAGTGCAGGGAAAACCCTTGAAGAAATTGGTCTGGGTGAGTATTTCATGAGGAGAACCCCCCGAGCAATTGAAGCAGCTTCAAAAATACACTACTGGGACTTGATCAAACTAAAAAGCTTCTGCACAGCTAAGAACACAGTAAGCAGAGCAAGCAGACAGCCCTCAGAATGGGAGAAGATATTTGCAGGGTATATCTCTGACAAAGGTTTAATATCCAGAATCCACAGAGAACTCAAACGCATCAGCAAGAAAAAAACAAGGGATCCCATGGCAGGCTGGGCAAGGGATTTGAAGAGAAACTTCTCTGAAGAAGACAGGCGCACGGCCTTCAGACATATGAAAAAGTGCTCATCATGTTTAATCATCAGAGAAATGCAAATCAAAACTACTTTGAGATATCATCTAACTCCAATGAGACTAGCCTATATCACAAAATCTCAAGACCAGAGATGTTGCCGTGGATGCGGAGAAAAGGGAACACTTCTGCACTGCTGGTGGGAATGCAAATTAATACATTCCTTTTGGAAAGATATATGGAGAACACTCAGAGATCTAAAAATAGATCTGCCATTCAATCCTGTAATTCCTCTGCTGCGCATATACCCAGAAGACCAAAAATCACAACATAACAAAGATATTTGTACCAGAATGTTTATTGCAGCCCAATTCATAATTGCTAAGTCATGGAAAAAGCCGAAGTGCCCATCGATCCCCGAATGGATTAATAAATTGTGGTATATGTATACCATGGAATACTATGCAGCCTTAAAGAAAGATGGAGACTTTACTTCTTTCATGTTTACATGGATGGAGCTGGAACATATTCTTCTTAGTAAAGTATCCCAAGAATGGAAGAAAAAGTACCCAATGTACACAGCCCTACTATGAAACTAATTTGGGACTCTCACATGAAAGCTATAACCCAGCTACAAATTAACAATAGGGGGAATTGGGAAAGGGGGGGTGGGTAGAGGGAGGGGGATCGGTGGGATCACACCTGTGGTGCATATTACAGGGGTATTTGCGAAACTTGGTAAATGTAGAATGTAAATGTTTTGGCACAGTAACTGAGATAACGCCGGAAAGGCTATGTTTACCACTGTGATAAAAATATGTCAAATGGTTTATGAAGCGAGTGTATGATGCCCCATGATCATATCAATGTATACAGTTATGATTTAATACAAAAATATATATATACAAAAAAAAAACAAATTGTATCTACAGATGATTGGATAGATATAATGGGCTATAGTCATATTATGGAATTTTTTAAAAAAAATAAAAAGGAATGAACTGCATAGTTATGTTACAATAGGCATGAACATTAAAACTTTATGATAAGGGGGAAAGTCGAGTTACCAAAGACCACATACAGTATGGCTGACCTTAGAAGAGAACATCAAGACAAGGCCAATTGTTTGCTAGGACTAGTGGGCTGTGGAGGAGGGTGGTGGGGGAAGTTAAGTGATTGCTACTAGGTAGACTTTCTTTGGGTGGGGGGAGAAGAAGAAGTTCTACAATTAGTTTGTGATGATAGCTGTACAATTCTGTGAATATACTAAGAAACACAGGATTGCACACTTTAAAAGGACCAGCCTGAGCAAGAGAGAAACACTGTCTCTAAAAAGGAGCTGGGCATTATGGTGGGTTCTTATAGTCCCAGTTACTGGGTTGGTTGAGGCATAAAATCATTTTAACACCAAGACTATCAGGTTTCTGTGAGGCAAGATAATCGCTTTGACCCCAAGAGTTAGTGGTTGCTATGAGTTATGCCTCCATCACACTCCACCAGGGTGCCACAGTGAAACTGTCTCAAAAAAAAAAAAAAATCAGGCAATGTATAACTGTTAGGCAAGGTACGGAGACCCTTTTTCAAAACCCCCAATCAAACAAACAAAACAGAAGGACAAAGAGAACAAACACAAAACCTGTGATGCCTCTAAATTACTTGGCTCTGAATGACCATCATGTCTGTCCACATGGCTTTGGCCAGTGCGAAAGGTATTTCTGAAGCTAACAATTAAAAAATGGGGAAATACACTCCAAATCTACAGAGAAACATTGCAAGTCACATTACAAAAGATGTGAATATAGTAAGGGGGTGAAGAAGTGGGACCAATGACTCCATTTACTACAGACACTGTCAGGATCATTTTAATTTCTACCTTAACTGAGCCTGTCTCACTGTAGGCATGACATTGTATTACATCTTATGACTACTTGTAATTTATTATTTGCCCTACACTTGCTTTCCCATATGCTTTCACACCTTCCACTGATGCCTGATTTTTTTTAATCAAGGAGTCTTTCTTCATATGTAGGCTAATTCCTTATTCATTTACCATTTCTCCCAATTTTTTCTATAAATGAGCAATTTTCATGAGTCCTGTTTTCACACATCCATTGACTACTGTGTGCAGGCTCATGGTACTGATAAATTCTTTTTACCTTCTTCCCATGCAGTTACCTAATTCTAAGCCCTGTTTTTTTGTTTGAGATAGAGTCTAACACTGTTGCCCTGGGTAGAGTGCCATGGCATTCTACCTTACAGCAAACTCAAACTCCTGGGTTCAAGTGATTCTGTACCCTCATCCTCCTGAGTAGCTAGGAGTATAGGTGCCTGTCAGAATGTCTGACTAGTTTTTACTATTTTTAGCACAGATGGGGTCTTGTTATTGCTCAATCTGGTCTGGAACTCTTGAGCTCAAGAAATTAACCTATCTCAGTCTCCAAAAGTGCTAGGATTAGAGGTGTGTGTCACCCATGAGCCTTTGAGTATTTTCTTATCAGCCAAGCCTATATCCTTTGCCTGGCTCTCAATACAAAGCCAGGTACCTATTCTTAGTACAATGTTTTTGGTTCATTGGGAACAAAGTAGGATTTTAAAAAAGACATTTGCCTATGAAACTAATTTAGGGCTTTCACATGAAAGCTATGACACAGTTATAACCTAAGAATAAGGGGAAGGGAGAAAGGGAGGGGAGGGAGGGTGGAGGGGGGTGGAGGGAGGGGTATTGGTGGGAATACACCTGTGGTGCATCTTACAAGGGTATATGTGAAACTCAGTAGATGTGGAATGTAGATGTTTTGGCACAATAACTGGGAGAATGCCAGGAAGGCTGTATTGACCAGTGTGATGAAAATGTGTCAAACAGTATATGAACCTAGTGTATGATGCTCCATGATCATATCAATGTACACAGCTATGATTTAATAAAAAAAATAGAAAATAAAAAATAAATAAAATTCAGGATCCAGATGAGACAAAAATAAAAATAATTGAAAAAAGACATTTGCCCTCAAACAACTAAAATAGACCTTCCATTTACTCTTGCAATACCATTTCAAGGTATCTACCCAGAAGAAAAATGTAATTTTATCATATGGATATATGTACTAGATTGTTCATCATAGCTCATTTTACAATTAGCAAAATGTGGAAACAACCCAAGTGACCATCAACATGTGAGTGGCTTTATAATCTGCAGCATATGTATACCATGGATCCTATTCTACCATATAATATAATACATCTTTTGCATTAACATGGATCGAAATAAAACATATACTTCTTAGTAAAGAATCACAAGAATGGAAAAGCAAGTACTCAATGTTCTCAAAACTAATATGAAGTTAGTATAGGAACTAGCACATGCCCATAACAAGAGAAAAACTCAATCGCATTCATGTTGGGGAAAGTGGGGAGAGGATAGGAGGGAGAAAGATTGCTGTGCTCTCATGCAATGGGTAGAATGTAAGGATATATGGTACCCAACTACAAGAGGGACTTTACCCAACAAATACAAATGTTGTAACCTATTTGTTTGTGCTCTCATATAACCGTGAAATAGAAAATTTAAAAAATGGGAGTGAGAGCAAGATGGCAGCTGAGTAACAGCTTCCCTGCAACTGGGCACCGTGAGTCTGGTGAGATAAAACTCCAGGCATCTCTGGATGGTGGGATCTGCCTATAATCATCACTTAGAGGATACAGGGAGTCAGTGAGAGAATTCTGGACCCAAGAGGAGGACAAAAACAGTGGAAAACTGGCAAGCAGTTGTGTGTGTTCAATCGGTCTAATCCCACTAGCAGCTGTAAGTATAGCATCAGTGAGACTGCAAACCAGAAAGGCCTTACCTGTGACCTGTTTTGGTGTTTTTGGACTTGGCACTCAGTTGAACTGCCTTGGGGAGAGCTTGAGCAGGAGTGCGGAGAACTTTGGGCATTGTCTAGGGCCCCAGACTGAGCCGCTGAGCCAGACGGAGCTAATAGTGTTCGGTTGTGGGATACAGGGAGCCATTGTGAGAGAACTGTCCTGGCAAGCTCTGCCCTCAGGGTTGCAGAATAAGGATCAGGTGGGAGTTAGTAACCTAGTGACTGAGCTGCCTTACAGCTTTAACCATCAGGGGCAGAGTAAGTCCAGTTTTGGCACACTGGGTTAGTGGATAGCCACTTCAGCAGTGATCCCAGTGACAAGCAGTTTCCTGAGAAAGCTTCTGCTTAGCCACGTTGAGAAGTTTAAAGTGCCTTTTAAGAGGGCTGAAGAGAGATTTAGGGTCTTCATGCTGTGGGGTTTGAGAAATTAGTGGAGGCCTGCAGTCGTATCAGCATTGTGATTACCATCTCATACCCCAGAAGACCACCTGTTTCCCAGACAATATTCAACATGATATATATATACTGCTTTGTTTTGATTATTTTTTGTTTATTTGTTTATTTTGTTGTTGTTCTGTTTAATTTCAACCTTTTCTGTACAGTTTTTTCTTTTTCCATTTTTCTAGTTTAAAAACAATTCCCATTGCTGTCTTTTTCAATAATTAGAACTTCATTTTTGCCAGTGTTTCTACCACTATTATTTGTTTTTATTTTTTACTCAATTTTATCCCATAAAGTTTTCTATTTGCTTGTTTTGATTTCATTTATAGCATTTTTGTCTTTCCTCTCTACTTTGTGGAGGTGGGGTACTGTGTCCAATCAGGTTAGCAAAGAGCTGCTGACCTCAAGGGAACCACCCAACCAGGCACCCCCAGAGATAAAGGTTTTTTTAAGGTTATGTCAAAGTACCTTACTATTAACCTATATTGGCCTGTCTCCCTCTTTATGGGCCTTTCTTCTTTTTGTCAATATTCCCTTTTACTCACCCCCTTCTCCTTTCAATATCTTCTTTTCTTTCTTTCTTTCTTTCTATCTTTTGTTCTTTTTCTTTCTTTTATCCCTTCTTGTTCTTCAACCTTCTCATCCTTATGGTCCTGTACCAAAAGAACTCATCAAAACCTTAGTCCACAGGCATGAGAACTTTAACAGAGAGAGGAAGTGAAAGGAAAATTAGGGCAAGGAAACAAATAAAAGAAATCACTCATGAGGAAGAATCAGCAGAAACCTCCTGGCAACATGACGAACCAGTCCAGAGCAACCCCTCCGAGGGACCATGAGGTAGCTACTGCAGAGGATTCCACCTATAAAGAAATGTTAGGAATGACAGAAAGGGAATTTAGAATACACATTATAAAAACAATGAAGGAAATGATGAAAACAACAACAACAACAAAAACTGCCACTAAAGTGCAAAATAACCAAAAGGAAATCCAAAAACACAATCAAATAAGAGATGAATGATATGAAGAATATAGAAAGGATATAGTGGAGCTGAAGGAACTGAAGCAGTCAGTTAGGGAACGTAAAGATGTGATGGAAAGTATCAGCAACAGGTTAGACCATGCAGAAGAAAGAATGTCGTAGGTAGAGGACAAAGTTCTTGAGATAACTCAGATAGTTAAAGAGGCAGAAAAGAAGAGACAGAAAGCAGAAGGTTCACTGGCAGAATTATGGGACTTTATAAAGCATTCCAACATACAAGTTATGTGAATCCCAGAAGGGGAAGAAGAATTCCCCAGAGGAATGGAAGCCATACTAGAAAAAATTATGAATGAAAATTTCCCAAATATCGCCAAAGATTCTGACACATTGCTGTTAGAGGGATATCAGACCAGAGGTCACCTCAACTCTAACCGAGCTTCTCCAAGACACATTGTGATGAACCTGTCCAAAGTCAACAACAAAAAGAAGATTCTGCAAGCTGCCAGGAGTAAGTGCCAGTTGACCTACAGGGGCAAATCCATCAGAGTCACTGCAGACTTCTCTAATGAAACTTTCCAAGCAAGAAGACAATCGTCATCTACCTTTAATCTACTTAAACAGAACAATTTTTAGCCCAGAATACTATACCCTGCTTAGCTAAGCTTTAAAATTGATGGAGAAATCAAATCATTTATGGATATACAAACATTGAGGAAATTCGCCACAACAAGACCAGCTCTACAGGAAATACTTCAACCTGTTCTAAACACTGACCGTCACAATGGATCATCGGCAAAGTAAGAACTCAGAACTTAAAGGACAGAACCTAACTTCCACACTGATGCAAAAGAGAAAACTAAGCAATGGATTGTCACTTAATAAGATGAACAGAATACTACCACACATATCAATATGTCAATAAATGTTAATGGCTCGAATTCCCCACTGAAGAGACAGAGATTGGCTGACTGGATCAAAAAACACAAGCCATCCATTTGATGTTGCAAGAAACACACCTGGCTTCAAAAGACAAATTGAAACTCTGAGTCAAGGGTTGGAAGACAAATTTTCAGGCAAATAAAATTCAGAAGAAAAGAGGAGTTGCAATCTTGTTTTCAGATACATATGGATTTAAAGCATCTAAAGTCAAAAAAGACAAAGATTGTCACTTTATATTGGTCAAGAGAAAAATACAACAAGAAGACGTTTCAATTCTAAATATTTATGCACCCAATTTAAATGCTTCCAGATTCTTGAAACAGACCTTACTCTGTCTGAGCAATATGATATCCGATAATACCATAATAACAGGGGACTTTAACACTCCTCTTACAGATCTGGACAGATCCTCCAAACAGAAATTAAACAAAGATATAAAAGATTTAAATGATACCCTAGAACAACTGTGCTTGATAGACGCATATAGAACACTCCACCCCAAAGATAAAGAATATACATTCTTCTCATCACCCCATGGAACATTATCCAAAATTGATTATATTCTGGTACACAAAACAAATATCAACAGAATCAAAAGAACTGAAATTTTACTTTTTATCTTCTCAGACCATAAGGCACTAAAGGTGGAACTCAACTCTAACAAAAACGTGCAACCCCACACAAAGGCATGGAAATTAAACAACCTTCTGTTGAATAACAGATGGGCGCAGGAAGAAATAAAACAGGAAATCATTAACTTCCGTGAGCATAACAAGAATGAAGACACAAGCTACCAAAACCTGTGGGATACTGCAAAAGCTGTTTTGAAAGGAAAATTGATTGCTTTAGATGCCCACATTCGAAAAACAGAAAGACAGCGCATCAACAAACTCCAAGTCATCTTATGGAATTGGAAAAAGAAGAACAATCTAAGACTAAACCCAGTAGAAGATAATAAATATCCAAAATCAAATCAGAGTCCATGAAATTGAAAACAAAAGAATCATTCAGAAAATTGATGAAACAAGGAGTTGGTTTTTTGAAAAAAAAAAAAAATAAAATAAAATAGATAAACCATAGTCCAGACTAACTAGAAATAAAAAAGTAAAATATCTAGTAACCTCAATCAGAAATGATAAAGGGGAAAAAACAACTGATCCCACAGAGATACAAAAGTTCCTCTCTGCATACTACCAGAAACTCTATGCCCAGAAATTTGACAATGTGAAGGAAATGAATCAATATTTGGAATCACACCTTCTCCCTAGACTTAGCCAGGAAGTAATAGAGCTCCTAAACAGACCAATTTCCAGCACTGAGATTAAAAAAAACAATAAAAAATCTTCCAACAAAAAAATGCCCTTGTTCAGATGGCTTCACACCAGAGATCTATCAAACCTTCAAAGAAGAGCTTATTCCTGTACTGCAAAAATTATTCCTGTACTGCAAAAAAATTGAGGACGAAGGAATCTTACCGAACACATTCTATGAAGAAATCATCACCCTGATATCAAACCCAAGAAAAGACCCAACCAAAAAGGAGAATTTCAGACCAAACTCAATCATGAATATAGATGCAAAAATTCTCAACAAAATCCTAGCCAATAGATTACAGCTTATCATCAAAAAAGTCATTCATCATGATCAAGTAGGTTTCATCCCAGGGATGCAAGGCTGGTTTAACATACACAAGTCCATAAATGTTATCCACTGTATTAACAGAGGCAAACATAAAGATCATATGATCCTCTCAATAGATGCAGAAAAAGCATTTGATAAAATCCAGCATCCTTTTCTAACTAGAACACTGAAGAGTATAGGCATGAATGGTACATTTCTAAAATTGATTGAAACTATCTATGACAAACCACAGCTAATACTTTACTGAATCAAGTAAAATTGAAAGCTTTTCCTCTTAGAAGTGGGACCAGACAAGGTTGTCCTCTGTCACCTTTACTATTCAACATAGTGCTGGAAGTTCTAGCCAATTCAATTAGGCAAGACAAGGAAATAAAGGGAATCCAAATGGAAGCAGAGGAGGTCAAACTCTCCCTCTTTGCTGACAACATGATCTTATACTTAGAGAATCCCAAAGACTCAACCACAAGATTCCCAGAAGTCATCAAAAAATACAGTAATGTTTCAGGATATAAAATCAATATCCACAAATCAGTAACCTTTATATACACCAATAACAGTCAAGATGAGAAGCTAATTAAGAACACAACTCCCTTCACCATAGTTTCAAAGAAAAAGAAATACATAGGAATATACCTAACGAAGAACGTGAAGGACCTCTATCAAGAAAATTATGAAATCCTCAGAGAAAATAGCAGAGGATATTAACAAATGGAAGAACATACCATGCTCATAGATGGGAAGAATCAACATTATTAAAATGTCCATATTCCCAAAGCAATCTACCTATTCAATGCCATTCCTATTAAAATACCAACATCATACTTTCAAGATTTAAAAAGAAGATTCTGTGTTTTGTATGGAACCAGAAAAAAACCCGAATAGCAAAGGCAGTTCTTAGTAATAAAAATAAAGCTGGGGCATCAGCATACCAGATTTTAGGCTGTACTACAAAGCCATAGTGGTCAAGACAGCATGGTACTGACACAAAAATAGAGACATAGACACTTGGAATCAAATAGAAAACCCGGAAATGAAACTAACATCTTACAACCACCAAATCTTTGATAAACCAAACAAGAACATACCTTGGGGGAAAGCCTCCCTATTCAATAAATGATGTTGGGAGAACTAGATATCCACATGTAAAAGACTGAAAGTGGACCCACACCTTTCCCCACTCACAAAAATTGATTCAAGATGGATAAAGGACTTAAATTTAAGGCATGAAACAATAAAAATCCTCAAAGAAAACATAGGAAAAACACTGTAAAATATTGGTCTGGGAAAAGACTTTATGCAGAAGACTGCCATGGCAATCACAACAACAAAAATAAACAAAGGGGACTTCATTAAACTGAAAAGCTTCTGTGCAGGAGTAACAGCTTCCCTGCAACTGGGCACAGTGAGTCTGGGGAGACAAGACTCCAGGCATCTCTGGCCTGTGGGATCTGCCTATAATCATCCCTTTGAGGATACAGGGAGCCAGCAAGGGACTTCTGGACACCAAGAGGAGGACAAAAACAGTGGAAAACTGGCAAGTGGTTGCATGTGTTCGATCAACCTAATCACACCGGCAACCATAATTACAAGCAGCTGTGAGACTGCAAACTGGAAAGGCCTTACCTGTGAACTGTTTCAGTGTTCTTGGACTTGGCACTGAGTTGAACTGCCTTGGGGAGAGCTTGAGCAGGAGTGTGGAGAACTTTGGGCATTGTCTGGGGCCCCAGACTGAGCCACTGAGCTGGGCGCAGGAAGCCATTGTGAAAGAACTGCCCTGGCAAGCTCCACCTTCAGGGTCTCAGAGCAAGGATCGGGCAGGACAAAGTAAAGTGACTGAGCAGCCTAAAGGCGGGGACTGAGCTGCCTTACAGCCTTAATCCTTAGGGGCAGAGTGAGACGGTTTTGGCACACTAGAGCCTTGGGCTGTTGCCCTGGGTAGAGTGCCGTGACATCACAGCTCATAGCAACCTCAAACTCCTGGGCTTGGCACCGCCCAGACCTCCATAAGAGCTATGCAGCAACCCCTGACCGGTGACGCACATCCACCAGGCCTCCGCATTCCCTGACCAGGAACTGCAGGAACTACGCAACCCTGCGTCCTCCCTCCTGTGTCCTCCCAGCTTCCACACTAGCCCGTTCATCTGGACAGAGACTCTGGTAGCTGTGTGCCCTTTGGAGCCCTCCCTACCTCTGCGCAGAGCCCTTCTCCTGTCCAGAGACTGCTGGAGCCTTGGGCTCTCTGTGCCAAAGTCACTGGGCACCCGCCACTCCCAGAACTGTGCACACGACTCCCAGCCCTGTTGCTGGATCCAGGTGTGTCACACATTAGAGCTGCTTCTGCAACCAGAACTACCTAGCTAGAGCAGCCCCAGAGGAACTACACAGGGTCACTCCCTACAAAGATCCAGCAACAATAGAGTGATCCTGCTGGGGTCTAATCTTGGAGAGACTCCTCCCCAACTCTGAGGATGGCCAGAGGCAACGGTGAAAAACAATCATGAGGCAAAATCAACAGAAAAACCCTGGCAATATGAATAATCAGAGTAGATCATCTCCCCCAAGGATCAATGGGACAGAAACAGCACAAGACCCCATGCACAAAAAAATAGCTGAGATGTTAGAAATTGAATTCAGGATCTGGATAGCAAATAAGATCGAATTAGAATTCCAAAAGTTATCTCAAGAATTCAACGGATTCAAAGACCAAATAACCAAAGATTTCAACACATTGAGACAAGAAGTTGCATCCCTCAAAGATCTGAGAAACACAGTAGAATCCCTCAGTAACAGAAGGGAGCAAGCAGAAGAAAGGATTTCTGACATTGAAGACAAAGCTTTCGAATGCTCCCAAACCCTCAAAGAAGAAGAGAAATGGAGAGTAAAAACAGACCGCTCTCTCAGAGAGCTCTGGGATAATTTGAAGAAAACTAATGTTCGTCTTATAGGGATCCCCAAAAGTGATGAAGTGGCTTCACAAGGCACAGAGTCTCTTCTCCATAAGATTATGAAGGGGAACTTTCCAGACATGCCAAGAGATTCCAAAATCCAGATAGCAGACAGTTTCAGAACTCCAGCATGACTCAACCCAAATAAGACATCCCCCAGACACATCATAATCAATTTCACTAAAGTTAATATGAAGGAGAAAATTTCGAAAGCTGCCACACAAAAGAAAACCATTACCTACAAGGGGGAGAATATTAGAATAACTGTAGATCTCTCTGCTGAAACCTTTCAAGCTAGAAGAGGATGGTCATCGACTTTTAATCTCCTAAAACACAATAACTTTCAACCCAGGATCCTGTACCCAGCTAAACTGAGCTTCATTTATGATGGAGAAATTAAATACTTCAACAACATTCACATGTTGAAGAAATTTGCCACAACTAAACCAGCTCTCCAGAACATTCTTAGACCTATCCTCCATAAAGACCTGTGTAAGTCTCCACCACAAAAGTAAACCCACCAAAAAAATTTTTGATCAAATTCGAACTTCCACAGATGGAAACGGATTAAAAATGCCCACTGGACTCTCGAAAGGCTTATCAATACTCTCAATTAATGTGAATGGTTTAAATTGTCCTCTAAAGAGGCACAGGTTGGCTGACTGGATACAAAAACTCAAGCCAGATATCTGCTGCATCCAAGAATCGCATCTTACATTAAAAGACAAATATAGACTCAAGGTGAAGGGATGGTCATCTATATTCCAGGCAAATGGAAAGCAGAAAAAAGCAGGCGTTGCAATCCTGTTCGCAGACGCAATAGGCTTTAAACCAACCAAAATAATTAAGGCTAAGGATGGACACTTCATACTTGTTAAAGGTGATATTCAATATGATGAGATCTCAATTATTAATATTTATGCACCCAACCACAACGCACCTCAATTTATAAGAGAAACTCTAACAGACGTGAGCAAGTCAATTTCCTCCACTTCCATAGTAGTTGGAGATTTTAACACCCCTTTAGCAGTGCTGGATAGATCCTTCGAAAAGAAGCTAAGCAAAGAAATCTTAGATTTAAACTCAACCATTCAACATCTGGACTTAACAGACATCTACAGAACATTTCATCCCCCCAAAACTGAATACACATTCTTCTCATCAGCCCACGGAACATACTCCAAAATCGGCCACATCCAAGGCCATGAATCTAACCTCAGCAAATTTAAAAAAATAGAAAAAATTCCTTGCATCTTCTCAGACCATCATGGAATAAAAGTTGAACTCAATAACAACAGGAACCTGCATACCCATACAAAAGCCTGGAAGCTAAACAACCTTATGCTGAAGGATAGATGGGTTATAGATGAGATTAAGAAGGAAATCACCAAATTTTTGGAACAAAACAACAATCAAGACACAAATTACCAGAACCTCTGGGATACTGCAAAGGCAGTCCTAAGAGGGAAATTTATAGCACTGCAAGCCTTCCTCAAGAAAACGGAAAGAGAAGAAGTCAATAACTTAATGGAACATCTCAAGCAACTGGAGAAAGAAGAACACTTCAACCCCAAACGCAGCAGAAAAAAAGAAATAAACAAAATCAGAGCAGAACTGAATGAAATTGAAAACAAAAGAATTATACAACAGATCAATAAATCCAAAAGCTGGTTTTTTGAAAAGATCAATAAAATAGATAACCCTTTGGCTAACCTAATCAGGAAAAAAAGAGTAAAATATCTAATATCATCAATCAGAAATGGTAATGATGAAATAACAACAGACCCCTCAGAAATTCAAAAAATCCTTAATGAATACCACAAGAAACTCTAATCTTACAAATATGAAAATCCGAAAGAAATCAACCAATACCTGGAAGCACGCCACCTACCAAGACTTAGCCAGAATGAAGTGGAAATGTTGAACAGGCCTATACCAAGTTGTGAAATAGCATCAACTATACAAAATCTCCCTAAAAAGAAAAGCCCAGGACCAGATGGCTTTACATCAGAATTCTACCAAACATTTAAAGAAGAACTAGTACCTATACTACTAAATCTCTTCCAAAATATAGAAAAAGAAGGAATATTACCCAACACATTCTACGAAGCAAACATCACCTTGATCCCCAAATCAGGGAAAGACCCAACAAGAAAAGAAAATTATAGACCAATATCACTAATGAATATAGATGCTAAAATACTCAACAAGATCCTAACAAACAGAATCCAACAACACCTCAAAAAAATTATACACCATGACCACGTCAGATTTATCCCAGGGTCTCAAGGCTGGTTCAATATACGTAAATCAATACATGTAATTCAACACATAAACAAACTTAAAAATAAGGACCTTATGATTCTTTCAATTGATGCAGAAAAATCTTTTGATAATATCCAGCATCCCTTCATGATCAGAACACTTAAGAAAATTGGTATAGAAGGGACATTTCTTAAACTAATAGAGGCCATCTACAGCAAACCCACAGCCAATATCGTATTGAATGGAGTTAAATTGAAATCATTTCAACTTGGATCAGCCACCAGGCAAGGTTGCCCATTGTCTCCACTGCTCTTTAACATTGTAATGGAAGTTTTAGCCATTGCAATTAGGGAAGAAAAGGCGATCAAGGGTATCCACGTAGGGTCAGAAGAGATCAACTTTCACTCTTCGCAGATGTTATGATCATATATCTGGAAAAAACTAGGGATTCTGCTACAAAACTTTTAGAAGTGATCAAGGAATATAGCAATATCTCAGGCTACAAAATCAACACTCATAAATCTGTAGCCTTTATATATACCAGCAATAACCAAGCTGAACAAACAGTCAAGGACTCTATTCCTTTCACAGTAGTGCCAAAGAAGATGAAATATTTGGGAGTATACTTAACAAAGGACATGAAAGATCTCTATAAAGAGAACTATGAAACTCTAAAAAAAGAAATAGCCGAAGATGTTAACAGATGGAAAAACATACCATGCTCATGGCTGGGAAGAATCAACATTGTTAAAATGTCCATACTGCCCAAAGCAACATATAATTTTAATGCAATTCCTATTAAAGCTCCATTGTCATACTTTAAAGATCTTGAAAAAATATACTTCATTTTATATGGAATCAGAAAAAACCTCTAATAGCCAAAACATTACTCAGCAATAAAAACAAAGCAGGAGGAATCATGCTACCAGACTTGAGACTGTACTATAAATCCATAGTGAGAAAAACAGCATGGTACTGGCACAAAAGCAGAGAAGTAGAATTCTGGAACAGAATAGAGAACCAAGAGATAGATCCAACTACTTACTGTTATTTGATCTTTGACAAGTCAATTAAAAACATTCAGTGTGGATAAGAATCCCTATTTAACAAATGGTGCTGGGTAAACTGGCTGGCAACCTGTAGAAGATTGAAACTGGACCCACACCTTTCACCATTAACTAAGATAGACTCTCACTGGATAAAAGATTTAAACTTAAGACATGAAACTATAAAAATACTTGAAGAAAGTGCAGGAAAACTCTTGAAGGAATTGGCCTGGGTGAATATTTTATGAGGAGTACTCCCCAGGCAATTGAAGCCGTATCAAAAATACACTACTGGGACCTGATCAAACTAAAAAGCTTCTGCACAGCCAAGAACATAGTGAGTAAAGCAAGCTCAGAATGGGAGAAAATATTTGCAGGTTATACCTCCCATAAAGGTCTAATAAGCAGAATCCACAGAGAATTCAAATTTATTCGCAAGAAAAGAACACGTGACCCCATTTCAGAGTGGGCAAGGGACTTAAAGAGAAACTTCTCTAAAGAAGACAGACGCAAAATCTACAAACACATGAAAAAAAGCTCATCATCCTTAATCATCAGAGAAATGCAAATCAAAACTACTCTGAGATATCACCTAACCCCAGTAAGAGTAGCCCACCTAACAAAATCCCAAAACCAGAAATGTTGGCGTGGATGTGGAGGAAAGGGCACACTTCTACACTACTGGTGGGAATGCCCACTAATACGTTCCTTCTGGAAGGATGTTTGGAGAATACTTAGAGACCTAAAAATAGACCTGCCATTCGATCCTATAATTCCTTTACTAGGTTTATACCCAGAAGACCAAAAGTCACAATATAACAAAGTCATCTGTACCAGAATGTTTATTACAGCCCAATTCATAATTGCTAAGTAATGGAAGAAGCCCAAGTGCCCATGGACCCACGAATGGACTAGCAAATTGTGGTACATGTATACCATGGAATACTAAGCAGCCTTAAAGAAAGATGGAGACTTTACCTCTTTCATGTTTACATGGATGGAGCTGGAACATGTTCTTCTTAGCAAAGTATCTCAAGAATGGAAGAAAAAGTATTCAATGTACTCAGCCCTACTATGAAGCTAAATTATAGCTTTCACATGAAGGTTATAACCCAACTATAGGGAGTGTAATGGGTGGGGCCACATCTATGGTGCATCTTAGAATGGGTACAGGTGATTGCACTAATGTACACAGCTATGATTTAACAATAAAAATAAATAAATAAATAAATAAATAAATAAATAAATAAGCTTCTGTGCAGCTAAGGTGACATCAACCAAAGCAAATACACAACCTACATAATGGGAAAGGATATTTGCATATTTTGAATCAGACAAAAGCTTGATAACTAGGATCTATAGAGAACTCAAATTAATCCACATGAAAAAAGCCAACAATCCCGTATATCAATGGGCAAGAGACATGAGTAGAATCTTCTCTAAAGAAGATAGATGAATGGCTAAGAAACATATGAAAAAATGTTCATCATCCCTATATATTAGAGAAATGCAAATCAAAACCACCCTGAGATACCATCTAACTCCAGCAAGAATGTCCCACATCACAAAGGCTCAAAACTGCAGATGCTGGCGTGGATGTGGAGAGAAGGGAACACTTTTACACTGCTGGTGGGACTGCAAACTAGTACAACCTTTCTGGAAGGAAGTATGGAGAAACCTCAAAGTACTCAAGCTAGACCTCCCATTTGATCCAGCAATCCCATTTGGGCATCTACCCAGAAGGAAAAAAATCATTTTATCATAAGGACACTTTTACTAGACTGTTTATTGCAGCTCAATTTACAATCACCAAAATGGGGAAATAGCCTAAATGCCCACCAACCCAGGAATGGATTAACAAGCTGTGGTGTATGTATACCATGGAATACTATTCAGCCATTGAAAAAAATGGAGACTTTACATTCTTCATATTAACCTGGATGGAAGTGGAAGACATTATTCTTAGTAAAGCATCACAAGAATGGAGAAGCATGAATCCTATGTACTCAATTTTGATATGAGGACAATTAATGACAATGAAGGTCACGGTTGGGGTGGAGGAAGGGGAGAGCAGAGAGAGAAAGAAGGAGGGAGGGGTGGGGAAATGAATATAAGAGAGAGGGAAGGAGGGAGGGGGGTCGGGCCTTGGTGTGTGCCAAACCTTTTGGGGGCAAGACATGATTGCAAGAGGGACTTTACCTAACAAATGCAATCTGTGTAACCTGGCTTATTGTACCTTCAGTGAATCCCCAATAATAAAAAAAAGAAAATTTAAAAAATGTATAGATTACATTTGCCAAATTTGATGGAAAAGAATGATAATGTCAACTAGAATATTTCAGAATAATAATGTTTTTACTAGGTCAGTCTATTGTCTATATATACTGAAAAGAATTTAAAAGTATTGAGAGTGCAAAAATATATATAAATATATATTGATTTTGGATATGGGCCTTCAGCTGACTACCTGGAACCTTAATGGCCATAAGTGATATCTCTGTCTGTTTCACTTCATACCCACATATTTATTTCTGCTCTGATGTCATTTTACTAACTATTAAGTTTAGAAGGTCTAACTAAGTGATGTTTGTTTTAGATTTAAATTAGAGAAATGTGGTATTTTGATTAATGATTATTCTCTATTAGTTGATGTTAATATGGGTTTGTTAGCTTGATGACCTATAGACAAAGGATATCTTGAATTCATTAGCACTTGGTTCTGGATCTGTTTCACTTATGTTAAGTGAAATGTGCCAAGCAAAAATGGATGAATGTTCTATGATTTTACTTTTAGAAGATACCCAGCAAAGGCAAAATCATGAATACACAAGTAGAATAATGGATACCAGAGTCTGAGTGGAGGAGAAGTAGACAGTTATTGTTAATGAGTAGAGAGTTCTGCTCAGGATGGTGAACAATTTCTGGAAATGGACAGTGGTGGTAGTTGCAAAATGCTTTAAAACATTTAATGTCACTGAATTAATGCTTGAATTGGTTAAAATGAAAAAGTTCCTGTGTTATTTTCCCACAATGAAAAATATATTGCTTGATAACAATCAATCAAAGTATTCAGAAGATAGACATTTCAACAATCCATATCAAAAAATAACTTCAGAGCCAGGGATGTTGGCTCATGCCTGCAATCTTGGATTTTGTGAGGCCAAGGCTTGGAGAATCACTTGAGGCCAAGATTTCTAGATCAGCTGGAAAAGGAATGGGACCCCTTCTCTACAAAACATAGAAAAATCAGCCATGTAAAGTGGCATGTGTCTATATTCCCTGCTACATGAGAGGATATAGCAGGAGGACTACTTGAACCCAGGAGTTGGAGGTTGCAGTAAGCTATATGACGCAACTATACTCCAGCCTGGCAGACAGAGCCAGATTATACCCCACAAAAAAACAAAGAAAAAAAGACCAGAGATGGAGTAACAGCTTCTGTGCAGCTGGGCACAGTGAGAGTGGCGAGAGAAGACTCCAGGCATCTCTGGCCAGTGGGTTTTGCCCAGAGGCTTCCCTTTGGTGACAAAGGAAGCTGGTGAGAGACTTCTGGACCTCTCAAGGAGAAAAGAAGTGGTGGAAAATCTGGCAAGTGGTGGCTGTGTTAATTGGGTTGGAGGCTGCCCGCAGCTGTACCCCCACACAGCAACAGCGAGACTGCTAGCAGGAAAAGCCTTACCTGTGGGCTCTTTTGGTTTTCTTAAACTTGGGCACTTGAGTGAAATGCCTTGGGAAATCTTGGCCTGGCATGTGCAGATGACTTTGGGTGTTGTCTGGGGCCCCTGTCTGAGAAGCTGAGCCAGAAGGGAGCTAATATCATTCAGCTGTGGGCTGAATGCACAGCTGCTGTGGGAGAGCTGCCCCTGTGTGTTGCAGCACGGAGATCAACAGGAAACCTTGGGCCAGCAATCTAGTGACTGAGCTGCCCAAAGTAGGGTACTGAGACATTGGGGTAGTGCAGAGTTCCAAGTGTGGCAGATTAACAGGCTTGACCCTCAGGAGCATAGAGGGAGTCTGGACTTGGTACACTGGATAAGCAGGCAGCCACACTTGGAGAGATCCCAGGGATAAGTGCTTTCCTTGGAAAGCTTCTGCTTGGCCATGGTTCATAGTTTGATGTGTCTTTTAAGTGGGCTGAGTACATTTTTGGGCTCCCAAGGGTCTGAGAGATCAGCAGAGGCCTCCAGTCTCTATCTTGCACACCTGTATCAACATTGTGAGGATCACCTGTTGCCCAGACAATATTCAGCAAGATGTATATACCATTTGGTTCTTCAGTTTGTGGTTTTGGGGGTTTTGGGGGAGGTTTTCTTTTTTTGTTTGTTTAGTTTCTTTTTCTTAATTTCAACATTTTTCCCCTGGTATTTTTCTTGCTTTCCCCCCCCACTATCCTAGTTTAAATACAATCTTTCATTTTTGCCTTCTTTAACAATTATAATTTCATTTTTGCCAGTGTTTCTGCCCCTATTATTTGTTGTTGTTTTTTTTCTCAAATGTTACCCCATTAGGGTTTTTGCTTGCTTGTTTTGGTTTGATTTATAGTATTTTTGGCTTTCATCTCTATCTGGTGGAGGTGGGGTACTGTGTTTGATCTAGCTGGCAAAGAGCTGTTGACCTCAAGCGAATCACCCAACCCAGCAGCCTCACCCGAGGTTGGGGGTCTTCAAATTTGGGTCATAGTACCCTACTATGCATGTATATTGTTCCTGTTTCTTTCAGTGCCTTTCCTTTTTTAAATATATTTCCTTTTACTCACCCCTCCCTTCTTTCTCTTTTTTCCTTCTTTTTAAAATCTTTTTTCCCTTCTTGCTCTTCAATTTTCTCATCTTTCTAGTACCCTACCAAAAGAAATCATAAAAACTTTAAAGAGCAAGAAGAAGTGATAGAATAATTAGGATAAGGAAACAGATACAAAAAAACACTCATGAAGAAGAATCAGCAGAAAAATCCTGGTAACATGAAATACCAGTTCAGAGTAAGCCCTTCAAGGGATCGTGAGGTAGCTACAGCAGAGAACTCCTTCTATAAAGAAATGTTAGATATGACAGAAGGGGGGATTTAAAATACAGATAATGAAAGCAATGAAGGAAATTGCTGAGAAAGTAGAAAACAATCAAAAAACAATGAGGAAAATTGCTGAGAAAGTAGAAAATAACCAAAAGGAAATCCAAAAACGGAATCAAATAAGAGGTGAAAGATATGAAGAATATAAAAGGGATATAGCAGAGTTGAAGGAACTGAAGCAATTAGGGAACTTAAGGATGCAATAGAAAGTATCAACAACAGATTAGATCAGGCAGAAGAAATAATCTCAGAGGTAGAGGACAAAGTTCTTGAGATAACTCAGATAGTTAAAGAGACAGAAAAGGAGAGAGAGAAAGCAGAATGGTCACTGACAGAATTATGGGATCTTATGAAGTGTTCAAACATATGAGTTATAGGTATCCCAGAAGGGGAAGAAGAATGCCCCAGAGAAATGGAAGCCATTCTAGAGAACATTATAAATGAAAATTTCTCTAATATCACCAAAGATTCTGACATACTCCTTTCAGAGGGATATCGGTTTTTGGTTGCCTCAATTCAAATAGAGCTTCTCCAAGGCACATTGTGATAAATCTATCTAAAGTCAAGACAAAACTAAAGATTTTGCAAGCTGCCAGGAATAAGTACCAACTGACCTATGGGGCAAACCCATCAGGGTCACTGGAGACTTCTCTAATGAAACTTTTCAAGCCAGAAGACAATGATCATCTGCCTTTAATCTACTTAAACAAAACAACTTCCAGCCCAGAATTTTTATTTATTTATTTATTTTTTTGTAGAGACAGAGTCTCACTGTACTGCCCTCGGGTAGAGTGTTGTGGCGTCACACGGCTCACAGCAACCTCTACTCTTGGGCTTATGCGATTCCCCTGCCTCAGCCTCCCCAGCAGCTGGGACTACAGGCGCCCGCCACAACGCCTGGCTATTTTTTTTTTTATTGCAGTTTGGCTGGGGCTGGGTCTGAACCCACCACCCTCGGCACATGGGGCCGGCGCCCTACTCACTGAGCCACAGGCGCCACCCAGCCCAGAATTTTATATCCCACTAAGCTAAGCTTTAAAATTGATGAAGAAATCAAATTGTTTATTGATATGCAAACATTGAGGAAATTTGCCACAACAAGACCAGCCTTACAGGAAATATTTCAACCTGTTCTATACACTGACCATCACAATGGACCTTCAGCAAAGTAAACACCCAGAAATTAAAAGACAGAACTTACTTTCCACAATGATGCAAAAGACACAACTAAGCAATGGACTTTCACAAAATAAGATGAATAGAATGCTACCACACTTATCAATTGTCTCAATAACCGTCAATGGCTTGAATTCTCCCCTGAAGAGGCATAAATTGTCTGACTAGATTAAAAAACACAAGCCATCCATTTGCTGTTGCAAAAAACACACCTGGCTTCAAAAGACAAATTGGGAAATTTGAGTCAAGGGTTGTAAGACAATTTTTCAGGCAAATAGAATTCAGAAGAAAAGAGGAGTTGCAATCTTATTTTCAGATACATATGGATTTAAAGCAAATAAAGTAAAAAAAGACAATGATGGTCACTTCATATTGGTCAAAGGAAAAATACAATGAGAAGACATTTCAATTCTAAATATTTATGTACCCAATTTAAATGCTTCCAGATTCTTGGAACAGACTTTGCTTAGTTTCAACAATATGATATCCTATAACACCATAGTAACAGGGGACTTTAATAATCCTCTCTCAGAGCTGAAAAGATCCTCTAAACAGAAATTAAACAAAGATGTTAGAGATTTAAATGAGACCCTAGAGCAACTGTGCTTGACAGATGTATATAGAACACTCCATCCCAAAGATAAAGAATATACATTCTTTTCATCATCCCATGGAACATTATCCAAGATTGATCATATCCTAGGACACAAAAAAAACCTCAATAGAATCAAAAGAATTGAAATTCTACCTTGCATCTTCTCAGACCACAAGGTACTAAAAGTAGAACTCAACTCCAATAAAAATGCTCAACCTCACACAAAGGCATGGAAGTTAAACAACCTTATGCTGAACGACAGTTGGATGCAGGAAGAAATAAAAAATAAAATCATTGACTTCCTTGAGTATAACAAAAATGAAGACACAAGTTACCAAAACCTATCAGATACAGCAAAGAAATTTATTGTTTAAAAGCCCACATTTAAAAAACAAAAAGAGAGCACATCAACAAACTCACAAGCCATCTGATGGAATTGGAAAAGGAAGAACAATCTAAGCCTAAATCCAGCAGAAGAAAAGAAATATCCAAAATTAAATCAGAGATTAATGAAATTGAAAACAAAAGAATCATTCAGAAAATTAATGAAACAAGGAGTTGGTTTTTTGAAAAAAATAAATAAAATAGATAAACCTTTGGCTAGACTAACTAGAAAAAAAAGTAAAATCTCTAGTAACCTCAATCAGAAATGACAAAGGGGAAATAACTGATGCCACAGAGATACAAGATATTATTTCTGAATACTACCAGAAATTTTATGCCCAGAAATTCGACAATGTGAAGGAAATGGATCAATATTTGGAATCACACCCTCTCCCTAGACTTACCCCAGATGAAAAAGATCTCTGGAGCAGACCAATTTCAAGCACTGAGTTCAAAGAAACAATAAAAAAATCTTCCAATAAAAAAATGCCCTGGTCTTCATGGCTTCACACCAGAATTTTATCAAACCTTCAAAGAAGAGCTTATTCCTATATTGCAGAAATTATTCCAAAAAATTGAGAAGGAAGGAATCTTCCCCAACACGTTCTATGAAGAAAACATCACTCTGATACCAAAACCTGGAAAAGACCCAACTAAAAAGGAGAATTTCAGACCAATTTCACTACTGAATATAGATGCAAAAATTCTCAACAAAATCTTAGCCAACTGATTATAGCTTATCATCAAAAAAGTCATATATCATGATCAAGTTGGTTTCAGCCTAGGGATGCAAGGCTTGTTTAATATACGCAAGTCTATAAAGGTTATTCACCATATCAACAGAAGTAAAACTAAAAACTATATGATCCTCTCAGTAGATACAGAAAAAGCATTCAACAAAATCCAGTATCCTTTTCTAATTAGAACACTGAGGAGTATAGGCATTGGTGGCACATTTCTGAAACTGCTCGAAGCTATTTATGACAAACACACAGCTAATAGTTTACTGAATGGAGTCAAACTGAAAGCTTTTCCTCTTAGAATTGGAATCAGACAAGGTTGTCCTCTGTCATCGTTACTATTCAACATAGTGCTGGAAGTTCTAGCCAATACAATTAGACAAGACAGAAAAATAAAGGGCATCTAAATTGGAGCAGAGGAGGTCAAACTCTCCCTCTTTGCTGATGATATGATCTTATACTTAGAGAACCCTAAAGACTCAACCACAAGACTCCTGGAAGTCATTAAAAATACAGTAATGTCTCAGGATATAAAATCAATGTCCACAAGTCATTTGCTTTTCTATAAGCCAACAACAGCCAAGATGAGATGTTAATTAAAGACACAACTCCCTTCACCATAGGCCCAAAGAAAATGAAATACTTAGGAATATACCTAACAAAAGAGGTGAAGGACCTCTATGAAGAAAATTATGTAACTTTAAGAAAGGAAATAGCAGAAGACCTTAACAAATGGAAGAACATACCATGCTCATGCCTGGGAGGAATCGACATTGTTAAAATGTCTATAATTTCAAAAGCAATTTACCAATTCAATGCCATCCCTATGAAAATACCAACATCCTATTTTCAAGCTTACAACAAATAATTCTGCATTTTGTATGGAACCAGAAAAAAACCTGTATAGCTAAGGCAGTTCTTTGTAATAAAATCAAAGCTGGGGGTATCATCATACCAGGTTTTAGGCTGTATTACAAGGCCATAGTGGTCAAGACAGCATAGTACTGGCACAAAAATAGAGATATAGATATTTGGAATCAAATAGAAAACCAGGAAATGAAATCAACAACTTACAGCCACCTAATCTTTGATAAACCAAACAACAGCGTCCACTGGGGAAAAGATTCCCTATTCAATAAATGATGCTGGGAGAATTGGAAATCCACATGTAAAAGACTGAAACTGGACCTATACCTTTCTTCACCCACAAAAATTGATTATAGATGGATAAAAGACTTAAATTTAAGGCATGAAACAATAAAAATCCTCAAAGAAAGAATAGGAAAAACACTAGAAGATATAGGCCTGGGAAAAGATTTCATGAGGAAGACTGCCATAGCAATAGCAACACCAATAATAAACAAAAGGGATTTAATTAAACTGTAACTTTTCTGTACAGCCAAGGAGACAACAACCAAAGCAGACCACCTACCCAATGGGAAAGGATATTTGCATATTTCGAATCAGACAAACACTTAATAACCAGGATCTATACAGAACTTCAATTAATTCACAAGAAAAAAAACCAACAACCCCATACATCAATGGGGAAGAGAGATGAATAGAATCTTCTCCAAAGATGACAGATTTTAAGACCCCCTTTGACAGTACTGGACAAATCTTCCAAGCAGAAACTGAACAATGAAAGAATGGACTTAAACATGAACCTAGAACAAATGGACTTAACAGACATATACAGACATTTCATCCTCACAAAACTGAATACACATTCATCTCATCAGCTCATGGATCATTCCTCAAAATTGATGATATTTTCAGACATAAGTCTGACTTCAAGAAATTCAAAAGTATCGAAATTATACCTTGTAACTTCTCGGACAACCACATAATAAAAGGTGAACTCAAAAGCAACAGAAATAATCATAGAAAAATAAAGTCAGGGTAAGTAAATAACCATATGCTGAATGACAGTTGGGTTAAAGATAAGATTACAAGGGAAATCACTAGATTTCATGAACAAAATGACAATGAAGCCACAAACTGTGAAACCCTGTGAAATTTTAAGGTGGTTGATTAGCTTGAGCTCAGGGGTTCTAGACCAGCCTGAGCAAGAGCAAGACCTGATCTGTACAAAATAGCCAGTCATTGTGGCGGAGGCCTATATTCACAACTACTTGACAGGATGAAGCAAGAGAATTACTTGAATGTAAGAGCTTGAGGTTCCTGTGAGCTATGATGCCACCACACTATTTCAAATAAAACAAAGTGAGATGCTTGTCTCAAAAAGTGAAAAATGTGGGATACTGCTAAGTCAGTCTGAGAGGGAAATTTACAGTGTTAGAGTCCTTCATCAATAACACAGAAAGAGATCAAGTCAATCAACCTAATGGGCCATATCAAGAAACTTGAAAAAGAAGGAAAATCCAACCCCAAACCAAGCTCAAGAAAAGGAATAAACAAAATTAGAGCAGAATTACATGAAATTGAAAACAAAAGAATAATTTGGAAGATGAGCAAAACAAAAAGCTCACTCTTTGAAAACTCTTATCAAGTTGATGAAGACTTGGTCACACTGACCAGAAATTTAAAAGTAAGAGATCTAATAACTTTAATCAGAAACAGAAAAGAATGGTCAGGAATTTAAAATGACAAATTGGGAAAAACAAAAACAAAAACAAAATGAAAAATGAAAAATGAGGAATTAACAACAGGTACCACAGAAATATATGTGTGTGTGTGTGTGGGGGGGGGGGGTGTCTGTAGCTCAAAAGAGTAGGGCACCAGCCCTATATACCAGAGTTGGTGGGTTCAAACCCCGCCACAGCCAAAAACTGCAAATAAATAAATATTAATGATAGGCTCAGTGGTTATGATACCGGCCACATACACAGAGGCTGGTGGGTTCAAAACTGGCCTGGGCCTGCTAAACTACAATGACAACAATAAGGAAGGGGGAAAGGGAGGGGAGGGAGGGGGGAGGTGGGTAGAGGGAAGGGGATTGGTGGGATTACACCAGTGGTGCATCTTACAAGGGTATATGTGAAACTTGGTAAACCGTCTGTGAAGCTAGTGAATGATGCCCCATGAATATATCAATGTACACAGCTATGATTTAATAATAAAAAAAGATTAATATAAAAACAAACAAACAAAAATAGCTGGACATTGTGGTGGGTGCCTACAGTCCCAGCTACTTGGGAGCGTGAAGCAAGAGAATCATTTAAGCCCAAGAGTTTGAGGTTGCTGTGGCCTGTGATGCCATGGCACTCTACCAAGGGCAACATAGTGAGACTCTGTCTCAAAAAACAGAATAACAAATGATACTTTCAGATTGCTATAAAAATAGCAGAAATATAAAAATGTAGAAGAAGTGGAATCCTGCTAAACTCAACCAGAAGGAATTATACATTTTCAACAGAACTATTTCAAGCATTAAAAGAGCATGAATTATACAAAATCTTCCAAGAAAGAAAAGCCCCGGATCTGAGGGATATACACCAAAATTCTATGAAACCTTCAAATAGAAACTACAGCCTATATTGCATAATCTATTCCCAAACATAGAGATGGACAGATTCCTCCCCAATTCATTCTACAAAGCAAATATCACCCTGAACCAAAAACCAGAAAAGGACCCCCCAAAAGAGAAAACTATTGATCAAAATCATTAAGGAATATTGATCAAAAAATATTCAATAAGATATTAGTAAGCAGAATACAGAGACACATTAAAAAAGTTAGACATGATCAAGTAGTACACAAATCCATAAATACAATTCACCACATAAAGTAAAAAACAAAGACCATATGATTGTCTCAATGCAGAAAAGACTTTTGCCAATGTCCATTATTCTTTCTTCATAACAACACTTAAGGAAATAGGCTGAGATGAGACATCTCTTAAACAGATAGAGGCCATCTCTAACAAAACTACAACAAATAGTTATATTCAATGGAATTAAACTGAAAGTATTTCCACTCGGATCTGGAACTAGACAATGATGCCCATTCTTGCCACTGCTATTCAACATACTGCTGGAAGTTCTAGTCATTGTAATCAGGCAAAAGAGATCAAGAGTATTCAAATAGAGACAGAGGAGGTCAAATGCTAGCTTTTCCCCAATGACATGATCTTACACCTGGAAAAACCCAGGGACTCAACTCCAAAGCTCTTAGAAGTGTGATCAAGGAATATAGCAGCATCTTGGAATACAAAATCATTGTGCACAAATCAGTAGCCTTCATGTAAATGAGTAACAGTGAAGCTGACAACAAAACCAAAGGACGTATACCTTTTACCGTAGCTCCAAAGAAGATGAAATATGTTGGGAATACATCTAACAAAGGAAGTAAAATATCTCTATGAAGAGAACGTTGAACCTCTGAGAAAAGAAATGGCTGAAGACATTAACAAATGTAATAACATACCATGTTTGTGGCCAGTAAGAATCCACACATTTAAAATGGCTATACTGCCCAAAGCAACCTACAGATTTAATGCAATCCCCATCAAAATGACAATTTCATACTTTGAAGAACTTGAAAACTGGCCTTCAATTCATATGGAGTCAGAAAAAATCCAAATAGCCAATACAATTCTTAAAAATAAAAACAAATCTGAAGGCATTAAATTACCAGACTCCAGTTTATACTACAAGTCAATAGGGATCCTAACAGCATGGTACTGGCACAAAAATATAGTCATAGGTCTATGGAATAGAATAGAGAATCTAAACATGTACCCAGCCACCTATCATCATTTGATCTTCGATAAGCCTAACGAAAACATGCACTGGCAAAAAAGAATCCTTATGTAATAACTGGTCCTGGGAGAACTGGTTAGCCATATGTAGAAGACCGAAATTGGACTCACACCTCTCACCATTGACAAAAATTGATTCTCGCTGGATAAAAGATTTAACTTTAAGATACAAAACAATAAAAATTCTAGAAGACAGTATGGGGAAAACGCTTGAAAATATTGGTCTGGGAATAGATTTTATGGGGAAGATGTCCCTGGCAACTGTAGCAACATCAAAAGTAAATAAATGCATTTTGATTGAGCTGTAAAGCTTCTGCACAGCTAAAGGTGACAGCCTTTGGAATGGGAGGCTTTTTCATGTTATAAATCTGACAAAGGTCTGATAACCAAAATCTACAGAGAACTCAAATTAATTAGCAAGAAAAGAGCAAACCAACTTAGGTATAATTTGGCAAGAGACCTGAAGAGAAACTTTTCTGAAGATGACAGATGAATGGCCAAGAAACATATGAAAAAATGCCCTTTGTCTGTAACACCGGACAAATGCAAAACAAAACCACTCAGTTATCACAAAGGTCCAGTAAGATTAAACCACATCACAAAGTCCCAAATCTGGAGGTTCTGGGGGTGGATGTGGAGACAAAGGATCACTTCTACACTGCTGGTGGGATTATAAACTAATACATCTTTATGGAAAGAAGTATAGAGTATTCTTAATTTTTATTTTTTTATTTTTTATTTTTATTCATTTATTTTTTTGAGACAGATTCCCACTGTGTCACCCTAAGTAGAGTGCTGTGGTGGTGCCACAGCTCATAGCAACCTCAAACTCTTGGGCCCAAGTGATTATCTTGCCTCGGCCCCGAAAGTAGCTGGGACGATGGGCGCCCACCACAATGTGTGGCTGTTTTCACTGTTGTAGTTGTCATTGTTGCTTAGGTGATCTGGGCCAGGTTTGAACCTACCACACTATATGTGGCTAGGGCCATAACCACTCTGTTATGGGTGCCAAGCCAAAGTACGGAGAGGCTTTTTCATGTTATGAATCTGACAAAGGTCTGATAACCAAAATCTACAGAGAACTCAAATTAATTAGCAAGAAAAGAGCAAACAAACTTATATATTATTTGGCAAGAGACATGAAGAGAAACTTTTCTGAAGATGACAGACGAATGGCCAACAAACATACGAAAAAATGCCCTTTGTCTGTAACACGGGACAAATGCAAAATAAAACCACTCAGATATCACAAAGGTCCAGTAAGATTAGCCCACATCACAAAGTCCCAAATCTGGAGGTGCTGGATGTGGAGACAAAGTCTTAATTTTTATTTATTTATTTTTATTTATTTATTTATTTATTTTTGTGACATATTCCCACTGTGTCACCCTAAGTAGAGTGCTGTGGTGGTGCCACAGCTCATAGCAACCTCAAACTCTTGGGCCCAAGTGATTTTCTTGCCTCAGCCCCCCAAGTAGCTGGGACAATGGGCGCCCACCACGACATGTGGCTGTTTTTACTGTTGTAGTTGTCATTGTTGCTTAGGTGACCTGGGCCGGGTTCAAACCTACCACCCTCGCTGTATGTGGCTATTGCCATAACCACTCTGTTACGGGCGCTGAGCCAAAGTATGGAGAATTCTTAAGGAAATAAAGAACTTAGCCTTAAAGAACTAAGTCCATTTGATCCTGCAATTCCATTACTAGGTATCTACCAAAAGAGCAAAAATCAATTCACCACAAAGACATTTGCACCGGAATGTTTATTGCAGCTCAAGTCATAATTCTCAAGTCATGGAAGCAACACAAATGCCCATCAATTAATACTTATGAATGGATTAACAAATTGTGGCATATGTATACCATGGAATAGTATTCAGCCATAAGAAAAGATGGAGACATTACATCTGTTATGCTTAAATGGATGGAGTTGAAACATATTCTTCTTAGTAAGTATCTCAAAAAATGGAAAAAAATATCATATGTACTCGATACTAATATGAAACCAATTTATACAAAAAAATTACACATGCACTGGAACAATAAACACAAATATAGTCTAGCAAGAGGAGGAAAGACAGAGGAGAAGGAGGGAGGATGGCAAGTGGTGGCAGGACCAAGGGCACTTGCGGGGATCTCACCTAATGTGCTCAATGTAAGCCTGTTCAACACACCCCCTGGTGAAGGGGTCTTCTACAACTTGAATTCAAACTCAGAAGTGAGAACAAGTAACGTAAAAATCTGCACCCTTATATTAATTTGAAATTAAAAATAAATTAAAAAAAAATTCCATTTCACAAATGCAACCACTCCTATGAAATAACAAAACACTTAAAGGGTGTTACTGTAGTCCTCTACTTTTAACATAGGTTGTGCACTTTTAACATCTAGAAAGACTAGATGTTTCACCCAGGACTTAAGTTCCCCCCCCACTATACACAGTAGCATTGAATAAATGGTACACACTCATAACAAAAGCTATAATTTTAAAGTGTCCTCTAAGAAGTAACATTCTGGCCTAAAACATTCCCCCTTCCCATCTCTACCAGCCAGTAGACAGGTCTAAGCATGTCTGTAATGCTTAAGAGGTGAATTAGTAATTTCACTTTCATAAATCTTTTAAAAACAGTCTTTCCTGAGGCAAGACAATTGCTCAAGCCCAAGAGTTGGAGGTTACTGTGAGCTGTGATGCCATGGCACTGTACCGAGAGTGACATAGTGAGACTCTGTCTCAAAAAAAAAAAAAGAAAGAAAGAAAGAAAGAAATAAAAAGAAAACATTCTTTCCTATGTATTTTAACTCAAGGTCTACTCAATGTATTACTTTACTAACAGTACTTTCGTCATACGCTGGCAACCTTTTTATCATTTAGAAAAACTAGATGTTGTAAGTTGGGACTCATTTTTCTTTTATATACACTATATACACAGCAAAGTAAAATCAAATGCAGACATAACAATAGTCAATCTTGCCTCAACTCTAACCACATTGGTACAAAGCCTTTGCACTTTCTTTTCCTTCTGCTCTGAACCAGCACAAATAATGTGTACTGCTCAGACAAGTGGTGCGATCATTTAGTTTCCAACATAGTATTTCAGGGTGGCACCTGTGGCTCAAAGGAACAGGCTGCCATCCCCATATACCAGAGGTGGTGGGTTCAAACCCGGCCCTGGCCAAAAACTGCAAAACAAAACAAAAGAAAAAGATAATATTTCATATGAATTTTAACAAAAAGATATCTATGAAATGTTTTATTTACTACCTGTACTTTTAACATACTTTGTGCACATCCAGAAAGTCTAGATGCTTCAAATGGGACATAAGTTTGTCCACAGTAGTGTTGAATAAACTACACACATGTAACATTGGCTATATCTGAAAGTGTCTTCTAAAAAGAAACATTCTGGTCTAGAATCCAGCATTTCTTCCAACTCCTCTCTACCAACAACCCAGTGAATATAAGCACGTGTTACTTTAGATGTTATCATTTCACTTCTAAACATCCTTTTCAGAAGACAGACTTTCTATGAATTGAAACACAAAGTATACAAAATGTTAACTTACTAACTCTACTTTTGTCATACATCGGCAACCCCTTTAATATCTAGCAACTATATATTATAAAATTGGCCCTCATTTGTCCAGTATAAATAAACAGTATATACACTGTGGCAAAGTTAAACGAAATTCTCATAAAATACAGCAATGAATAAACTGAAATTATCTAGTACATGATAGCAAAACACCTTTTGCAATTTCTTCCCTCCCATCTCCTGAGCGTGATGAACAAGCACAGAGTGTATACTGTTCACAGAGGTGGTTTTAACAATTCTACTTCCAAACACAGTATTTCCAAACAGTTTTTAAAAACTATTTACAAAGTATTATTACACTACTACTACTTTTAAATACATAAAGCACTTCTAAATTTCTAGAAAGACTAGATATTTCATATAAGAACCTGTCTACTATGTACATAGCACTGTTAAATAAAATTGCACATGCAGCAATGGTTATAATCTGAGGTATACAACCATTTTGGGTTTCAACCATTCCTTCCTTATTTCCTTCTCCCTGCCTTCATTCAATGACAAGTACAGGCATGTGTAATGCATAGACATGGTTGAACAAATTCATAACCCAAAGTCATTTGCAGAGGACAAGCTTTCCTATGAATTTCAGTACAAAGCATACAAGATGTGCTAATTTTACTAAGTACTTTGTCATACATGGAAAATGCTTTAACATCTGGAGATATATAGACTCATCTGCCCATTATATACACTATATACATAGCAAAACAAAATGCACAAGACAAAATGGTATCTGAAAATGATCAAGCATGAACACACGTGCCTATTACCTTTGGCAATTCTTCCCTCCCACCTCTTCCAAACCACTGAAGAAATATGCACAGTACTATACTGCTCACAGAGGTGGTTTAATAATTCTATGTGTAAAAACACAGTATTTCCTGTGAGTTTTAGCAAAAATATTTACAAAGTGATATTTTACCACCTCTACATTTAACATAAGTTAGGCACTTGAAACATCTAGGTAGACTAAATGTTTCAGGTTAGGATTTAATTTGTCCACTATATACACAAAAGTCTTAAATAAAACACACACCTATGTAACAAGAGGTATGATTTGATGTCTTGGAGAGTATGCTGTCACTGGGTGGTAGGGGGAAGGGAGGAGAAAGTATGCAGACAAGGGTTCTGTGCCAGTGAGTTAGACTAGCTCAGATTGCTTAGTTGTTGTGTATGTGCCTTTTAGTTAATATTGCTGTGTATTAGAGGATAAGCTAATATGAATGCTCAATGTATGTTAAAATAGAGGTAGGAAAATAATAAATTTATATATGTCCTTTTGTTACTTTTTAGGAAGGACTGTCTTCAAGGAGTGACCTCTGTTAATCCACTTCTTGGAGCTGGACCTATTCCTATATTTAGTCCCTGGAGCAGGGAAAGAAGAGGAAAGGTGAAGGGAAAGGCTCTTTGCTAGTACCTCCATAAGTTGAAGACAGTTTTAGATTATAACCATGGGTCTCTATGTGCATTTTTAGTAAAGTATCTGTGTTTGTTGTAGACAAAGTTATTATTTTGCAACATCAAAGCTTTGGAGATTTCCTGAAGTGACAATGTATGATAAAAAGTAGAACTAGTGAATCAGCCATTTTGTGAGTATCTTTTTGTTATAATTGATAGGAAAGATGCTTCTTGGACATGGACTTGTTAAACCCGCTCTGAGCAGTGTATATCAAGACTTGTTCATTAGATTGGCAGCAGAGGGGCAGAAGGAAGCATGAATGGAGAGATGTGTGTAGGTGTGTTCACATTACATTTTGATGGTAGCCTCTGTTGTATGTGCATTCCTTTTGACTATACTATAAAAATATATATTGAGTAATTCAATGCAAACATACCTTCTTGCTAATATTTTAATGGTATACATTTGATAATTATTTTAAAAACATTATACTTAGTGTACTTTTGCTTTATGTTTTATTTTATTTTATTTTTATTATTTTCATTACTTTTTTTTGTTGTTGTTACAGTTTGGCCGGGGCTGGGTTCGAACCCACCCACCCTTGGTATAGGGGGCCAGTGCCCTACTCACCGAGCCACAGGGCTGCACCCTTATGTTTCATTTTAAAGTGAGCATTAAGGGAATGCAGTATATATATTTTCTTTTTGGGGAATGCAGTATTTTAATCGGAACACTGTCAGTACTTCTACCCAGACGCTTGTTGCCATTTTTGTCTTCTATGAAATTTTCATCCCAAGAAAGGAAGGATTACATTCTTTCCTAACAGATTGAGTTGGTTTAGTGTATTCTTGGTTATCAAAATACTCATAGAGGTCTTTGGGATTTGGGATTGGTAAAAATTAATGATGTGTGAAAAAGCATGATACATAATGTCCAATCTCAAACACAGAAAATTGGATGTTGTGTATGTACACTGGAGATCTAGAAGGATGTGTCAAACTATAAACTGCTTGTGGTTGTGGATGACATTGTTCTTTGCTTCTTGTGCTTTTCAGTTTTCTATACTGCATATATTAACTTTAAAAACAAATAAAGATTATTGTAAAAACGTGTATGAATCCTCCAAGGCTTGTAGAATACAGCTAGTATGCTCCATTAAAAAAAGAAAAAAATACTATGGAATACTATCCAACAGTAAAAATGAACAAACTACTGATATATATGACAACTCAGAAGGGTCACAAGGGAACCTTGATGAATGAAAAGAACTAATCTCAAATGGTTGACTACCGTGTAAATTTTATTTAAATCATATTATCGCCTGTGGCTCAGTGAGTAGGGCGCCGGCCCCATATGCCGAGGGTGGCGGGTTCAAACCCAACCCCGGCCAAACTGCAACAAAAAAATAGCTGGGTGCTGTGGCGGGCACCTGTAGTCCCAGCTACTCGGGAGGCTCAGGCAAGAGAATTGCTTAAGCCCAGGAGCTGGAGGTTGCTGTGAGCTGTGTGATGCCACGGCACTCTACCAAGGGCCATAAAGTGAGACTCTGTCTCTACAAAAAAAATAAAAAAAATAAAAATAAATCATATTATCATAATGGCAGAATTATAGAGGTGAAGAACAGATTAGTGATTTCCAGGGGTTAGAGCAGGTAGTGGTAGGTATGAGTATAAAAGAATAGCATGAGAGGGATCTTTGTGATAATGACAGTAAAGTAACAGTTTGTTTCAAGACAGAGTCTCACTCTGTTACCAAGGCTGGAGTGCCATGGCCTCAGCCCAGCTCACAGCAACCTCAGAGTCCTGGGTTCACACAATCCTCCTGCCTCAGCCTCCAATGTAGCTGGGACTACAGTGGCTGGCCACAACACTAAATTTTCGATGTTTATTATAGATGGGGTCTCCCTCCTTCTCCAGCTGGTCTTGAACTCCTGACATCAGGCAATCATCCTACCTCAGGCTCCCACTGTGCTTAGGATTATAGGTGTGAGCCACCTTGTATCTTGATTCAAGTATTTGTGATATTAACCTACAAGTGATAAAAAGCACAAAACTACTTATATACATTGTATTCATGTCAGTATCTTGACTTTCTGTTAACACAAGATGTAAAAAATTGGGTGAAACTGGGTTTGGCCTACACGAACCTCTCTGTATTATTTTTGCAACTTCTTATTGTAAAATCAAAAGTTAAAAAAAAAGACAGTTGCACATACAAGAAAATTCATAGCAAAATAAAATGAATCATAAATAATTTTATTCAAATTCTCCAGATTTATACTCAATATTTGTTTCTGAAATTGATGTAACCCCTTATATAATGGTTTTATTATTTTATCTTTTATCTGTATATTTTTTTCACTTTTCTTTATAGCTCTTCAATAGAAGCCAGAGTATTGAGTTGCCCAGTTTGGAGCTTCTGACCAAGTATTCTAATTAAATTTCTTCTTGGCCTACATTTGGCTTCTTCATAAAAAGGTTTTGGGCTGGGTGCAAGCAGTGGCTCAGGCCTATAATCCTAGGACTCTGGGAGACTGAGGTGGGAGAATCCCTTGAGTTCAGGTATTTGAGACCAGCTAGAGCAAGAGCAAGACTCCGTCTCTATAAAAAAATGGTAAAATTAGCCTAGTGTCCTGCAGGCACCTGTAGTCCCAGTTACTTGGGACCCTGAGGCAAGAAGAGCTTGAACCCAAGAATTTGAGGTTGCTGGAGTTATGCTGCACTATGATACTGCACTATGACTCTCTAGCCTGGGCAACAGGGTGAGACTCTGGCTGTCCCTTTCTACCCCCCCCCCCAAAAAAAATGAAAGGCTTTTGGTCTTTTGAATCACTTGCTGATAGGAAGAGACTTCACTGTAACCCATAACTACACTACATATTTTAGAATCAATCCTGGCATTTAGTCATATGCACCAATGTCCAGAAGATGTGAAAAACAAGTCAAAGTTTTGCTTTTGATGGGCTGATTGTCTTCAAACAGAACTCCCATGCTGTTCAAAAATCAACACATGAAGTTCAGGTTTATACATTTATCTCTGCCTCATTCTATAAGATAGAAGAAGTGGTGATCCCAGACATGGGATCCCCCAACAAAGGTAGTGGTAGAGGAGGAGGCCTCCGAAGGTAATGGCAGTGATGATAGTTTACTAATTAGTCCAGGTAAATGAGCTGGAGGAGGACAAGAAACTCCTTTACATAGATGTGGCACTGGTAGAGCTGCTGGTAGAGATGGCCCTCTATCTGCCTGTGGATGTGCTGGGGAAGATCTTAAAATGTAAAGCAACTTGAGGGTCCATGCATTTGCAATGCAAATAATCACTTAATTAAATGCTTGCAATAAAATATGCAGTGTAGAATACATAAGAGTAGATGGTGATTTCTTAGAAATTGTACACTGCTTATTAATTTATCAATGTTCAAGGACAATACAATATGCAAAAGATGTATAAATGTACAGATATATGACAAAGATTTTAAAGTCTATACTCTATACAATGACTACAGTTGGTGTCTCCTGCCTATATTCCTAGCACTCTGGGATACCAAGACAGGTGGATGGATTGACATCAGGAGTTTAAGACCAGCCTCCTCAAGAGGGAGACCCCCAATCTACTAAAAACAGGAAAACCTAGTCAGATGTTGTTGTAAATATCTGTATTCTCAGCTACTTGGAAGGCTGAAGCAAAACGATCACTTGAGCCAGGAGTTTCAGGTTGTAGTGAGCTATGATGTTATGACACTTTACCCAAGGAGACAGAGTGAAAGTTACTTAAAAAAAAAAAAAAAAAAAAGATTTGAATGCAGCTCTCACATGCCTAAGTAAGTTCTCTTACTACTTTTCCCATTGGGATTTTGTACAGCACTGTGACTCAAGTAACAACACAGCTTACAACACTGCACGGAGCCACTTACGTGGGAAGCTATTGAAAGGACCTATTTAGACACGTGTCCAAAAAGATCCATTTTATACAAGCATACAACTTACTATGCCTAGCTATAGGCTCAATTTTTTCTTTTTTTTTTTCACTCTAAAATGATTCAGTTTACGTTATATAAGTTTTGCTTCAATTTAGAAAAAAACACAGAGAAAGAGAGAGGGTAAGAAAAGCAGCAGAAACGCTGAGCAATGTCAACCATGGGACAGGTCTACAATCGCCATTAAAAATGGGCAGTTTTTATATTAATGATCTCAGTAAATACATATGATTTAATAGAGGAGAAAGGAGATCATGGGGAAGAAGCTAATTGTTTCTCCATTTTGCCATCACTTTGTGTTTTTCAGAGTGAATCCAAACAGTTTTTTTGACAAGCAGAACCCAAGGAAACATAGATGAGGTTACTTTAAGGCTTGGAGACTCCTTGGCTGAGGGAAGTTGGGCAGGGAAGGGTTAGGTGCACTGACATTCCAAATATAGTCTGCTTGGCCACTGAGGAAGAGAGATTTGTTTCTAGCAACAAGTGCTTAGAACATGTGTGAATTGGCCTGTCTCAAGCTGTGAAGTAGATGCAAGGCAGGCAAAAGCCTCAATTTTTTCTAAGCATCACAGGTCTTAAACCATGTCTTCGTTTCTGGATTCTTCAAGGCTAATCTGCTCTTAAACCTGACCAATATGTATTTGCCAAAGGACAACAACATACCATTTCTTGCATCAACATATGGTGGACATTACTGTTTATCAGTGACTAAAAAATTTACTGGGAAAAATGAGTAGGAAGCTCAGGACACTCTCATTGCAACTTCCATCTCCAGACTTCCACAGCTGGTCCTTCACCTCCCTCAGGCTTTTCCTCCTATGTCACTTTCTCAGAGAGGCCTTAGCTGCACAGTCTACTGAAAGGTCCCAATTTCACACCCACTCCACTCCATTTCCTTTCCCTCCTTCCCTGATTAGTTTGTTGTGTAGCCTGTCATGATATGTATGTATCTATTGATTTTATTTTATCAGTCACTGGAGAAAATATTTCTTTATTTTCACATTCACTACAGTGTGAGGTCCCTGTGATCAGAGCTTTTCTCTGTGTGTGTCTTTTCATGGTGTGTCAGCATTAAGAGCAAGCCTGGCATTATAGTAAGTGCTCAACAAATGTTTGTGAAAGGAATTAATGAAAATCACATTTGGTCATCAACCATAATCTGTGTGCCATTCCACAGGTTACACTTCACAGTACAGCGGAGTTCTTTCAGAATTTCTGTCCACGTAGTTATATTTTAGTACATAGGACCAGTAAAATCCATATATTGCACCTCAGTTAAGCTGATGAAGATTTCTGTAATACTTTAAAAAATACTCTGGGAGGCTGAGGTGGCTGGATTGCCTGATCTCCAGAGTTTGCAACTAACCTGAAGAAGAGTGACACCTTCTCTCTACTAAAAATAGAAAAAACAGCTGAGTGTTGTGGCACCTGCCTGTATTCCCAGCGACTTGGTAGAGTGAGGCAGGTGGATCACATGAGCCTAAAAGTTTGACAATGCTGTGAGTAATGAGAAAAGGGCACTCTACCTCGGGTGACAGAATGAGACTGTCTCAAGAAAAAAAAAAAGTTTGAATGCAGTTCCTACACACCTAAGTCAGTTCTCCTACTACCTCCTCATGAATGCATGTCATTTGTCATCGGATGAGGGCAGAGCCTACTACCTCCTCATGAATGCATGTCATTTGTCATCGGATGAGGGCAGAGCTTAGGAGAATGAGTCATTAGGAGTGAAAATGGGCAGGTTAACTGACTTCTTCCAGATGTGAAAAGGCAAGGAGGATAGAAAAAGAATGAAAGCAAACTTGTGTGTCTGCAGTACAGCTTCTAGTGAGGAAAGTAACAACTGGTAAGTGCAGAGTAGCCAGAACTTGTGGACTGCTGGCCTTGGTTGGTCATTATTTTGGATTCTACGTAAGCATTCCTAATTCTATATGAAATCAGCACAGTATTATCACATCAATAAATGCATAAATGCATTAATGTATACATGATCTATGTGTTTAAGTAACAACAAAAAAAGAAATTAATTAAAATGAAAAAATAAAAAAGAAAGGGAAATTCATTGGAGCCGTATCAGGTTTGAATAATGGATAACACTAGAATCACGTACATGTGTGAAAGTTGAAAAGACTGATCTCCTGTTCTCTGGGTGCTCTTTAGAGACAGCATCCTAAGTTTCGTCCACGTTTCTCCATTTTTGTTTGTATGTACACATATGCATTTTAAAAACTTCCCAAGCAGACGCAGTGGCTCATACCTGTAATCCTAGCGCTCTAGTAGGCTCAGGTGTGTGGATTGCTTGATATCAGGAACTAGAGACCAGCCTGAGCAAAGTTAAGATTCCTCTAAACTCAAAATAGAAATCTGGGCTGGGCGCCTCTAGCTCACCTGCTAGGACGCCAGCCACACGCTCCTGGGCTGGTGGACTTGACCAGGCCAGGGTCGGCAAAACAACAATGACAATGATAACAAAAAAATAGCGGGAGGCGTTGTGGTGGGCACCTGTAGTTTCAGCTACTTGAGAGGCTGAAGCAGGAGAATCGCCTAAGCCCAAGAGTTTGAGGTTCCTGTCAGATGTGAGGCTAATTGCACTCTGCAGTGGGCTGACATAGTGAGACTCTGTCTCACAAAAGAAAAGAAAAGAAAAGAAAAGAAAAAAAGAAAGAAAGAGAAAACCTAGCCTATCAGCGCACTCCCCCCACCACCACAGAGCAAGACTCTGCCTTGAAAGAAATAAAGGATCACACCTGTGGTGCATCTTACAAGGGTACATGTGAGCCTTGGCAAATGTGGAATGTAAATGTCTTGGCAAAGTAACTAAGAAAATGCCAGGAGGACTATGTCAACTAATGAGATGAAAATGTGTCAAATATTCTACAAGCGTATGGTGCCCCATGATCATATTGATGTACACAGCTATGATTTAATAAAAAAAAAAAAGAAAGAAAGAAAGAAAGAAATACTTCTTACCCTAATTATCAAAACTTCCCAAGAAGATCCTTGGCACTGCCCTGCCGCTCCTCTCCGGACTGTTCTTTTGCCAGCACGCACTTCAGAGCAGGGGTCGGGGATGGAGGGGGGAGACCCAGGTGGGGAGGAGGCTCCTGGCGAGTGGCGATTGCCTGAGGTGGTGGCTGCGCATCCAGCATGAGAAACTCTGGGCGAGGGAGCCAGCGGAGTCGCCTTTCTGGGTGGTGCCAGGCGCATCTCAGCTAATCCAAGAGTAAATGACAAATTGAGAAAAAAAGAGTGCCGACTCCAGATCAACATATTTAGAGAAAATTGGAAGAGGAGGAGCTTACTACCCCATTCTTTGAGGACTTTTTAAGGAACACAGTTCTAGCTGTGAGCTTCCAATCTTGGAGCAGAAACTAGAAACATCACCAGAGCAAACAAGAACAGGAGTACAAAGGGAGAACTATCAACCATCAGTAGTCAACCGTCACCCCCCCTCCCCCGCAAGCTCTGTGGGAGGCACATCTCACGAGCATGAAAAACAAATCATCACGCTCATGAACTACAAAAGGATCAGAGAATACATTTTAAAATTTTTTTGGAGACAGAGTCTCACTTTGTCGCCCTTGGTAGAATGCCATAATGTCACAGCTCATAGCAACCTCCAGCTTTTGGGCTTAGGTGATTCTCTTGCCTCAGCCTCCAGAGGAGCTGGGACTACAGGCACCTACCACAATGCTCCCTGCTATTTTTTTGTTGCAGTTTGGCCGGGAACAGGTTCGAACCCACCACCCTTGGTATATGGGGCTGGAGCCATACTCACTGAGCCACAGGCACCGCCCAAAGAATACATTTTTTAATTTACCATTTTTTTTTTTATTGTTGGGGATTCACTGAGGGTACAATAAGCCAGGTTACACTGATTGCAATTGTTAGGCAAAGTCCCTCTTGCAATCATGTCTTGCCCCCATAAAGTGTGACACACACCAAGGCCCCACCCGCCTCCCTCCATCCCTCTTTCTGCTTTTCCTCCTCTCCCCATAACCTTAATTGTCATTAATTGTCCTCATATCAAAATTGAGTACATAGGATTCATGCTTCTCCATTCTTGTGATGCTTTACTAAGAATAATGTCTTCAACTTCATCCAGGTTAAGGAGACTTTACGAAGGATGTAAAGACTCTTCCACTTCCATCCAGGTTAAGAAGACTTTACGAAGGATGTAAAGTCTCCACTTTTTTTAATAGCTGAATAGTATTCCATGGTATACATATACCACAGCTTGTTAATCCATTCCTGGGTTGGTGGGCATTTAGGCTGTTTCCACATTTTGGCGATTGTAAATTGAGCTGCAATAAACAGTCTAGTACAAGTGTCCTTATGATAAAAGGATTTTTTTCCTTCTGCGTAGATGCCCAGTAATGGGATTGCAGGATCAAATGGGAGGTCTAGCTTGACAGTGCTTTGAGGTTTCTCCATACTTCCTTCCAGAAAGGTTGTACTAGTTTGCAGTCCCACCAGCAGTGTAAAAGCGGTCCCTTCTCTCCACATCCACGCCAGCATCTGCAGTATTGAGATTTTGTGATGTGAGCCATTCTCTCAGGGTTGTTTTCATTTGCATTTCTCTAATATATAGAGATGATGAACATTTTTTCATGTGTTTGTTAGCCATTCGTCTGTCATCTTTAGAGAAGGTTCTATTCATGTCTCTTGCCCATTGATATATGGGATTGTTGGTTTTTTCATGTGGATTAATTTGAGTTCTCTATAGATCCTAGTTATCAAGCTTTTGTCTGATTGAAAATATGCAAATATCCTTTCCCATTGTGTAGGTTGTCTCTTTACTTTGGTTATTGTCTCCTTAGCTGTACAGAAGCTTTTCAGTTTAATGAAGTCCCATTTGTTCATTTTCGTTGTTGTTGCAATTGCCATGGCAGTCTTCTTCATGAAGTCTTTCCCCAGGCCAATATCTTCCAGTGTTTTTCCTATGCTTTCTTTGAGGATTTTTATTGTTTCATGCCTTAAATTTAAGTCCTTTATCCATCTTGAATCAATTTTTGTGAGTGGGGAAAGGTGTGGGTCCAGTTTCAGTCTTTTACATGTAGACATCCAGTTCTCCCAACACCATTTATTGAATAGGGAGTCTTTCCCCCAAGGTATGTTCTTGTTTGGTTTATCAAAGATTAGGTGGTTGTAAGATGTTAGTTTCATTTCTTGGTTTTCCATTCAATTCCAAGTGTCTATGTCTCTATTTTTGTGCCAGTACCTTGCTGTCTTGACCACTATGGCTTTGTAGTACAGACTAAAATCTGGTATGCTGATGCCCCCAGCTTTATTTTTATTAGTAAGCACTGCCTTAGCTATATGGGTTTTTTTCCAGTTCCATACAAAACGCAGAATCATTTTTTCCCAAAACCTTTTTATACTACATGGAATCTGGAACTGTATTGGTGCTTAATAATTGTTAAATAAAGTACTCAATTTTTAATGCTTGTTTGCTATCCATATAGACTGTAGATGATTGTCTAAATCTGTATTTCCCTTCATTGATTCATCTTATTTCAGTGAATGAAAGATATCATATATCTACTTCTTTTTTTCTATATGTTTTAGGAAAATGAGTGCATCGGGGAGATTACACTCTAAAAACGGAGGTGGTCATATCTATGTAGTTCTTTTGCATACTACAACACATTGGTAATTGATAATAAGATTGAAAAAAAGACAGATAAGACCGAAAGATTGTCTTACAATTTCAGTTTTTACTGTATATGGAGATAACCTAAAAAGTATGTTGGCAACTTAAGTACATAGACCAATGAGAGTAAAAAATATAGTTTTGTTTCTCTTATGGCTGTCGAAGCCAAGACACAGTTTTAAAAACCCCTGAGAGAGTCAGTACACAGTATCCAAATTAGGTCAAAACATGCAAACGACACCCCATTTCCTCTAATGTCCAATTACGTTCTTAGAAGGATACGAGTCTATGATCTACTTGCTATGATCCTGAGTATAAATAATATCAGGTACCAATATAGTGAATGATCAAATTATGTTATATAACTATGTTATTTAAAATTCTTATTTTCTTGCCATGGGATAGATTTTTCAAAAATATACTGTTAATTTGTTTTCCATGTGATTGAATTTTCTTTCAGGATCTCTCCTTAATGTCAGAATTTCTAAATTTCAAAGTCCTTTTACATTTGTAATTTATTAGTTTTATGATCCATTATATAATGATTAAGCCATTATGTATTAATTATAAGTTTCCTCTTTGTTTTTGTTGTTCATTGAATTAAATAGCATTTTATATATTTTCCAAGGAAAAAAAAAAGAAGATTCTTAACCACAAAATCTTAGGAACTATTCATTTATTTTGATTATTTGAAAACTAAAGATATAAATCATTGGTTCAAAATCACAGTGCCAACTGGAAGAGGTCATAACGGGTTTATGAGAGGGGTTGTCTAGCCCCTCTCACCTGGTCCCCCTCTCTCTCTCTGTCTCAATGCTTCTCATTAACAGAACGTAATCATAAGGACATGCACACAATACAAGAGGCCACTGTCTGCTGAACCCTAAACCAGCTAGCCCAGGTCTCTGGGAAAGTGTGTATGACAACTATGTGATCCATGACATCGTTAGCCAGTACAAAGATTTGAAAGTAGTGCTTGATGACTCCCTCATCAAGTTTTCTGTTATTCTAAATTACTTACACTCAGTGCATATTAATAAAATTACAAAATAATACTACACTATAAATAATAAGCTATTCCTTAGAATGTTACTCTGAGCTTGCCTTGTGCTGTGCAGTAAAGAGTAATATACAATAGGCAATGAAGTAGTTTTCTTTCCTGGAAGGCACATGAAATGAGTTCATGCTGAATCTTTCCCAACAGGTGTAAGTCAAACTGCTTACCTCGAAGGTCACATGGCTGAGTGCACTTCACAAGGGTACTTTCACAAATGACTTCAGAGATTACAGTGCAGGATGATAGAAAGTCTTTTCCTCTGCAGTACCAGGGGACAAACAGAATCACCTCACATTTTCCAAGCTCTGTGGTTTATGAAAATATGAGGCTAGCAGCACGGCCAACAAAGGTCTCAGGTTACTGAAGTGGACTCACTGTTTTGGAGCATTGTCAAAGCTTCAGAACCTAGCTGTGATATGGGTTGAATCCTAATGGACACATGATTTCTACGAACCTCTACCAGTACATACCAGATGAAAACTTTTTTTTTTTACACAGAGTCTTATTTTGTCACCGTGGGCAGACAGCCATGGTGTCATACCTCACGTCAACCTTTAACCTGTGAGCTCAAGTGATCCTCTTCCCCAAGCCACTTGAGTATCTAGAACTACAGGGATGCATCACAACACCCAGCTCCTTTTTCTATTTTAGTGGGGGGTGGTGTCTGGCTGTTGCTCAGGATGGTCTCAAACTCCTTTGCTCAGGTGATTCACACGATCTGGCCTCCCAGAGTGCTAGGATTACAGGTGTGAAACACTGTGCCCAGACAGCTAAACAAAATCTTCCAAAAAAGGAAAAGCCCTGGACCAGATTGTTTTACACCACAATTCTACCAAACCTTCAAATAAGAACTACTACCTATATTGCATGATCTATTCCAAAACATAGGGAAGTATGTAATCCTCCCCAATTCATTCTACTAAGCAAATATCACCCTGATTCCCAAACCAGGAAAGGACCCAACAAAAAAAGGAATCTATAGACTAATATCACTAATGTATATCAATGCAAAAATATTCAATGAGATCTTAGCTGTGACAATTAAAGAGAATACTGTGACACATTAAAGAAGTTATACATCAAGATCAAGTAGGATTTAACCCAGGGATGCAAGGTTGGTTTCACATATGTAAATCCATAAATATAATTCACCACATAAATAAAATCAAACACAGTAAGCATATGATTCTCTCGATGCAAAAAAAACTTTTGGCAATATCCACTATCCTTTCTTGATAAGAATGCTTAAGAAAGGGCCATGTGTGGTGGTTCACACCTGTAATCCTAGCACTCTGGGAGGCAGAGGTGGATGGAATACTTGAGCTCAGACGTGTAAGACCAGCCTGAGCAGGAGTCAGACCCTGTCTCTGAAAAATAGCTGGGCATTGTGATGGGTGCCTGTAGTCCCACCCACTTGGGAGATTGAGGCAAGTAAACAGCTTTAGCCCAGGTATTTGAGGTTGCTGTGAGCTATGATGCCATGATACTTTACCCAGGGCAAAGAATGAAATTCCGTTTCAAAATAAATAAATAAATAAAAGGAATGCTTAAGAAAACGATCTTAGGTGGGACATTTCATAAACTGAAAGAGGCCATCTCCAACAAACCCACAGCAAATATCATATTGAATTTAACCAAACCGAACGTATTTCCATTGAGATCTGGAACAAGACAAGGATGCCCAATCTTGCCCCTGCTATTCAACATAGTGCTGGAAGTCCCAGCCATCAAAATCAGGGAACAGAAGGAGATCTAATGTATTCAAATGGGGAGAGAGGAACTCAAACTCTCTCTCTGTACAGATGACATGATCATCCTATACCTGGAAAACCCCAGGGAATCAACTACAAAACTCTTAGAGGTGATCAAGGAAAAATTACAGCTTCTCGGGATACACAATCATTGCTCACAAACCAGTAGCCTTCGTATATGCCCAAAACTGCCAAACTGAGAATGAAGTCAAAGAATCTATACCTGTTACAGTAGCTCCAAAGATGAAATACCTGGGACTACATCTAGAAAGGAAGTAAAATATCTCTATGAAGAAAGGTATAAAACACCAAGAAGAGAAATAGCAGAAGATCTTAACAAATGGAAGAACATACCATGCTCATGGCTGGGAAGAGTTAACATTGTAAAAATGTCCATACTGTCAAAAGGAACCTCCAGATTTCATGCAAGCCTCATCAAACACCAAAATCATACTTTAAAGAACTTTTAAAAACAGTAATTCATTTCATGTGGAACCAGGAAAAAAACCAAATAGTCAATCCAATTCTTAGAAATAAAAACAAACCTGGAGGCAATACAGTATGAGACTTCACATTACACTACAAGTTGATGGTGATCCTAACAGCATGGTACTGGCACAAAAAGAGAGGCATAGATGTGTAGAATAGGATAGAGAACTTAAAGATGAACCCAGCCACATATGGGTTTTTGATCTTTCATAAACTAAACAAAAGCATTCACTAGGGGAAAAAATCCTATTTAATAAATGCTGCTGCGAGAACTGGTTAGCCATGTGCACAAGTCTGAAACAGAAAGCACACCTCTCAACATTGACAAAAATTTGTTGTCACTGGATAAAAGATTTAAATTTAAGACACAAAACTATACAAATTCTAGAAGGGAGTGTGGGGAAAACTCTTGAAAATACCAGCCTGGGAAAACATTTTATGAGGAAGATGCCCCCAGCAATTGCAGTGACACCAAAAATAAGTAAGTGCATTCTGATCAATCTATAAAGCTTCTGCACAGCTAAGGGTACCACATCCAGAGTAAACAGACATAATTAGGAATGGGAGACTTTTGCATGTTACAAATCTGATAAAGGCCTGATAACCAGAATCTATAGATAACTCACATTAATTTATGAGAACAGAGCAAATAACCCTATTTATAAATGGGCAAGAGACTTGAACAGAAACTTTTCTGAAAATAACAGATGAATTGTCAACAAACATATGAAAAAATACACACTGTCTTTAATCATCAGAGAAATGCAAATCTAAACCACTCAGATATCACCTAACTCCAGTGAGATTAGCTCACATCACAAAGTCCCAAATCTAAAGGTGCTGGGGTGGATGTGGAGAGAAGAGAACACTTCTACACTGCTGGAGGAATTACAAACTAATAGAACCTTTATGGAAAGAAGTATGTAGAATTCTTAAAGCACTGAAAGTCAACCTTGCTTTTTATCTTGCAATTCAATTACCTACTCAGAAAAATAAAAATCATTTCACCACAAAGACATTTCCACCAGAATGTTTATTGCAACTCAATTCATAATTGCCAAGTCGTGGAAGCAACCCAAACGCCCATCAATTCATCAAGGATTAACAAACTGTGTAATATGCATTGAGTACTATTTAGCCATAAGAAAAGATGGAGACATTACATCTTTTAAGTCCACCTGGATTCAGTGAACAATATTCTTCTTAGTAAAGTATCTCAAAAACATAAAAAAAAAAAAAATCCCATATACTCAATGCTAATATGATATGAAACCAATATATAAACAATTACATGCCCACAGGAGCAATAAAACAGAAATATAGTCTAGCAAGGGGAGGAAAGAGGAGGGAGAGAGAGGTAGGAGAGTGAGTGTTGGCAGGAGGGAGGGCAATTGGCAGGATCTCACCTAGTGTGCACAATGTCAGGGTGTTCAGCACACCACCTGGTGAAGGCCTCTTCTGCAACTTCAACTTTACCTTGAAAGTGAAAACAGTGTAACCTAAACGCTATGCACTCATATTAATTTGCAGTAAAAAAAAAAATTAAAAAAAAGGAAACAAAATACCTTGGAATACTATCCAACAATGAAAAGGAACAAACTACTGATACACATGACAACTCAGATGGAGTTACATGGGAATTGTGATGAATGAAAGGAAGTAATCTCAAAGGTTGCATAATGTATAAATTCCATTTATATAATATTATCACAATGACAGAATTATAGAGATGATGAACGGATTAACAATTTCCAGGAGTTAGAGCTGGTAGTGTTAGGTGTGGCTATAAAAGAGTAGCATGAGAAAGATTTTTGTGATGATGACAGTAATTTGTCTTTTTTGTTTTAAGGCAGAGTCTCACTCTCTCAGGGCTAGAGTGCCATGGCATCAGACTAGATCACAGCAACCTCAGACTCCTGGGTTAAAGTGATCCTCCAACCTAAGTCTCCCAGGTAGCTGGGACTACAGGGACTGGCCAACACTCTAATTTTTCTATTTTTAGTATAGATGGGGGTCTTCTTCATTCTAAGGCTGGTCTTGAACTCTGGAGGTGAAAAGATCCTCCCACTTTAGGCTCCCATAGTGCTAGGATTAGAGGTGTGATCCACTTTGTATCTTGATTGAAGTATTGGTGATGTCAATCTACAAGTGATCAAATAGGGCAAAACTGCTTATATAGATTGTATTGATGTCAAAATCTTGACTTTTATTCAGTAAAAAAAGATGAAAAATTGGAGGAAACTGTGTTTGGCCTACATGGACCACTCTGTATTACTTTTTCAACTTGTTATTTCAAAAGCAAAATTTAAGAAAATACACAATTGCATATATAAGGAAACTCAAAGCCAAATAAAATGAATCATAGACCATTTTATTCAGACTGTCCAAAGGTAGACTCAATATTTGTTTCTAAAATATAAGTCACCCCTTATACAATGGTTTTATTATTTCATCTTTCTTTTCTATAATTTGTCACTTTTTTTATAGGTCTTCAATAGAAGGCAGAGTTTTGAGATGCCTAATTAGGACCATATGACCTGGTATTCTAAATGAGTTTCTTCTATATGGCAATCATTCCCTTCTAAAAGAAAGGCTTTTGGGCTGGGTGCCAGTGGTGGCTCAGGCCTATAATCCTAGGAATATGGAAGGCTGAGGTGGGAGGATCCCTTAAATTCAGGAATTTGAGATGAGTCTGAGCAAGAGCAAGAACCAGTCTCTTTTAAAAAATAGAAAAATCCTGGCAGGCACCAGTAGTCCCTGTTATACAGGAGGCTGAGGCAGGAGGAGCTTGAACCCAGGAATTTGAGGTTCCTGTGAGTTATGATGCACTCTATCCTATGAATGCACTGACTCTCTAGCCTGGGCAACAGGGTGAGACCCTGTCCCAGCCCCACCAAACAAATGAAAGACTTTTGGGCTTTTCAATCCATTGCTGAGAGGATGAGCCTGCACTGTTACCCATAGATGCACAACATATTTTAGAATCATTTCTGGCATTCAGTCATATGCACAAACACGTGAATAAATTCACAATCTCCCTTTCAGCTTCTTCTAGAGTCATGTTCAGTTTCTCTGCAAACAATCACCTCTCTGTTTTTTGGCTAAGATCAAGTTTAGTTTCTTGGTGCACATGCTTCTTTACAGACAAGAACTCATGGAGCGGAAACACCAAATGCAAGCCAATCTGAGAAGTGCAGGATGCAAGTAATCAAGTCGTACTCTACATATCTTGGCGAAGGAAAAGAAAGTCCATCACATAAAAGATTTTTTTTTTTTGAGACATAGTCTCACTTTGTCACCCTTGGTAGAGTGCTGTGGCATTGTACCTCAAAGTAACCTCAAAACCTTAGGATCAAGTGATTCTCTTTCCTCAGGCTCCCCAGTAGCTGGGACTACAGGTGCTCACCACAATACCTGGTTAGTTTTAGAGATGGGGTCTTGGTTTGGTTCAGGCTGGTCTCAAACTTGTGAGCTCAAGCAATCCTGCCTCATCCCCCCAGAGTGGTAGGATTACAGGAGTGAGCCACACCACCCAGCCACACATTAAGGACCTTGAGAGAAGTATCATGGATTATCTGGATGGGCCCTAAATACAATCATATGTATCCTATGTGAACACTCAAAGAATTGATCTTTCAAAATGAGTCCTGACTGGCTAACTTTACCTAAATTGAAAATAGAGCTAATTGGCCATTTGCTAACTATAGTTTACACATTTACTCTGCATTCCCAGAAAAAAAAACAAAAAACATGTTCTTAATTTCAGGACTTTCATAACTGTCTGCTCCTTCTTACCGTTGCTGGAACCTGCCAATTGACTGTGACCTGTGTTGACCAATCAGAACTTAGCAAGCCTAGACTGAAATTAGAACTCAGCAATTTTGTGCCCTTCATTTGAATAGGCAAACCAGAGAGGAAAGCTGGGCAGGAACTTTGTAAAAGAGGACCAGTGTCTTTTTAATCTTGGAAAGCATCTTTGTTCTGTACAAAATAAAGGTTGCTCTTTTTCACTTGCAACATGTTTACTGGAAAATAATTTCTTTTAATTGTGTTAAAAAAAGAATTTGAATTCAGTTCTCACACACCTAAATCAGTTCTCCTACTACCTCTAAATCAATGTATGTCATTTGTCACAAGGTGAGGTTAGAACCTAGAGGAACGCTTCATTGAGAGGTGAAAATGGAGCGTAACTGACTTCTCTGAGATGTGAAAAGGAAAGGAGGATAGAAAAAGAATGAAAACTAACCCTAACCCTGTGAGTCTAGAGTACAGCACTAAGGAGGAAAGTAGTAAGTGATGAGGGCAATGTATCCAGACCTTGTGCACTGCTGGCCTTGGTTGGTAATTGGTTTGGATTCTAAATAAAAGGGAATGCATTGGAGAGTTTTAGGCAGGGCCTGATATGGTTTGAATGATGGAAAACAGCAGAATCACAAATATGTGTGAAAGTGGAAAAGATTGATTTCCTTTTCTCTGGGTGCTCTTTTAGGGGCAGCACCCTAGGTTTCTTCCAAGTGTCTGAATTTTTGTGTGTATGTGCATTAAAAATTACCCAAGCAGGCACAGTGGATCACACCTGTAATCCTAGCACTGTGCAAGGCTGAGGAGGTTGGACTGCTTGAGATCAGGAATTAGAGACCATCCTGAACAAGAGTAAGATCCCCTCCCAAGTAAAAATAGAAAACATGACCCACCAGGACACTCTACCCAGGGTAACAGAGGGAGACACTGCCTCAGAATAAATGAATAAATGAATAAATAAATAATTCTGACACTATTCATCAGCTTCTCAAAAATATGTCTACACAAACACTTGTACATGAATATTTATAGCATCATTACTCATAGTAGCCAAAATGTCCATGAACTGATAACTGATAGCTAAAATGTGGTATGTGTATACAATGGTGTATTATTAAGCCTTAAAAAGGAATGAAGTGCTGATTCATGCTGCAGCGTGGATGGACTGTGAGAACATTACACTCAGTGGAAGCAGGAAAACCCTAGATGCCACGTATTTTATACTTTTCTTTTTCATGAAATGTTGTGAATAAGCAAATCTACAGAGACAGTAGATGAGGGGTCAGTTAGGGATGGAGGACTGAAAGTTTGAGTGGGGTGGTGATAACTAGAGGGCATAGAATTGCTTTTTGCGATGAAAATGTGTTTTGTTTGTGTGTGTGTGTGTGTGTATTTTTGAGATAAAATCTCCCTCTTTCATCCAGGCTAGATTGCCATGGCATCAGCCTAGCTCACAGCAATGTCAAATTCCTGGGTTCAGGCAATCCTCCTGCCTCAGCCTCCCAAGTAACTGGTACTACATACAGGTGCCAACCAAAACACTTGGCTAGTTTGTCTCTTTTTTTTTTGTAGAGATAGGGTCTGACTCTTGCTCAAGCTGCTTACTAATCCTGAAGTTCAAGCAATCCAGTCACCTTAACCTCTCACAGTTCTAGGATGATAGGTAAGCTATCATGCTGGGTCATTTTCTCATTCTTTATTTCCCTCCATCCTGCCTCTCTCCCTCCTGCCCATCCTTCCTTCCTCCATTTCTCTATCTCTTTTCCTCTCTCCTTTTTTTTCTCTTTCTTTCTTCCCTTTATGCTCTCTCTCTCTCTCCCCCCCTCTTCTACACATTCAGATAAACTTTTTTAGTAAAAAGTAGCAAACTATACAAGTGATCCCTGAAAGTATATTCTTGAACTATATACTTTAAATGGGTGAATTGTGGAGTGTATGAATTATATCTTAATACAGCTGTTATGTTTTAAATCTATGGGCTACTGGCTATTATCTATTATGTAAATAGAGAAAAATCCTCAACAAAATATAAGCATGAGGCCGGGTGAAGTTGCTGATGCCTATAATCCCAGCACTCTGGGAGGCCGAGCAAGGTGGATCACATGAGTTCACAAGCTGGAGATCAGCCTGAGCTAGAAGGAGACCCAGCTGCTAAAAATAGCTGGGAGTCACAATGGTCACCTGTAGTCACAGCTACTCAAGAGGCTGAGGCAAGGAACTTGCTTGAGCCTAGGAGTCTGAGGGTGCTGTGAGATATGACACTCCTGCAGTTTACCAGGGGCGACAAAGTGAAACTAGGTCTCTCTATCTCTATCTTTCTGTATAAACCTATACACATACATAGGGTTGAGAACCATAGCTCATAGAAAATGGGAAAACATTGTCTTAAATATATAAGATATACTGTATATGTGCAGAAAAAGTCTGGGAGCATACAAAATAATTTACATATGTTGACCAAGTGGAATTTATTACGAAGAATGCAAGTCTCGTGCAATATGGGGAAATCAACACATAGAATACACTACCTTAACAGAATAAATAACAAAAAACACAAATCATCTCAACAGACACAGAAAAGGCATTTGATAGATGCAACACATTTTCATGATGATAATCATTTAAAAATCTAAGGTTTTTTTAAACTAAGGGAACTTCTTCAGTCGTATAAAGGGCATCTACAAATGCTTGGACAGATATAATGTATTATATTCATATGACGGCATATTTTTTAACAGTCAAAAGGAATGAAGTGCACATTTATGTTACAATATGAATGAACCCTAAAAACATTATGATAAGGGGGGAAAGCCAGTTACAAAAGACCATATACATGCGATTTATAAGAAAACATGGACACTAGGAAAATTGTTTGCTAGGTTTAGAGGGAAGGTGGGGGAGGGTCGTGGGGAAGATGAAAGTGATTGCTAGTAGGTTTTGACTTTATCTGGGTGGAGGTCTCACTCTTGGTCAGGGTGATCTTGAACTCCTGAACTCAAGCAATCCATCCATCTTGGCCTCCCAGAATGTTAGATTTGCAGGTATGAGCCACTGCTTGAAGTTGTGATATTTTAAAAACCTTCCCCTTGAGTCAGGCATAATTTTTCATCCCTGTGATAATCCTAGCACTCTTGGAGGGGCCAGCGCCCTACTTCTTTGAGCCACAGGCACCGCCCTAGCTTTGTTAATTAGAGTGGCAGCTGCTGCTACTGCACAGAGGAATGGGGGCATGTCTACAGCCACAGGATCAAATTGACATGAAAAATGCACTACAGGACAGATCTGATATGAAAAAGGCTGCCCTAAAATATGAGCAGCAATTCCATTATTTTCATGGCAATATAGATGGAAAGGTTTTTCAAAAATGGGTAAGCCTAGTACAAGAGGTGTGGGTGATAGTAACTGAAGAGTTTTAAAGGAGTCTAATTCCTCTGTAGGCCAAAGGATAGGCTCTTTGATACTATCAGCAAGGAGGAAATATAATGATTTAGTGAGGACAGCAAGATTAGGAATCTATTGGCAGCAGTAGCCAGATGCTCCTAGAAATTTACATGCTTGTTTTTTAGTTTTGGGAAGGGGATAGACAAAATTGACTCAAGGCATTTTGGAGTGATTTTCTGAGTGCCTTGAGATACTTCATGTTCTAAGTAAGTAACAGTTGTCTGTACCCACTGAAGTTTAGACTTGGAGTCTTTATAGCCTTTTTTAAGCTAGAGTTTTTAAAAGAATAAGAGATTGTAAGAGGGCACCTTGTTTAGGTGGATTACAGAGTAGAAGATTATCAATGTAGTAAACTAGAGTGGACCTGTGGGTAAAGGTTATTAAATCTAAATCAGTTTTGAGAATTTGAGAGAATGTTGAGGAATATTCACAGTATCCTTGGGAAATTTGGGTCCCAGTTAATTGTCTCCCACTGAAGGTAAATGCAGTGAGTCCAATTATGAGTCCTATTGTAAGGTCATTGAAAAGAAAGCTGAGCAGAGATCAATTACCGTAAACCAGGCTGCATTAACAGGAATTGAGGTAAGGGTTGTAGCTAGTTTAGGTACAACAGAGTATCCAGTGATTACAAAGGAAGTTATGGCTCCCGGATCTTGTACAAACTGGTAGATATGGTTAATTTCTGAATCAAAATTTTCTTCCTTTTCAACTGGTAGAATTGGGGTGTTACAACGTTAGGTGGTAAAAATGAGTAAACTCTGCTGTGAAAGGGAGTCTATTATAGTTCCAATTGCCTGTTCTACTTTTCGTGAGAGGGGGTACTGAGCTACTGAAGGAAAAGGTTTGTTTTCTTTCCAGGACATGCTAACAGGCTCTGCACTTAATAATATTCCAAATTCATTCACATGTTATCCAGGACACTCTCTAGGATTGTGTAATTCAGGGAATTTAAATCAGAAATGTCATTATTAAGGAGATGAAGAAGTTGGGAGTTTGATGTGAGAGCAGAGAAATAAAGATACCATTTTCATTACACTGGAAAGTACCATTCAATTTACACAACAGGTCACTATCAAACAGGTTAGGTGGTGAAGAATCAGATATTAGAAAAGTGTGGTGGACCTAGGGAGCAAGATGGCAGCTGAGTAACAGCTTCCTTGCATCTGGGCACTGTGAGTCTGGGGAGATAGGACTCCAGGCATCTCTGGCTGGTGGGATTTGCCTATAATCATCCTTGTGAGGATACAGGGAGCCAGCAAGAGACTTCTGGACCCCAAGAGGAGGACTAAAACAGTGGAAAACCGGCAAGTGGTCGAGTGTGTTCAATCGGTCTAAACCTGCCAGTAACTGCATGAGAACTTAAATAGCAAGAGGAAGTGAAAGGAAAATTAGGGCAAGGAAACATATAAAAGAAATTACTCATGAGGAAGAATCAGCAGAAAACTCCCGGCAACATGAAGAGCCAGTCCAGAACAACCCCACCAAGGGACATGAGGTAGCTACGGCAGAGGATTCCACCTATAAAGAAATGTTAGGAATGACAGAAAGGGAATTTACAATACACATGATGAAAACAATGAAAGAAATGATGGAAACAATAAAGGAAACTGCTAATAAAGTGGAAAACAAATAAAAGGAAATGCAAAAACAGAATCAAATAAAAGATGAACGATATGAAGAATATAGAAAGAATATAGCAGAGCTGAAGGAACTGAAACAGTCAATTAGGGAACTTAAAGATGCAATGGAAAGTATCAGTAACAGGTTAGACCATGCAGAAGAAAGAATTTCAGAGGTAGAAGACAAAGTTCTTGAGATAACTCAGATAGTAAAAGAGGCAGAAAAGAAGAGACAGAAAGCAGACCATTCACTGTCAGAATTATGGGACTTTATGAAGTGTTCCAACATACGAGTTATAGGAATCCCAGAAGGGGAAGAAGAATGTCCCAGAGGAATGGAAGCCATACTAGAGAATGTTATAAAAGAAAATTTCCCAAATATCACGAAAGATTCTGACACACTGCTTTCAGAGGGATATCAAACTCCAGGTCACCTCAACTCTAACCGAGATTCTCCAAGACACATTGTGATGAACCTGTCCAAAGTCAAGACAAAAGAAAAGATTCTGCAAGCTGCCAGGAGTAAGCACCAGTTGACCTACAGGGGCAAATCCATCAGAGTGACCGCAGACTTCTCTAATGAAACTTTACAAGTAAGAAGAAAATGGTCATCTACCTTTAATCTACTTAAACAGAACAATTTCCAGCCCAGAATTCTGTACCCTGCTAAGCTAAGCTTCCAAATTGACGGAGAAATCAAATCATTTACGAATATACAAAAATTGAGGAAATTCGCCACAACAAGACCAGCTCTACAGGAAATACTTCAACTTTTCTACACTCTGACCATCACAATGGATCAGCAGCAAAGTAAGAACTCAGATATTAAAGGACAGAACCTAACCTCCACACTGATGCAAAAGATAAAACTAAGCAATGGACTCTTACAAAATAAGATGAATACAATACTACCACACTTATCAATTATCTCAATAAATGTTAATGGCTTGAATTCCCCACTGAAGGGACATAGATTGGTTGACTGGATTAAAAAACACAAGCCATCCTTTTGCTGTCTGCAAGAAACACACCTGGCTTCAAAAGACAAATTAAGCTCCAAGTCAAGGGTTGGAAGACAATTTTTCAGGCAAATGGAATTCAGAAGAAAAAAGGAGTTGCAATCTTCTTTTCAGATACATGTGGATTTAAAGCAACTAAAGTCAAAAAAGACAAAGATGGTTACTTTACATTGGTCAAGGGAAAAATACAACAAAAAGACATTTCAGTTCTAAATATTTATGCACCCAATTTAAATGCTCACAAATTCTTGAAACAGACCTTACTCAGTCTGAGCAATATGATATCTCATAATACCACAATCACAGGGAACTCTAACACTCCTCTTATAGAGCTGGACAGATCCTCTAAACAGAAATTAAACAAAGATAAAAGAGATTTAAATGAGACCCTAGAACAACTGTGCTTGATAGACGCATATAGAACACTCCATCCCAAAGATAAAGAATATACATTCTTCTCATCACCCCATGGAACATTCTCCAAAATTGATCATATCCTGGGACATAAAACAAATATCAACAGAATCAAAAGAATTGAAATTTTACCTTGCATCTTCTCAGACCATAAGGCACTAAAGGTGGAACTCAACTCTAACAAAAACGCTCGACCCCACACAAAGGCATGGAAATTAAACAACCTTCTGTTGAATAACAGATGGGTGCAGGAAGAAACAAAACAGGAAATCATCAACTTCCTTGAGCATAACAACAATGAAGACACAAGCTACCAAAACCTGTGGGATACTGCAAAAGCAGTTTCGAGAGGAAAATTTATCACTTTAGATGCCTACATTTGAAAAACAGAAAGAGAGCACATCAACAATCTCACAAGCCATCTTATGGAATTGGAAAAAGAAGAACAATCTAAGCCTTAACTCAGTAGAAGAAAAGAAATATCCAAAATCAAATCAGAGATCAATGAAATTGAAAAGAAAAGAATCATTCAGAAAATTAATGAATCAAGGAGCTATTTTTTTGAAAAAATATATAAAATAGATAAACCATTGGCCAGACTAACGAGAAATAGAAAAGTAAAATCTCTAGTAACCTCAATGAGAAATGATAAAGGGGAAATAACAACTGATCCCACAGAGATACAAGAGATCATCTCTGAATACTACCAGAAACTCTATGCCCAGAAATTTGACAATGTGAAGGAAATGGATCAATATTTGGAATCACACCCTCTCCTTAGACTTAGCCAGGAAGAAATAGACCTCCTAAATAGACCAATTTCAAGCACTGAGATTAAAGAAACAATAAAAAAATCTTCCAACCAAAAAATGCCCTGGTCCAGATGTCTTCACACCAGAATTCTATCAAACCTTCAAGGAAGAGCTTATTCCTGTACTGCAGAAATTATTCCAAAAAATTGAGGAAGAAGGACTCTTCCCCAACACATTCTATGAAGCAAACATCACCCTGATACCAAAACCAGGAAAAGACCCAAACAAAAAGGAGAATTTCAGACCAATCTCACTCATGAATATAGATGCAAAAATTCTCAACAAAATCCTAGCAAACAGATTACAGCTTATCATCAAAAAAGTCATTCATCATGATCAAGTAGGCTTCATCCCAGGGATGCAAGTCTGGTTTAACATATACAAGTACATAAACGTTATCCACCATATTAACAGAGTCAAAAATAAAGATCATATGATCCTCTCAATAGATGCAGAAAAAGCATTTGATAAAATCCAGCATCCTTTTCTAATTAGAACACTGAAGATTATAGGCATAGGTGGCACATTTCTAAAACTGATTGAAGCTATCTATGACAAACTCACAGATAATATTTTACTGAATGGAGTAAAACTGAAAGCTTTTCCTCTTAGAACTGGAACCAGACAAGGTTGTCCTCTGTCACCTTTACTATTCAACATAGTGCTGGAAATTCTAGCCAATACAATTAGGCAAGCAAGGAAATAAAGGGAATCCAAATGGGAGCAGAGGAGGTCAAACTCTCCCTCTTTGCTGACGACACGATCTTATACTTAGAGAACCCCAAAGACTCAACCACACGACTCCTAGAAGTCATCAAAAAATACAGTAATGTTTCAGGATATAAAATCAATGTCCACAAGTTAGTAGCCTTTGTGTACACCAATAACAGTCAAGATGAGAAGCTAATTAAGGACACAACTCCCTTCACCATAGTCTCAAAGAAAATGAAATACCTAGGAATATACCTAACAAAGGAGGTGAAGGACCTCTATAAAGAAAATTATGAAATCCTCAGATAGGAAATAGCAGAGGATATTAACAAATAGAAGAACATACCATGCTCATGGATGGGAAGAATCAACATTGTTAAAATGTCTATACTTCCCAAAGCAATCTACCTATTCAATGCCATTCCTATTAAAATGGAATCGTACTTCCAAGATTTGGAAAAAATGATTCTGCGTTTTGTATGGAACCAGAAAAACCCCTGTATAGCTAAAGCAGTTTTTAGTAATACAAATAAAGCCGGGGGCATCAGCATACCAGATTTTAGTCTGTACTACAAAGCCATAGTGCTCAAGACAGCATGGTACTGGCACAAAAATAGAGACACAGACACTTGGATTTGAATGGAAAACCAAGAAATGAAACTAACATCTTACAACCACCTAATCTTTGATAAACCAAACAAGAACATACCTTGGGGGAAAGACTCCCTATTCAATAAATGGTGTTGGGAGAACTGGATGTCTACATGTAAAAGACTGAAACTGGACCCACACCTTTCCCCACTCACAAAAATTGATTCAAGATGGATAAAGGACTTAAATTTAAGGCATGAAACAATAAAAATCCTCAAAGAAAGCATAAGAAAAACACTGGAAGATATTGGCCTGGGGAAAGACTTCATGAAGAAGACTGCCATGGCAATTGCAACAACAACAAAAATGAACAAATGGGACTTCATTAAACTGAAAAGCTTCTGTACAGCTAAGGAGACAATAACCAAAGCAAAGAGACAACCTACACAATGGGAAAGGATATTTGCATATTTTCAATCAGACAAAAGCTTGATAACTAGGATCTATAAAGAACTCAAATTAATCCACATGAAAAAAGCCAACAATCCCATATATCAATGGGCAAGAGACATGAATAGAACCTTCTCTAAAGATGACAGACGAATGGCTAACAAACACATGAAAAAATGTTCATCATCTCTATATATTAGAGAAATGCAAATCAAAACAACCCTGAGATATCATCTAACCTCAGTGAGAATGGCCCACATCACAAAATCTCAGAAGTGCAGATGCTGGCGTGGATGTGGAGAGAAGGGAACACTTTTACACTGCTGGTGGGACTGCAAACTAGTATGGAAGGAAGGAAGTATGGAGAAACCTCAAAGCCCTCAAGCTAGACCTCCCATTTGATCCTGCCATCCCATTACTGGGCATCTACCCAGAAGGAAAAAAATCCTTTTATCATAAGGACACTTGTTTATTGTAGCTCAATTTACAATCGCCAAAATGTGGAAACAGCCTAAATGCCCACCAACCCAGGAATGGACTAACAAGCTGTGGTATATGTATACCATGGAATACTATTCAGCTATTAAAAAAAGTGGAGACTTTACATGCTTCGTAAAGTCTTCTTAACCTGGATGGAAGTTGAAGACATTATTCTTAGTAAAGCATCACAAGAATGGAGAAGCATGAATCCTATGTACTCAATTTTGATATGAGGACAATTAATGACAATTAAGGTTATGGGGAGAGGAGGAAAAGCAGAAAGAGGGACGGAGGGAGGGGGGTGGGGCCTTGGTGTGTGTCACACTTTATGGGGGCAAGACATGATTGCAAGAGGGACTTTGCCTAACAATTGCAATCAGTGTAACCTGGCTTATTGTACCCTCAATGAATCCCCAACAATAAAATAAAAAAAAAGAAAGGCGTGGTAACTATTTAGAGGATCTAGAGATATGGGAGTAATCTGACATATCGGTAAAGAAATAGGTTGTTGGGCGGTGCCTGTGGCTCAGTCGGCAAGGCGCGCTGGCCCCATATACCGAGGGTGGCGGGTTCAAACCCGGCCCCGGCCAAACTGCAACAAAAAAATAGCCGGGCATTGTGGTGGGTGCCTGTAATCCCAGCTTCTCGGGAGGCTGAGGCAAGAGAATCGCTTAAGCCCAGGAGTTGGAGGTTGCTGTGAGCTGTGTGATGCCATGGCACTCTACCGAGGGCGATAAAGTGAGACACTGTCTCTACAAAAAAAAAAAAAGAAAGAAAGAAAAGAAATAGGTTTTCTAGAGACTCCAATAGTTTGAATAGAATTAGAGGTAAGAAGTAGGGACAATTCTTCTGAAGCAAGGGTAAAAAAATGTCACACCAGTTTCAATTACAAATTCCAGTTCCCAGTCCTCTAAATTTAATGGTGTGGTCCAGGGGTCTTGTCTCTGTAACAGGACTACTTCTTGCTTATCAGGTTTTATGCAATCAACCTATATGTTTGGGGCTTGTAGATCAGGCCTGAGTGCCTCCTGTTAATTTTGGAGATATACAGAGATTAATGCAGGTAACTGATTATCAAAAAGACTTTCTGAAAATCTTGGGTTTGGGTGGATAGTTTAATATCTCTTAAGGATGAGGGCTGAGGAATTGAGGTTGGATTTTGAAGTTGAATTTGACAAGGAACCCAGTGATCCAAAAGATCTTCTGTGAGATCAGGGACAGGTAATTGAGGATAGAGAGTAATATAAGTTGGAGAGGGGTTTAAGGGTGAGGCAGATTTTAACATTCCTTTGAATTCAGATTTCTGCTCTTCAGATTTTTTAAGGGAGTTTTTTTATTATTATTATTAAAGGGAGTTTTTAAGGCTAGCCAAAATACTGATGTTTGTTTTTCTTTCAATTTAATATTTGCATAAATATAAATAAGGCAGTTGCTTAGAATGAGAGCTCTTTAAAATTTTCTTTAAATTAAGGAGGTTTTCTCCTTCAAAGGATCCATCTTCTGGCCACTTATTGTTAGAATTTCCTAAGGTATATTCATTCCAAAAGTGACTCAATCTAATGCCTTTTTATGAAGCCCAGGTGTTAGAGGACATAAGGAAGGCTCAGTGCCTCTTCAAAGAAAAGGATGCTTCCAAGATTTCTAAAAATTCACCCTCAGAAATAGACTTACGTTAGAATAGACAATGACAAAAGACTCATGCCTCAGAGCTTGACACATTCGGTACACACAGTGTCCTGCTTAGAATCTTACATGTCTTGGACTCCCATTCTTAACAGACTGGCTGCCTGACATGTTCCCGACAAAACATGCCCTCCAGATGGAGGAGACTGAGGAGACAATTCCCAGTTAGTCACAAAGTTAAGCTCACAGACATAAAACAGGATGAGAAGAAAACTTCTTATGCTTTTTGTTTCAGGGACCCATAAAAAATTTTGTCTTAAAAGACACTGAACTAGCCAGACCCATGTAACTGGCTAGTATGAAGGGCCAGTTTGAACATCAGGCTGATGGGGAGCTAGGCCTGAGTTCTACCCTATGCTAAACCTGTTCAGACAAAGTGACACAGACAAGTGACAAAACAAAAACAAGCAATAACAATGACAAAGAAACAATGACAAAACAATGTTTCTGTTTTGTCACTTGTCTGTGTTACTTTGTCTAAAGAGGTTTAGCATAGGGTGGAACTCAAGGACTCGAATCTATTTCTGAGAGGAAATGGAATCAAACAATATGAATATTCATACCCTACAAAGTATCTAAAAACATGCCAATACCAGAGTAGCTTACAAGACTAGTCACTAGCAAAAAGTTTCATCAATTTTCAATATGGAAAGGACAAAAGTCTTTTATCATCTGCTCAACTTAAGCTCCTAGAGAGAGAAACATCCAGAGCCTGACTGGTAAGTAAAATATCTTACCATGTGCCAGATGGTGTCAGGGTTAAAATCCTCCTGTTGTGGCTTTTGGGAGAGCAGAGTGGCTTTGAGATCCTGCTGATGTGGCACAATGTAGGGATCAGTGCAAAAGCTGCCCTTTTCACTTTGGTTGGTTCTCTGAAAGATCAACTCACAATTATGGTAGATTAGCAAGAGAAAGGTTTGTTTCCAAATAACATGACCTTGGAGGGAATCACAAGAATGATTACCCAAAATCTCAGTGATGATCAGAGACTTATAGATGGCTTTTGAAAGGGAGGGGGGAGAATATGGGAAATATTGGTGAACCAAGTGGTGGATAGAAGATGTATGTAGATGGGTGAAAATCAGTTGATTTGTAGATTAACCTGAAAGATAGGTTTTGTGCTTCAAATGGCCTAGGTGCCAGGTCTATTAGCATGTAATAAGGAAGTCAGCAGCCCCTTCTGATTATAAATCAGGTTACTCAGGTTTTATATAGAGGAACAGCTTCTTCCAATGCTTTCTGATCATGAATGGGCTTTAATTCAAAATATTCATTATACCAAGGAATTATATTTTGGGGTAAAATTTCTTTAGCTTGATGATATGGAATTTATTTCTATTTAAATTTCACCAGATCCTTGACCTTTTAGAATTTGTTTTCATACCCTTAAATGATTCCCGAGTCTCTCCTAAGAACAATGGAATATGAACTATCAGGCTCTGGGACTGGAAACATCTGGAAAAATATCTAATTTCAAACTTGTTAGAGGAAAAATGGACATAGCATTCATATTCACAAGACCCTGTCAATTTGGCTAGTTACCTTCTTTGTCCCCCTTAACTTCAGGAACCCTCTGGACCTTAGAACAGACATTCTTCTTTTTTTTTTCCTTTGGGATACCATCCCATCTCATTGCTCTTTTCTCTCTTTCTCCTTCCCCTGCTAAAATATAAAGTACACTTTTATATTCTAATCTTGGCTGAGAGAAATTCTTGTGTCATCCAGTGTGCAGTATCTACTGTGTTTTTTCACCCTAACAGTTCACATCTCATAAATAGGTTTATAACCAGTACTTCTCAGTAAGATATTTAACAAAGTCCAGTTACACAGACAAGAGGTCTTCTTTAGTTTATAGGCCTTAGTTTTATCACTCATGTGTCCAATACAGTCATGTTAAACTATTATTAATTTTTTTTCATTTTTATTTTTCTGCCTATCATATGTAAAACTTTAAACCATCAATGGGAGAAATGGCAGGGACAAAGAATTTTGCCATCACCACACCAGGAAAGCAATAAAATATTTAACTTAAAAAATGTACCTTGAGTTTGAGGCAGGAGGATCCCTGGCTCCCAGGAGTTTGAGGTTGCAGTGAGCTATATGACACTACAGCATGCTAGCCAAAGAAGCAGAGAGAAGGGCAGTGCCTGTGACTCAAAGGAGGAAGGCGCTGACCTCACATGCCGGAGGTGGACCTCACATGTCCTCCCCCAAAATATTATATGTATTTTACAACAATTACTTTTTTTAAATTCCCTTTTTAAAAAAGTGTACATGACTTTCTCCTTGAGAAGGACACTAAGAAAGGGGCTTTAAGCAGAGTGAAAAGAAAACCGGCCTGTTGAATCAGGAAGTCTGGAGGGCCCACAAGAATGTGGGTATGAAGTCACCTAGGTAACCAATGACCAATAGAAAGAGACCATCACTGACCAATAGCAAAGAGCAATACTGCCTGGAGGCCCAGAGAGGCCAATGAAAGTCTTGCAGCCAATTTCAAATAGAGAGAGTATTTATAACCCTGCCTGCCTTTGCCTATCTGGCTCTCTCACTTTTTCTCCTCCATGAGAGGGACCTGCTTCCAACTCTCTTTGGAAGTGCTCTAAATTTTCTCTTCATTCTTCTTAAATAAAATCTCTCTTTGTTACCCTGAAACTTGTGTAGGTTACCTTTACTTTCTATCCACACTGCCTAAGCTTCTCCAGTTTTACTTTCAGTTTCCACTCACTTTGCTTTCAGTTGCTGCTGTGCCTGATTGAACTTTCTAGCTCAGCCCAGTAACTGAACCAGGGCAATTGGGTTTGGGAAACTGGAGCCACTGATCCCCAACAACCCTACTCCAATAGGTGTCCATTTCATTAGAAGCACTTAAGGTTGAGGATTCCTAGGAATCCTCTACAAACCATCGAAAGCCACTGTTTGTGTAAGTGGACAGCTTCTGCATAAGACAAAACAATCTAGTGATTTCAGAACATCCACCCAAGACAACAGAACCAGATTACAACCACCTAACTTTTTCTATTTAAGTAGAGCTGGGTCTCCACTCCTGCTCAGGCTGGGTCAAAATTCTCAGCTCAAGGGAATCACCGCACTCAGCCTCCCATAGTGCTAGGATTACGGGTGTGAGCCACCACACCCAGCCTCATGTCAGTAACGTTTCAGGGGACATTTAGGGGACCAAAAGCCTTGGTCACTAACTTTTCTACTCATATTTCCTATTGTTATGCTACAACACACTGTCAAACACTAATATTGAAACAGAGTGGCCACTGCTCCTTCCCATAGATATGGAAGTGTAAAATTGAGAATGGGGAATATTGTAACAGAGGAAATGGCTTAAAAAATAGCAAAAAATATTTTCTGTCTCTTTAACTCTTTTCAAAACTGAGATATGCATCCCTCCCTTTGCCAGTAGTCCAGAGAGAGGGGCAGGGAATTTTTTTTTTCTTTGAGACAGAGCCTCAATCTGTCACCCTGGATAGAGTGCCATGGCATCACAGATCACAACAAACTCCAACTCTTGGTCTTAAGCGATTCTCTTGCCTCAGCCTTTCACGTAGCTGGGACTACAGGCATCCACCACAATGCCTGAATGTTGTTTGGTTGTAGTTGCCATTGTTGTTTGGCATGCCTAGGCTGGATTTGAACCTGCCAGCTCTGGTGTATGTGGCTGGAGCTTTAGCTGCTTGAGCTTTGGGCGCCAAGCCAGGGCATGTCTTTGTGTTATTTTGCACTGGTAAGTGGGCCTACAGGCTGGGACCTGGTTGAGTGGCAGAGGTGCTGAGCTGCTGAACTGGGGCATAAGTCTTCCAGGTGGGCAGCAGAGATAACAGTTGTGTCTTCCACTCATATGGAACATTAACTGTATTTGAATAACAATAGACGCTCTCTCTTAAAAGCTTATGATCCTGGACTTGGTGGCTCATGCCAGTAATCCTATCAATCTGGGAGGCCTAGGCAGATGGTTTGCTTGAGCTCAGGAGTTTGAGACAAGTGTGAGAAAGAGCTAGACTCCATTTCTACTAAAAATAGAAAAGATTGTTTTGGTTTGCATTTCTCTGATGATTAATGATGATGAGCATTTTTTCATGTGTCTGCAGACTGTGCACCTGTCTTCTTCAGTGAAGCTTCTGTTCATGTCTCTTGCCCACAGTGAAATGAGATCACTTGTTTTTTTCTTATTAATAAGTTCTTTGTGGATTCTGGTTATTAGACCTTTGTTGGAAATATAACTTGCAGAAATCCTCTCCCATTCTGAGGACTGTATACTTGCTTTACTTACTGTGTTCTTGGCAGTGTAGAAGCTTTTGAGTTTGATCAGATCGCAGTAATGTACGTTTGATGTTGTTTCAATTACCCGGGAGTCCTCCTCATAAAGTATTCTCACAGGCAAATTTTCTCAAGTATTTCCCCTGCATGCTCTCCAAGAATTTTTATAGTTTCATGTCTTAAGTTTAAGTCCTTTAACCAGTGAGAGTCAATTTTTGTTAGAAGAGAAAGGTGCTATTTCAGTTTTAGTCTTCTACAAGTCACCAGCCAATTCACCTAGCACCATTAGTTAAATGGGGAATCTTTCCCCCAATTTATATTTTTCATAGGCTTAACAAAAATCAAATGAGGATGAGTGTCTGGGTATATCTCTTGGTTTTCAATTTTGTCCCATACATTTACTTCTCTATTTTTGTGCCAGTATCATGCTGGTTTGATCACTATAGATTTATAGTACAATCTGAAGTCTGGTAGTGTGATACCTCCTGATTTCTTTTTATTTCTGAGTAATGTCTTGGCTATTTGAGGTTTTTTCTGTTTCCATATAAAACGAAGTACTAATTTTTCCAGATCTTTAAAGTATGGCAGAGGTACTTTAATAGGGATTCCATTAAATCTGTAGAATGCTTTCGGAAGTATATACATTTTAACAATGTTGTTTTTCCAAGCCATGAGCACTTTGAGTTAACATCTAACTCCAGTAAGAGTCACAAATCCCAAAACTACAGATGTTGGTGTGGATGTGTGGAAAAGGGAACACCTCTGCACTGCTGGTGGGAACGTGAGCTAGTAAGTTCCTTTTGGAAAGAAGTTTGGAGAATGCTCAGGGATCTAAATGTAAACCTGCCATTTGGTCCTCAACTCCTCTACTAGATGTACATCCAAAAGGCCAAAAATAACTTGGCAACAAGGACATGTGCACCAAATTGTTCATTGCAGCTCAATTCATAATTGCCAAGACTTGGAAGAAGCCCAGGTGACCATCAACCCATGAATGGATCAATAAATTATGGTATATGTATACTATGGAATACTATGTGGTGTTAAAAAAGGATGGAGACTTTACCTTTTTTATGATTACATGGATGGAACTGGAAAATATTCTTCTTAGTATGGTATCTCAAGAATGGAAAAAAAATCCAATGTACTCAGTACTACTATAAAACCAATTTATAATCACTCACACTTTCATATGAGAGATGAATAACAACTATAGCCCAGGATGAAGAAGGGAAGGGGAGGTGGATGGAAGGGAGGGCAGTGGTTCAATAAAAGGAGGTGTGAGACCACACCTATGGAGCATATTGCAACGGTACAAGTCAAATCTATCAAGTATTGAACACAAATGTCTTAACACTGTGATTAAATAAATGAGGTGAAAGCTATGTTAATTAGTAGGATGTAAGCACCCGAATTTGTACAAATAATCAACACATTGAATCCCACAAAGGCATAAATGTATTCATGATCTATGTATATGACTTAATAAAAAAGAAAAATAGAAAAAACAAACTGTGTTTTGTGGTGGGTTCCTACAGTCCCAAATACTGGGGAGCCTGAGGCAAGAGAATCACTTGAGCTCAACAGTTTGAGGTTTCTGGGAGCTATGATGCCACAGCACTCTACTCAGGGTGACAGAGTGAGACTTAAAGAAAAAAGAGAGAGAGAGAGAGCTGTGTTTCTGCTAAGTGTAGGAACAATAGGTATTTTGAGACATACAATCTATCATTTTTCCTCCTTTGGCTGTGACAGAGAATACCCAGAAAAAAAAAAAGGTCTAAGAAAACAGAGATCTTCTCAATTAGATCCAAGGACCCTCCTACAAGTCCTCTCCATCGTGACTTGGCTCCTAGGAATTTGTAAAACTTATCTTCCTGGTACCTCGAAATTAATGCTTCCTTTCACTTCTGTAAAAGCCCTCAGTTCTGTCAAAGCCGGAGACCCCTTCTTCAGCTTGATTCAGACTGACCAATGAGAAAGGTACCCTTGGGCCAGAACTTTTTGACTCAAGATAGAAAAAAGAAGATTGAGTCAGTCACAGAGTAAAGCCATTTGGGGACTCTGGGTCTGTCTTCACTATTCCAGCTGGAACTCAGCCCTTCCTGTTTTAAATGCGGTGTTTGGATGCTATTTCTCTCCACTGGGCCTCATCTTCCTGTGACACCAGCAATGGAATAGATTTCCTTTTTGTTTTCAAAAAACACTTGTTCTTGTGTGTTTTTTGATGTGGCGTCCAGAACAAGTGTCAGGATGCTTACTACCCCTCAACAGAAGTCTGTGCCTTGAAAATTTCCTTTATATTTAGAACGTATTATATACTTGCCTCTTCACTTCTTTACCAAAGGCTTAGATTGTCTGTTACCTGGATTCATGGGTGACCCATGAAAACTTCACTAGTATACGCTGAAAATCCGCCCTCAGCAGTGCTGAGGCAAGAAGCATTTCTGCAAAACCTTGGAGTTAGACACACGAGTTCTTTCTTCCTTAAAAATATTTATATCAGATATGATAAAGGTTTAATATCTGTAATATATAAAAAACTCTTGAAATTCTTTTTCAGGAAACTTGATGATTTAATCAACATTAAGGATTCCTGTTACAATAGACCAAGAAACATTTTACAGATTAGTTGAAGTGTTTGTGCAAGTTACTCTAACTAGACATTTCAGATCTTTTGTCCCTTCCTTTGCCTACCCTTTTCAGTCTTTGGTCCAGCCACTCTGTTCATGTAAAATGTAGACTCTCTTCCATCCCTTAAATATTTAGAAATATTCACTGCATCTGACATAAATTTCCACCACATATCTCTGACATTACATGAGAGTGTCTTAACTTACTACATGTGTAACAAGAATAACAATATGGATGGCACAGACAGCCTTGACAATTTATATATCCTATATATGTGTTTGTGTATATATATATATATATACATATTCATTTTCATATAGTCAGTACTTCAAGTTTAATTCTCATTTTTCCTTGGAGAAAAGGAATGAATAAATATTATTGATCCCAAATAGCAGATTTGTAAAACATGCTCTAACTTAAAAGTGAACCTTAAAAGCAAAAGCGAGTGCAAAACCAAAATCGAAGAAAACAGAAAGTGAAATCATTCTGATTTGAACTTTCAATAAGGAATTTTTATATCCCAGCCAAATTATTATTTAAGAGGAAATAGTTGCCTCATATGGCAGTGCCCTTAATTGAGAATAATTTCATCTTAATTTTTGTCTCCTCAAATAATAGGTACCCAGTGTCAATGGCTAGAGGAATTGGAGCCAGTGTGCACACTCTCCCCGAAGACCTTGCAAAAGTAAAGCCCAAGATGGTTTTGACTGTGTTTGCATGTTTGATGGGCAGGGGAAATAAAGATAGTGAAAATAACTCATCTGAATAACACCACCTTACTCCAGGGGGATGATTTCCACTGCAGCTATTTTCAGGTAAAGTGCTCATGACTTAAGGAACTCTACGTCTTAAAGGACTTTAGATTTGACTAACAAGACTACTTCCTCATGAGAGCCCTCAGGGAAAGGGTTCTAATAAAAACTACTCCTCTTTTCCATAGTCAAACTTAGATTTGCCAGGCACAGGTGAAGTGTGCTCGTACCCGAACTGTTTTACCCTTTCCTATTGCTGTATGTTCTTTCTCCCTCTGCATCCTTTTCCTCTTAGAATATCCCTGTCTTCGGTTTTGCTTAGATGACTGGATGTGAATATTATTAGACAGTAATTTTGCTGTCCATTCAATATGTTAGTTCTTAGTTGAGAACTATGATCAGAGGGCATTTGGATATGAATATCCTCTGCTTGTCTTTGTAGTACTGAAAATTTGCCAAAGTAACTGGCTGTGCAGAATGTAATAGAAGTGTTTCTTTTCCTTTCTTTCTCTTTTTTTTTTTTTTGGAGACAGTCTCACTATGTTGCCCTCAGTAGAGTGTCCTGGTGTCACAGTGCACAGCAACCTCAAGCTCTTGGGCTTAAGCGATTCTCTTGCCTCAGCCTCCCAAGTAGCTGGAACTACAGGCACTCACCACAATTTCTGGTAGTTTTTGTTGTTGTCATCGCAGTTGTCATTGTTGTTTAGCAGGCCCAGGCTGGGTTCAAACCCTCCTGCCTCTGTGTATGTGGCTGGTGTTCTAACCACTGAGAAATAGGCACCAAGGCAACTTTTCCTATTCATTTATTCTTAAGATCAGCATCTTTTTATAGTATTCTTTCTACATAATCTTTTTTTGTACATTTAAGAATATTTTCCCAGCTACTCAGGAGGGAGGCTGAAGCAAGAGAATTGCCTAAGCCCAAGAGCTAGAGGTTGATGTGAGCTGTGACACCACAGCACTCTATCAAGGGTGACAAAGTGAGACTCTGTCTCAAAAAAAAAAAAAGAATATTTTGAATACACCAAACAAGACTGCTGTTTTTCTACTTTTTTAAAGGGGTCTTCAAGTAAGTGAAAAACATGTATTTGTAGATGGAGGAAAAATGTACTTTAAATTCACATCTTTCCTCTTAAACTCAAGCTATAAACATTTGAAATATTTTGTCTTAAATCACTTGGTTGAAGACATGCTTTTTGTTTTAAGAACTGTATCATCATATTTGCTCTTTAAATTTAAAATGCTGGGGAATAGTCACCTGAAGAGAGAGTGTGCTCAGAACTTCCACAGGATTTGGTAGGCCAAGTATGCTAAGTGTACAATATATTTTTTTTAATTTTAACCTATGAAAAGATGTCATCAGTAAAAATAAAATACACATCTAGGACTTAATGTACTCTTGCTTTATCAAGCTATGTGCTATACTTTTCAAGATCATGTTTCTCTAACTCTGAAAAAGTGATGCAATCTGTTAGCAATTTAGTAGTTCAAATAAATGCATTTACATAATACTTAGTCTCTTCATCATGTTTCTGTTCCTTAGAAAGTATACCTTTGTTTTCAGGGGTTGTTCCTTTTTCTGGTGCATTCTATAGTATGGTATTTACTAAATTTGAGTTTGGGGAGCTGAAATGGAGATATTAATTAAGGGCAATATACATGATATATTATGGTTTTCCACAATTTACCAAAATTTCCTTATCTAGTTTTTCCCACTTTTTAAAATTTAGTCTCCCTCAATCTTTATTCAGACCCTGAAACAATAGGGATCTGAACAGCTTGGGAAGTGAAATGATGAATGGCAGATTTTTTTCAATTTCATCACTATGGACATTTTGGGATGAGTATTAATTCTTCATTGGAGATGGCACATGAAGGGATTGTCCTGTATGTCGTGCTAGGTTTAGCCATATTCATAACCCCTACCTGCTAGATGTCAATAGCACAGCCCCCGGGTGTATCAACCAAAAATTTCTCCAGACAGGGCCAGATGTCTCCTGGGTAGCAAAATCCTACCTGTTAGTTTATGATACCATTTCAAGTGTTTGTGTGAAAGAGTAATGTGAAGTACCATCATTAGAGGATCTGATTGCAGGGTAATATTATAAAGTATATGTATAGTCTGAAAATAATAATGGGATAAAACTGTCCAAATATTGTATAAATTATTTCCAAGGACATAGAATAATAACAGAATGATGAAGTTGACAACTCTACTTTGTCTTGAAAAAAGAAAAGATTTTATGGGTTTGTTTATTTAAGACAGAGGTTCATTCTTCAACCCTGGGTATAGTATAGTGGTGTCAGTCTAGCTCATACCAGCTTCAAACTCCTGGTCTCAAGGGATTGTCTTGCCTGAGCCTCCCAAGTAGCTGGGACTACAAGGCACCCGCCACAATATCTACCTAATTTTTCTATTTTTAGAAAAGACAGTGTTTTCAGGCTGACCTCAAACTCCTGAGCACAAGGGATCCTCTGCCTCAGCCTCCCAGAGCGCTAGGATTACAAGATTGATCCACATCACCTGGCCAATAGTTGAATATTCACATAAAGCAGTGGGCATGTTCAGACACATGATTTTGTATTTCCTCCTAAAAAATCTGGAACACATAAGAAAATGGACTGAAATAACTAATATATTAAGAATTCTAAAAAATCTATAAGTGAAAGTTCTAGTAGGAAATGGGCAAATGGGTTCAGTGCAGTGGCTCATGTCTTAAATCCCAGCTACTCTGGAGGCTGAGATGGTAAAATCTCTTGAGATCCAGTGATTAAGACCAGCCTGGGCAACATACCAAGATTTTGTTGTTGTTGTTATTGTTCTCATTGTTGAGACAGAGGCTCACTCAGTCACCCTGGGCTTGAGTGATATGGCATCATAGCTCACGTCAACCTGAAACTCTTGGGCTCAAGTGATTCTCTTGCCTCAGCCTCATGAACAGCTGGTACTACAGGCACTCACCACAATGCCAGGCTATTTTTTGATTGTAGTTGTCATTGTTGTTTTGGCAGGACCAGGCTGGATAGGAATCCACTAGCCTCGGTATATGTGGCTGGTGGTCTACTCACTGAGCTACAGGCACTGAGCCATGACTATTAAATTTTAAATCCGTAATTAACCAATGAACATAGAAAGTGATGGTGCTTCTCAATGGTAATTAGGGCTATCGAATTTAAAACAACCAAGAACTGCACTTTTAAAAATAGACTTTATTGTTTAGCTTTAGTGTCACAGAAAATTTGAGCAGAAAGTACAGGGATGTTCCATATAGCTCCTGCCCCCACACATGCACAGTTCCCCCACTATCAACATCCTGCAAGGAACGTGTACATTTGTTAGAACTGATATAACTACATAAATCCATCATTGTCAACCTAAGACAGCCATAGTGTGCATTAGAGTTCATTCTACATTCCATGAGTTTGTATAAACATAGTGACATATACTCAGTAGTGTATTACTATTCAGAAGATCAGTGCCCTAAAATCTCTGTTCCACCTACTTATCTCCCACCAACCCCAGTAACCACTGATCTTTTCATTGTCTTCATAGTTTCTCCTGTCTACAATGTCATATAATTGGAATAATAAAACATCTAGGCTTCAAATCGGTTTCTTTCTCATAGTAATGATATGCATTTCTAAAGAGAACAGTCTCTTTTATGAATGTCCTTTTTTACCAATTATACTAATAAAAATTGATAATTATCTGATGTTGATAAAGGTATAGGTATACAGACAGTATTTAACATCACAGGTGGAAAAGTGATCCATTGTCAGTTTTGTCAAAGGCAAATGGGTAACAGTTATAAAATAAATAAGAAAATACCATGAAGGCTATGTTAACCAGTTCAATGAAAATATTTCAAATTGTATATAAAACCAGCACATTGTACACCATGATTTCATTAATGTACACAGCTATGATTTAATAAAAAAATAAAAATAAAATAAATACTGGCATATCCATCAACTTTACAGCCACCAAGTATAGCAACTTTCTTGATATAGCTTGTGTTGTAATGAAGGACTGGTGAAAAATGCTCTGTTCCTTTCATACAATAGGATATTTATGTACCTGGTGGTGGAGGGGAAACACCTGCTGAGATTACTATATATACTGTCTATATACTGACATGGAAAGATGTCACATATTAATCTGATTTTTTAATGTTACTATATATGTAGAAGAAAATGTTGATGAAAGTGCAAAAATACATATATTACTAAGTTATACCTGAGGTGGGGGAGTAAAGTAGAATGACAAGAGCTTTTCACTTTTGTTACATGTTCCTATAATTTTGGGAAACTTCTTATTTACTAATTTTATTTATTTATTTATTTATTTATTAAGATGAGGTCTCACTCAGTCATCCTGGGGTTGAGTGCCATGGTGTAATAGCTCACAGCAACCTGAAACTCTTGGGCTCAAGTGATTCTCTTGCCTCAGCCTCCTGAGTAGCTGAGACTATAGGTACCCACCAAAATGCCTGGCTATTTTTAGAGATGGTGTCTCACTCTTGCTCAGGCTGGTCCTGAACTCCTGAGTTCAAGTAATCCACACCTCTTGGCCACCCAGAGTGCTGGGATTGTAGGCGTGAGCGAACTGCACTGAGCTAATTTGGGGAAATTTAACAGAAAAATCAAAACATACGGATAAGGCGTAGTGGCCCACTTCTATAATCCTAGCATTTTGGGAGGCTGAAGTAGGAGGATTGCTTGAGGCCATGAGTTTAAGACCAGCATGAGTGCTGGGGTTGGTGGCTCACACCTGTAATCCATGCACTCTCGGAGGCTGAAGCTGATGGATTGCCTGGGCTCACAGGTTCAAGACCAGCCTGAGCAAGACCAAGACCCCCCATCTCTAAAAGTAGTTGAGTGGTATGGCAGGTGACTCTTGTCCCAGCTACTTGGGAGGCTAAGGCAAGAGAATCACTTGAGCCCAAGAGTTTGAGGTTGACATGAGCTATGACACCATGGCACTCTACTGAGTGTGTCAAAGTGAGACTCTGTCTCAAAAAAAAAAAAAGAGAGTAGTGAAAGTTCCAGGGACCCTTACCCCCCTTAAATTTGTAAAAAAAAAAAATCAGTGACATGAGGTAGATTGGTTAGTAAAAGACATACAGATTTATTTGCATGTATACATGGGAGCCTTCAGAATGGAGATCCAAAGATACAGGGGAAATTGACCACATTTTTGCTTAAATTCAGTAAAGTATTGACAGCTATTTAGAAATAGGGTTGGACAAAATGTATGATATAATGTTAATAGACTGAGTTGGGAAACCCATCGAGGCCCATCTGTCTAGATTGTTCCTAGCTTCTTTGAGCAGTATGTCTTCCTTTTGAATGTGAGGTAGGACCCTTACTGGAATGGGTGTCTAAATAACCTACAATCTAAACTACCTATCTAAACTACCTACAATAACCAGTCTAAAATACATATAAGGTAGGTCAAGTGATTTGTTTTCAGGATCTTGCTCCAGGATCTTGCTCAGGCTGGACTTTGACTCCTGAGCTCAAACAAATCACCCACCTGGGCCTCCCAGAGTGCTGGGATTTCAGGCATGAACCACTGTGCCCAGTGGTCAGATTTCTTTATGTCCATGCTTTACACAGAATAATTTTAAGTTTTATGGGGTTTTTTGGTGGGGAGGGGGAAATGATTCTAGTTTCTATGACTTGCCTTTGGGTAGAAAGATTCTAGTTTCTATGGTTAGCCTGGGGGGAAAATGGGACCAAGGAAAGATGATACGAGAAGTTCAGAAAGAAAACTTGCATTTAAGACCATCATTTCAGGGTACTTCTTTCTGATTTCCAACAATGTGGACATCCTTATCTTATTCTTAATATTAGAAGGAAAGCATTCTATTATTGTGAAATATAATGAAGCTCCAAGTTTTGTTGTAGATGCTCTTTATCAAGATGAAGATACTATTCCTAGGGTGCTGAGAAAAATTATATTTTTTGTTTTTATTTGAGAAAAATTATTTTTCATCATGAATGGTTGTTGGATTTTATCAAATACCTCTCCTGTATCAATTTACATTATGATTTTCTTTAGCTTATGATCCGGTAGTTTACATTGATTGGTTTTCAAATGTTAATCACATCTTGCATACATGAAAATCCCACTTGATCATAGTGTACAATTGTTCTATGCTGTTGGCTTTGATTTGCTTATAATCTATTGAGGATTTTTACATCTAAGTTCAAAATTGATGTTAATTCTTATTATTGAAATGTTTAGTAGAATTCTCCAGTAAAAATTTTAGGACTAGAAATATTTTTTCGGTGGGATGTAGTAATTACAAATTCGATTTATTTAATGGTTATAGGACTAGTACGATTACTTCATCTTGATTGTGCTTTGGTTATTTTAGAATTTTGAGGAATTTGTTCACTTCTTCTAAGGTGCTGAATTTGTGAACATAAAGTTGTTGTCATGCCAGATACGGTGGCTCATTCCTATAATCCTAGAACTCTGGGAGGCTAAGGCAGGGGCAGATGGATTTCTTGAGTTCAGTAGTTCAAGACCATCCTGAGCAACAGTGATACCCTGTCTCTAAAAGTAGCCAAGTGTTGTGGTGGGCACCTGTAGTCGAAGGTACTCAGGAGGCTGAGGCAGGAGAATCACTTGAGCCTAAGATTTTGAGGTTGCTGTGAGTTGTGACACCACAGTACTCAACCCCAGGGCAACAGATGGAGAGACTGTTTCCAAAATAAATAAATAAATAAATAAATAAATAAATAAATAAATAAAGTTACTGGTAATATTTCCTTAAGTATATTTCTTTCTTTTTTTTTTTTTTTGTTTGTTTTGTTTTTTTTTTTCTATTTTTTGGCTGGGGTTGGGTTTGAACTCACCACCTCTGGCATATGGGGCTTAATTTTATTTAGAGACAGTAACTTGCTCTTGTTCAGGCTGGTCTTGAACTCCTGACTTCCAGAAATCCACTCATCTCCACCTACCAGAGTGCTGGTGGGATAACAGAAGAGAACCATCTCTACCCGGCACCTTCATGTTTCTTTATTCTTTCTGTTTGTAATATTATTGATTTCTGATTTTATTTTTACTATTTCCTATTTTCAGCTTGCTTTGTATTTGTTTTCTTCTTTTTTGTTTAGTATCTTCCCAAGCCCATAAAAAAGGCTGCTGACCTTAAGAAACTACCCTTGCTACTACAAAACTCGTAGAAGTGATCAAGGAATACAGCAGCATCTCAGGTTACAAAATCAACATTCATAAATTGGTAGCTTTTATATATACCAACAATAGTCAAGTTGAAAAAAACAGTTAAGGACTCTATCCCATTCACAGTAGTGCCAAAGAAGATGAAATGTTTGGGAATTTATCTAACAAAGGACGTGAAAGATCTCTTTAAAGAGAACTATGAAACTTGAAGAAAAGACATAGCTGAAAATATTAACAAATGGAAAAACATACCATGCTCATGGCTGGGAAGAATCAACATTGTCAAAATGTCCATACTACCCAAAGCAATGTATAATTTCAATGCAATCCCTATTAAAGCTCCACTGTTATACTTTAAAGATTTTGAAAAAACAATACTTCATTTTATATGGAATCAGAAAAAACCTCGAACAGCCATTACTCAGAAATAAAAACAAAGCAGGAGGAATCATGCTACCAGACCTCAGACTATACTACAAATTGATAGTGATCAAAACAGCATGGTATTGGCACAAAAACAGAGAAGTAGATGTCTGGAACAGAATAGAGAACCAAGAGATGAATCCAGCTACTTACCGTTATTTAACCTTTGACAAGCCAATTAAAAACATTCAGTGGGGAAAAGATTCCCTATTTAACAAATGGTGCTGGGTGAACTGGCTGGTAACCAGTAGAAGACTGAAAGTGGACCCACACCTTTCGCCATTAACTAAGATAGACTCTCACTGGATCAAAGATTTAAACTTAAGACATGAAACTATAAAGATACTAGAGGAGAGTGCAGGGAAAACCCTTGAAGAAATTGGTCTGGGCGAGTATTTTATGAGGAGGACCCCCTGGGCAATTGAAGCAGCTTCAAAAATACACTACTGGGACTTGATCAAACTAAAAAGCTCTGCACAGCCAAGAACACAGTAAGTAAAGCAAGCAAACAGCCCTCAGAATGGGAGAAGATATTTGCAGGTTATTTCTCTGACAAAGGTTTAATAATCAGAATCCACAGAGAACTCAAACGCATTAGCAAGAATAGAACAAGGGATCCCATCGCAGGCTGGGCAAGGGATTTGAAGAGAAACTTCTCTGAAGAAGACAGGCACGTGGCCTTCAGACATATGAAAAAATGCTCATCATCTTTAATCATCAGAGAAATGCAAATCAAAACTACTTTGAGATACAATCTAAGTCCAGTGAGACTAGCCTATATCACAAAATCCCAAGATCAGAGATGTTGGCATGGATGTGGAGAAAAGGGAACACTTTTGTACTGCTGGTGGGAATGCAAATTAATACATTCCTTTTGGAAAGATGTTTGGAGAACACTTAGAGATCTAAAAATAGATCTGCATTCAATCCTGTAATCCCTCTACTGGGCATATACCCAGAAGACCAAAAATTACATCATAACAAAGATACTTGTACCAGAATGTTTATTGCAGCCCAATTCATAATTGCTAAGTCATGGAAGAAGCCCAAGTGCCCATCGATCCACGAATGGATTAATAAATTGTGGTATATGTACACCATGGAATATTATGCAGCCTTAAAGAAAGATGGAGACTTTACCTCTTTCATGTTTACATGGATGGAGCTGGAACATATTCTTCTTAGTAAAGTATCTCAAGAATGGAAGAAAAAGTACCCAATGTACTCAGCCCTACTACGAGACTAATTTAGGGTTTTCACATGAAAGCTATAACCCAGTTACAACCTAAGAATAGGGGGAAAGGCGAAAAGGGAGGGGAGGGAGGAGGCGGTGGGTAGAGGGAAGAGGATTGGTGGAATTACACCAGTGGTGCATCTTACAAGGGTATATGTGAAACTTGGTAAATGGTCTGTGAAGCTAGTGAATGATGCCCCATGAATATATCAATGTACACAGCTATAAAAAATAAAAAAAAATAAAAAGGCAAAAAAAAAAGAATAAACTACCATTGCAGAATTATATACAGTATTAATATTTCTCCTTCCATGTCAGTTTTTCATTTATGTATTTTGAGACTGTGCTGTTTGGTGCATACATATGTAGTATGTAGGGTATATCACCATGTTTTTTGACTAATTGATCCTTTCATCATTATATAATGTCACTCTTTGTCCCTAATAACTTTCTTTGCTCTGTAGTCTACTTTATGTGTTATTAGTACAGCCTAGCCATTATTTTTAATGTTTGCATGATTGTCATTCTCCATTCTTTTATTTTCAACTTGTTCATGTCACCATAGTTGAAGTGAGTTTCATATAGATTGCTTATAGTTGATCATATATTTTTATCAACCCTATCAATATGTATTTTTATTTTTTCATTATATACATCAGTGGTAATTCTTTGATTGTTCTAGTTGTTATTTTTTTCAGAGTCTCACTCTGTCGAGAGGGTAGAGTATTGTGGTGTTATAGCTTACAGGAAACTCACTGTGGAGCTCAAGAACTCCTGTTGTGTTGAACCGGCACCAGTAGCACAGTGGTTATGCCATCAGCCCCATACACTGAGGTTGGTGGTTTTGAACCCAGCCCAGGTCAGCTAAACCACTGCAACAAAAAATAGACAGGCATTGTGTCAGGTGCATATAGTCCCTGCTACTTGGGAGGCTGAGGCAAGGGAATCACTTAAACCCAAGTGTTTGAGATACTCTACCAAGGACAACATAGTGAGACTCTGTCTCAAAAAAATAAAAAAATAAAAAAAAAGAGTTTCTTTTATGGCTAGGCGCAGTGGCTCATGCCTGTATTCCTAGCACTCTGGAGGCTGAGGTGGGTGGATTGCTTGAGCTCAAGAGTTGTACACCAGCCTCAGCAAGAGTGAGACCCCACCTCTCTACTAAAAATAGAGAAACTAACCAGGCATAATGGCACATGTCTGTTGTCCCTGCTACTAGGAAGGCTGAGGCAAGATGATCACTAGAACCCAGGAGTTTGAAGTTTTGAAGTTTCTGTGAGCTATGATGCCACCGCATTCTACCTACATTGACAGAGTAAGAATCTTTCTCCCAAAAAACAACAAGAACAACAACAAAAAACAGAGTTCCTCTTACCTCAGCCTCTCAAGTAGCTTGGACTGTAGGAACCAGCCAAAATTCCCAGCCAATTTTCCTATTTTTAGTAGAGACCAGATCTCAATCTTGCTCAGGCTGGTCTAGAACTGCTAAGCTCAAGCAATCTACCCACCTTGGGTTCCCAGAGTGCTAGGATTACAAGCATGAGGCACAGTGCCTGGTGAAAGTAATTCTTGCTAGGGCATTAAGTGTGCCATTTTATTACTTAGTTTTTGTTTACTTATTCCATATTTTGTCCTTCTTTTTCCTGCCTCTTATGTTTTGAGAGCTACTTGAACATTTTTTAAAATTCTACATGTTAGAAATTTTCTATAGTCGCAGGTACTGGGGAGATTGAGGCAAAAAGAATCAGTTGAGTTCAGGTGTATGAGGTCAGCCTGGGCAATACAGCAAGGCAAAAAGAAGAAGGAGAAGGAGGAGGAGAAGAAGGAGGAGAGGAAGAAGAAGAGAAAGAGGAAGAAGAAGAGAGGAGGAGGAGGAAAGAAAGAAAGAAAGGAAGAAAGAAAAGAATGAAAAAATTGAAAGAGAAAATGATAGATGGGGTATAGTAGCTCACATCTGTAATCCCAGCACTCTGTGATGCTGAGGCAGGTGGATTGCTTGAGCTCAGGACTTCCAGACCAGCCTGAACAAAAAGGAGAAACCATATCCAAACAAAATAGCCAGGCATTGTGGCAGGTACCTTTAATCTATATTAACTGTGAGGCTGAGGCAAGAGGATCACTTGAGACCAAGAGGGTGAGGTTTCAGTGAACTACTATGCTACGGCCCTCTATGAAGGGCAACTAACTGGATGAGACTCTGTCTCACCAAAAATAAAAGTAATAATAATTAATTAAGTAGAACGCAATTATAATTTCATTTTCTTTAGGACTTGCTCTGAGTGTTAGAATATACATATCTAACTAGTAATCAACCTTTTACCACTTCAAGTAAGGTACAGAAAATTCTCTTCACCCTCTCTACATGTTAAAATAGAAATGTCTTATGTACTTTCCCTAGATACATTGAATGCCATGGTAGCCATGTACAATTTGGACTACAAACCTCAAATAATATCTATAAAAATCATGAGAAGCCTAGGCTATTATGTTTGCCTTTTTCATACCCATTCAATTGTTCTTTCTTCCTTCATGGGGTTCCAGTGTCCTTAGGTTACAGTTTCCTTTCTCTTTATAGAACTTCCTTTAGTCATTCTTTAATGGCTCTTCTGATGGAAGATGAGGAAAACCTTGAAGAATGCCTTTTTTTCTCTTTCCAAGATGCCTTTTACAGGATCTAGTGAGTTAAAGCTTGCTTGCTGCTGGACCTTAGTGAGCTTATCAAGAGTGTAGCTTAGGGTGGCGCCTGTGGCTCAACAAGTAGGGCACAGGCCCCATATGCTATAGGTAGTGGGCTTAAACCCAGCCCCGGCCAAAAACTATAACAAAAAATAAAAATAAAAAAGAGTGTAGCTTAGAATGTTCTCTCTCAATCTTCGACTGGCTCTATCTGAATGCTGGATAAATCCAGCCCCCTTAGTGAATGACTCTAATCTGATTTTTGGCTAGCCAGGTCTCCTACTACTCAATACCACCCCCAACTTGTGTACCCACAAACATACAAGGACACATTTTGTTTATACACACATGCACACATATTTTGACAGTTTCTAAAGATGACAGTAAATTTGAGCTATTTTCCTGACCAAGCTTGCCCCAAATCTGAATTTCATCTGTTGCCTATACCTTGAGCTGGATATGCAGTGAGGCACTCAATGACTAACAGCTTCAATATATACAAAAGGAGGTCTCATTTATTCTAATAAAAATGCCTGCTAATTCTACACAGATTCATGTATAATTGAATAGTATACATCTCATTAATATTTAATAGATATGGCTAATCATTGTCCTTTGATTAAACAATACTCTCTCCAGCTAGTGACACATTTTTCTACTCTCCATTCCATAAAAATCTTCAAAAAGCATTCTTTACTTTATGTCTTCTCTGCATGTACACTCATTCTTTCTTGAATCCATTGTGATTAGGCATTTTTCCTTGCTTTAACAATCATAAACATGCACACCATGTATCAGAACTTGTGGTATAATATTAAACCATTGGCCATTAATTTTGTGTGAGAAAACAAAGTCTAAATATGAATGAGCTAAGCATTTGCTTTTTTAGATTCGATAACATGAATACTGCAAAAGAGGAAAATAATAAACCAGAAGATAATAAAATAAGAATCACTGTAGATGAACAAACCAAAATTTGGTTCATTGAAACATTGATACTGGGCATGGTAGCTCCTGCCTGTGATCCTACTATTCAAGGAGGTCAAGGCATCTGGATTTCTTGAGCTCAGAAGTTCAAGACCAGCCTGAGAAAGAGTAAGGGCCCATCTCTATTACAAATAGAAAAATTAGCTAAGTGTCATAATAGGCACCAGCAATTCCAGCTCCTGGGGAAGCTGAGGGTTGACAACTGCTTGAACACAAGAGACTAAAGTTACTGTGAGCTATGATGACACCTTGGCACTCAAATGCCAGGATGACAGAGTGAGAGTCTATCTAAAACAAAAAACAACAACAACAACAACAAAAGAAGGAAATAAAATAAAACATTGATGGAATGTATAAGCTTTAGCCAGATTGATTAAGAAAGAAGAGGAAAGGCATAAACAATATTAAAAATAAAAAGTAGTCTGAACAGATACTGTAGAAATTAAACTGATAGTAAAAGGACATTATGAAAAAACTCATGTAGCTGGGCGACATGGTTCTCACTTGTAATCCTAGCACCCTGGGAGGCTGAGGTGGGTAAATCACTTGAGCTCAGGAGTTGGAGACCAGGCTGAGGAAGAGTAAGATTCCAACTCTACTAAAAATTGAAAAAGTCAGGCAAGACAGTCTCTTGATCCAAGGATCTTGAGGTTGCTATGAGGTATGATGCCATGGCACTCTACTCAGGATGCCAGAGTGAGACTCTTCTCAAAAAAATTAAATTTAACTTCTATTCTTCAAAAGACATTATGGAATTTTGAAAGCACAAGCCCAAAACCGAAGGAATATATTTTCAAATAAATAAATAACAACAGACTAGTATCCAAAATATACAAAGAGTTCCTACAAATAAGAAAAAAACAGACTGATAGAAAAACATGGGTGATAAATTTGCATAAGCCTTTCATAAGAGAAAGAGAAACACAGATGGCAAATAAGCCTATGAGAATATTGCTCAATCTAGGAATCAGAGAAATATAAATGTAAGCTGGATAATATATTGGAAGAAGTTGAGAGCCTTGGTAGCCAATCAGGAGGTGGTGCGCTAGGGCACTGCTGCGATACAAACGAATGTTTCATGCATTTGTGGACCAAAGTTAAAGTCGGTTTTCATTAAAAAATCATTGTCAGTGATCTGGTACAAGCAAAATTTTCACTTGAAGATGCATGGACTTGTGATGTGGTTGGACTATTGGGTCATTTCTGAAAGTTTCTTCAACTACAGTTTCTAATTTTAAATCTCAAGTATTAAAGATATTGAGTTTAGAATGGTATAATGATGTATATTGTCTGTGGACTGCAAATTTCATAGAGACCACAGTTGGATTCCAGGTATATTTTCCAGTCAAAGAGATTCATACCATTCTGTTCTCTGATAAAACTAATGTTGAAGAGTCTTATATTCATAAACACCAAAGGATGAGAGGAAAAATTATATGTAAAAACTTTCTGGATGGAGCTAAAAGATGATGGAAAAGTGGACTTCACATTTGAACAAGTACAAAATATGCCACAGTCACTGAAATGAAAGACTAAAGATGGGTCTGCTACAAATAAAGAATATAGCCAAGCAATGATTCTAGTGACTAAAGCAACTATAAGTAACAATTTAGCTTTCATAAAGGATCATATACCTGTGACTCAGAATGAACAGGAAAACCAATGAAATACATTTTCTTCTACATCATATGAAAACTTTGCAAAAGACCCTGCACTTCTATCTAAAGAATATGAGAAAATTCTTTCTCTGAAAAATAAAATTATAGAGTTTAGAGGAAAAGAATCATCTTTGAATCTATCTTACCAAAGTCATGCCTGCTCTGGGGCCTGTCTAATAAAAATACTACCAACCTTCAATGGAGAAATCCCTCTGCAGCTACCAATTAAATGTCACTTCCAGAAATGTCACTTCCCACTGCACTTGACTTGGAAGTACCAAAAGCAAGAAGAAATTGTTTCTGATGTGGACATTAGCAATGGAGTGGAATCTGTGCCCATTCCTTTCTCTAAAGAAATTGATATTAGAAAGCTTCCACAGTTTAAGTACCAGAAGACCATGTGGCCACATGCATACCATTTTAATGGCTTCTCCACCATGTTCACTGATTTATGTGATTGTTTTGAGGGCTGCGTAGACATAGCAAAATGTGTGTGTCTTCAGCTGACAGTAAGGAATGCCAAAAACTTCTCCCTTGTCAAGTAATAAAGTACCCTCTGGATATAAATACAAAAGACTACAGAGACAAGTACCTACTGGCATTTATGAATGCAGTCTGTTGTGCAAATGTAATCAACGATTGTGTCAAAACCCAGTTGTCCAACAATGTCCTCAAGTGAAGCTATGAGTGTTCAAAACTGAGAAAAAAGGCTAGGGGATACGCTACCTGGATGATATTGACAGAGGGACATTTGTTTGTATCCATTCAAGAAGATTACTAAGCAGAGCTAATGCTGAGAAATCTAATGCTATTGATGAAAATGGAACAGAAAAGAATACTATGAAAAATACATTTTCAAAAAAAGTGGAGTATATAAGTTGCATGTTCAGATTCTGAGGTTGAAATTATCCCATTAGATCTGGAAACGCATCCTAGAAATGCTGGAACTGAAGAGTGTTCACCAAAGTTCAGTAGGAATTCCAAGGGGCTTGTTATGGAAATGAAGTATAACAATATTTCAAGAGTTCAGTATCATTCAGTTATTAGAAGTCCTAAATCCAAGATAGAAATTTTTCAACGCAATGGGAAAATGATGGATTTGTTTCCTTGGAGTCTGTCACCTCAGAAGATAATGACGGATTTGAAACAGCCCAGGAATTTCTGAGCTCTAAAACCAAGGGAGTTCAAAAGGACTCAAATTCAAACCAAGTTCAAGGTTCTAAAGACATTGCTATTTCAATCAAATGCAAGAAATGTGACTAGACATAGAAAAGAAACTTCAACAGGAGGCATATGTACCAATGCAACCATGTTGTATTATCAAAGTATGAAAAAAGAATTTGAAGTTCCAATATAAAACCCCCAGAGGAACAATCTTTAGCATGTCAAAAACAGCAGATCTTTTGTGATGAAGAGTTGCCAAATGAAACCAAAAAGACTTCATCTGATTCTCTAAGAAAGTTCAGTAAAGGGAATGTGTTTTTACTAGATGCCACAAAAGAAGGAAATGTGGGCCACTTCCTTAATCATAGTTGTTCCCCAAATCTCTTGGTACAGAACGTTTTTGTAGAAACACACGATGGAAATTTTCCATTGGTGGCATTCTTTACCAACAGGTACGTCAAAGCAAGACTAGAACTAACATGGGATTAGGGTTATGAAGCTGAGACTGTGCCTGTGGCAGAAATCCTCTGCCAATGTGGAGTTAATAAATGTAGGAAAAAATATTATAAATATGCAGCTTTTACTTGTTGATGGAGTTACTTTTTATGCTGAGATTTGAACACTGGAAAAGAATCCTCAGTCACTAAATAATTTAGATTTAGGCCCATCAAGGTAATTTTTCTCAGCTGTCCCTTGCTAGGGATTCTTATTTTGTTACTAATTTTACATGTGTGACTTACAAATGCCAGGAACAAAAAGGGGCATTTTCATATGTATAGGGTATTTTTTGTTCTTATTCCTCTTTAACTTTACATGCGTAGGAAGAAAGTATACATTTAATGTGAAACACCATTGTACAATTGATAATTTATATGTAAATTATATATTAGGTGATATCAAATGTCCTACCAGAACTCAAAAATGTATATATTGGAAAAAATTTAAAATGAACGAGGAAGTGGAGCAACTGAAACTCTTGTATACTGCTCGTGGCAGCGCATATTTACACATGTACAACTATTATGGAAATAAATTAGCATTATCAAGTAAAGTTAAAAATGAGCATACCTTCAGTTTCACTTCTAGGCATATATACACCAGGGAAGGTTTAAATGATTTTTTTTTTTTTTTTTTAATCTCACGGCACACCTGAACCTATAGTTAAACTTCCACAGCAAACTTAAATGATGTTGATAGAAAAAAGGAGTAAAGGCCGGGTGTAGCAGCTCACACCTGTAATCCTAGCACTCCAGTAGGCCAAGGCGTGTGTATTGCTTGAGCTCACAGGTTCGAGACCAGCCTGAGCAAGAGTGAGACCCCATCTGTACTAAAAATTAGAAAAATTATCTGGGAGTAATGGTGCATGTATGTAGTCCCTGTTACTGAGGAGGCTGAGTCAAGAGGATCACTGGACCCCAAGAGTCTGAGGTTGCTGTAAGTAATGGTGCCACAACACTCTACTCAAGGCCATAGAATGAGACTCTGACACACACACACACAAAAATAAACGAAACACTTGAATGCTATGCAACACAATGAAAAACTAGGAAATAATAAAATTTAGGATAATACAGAGTTTCCTAAAAGTTGCCCCAAAGGTTCCATACATATGGAAAATGGGAAATTATACCTAAATGTACCTCAATTTGCAACATGTTCATCACAAAATATTGGCTACCCCTTTTATAACATTCTGTAATGAATATTTTGTAAATAGAAAATAGAAAAATATTTTGTAGGCACGGTACCCATAGCACAGTGGTTATGACACCTGTCACATACACCAAGGCTGGTGGGTTAGAACCTGGCTCAGGCCAGTTAAACGACAATGACAACTGCAACAGGAAAATAGCTGGGTGTTGTGGCAGGCACCTGTAGTCCCGGCTATTTGGGAGGCTGCTTAAGGCCAAGAGTTTGAGGTTGCTGTGAGCTGGGACACCATGGCACTCTACTGAGGGTGACATACTGAGACTGTCTCAAAAAAAAAGAAAAAAATATATATATATATTTATAGTAAGACAGGTGTATTTAGCTACAATGTTACCATTTTCCCTCTGTTTGGTGATTTGGGGGGCACCCTATAGTTATCTGCTTGGGGAGAGGTCTTCAAATATACAAGTAGTGTCTATTTTCTAAGCAAGAGACATAGGTTCTGATTTTATTGTTAGATATTAAAATATACATTATAGCTACAATTTTTCTTATATAAATTGAAATAAATTGCAGTTGATTCTTCCATAAAATAGAATACTATGCAGCCATTAAAAAGTTCTATTTGGAGGCCAGGAGAAATGGCTCATGGCTATAATCCTAGCACTCTGGGAGGCCAGGGAAGGTGGATTGCTTGAGTTCAAGAGTTCAAAATCAGCCTCAGAAAGAATTGAAAAATTAGCCAGGTGTTTTGGCAGGCACCTGTAGTCCCAGCTACTCAGGAGGCTGAGGCAGGAAGGTTGCTTGAACCCAGGATTTTGAAATTGCTGTGAATTATACTGATGCCATCACACTCCACCCAGGATGACAGAGGGAGACTCTATCTTGAAAAATGATAATAAATAAATAAATAAAATAAGAGAAAAAAATTAGAAATGCTGAAAGTAGAAAGGAATGGAATTAAAGGACTGATAGAGGATCAAGGATATTTCTGGGAGGCAGAGACAAAGCAAAATTGTTGATACAAATCTTCTTGCTTTTCCAATCATCCCATGAACTCAGTAGAAATCTGAAAACAGTAGACCAACAGCAACAGTCCCACACAGAGAAAAACACCATTAGATTCAAGAAGGGGGGCTCAATAAGCTCCCACCTGTGGGGTGCAAGGTAGAGGTATATGGCTTATTTCCTGGGTGAAGGACTTGACTACAATTCAGACTTTGGATTTTACCTTACAAACACAAATAAAGTAACTTAATCATATGTACCCTCAGTAACCCATAATAAAAATTAAAAAGAAAACACTATGAAAAAAGAAAACCCAAAACAAATTTCCTACTTTTCCCTTGTCACCTTCCTTGAGCATAACAATGTGTCACACTTTGGTTTTCAAAAGGTTTTATTGCCATAGTACTCCACTTTCAAATGAACATTTCCCGGGAGGCACAATATTATGAAATGGGGTACTCATAATATTTTGGTAGCAGGACTGTCAAAAACACTCCAGGGCTCTCTGACAAGATGGCGGCAGGAAGCAGCAACTGTGGTGGCAGGACTGGCTTGGAAAGCAATACAGATTGTGGCTTTCTGGGTCTGTGACCCACTTGGGTGGACCCGGCACTAAGGTGGCATGGCCAGGCCCAAGAAATAAGAAGCAGGATGGGAGGAAGCTGTCTCAAGAGCCCCTGGGGCTGGAGGTTGATCAGTTCCTAGAAGACATGCAGTTACAGGAACACACAAGCGGAGGTTTGTTGTCAGAGGCTACTGATGATAAACTCTTCTTCGTAGACACTGGCTCCAAGGAAAAAGTGCTGACAAAGAAGAGGAACAAAGTCCAGAAGAAGTTGCTGCTTCTCAAGAGACCTCTTTGGGTCGATCTCATCCTTGAAAACACATCTAAGTTCCCTGCCCAGAAACACATCCTTTGCTCACCATATCCCCAACGCCAAGAAGCTCAGGCAGAAGGAGCAGCTATGGTAGAAAATGGAAAGTAGGGTGAGCTGCTCCGGGAGGTGCGCAGAACATGTGGCCGAGTCCAAGGCTGGCCCCCAGGATGCTGTTGAGTGGCCCTTTTACCATCTCAGGGCCTCAGACAACCTTCTAGACAGGCCATTGTTTGACCAGGATGAGATTTTTCTGGAGCAGACCAAGAAGAAAGGAGTGAAGCAACCACCACATCTCTGCACCAAGCCCTCCAAGGCAGCTGCTGTGGAGGTGATGCTCACTGGAGCCCCTTATAACCCATCCTTTGAAGACCACCATACCCTGTTCTCTGCAGCTCATGAAGTGGAGTTGCAGCTGCAGAAGGAGGTAGAGAAGCTGGAGTGGCAGCTGGACCTGCCCACCAGGGGAGCAGGCTGCCACCCAGGAGTCCATGTTCAGGGAGCTATGTCAGGGGCTTCTGGAGGGGTCAAACTTCAAGGGGTAGCTGGACAGAGGGGTTAGGTCCCTGAGGAGGAGAAGCTGAGGCCTGTCCCCCACTCACCTGCCTACCCACTGCTGAGAAGTAGTCCGAGCAGGAGCAATGGAGGAAAAACGAGGCCTGCCTATGGGCAAAGCAGGCTGCAGTGCGAGGTGGCAGGCTCCAGCACCAGGAACTCTTCAGGCTACATGGGATTAAGGCCCAAGTGGGGGCCTGGCAGTTGGCTGGCGCTGTGGTGGAGGCGCTGGCAAGCACAGATACTGGCTGAGGCCCACAGGCCCCATAGGTTGGGGCAGCTCAAGTATCAGGCCCCTGACATCCACCTGCAGCTTAGCTTGGAGCTACCTGACTCACTCAGGACCCTGAAGCCCAAGGGCAACATCCTCCAAGATCAGTTAAAGAGCCTCCAGAGGAGGAATATGATCGAACCTCATGAAAGAGCCAAGTTCAAGGCAAGCAAAAAATGAAGCTCGTGGAGGAGCAAGCTTCCAGGAGATCCAGTTAGAGTTGTAGAATGCTGGAGCCCCTCCCTTCAATAAAGCACTTTCTGACAAAAAAAAAAGAAAGAAAGAAAAAATTGCAGGACTGAGCATGGTGGCTTATACCTAAGATTCTAGCACTTTAAGAAGCTAAGACTGGAGAATTGCTTGGGGCCAGGAGTTTGAGACCAGCCTGTGTAACATAGTGAGATCCCATCTCTACAAAAATTTGTTTTTCAAGTGTAGGACTGTGAGGCACACAGAAAGCTATAGCATGAGTGCTGTCCTGCCAAGCCATAAAGGTGATGTTGTCACCATAGTGGACCTGGAAGTCAGAACATTAAACCGAAGAGGATTATTTTTAAGCAGTAAGATTACATGGAAATGGCCTTGCTAAGTTTTGTACTTCCTAGGGGTCCCTCACTCCTTTCTTCTTTCCTATTTCCCCCTTTTGGAATGGGAATGTCTATCCTATGCTTGTCCCACCATTATATTTTTGAAGCACATAACCCGTCTGGTTTCATAAGATCACAGCTAGAGAGAAATTTTGCCTGAGTATGAAATCCTACTTCAAGTATCACCCTGATCTGATTTAGATAATTTTTAAATGAGACTTTGGCCGTTAGTGTTTTAAGTTGATGCTAGAATGAGTTAAGACTCTTGAGGCTGTTGGAATGAAATCAATGTATACTTCATAGGAGATGAATCTGATGAGGGAAGAGGTGAAATGTTATAGACTAAATATTTGTGTGAAGGTGACTGGGAAGTTTCACCCCAAAGTATGGCACTGTGGTGTGCCGATTATTTTAAACCAATGGTCCTTGAAGACCAGCAGACACTGATGAAGCCTTACTCAGATACTCCCTTATCTGCCTAAAGTCTGGGACAGCCAAAGAAGAAAATAGTTACCTCTGGTGCTTTCCCTGAGTTTTCATTAATTTAACTTATATCCTAGAATGAGACATTGAAGTTTGCCAACACACCTAACAGACTTTTGTCATATATCATTATCTGCTTTGTAGGCCCAACAGACTTTGTCCAAAAGCCAAAGTATATTCTCCACACCCGTTGAGCTCCCCTAAAAATCACATACTATCCCCTTCAAAACTAGTCACTTTTCCCCATCTTCCTGTACCTCACTGGATTATTGTGTAATCATTCTACTGCAATTTCCTTGTGTTATGCATGTAACAATAAATTTTGCATATCTTTTATATATCAATTTGCCTTTCTTAAATCTATTTCTCAGTGACCCTTCAGAGAGGAAAGGGGAAATTTTCCCTTTACCTTACACGTCACCTCTAAAATGTATATACTGAATCTCTAACCCTCAAAGTGATGGTGTTAAGAGATGAGGCCTTTGGAAGATAATTTGGAGACCCCATTTTTGGATTAGTGGCCTTGTAATAAGACACACAAGATATTACTCTCATGCATGCTTGCTTTCTCCCCATCATGTGAAAACTACCATGTGCAAGCTAGAATGAGAAACTTTACCAGAAACTGAATTAGCTGACACCTCGATCTTGGACTTTTTTTAGCCTCTGGAACTATGAGAAATAAACGTATGTTGTTTAAGTCACGCAGTCTACGGCATTTTGTTATGGCAGCCTGAGTTGACTAGGACAAGGTCTCATGTAGAAAAGTCAAATTCTTACCTTTGGATGGATTTGAGGCAGGTATCTAGGAGGTACAGGAGAACAGATCTTAAGGCTTAATTTTGGCTATGCTATGCCGTAGAAGTGGTTTGAAGGCCTTTAAAACCCTAAACAAAGCTCTCTGGTCTTCAATTTCCATGTTCACATCATTACTCTCCAATGTCTTTTTGGACTTCCCAGAACCACAATGGCCTGAATGAGGCTTTGCTATTGGCAATGCCTAGAAATATACCATCCACTAGCAAGGAATCAAATAGTGTCTCATGTATAACTCAGGCATTTTGTTTCCTTCAGTTAGCCCATAAAGCCTGATCATCTCTAGGATTCTTATATGGAATAAACAGCTTCTGGAAAGAAAATAAAAGGATAAGAATCTGCAAAAGTTTATCATTCCATGCTATAATGATTCTATTGTTTCAGAATTTAAAATGAAAGAAAACGGGCCAGGTGTACTGGCTCACAACTGCAATTCTACCACACTGGGTGGCCGCGGCAGGTGGATTGTCTGTCCTTTTGGGTTCAAGACCAGCCTGAGCAACAGCGAGACCCTATCTCTAAACATAGCTAGGCATTGAGGGGATCACCTGTATGCCCCAGGTACTTGGGAGGCTGAGGCAAGAGAATGGCTTGAGCCCAAGAGTTTGAGGTTGCTGTCAACTATGACGCAATGGCACTCTACCAAGGGTGACAAAGTGAGACTCTGTCTCAAGAAATAAAATAAAAATAAAATGAAATAAAATGGCCTCTTGCTACTAATTTTCTTCTGTTTTATTTGATTTGAGTTGGGGCTGGTCACCAGCTGAACAGAATTTCCATTTATTTTCTCTTCCTTGCTTTTAATATTACTGTGCTCCTGAGGTGGATTTCAACACTGAATCCCTTCTCATTATGGCTTTAGTAGCTGGAATCAGAAAAGAAATCCCTAAGTGAACACTTACCTCGAATTTTCTGTGAACGATGATGGTTCCACTCAGAATTGATGAATTGCCCTTATGGCCATGGCAATCTGAATCAGAAAAGAGGTTTTGCTTTAAGCGTGTGTATGTCTGTGGGTACATGGACATACCTAGTGAAAAAGTCAGGAAGAAGATAAACCAAAATATCTCTATTGGTTACTTCCAAGTGATAGAGCGAGAGATTTTTTTAATAAATAATAGATTTTCATGAAGAAAATAAATTCATCCTATTCGCAACAAGAGAAAAGTAATCATTGCTTGTGTAATTGCAAATTGGTCCTCTGTCTTTTACCTATATGTATGTACCTCCCTGGGAAGATTGCATGCAAAAGTATAGAAAATGGGCCTAGGCTAAGTCCTCATACCTGAAATCCCAGCACTTTGGGAGGCTGAGACAGTTCAAGACCAGCCTGAGCAACATATTGAGACCCTCCTCTCTAAAAAAAGTTTTAAAAATTAGCCAGCTATGGTGGTGCACATCTGTAGTCCCAGCTACTTGGGAGGCTAAGCCTAGAGGATGATTTGAACCCAGGAGATTGAGGTTGCAGTTAGCTATGATCGGGACACTGCACTCCAGCCTGGATGACAGAGTGCGTACAAACTTGTCTTATAAAAAGGGGGGTGAGGGAACAAATCGGCAGAACAACCACTTCCTGGAAAATAAAGTGTTTCTGAAAAATTTGTATACTAATCCATTAAAGATCAGGTATAGAAGTTTGCTATGACCCATGGGAAATTTTCACCTTTTGTTCATTTTATAAAATATTTGTAAGTGAAGAACTCAGGACTTTAGTCTTCTTCCTCTCTTGCAATTTTTTATTGAAAATATTTCAAGTGGATGAAGAAGGTTTCCTTTTTTTTCTGAGACAGAGTGTCAGTCAGTCACCCTGGGGTACAGTGTTTAGGTGTTATAACTCACAGCAACCTCAAACACTTGGGCTCAAGTGATTCTCTTGCCTCAGCCTCCTCAGTAGCTGGGACTCCAGGCATCTAATGCAACGCCCGGCTAAATTTTCCATTTTTAGTAGAATGTTTATTGTGGATCCATTCATAATTGCCAAGTCATGGAAACAACCTAAGTGCACATCAACTGTGGTATATTTACACCTGGAATATTATTCAGCCATTAAAAAGATGGAGACTTTACATCTTTTACATTTCCCTGGATAGAGTTGAAATACATTCTTCTTAGTAAATTATTACAAGAATGGAAAAATAAATATCCAGTATACTCCATACTAATATGAAATCAAAATATAAACAATTACATGTTCATAGGAACAATAAAACACTAAGGTAATCCAGAACGGGGATAGAGGTTTGCAGGAGGGGGGATGTGGGAGGAAGTATGGCAGAAGGAGGGAGGGCATGAGATGGGATCTCACCTAATGTGCACATTGTCAGGGTGTATAACACACACCCTGGGTGAGGGGCTCTTCTACAAATGCAACTTTACCCTGGAAGGGAGAACAATTTAACCTAAAGATTGTACCCTCATATTCATTTGAATACAAAAAAAAAAAAAGAAAAGAAAAAAAAATAAATGATTTGGGTCAGGTCTGCTAGCATTCATGAGGAGGAAAGGAATTCAGTGGCCCACCATAGATATATTGATCCATCCAGCCAGGATTTAATTACATAGAGGGAAAGATTCTTCCAATTCTTTCTCATCTCATAATAATCTTTATTTTTATTTTTTGTTCTTGAGACAGAGTCTAACCATGTGGCCCTTGATGGAGTGCCATGGGTCAAACCTCACAGTAATCTAAACCCTTGGGCTTACAAAATTCTCAAGCCTCAGCCTCCCAGGAGCTAGAACTCCGGGCACTTACCAAAACACCAGGCTGGGTTGTTGCTGTTGTTTTTGTTGTTGTTGTTGTTACCATTGTTTACCAGGCCCTGGCCGGTTTCCAATCCACCAGCCCCAGTGAATGTGGCCGGTGCCCTAACCACCAAGTTACAGGCGACGAGCCTCCAGTGGTCTTTAAGTCAAAGTATTCTTTATGCCAAATAGTCATATTTGGGGGTAAAACTTCTTTAGCTTCTTTAAGCAGCACTTACATTCTTGTGATTCTGATTAGTTTTTAGTGTCACTGCGCCCAGGCCAGCTAAACAACAATGACGTGAGCAATAGGAAAATAGGCAGGTGTTGTAGCAGGCAACCGTAGTCCCAGTAAATTGGGAGGCTGAGGCAAGAGAATTGCTTAAGTCCAAGAGTTTTAGGTTGTTGTGAGCTGTGATGCAATGGCACAAGAGCAACATAGTGAGACTATATCTCAAAAAAAAAAAAATACTGGTTTAGGTGGCTCATGCCTATTATCATAGAACTGTGGGAGTTCAAGGCAGGTGGAACACTTGATATGAGGAGTTTCAGACCAGTCTGAGCAAGAGTGAGACCCCATCTGTACTAAAAATAGAAAAACTAACCAGGTGTTATGGTGGGGGTCTGTGGTCTCAGCTACTTGGGAGTCTGAGGAAAGAGTATTGTTTGAGCCCAAGGGTTTGAGGTTGCTGTGAGTTATGATGCCACGGCACTCTCCCCACATCCACAGAGTGTGCCTCTGTTTCAAAAAAAAAAAAAAAAGAGAAAAGGAAAGAAACATTATTAGCTCATAGTTATTCTTCTGCCTTTTTCTTTTTCTTTATTCTTTTTTTTTGGGGGGGCGGGAATAGAATCTCACTGTGTTGCCCAGGTTAGATTACAGTGGCCTCAGCCTAGCTTACAATAACCTCAAACCTCAGGGCTCAAGCAATCGCCTTGCCTCAGCCTCCCAAGTAGCTGGAACTACAGACACCAGCAACAGCGTCCAGCTAATTTTTTTATTTTTAGTAGAGACAAGGTCTCACTCTTTCTCAGGCTGGTCTGGAACTCCTGAGCTCAATTGATCCACACCTCTCCACTTCCTAGAGTGCTAGGATTACAGGCCTGAACAATTGTGCCCAGGCGAACTCATTATTTTTCAATAGAGATTAAGATCTTTTATTTTATTCATTATTTTTGTTTTATTAAATCATAGCTGTGTACATTGATATGATCATGGGGCATCATTCACTAGCTTCACAGACCGTTTACGAAGTTTCACATATAACCTTGTAAGATGCACCGCTGGTGTAATCCCACCAATCCCCTTCCCTCTATCACCCTCTCCCCTCCCTCCCCTCCCTTTCCCCCTTCCCCCTATTCTTAGGTTGTAACCGGGTTATAGCTTTCATGTGAAAACCCTAAATTAGTTTCATAGTAGGGCTGAGTACATTGGGTAATTTTTCTTCCATTCTTGAGATACTTTACTAAAAAGAATATGTTTCAGCTCCATCCATGTAAACATGAAAGAGGTAAAGTCTCCATCTTTCTTTAAGGTTGTATAATATTCCATGGTGTACATGTACCACAATTTATTAATCCATTCGTGGATCGATGGGCACTTGGGATTCTTCCATGACTTAGCAATTACGAATTGAGCTGCAATAAACATTCTGGTACAAATATCTTTGTTATGATGTGCTTTTTGGTCTTCTGGGTATATGCCCAGTAGAGGGATTACAGGATTGAATGGCAGATCTATTTTTAGATCTCTGAGTGTTCTCCATATCTCTTTCCAAAAGGAATGTATTAATTTGCATTCCCACCAGCAGTGCAAAAGTGTTCCCTTGTCTCCACATCCGCGCCAACATCTCTGATCTTGGGATTTTGTGATATAGGCTAGTCTCACTGGACTTAGATTGTATCTCAAAGTAGTTTTGATTTGCATTTCTCTGATGATTAAAGATGAGCATTTTTTCATATGTCTGAAGGCCATGCGCCTGTCTTCTTCAGAGAAGTTTCTCTTCAAATCCCTTGCCCAGCCTGCGATGGGATCCCTTGTTCTATTCTTGCTAATGCGTTTGAGTTCTCTGTGGATTCTGGTTATTAAACCTTTGTCAGAGACATAACCTGCAAATATCTTCTCCCATTCTGAGGGCTGTTTGCTTGCTTTACTTACTGTGTTCTTGGCTGTGCAGAAGCTTTTTAGTTTGATCAAGTCCCAGTAGTGTATTTTTGAAGCTGCTTCAATTGCCCAGGGGGTCGTCCTCATAAAATACTCACCCAGCCTGATTTCTTCAAGGGTTTTCCCTGCACTCTCCTCTAGTATCTTTATAGTTTCATGTCTTAAGTTAAAATCTTTGATCCAGTGAGAGTCTGTCTTAGTTAATGGTGAAAGGTGTGGGTCCACTTTCAGTCTTCTACAGGTTGCTAGCCAGTTCACCCAGCACCATTTGTTAAATAGGGAATCTTTTCCCCACTGAATGTTTTCAATTGGCTTGTCAAAGATTAAATAACAGTAAGTAGCTGGATTCATCTCTTGGTTCTCTATTCTGTTCTATATATCTACTTCTCTGTTTTTGTGCCAATACCATGCTGTTTTGATCACTATCAATTTGTAGTATAGTCTGAGGTCTGGTAGCGTAATTCCTTCTGCTTTGTTCTTATTCCTGAGTAATGTCTTGGCTATTCGAGGTTTTTTCTGATTCCATATAAAACGAAGTATTGTTTTTTCAACATCTTTAAAGTATGACAGTGGAGCTTTAATAGGGATCGCATTGAAATTATACATTGCTTTGGGTAGTATAGACATTTTAACCATGTTGATTCTTCCCAGCCATGAGCATGGTATGTTTTTCCATTTGTTAATATTTTCAGCTATTTCTTTTCTTAGAGTTTCATAGTTCTCTTTAAAGAGATCTTTCACGTCCTTTGTTAGATAAATTCCCAAATATTTCATCTTCTTTGGCACTACTGTGAATAGGATAGAGTCCTTAACTGTTTTTTCAACTTGACTGTTGTTGGTATATATAAAGGCTACCAATTTATGAATGTTGATTTTGTAACCTGAGATGCTGCTGTATTCCTTGATCACTTCTAAGAGTTTTGTAGTAGAGTCCCTAATGTTTTCCAGATATACTATCGTATCATCTGTGAAGAGCGAAAGTTTGATCTCTTCTGACCCTATATGGATACCCTTGATCGCCTTTTCTTCCCTAATTGCAGTGGCTAAAACTTCCATTACAATGTTAAAAAGCAATGGAGACAATGGGCAGCCTTGTCTGGTTCCTGATCTGAGTGGAAATGATTCCAATTTAACTCCATTCAATATGATATTGGCTGTGGGTTTGCTGTAGATGGTCTCTATCAGTTTAAGAAATGTCCCTTCTATACCAATTTTCTTAAGTGTTCTGATCATGAAGGGATGCTGGATATTATCAAAAGCTTTTTCTGCATCGATTGAGAGAATCATATGGTCTTTGTTTTTTAATTTGTTTATGTGCTGAATTACATTTATAGATTTACGTATATTGAACCAGCCTTGAGACCCTGGGATAAAACTGACTTGGGCATGATGTATAATTTGTTTGATGTGCTGCTGGATTCTGTTTGTTAGGATCTTGTTGAATATTTTTGCATCTATATTCATTAGAGATATCGGTCTACAATTTTCTTTTCTTGTTGGGTCTTTTCCTGGTTTGGGGATCAGGGTGATGTTTGCTTCATAGAATGTGTTGGGTAGTCTTCCTTCTTTTTCTACCTTTTGGAACAGGTTAAGTAATATAGGTACTAATTCCTCTTTAAAGGTTTGGTAGAATTCAGACGTGAAACCATCTGGTCCTGGGCTTTTCTTTTTAGGGAGGTTTTGTATGGTTGATTCTATTTCCGAACTTGATATGGGCCTGTTCAACATTTCCACTTGATTCTGGCTAAGTCTTCGAAGGTGATGTGCTTCCAAGTATAGGTCCATTTCCTTCAGATTTTCATATTTCTGAGAATAAAGTTTCTTGTAATATTCAATAAGGATTTTTTGGATTTCTGAGGAGTCTGTTGTTATTTCATCTTTTTTGCTTCTGATTGATGAGATTAGAGATTTTACTCTTTTTTTCCTGATTAGGTTGGCCAAAGGTTTATCTATTTTATTGACCTTTTCTAAAAACCAGCTTTTTGATTTATTGATCTGTTGTATTATTCTTTTTTTTTTCAATTTCATTTAATTCTGCTCTAATTTTGGTTATTTCTTTTCTTCTACTGGGTTTGGGGTTGGAATATTCTTCCTTTTCCAGTTGCTTGAGATGTCCCATTAAGTTGTTAACTTCCTCTCTTTCCGTTCTCTTGAGGAAGGCTTGCAGTGCTATAAATTTCCCTTAGAACTGCCTTTGCGCTGTCCCAAAGGTTCTGATAGTTCGTATCTTCATTGTTGTTTTGTTCCAAAAAATTGGCGATTTCTTTCTTAATCTCATCTCTGACCCAGCTATCATTCAGCATAAGGTTATTTAACTTCCATGTTTTTGTATGAGTATGCAGATTCCTGTTGTTACTCAGCTCAAGATTTATTCCATGGTGGTCCGAGAAGATGCATGCAATAATTTCTATTCCTTTAAATTTACTGAGGTTAGACGTGTGACCTAAGATGTGATCAATTTTGGAGTAAGTTCCATGGGCTGATGAGAAGTATGTGTATTCAGTTTTGTTGGGATGAAATGTTCTGTAGATGTCTGCTAAATCCAAATGTTGGATGGTTAGTTTTAAATCTAAGATTTCTTTGCTCAGCTTCTTGTTGGAGGATCGATCCAACAGTGCCAAAGCAATGTTGAGATCTCCGACGATTATGGAGCTGGAGGAAATCAAATTGCTCATGTCTGTTAGAGTTTCTCTTATAAATTGAGGTGCATTCTGGTTGGGTGCATAGATATTAATAATTGAGATCTCATCATATTGAGTATTACCCTTAACAAATATGAAGTGATCATTCTTGTCCTTCCTTACTTTTGTTGGTTTAAAGCCTATTGTATCTGCAAATAAAATTGCAACACCTGCTTTTTTCTGATTACCATTTGCCTGAAATATGGATAACCATCCTTTCACCCTGAGTCTGTATTTGTCTTTTAAGTTAAGATGTGACTCTTGTATGCAACAAATATCTGGCCTGAGTTTTTGTATCCAGTCAGCTAACCTATGCCTCTTTAGAGGACAGTTTAAGCCGTTCACATTAATGGAGAATATTGATAAGTCTGGTGAAGTTTTGGGTGTCGAGTTTTTCAAAAGTCCAGTGGGCATTTTTAATCCTTTCGCCAGTGTGGAAATTGGAGTTTGATCCAAAGTTTCTGAGTGAGTTTACTTTTGTGGTATAGAATTGGGTTGGTTATTATGGAGGATACGTCTGAGAATATCCTGAAGAGCTGGTTTGGTTATGGCAAATTTCTTCAGCATATGAATGTCATTAAAGTATTTAATTTCTCCATCATAAATGAAACTCAGTTTAGCTGGATACAAGATCCGGGGTTGAAAGTTATTTTGCTTTAGGAGATTAAAAGTCGGTGACCACCCTCTTCTGGCTTGAAAAGTTTCAGCAGAGAGATCTGCATTCATTCTAATATTCTTCCCTTTGATGGTAATGGTTTTCTTTCTCCTGGCAGCTTTGAGGATTTTCTCCTTCATATTAACTTTAGTGATGTTAATTATGATATTTCTGGGGGGTGTCTTATTGGGTTTGAGTCGTGCTGGGTTTCTGAATCTGTCTGCTATCTGAATATCAGAATCTCTAGGCATGTCTGGAAAATTCTCTTTTATAATTTCATGCAGAAGGGCCTCTGTGCCCAGTGAGGCCACTTCATCTGTTTCTGGAACTCCTATGATTTGGATATTCACCTTCTTCGAATTATTGCAGAGCTCTCTGAGAGAATGATCCGTTTTTGCTCTTCATTTCTCTTTGTCTTTGAGAGTTTGGGAGCATTCAAGGGCTTTATCTTCGATGTCAGAAATCCTTTCTTCTGCTTGCTCCATTCTGTTGCTGAGGGATTCTACTGTATTTTTCATATCTTTGAGGGCTGCAAATTCTTGCTTCAGTGTGTCTAAGTGTTTGGTGGTTTTGTCTTTAAATTTGTTAAATTCTTGAGACAAGTTTTGAATTTTTCCTCGAATTCCTAATTCCACTTTGTTAATCTTGTCTATAATCCAAATTCTGAAGTCGATTTCTGACATCTCAGCCAGTTGTTTATGAATGGGATCTTCAATTGCATCTGCCATATCTTTCTTTGGGGGTGGGGGGGGTTTGATCTATTCTGGTTATTCATGTTACCAGAGTTTTACCACTGATTCCATCCCATGGTTGTTTTACTCCCTCTGATTTTTTCCCATGGGGCTTTGTTGAGGGCCTATACAGTGTTGTGGCCTGGAAAACTGGGGCCCTGTCTGGTGTGGTGGGGCTAAGTGGTTCTGTCTTGTTTTCAGCTGGTTTCTATTCTACCCTAGTGAAACAGATACTTTGGATTGAAGTCTCAGCTGTGGAGAAATATCAGCATTTAAGTCACCCTGCCCCCCCACTGGCAAACAATTGGAAAAGAAAAATCAAACCTTCCTACCACTATGCACCCAGGGCACCACCTGATTTGTCCTCAGGCGATTGGTTCAGTTCAAAATGTCCAAATCAATTGTCTCAGTCTGCACCTGTCTCGAGTGAGAGAGTTTAAGAGGTCTCTGGGAACTGGATCACAGGAGTCTGGTGACTACTCTGGTGTGGCTTGCTCCAGTGGTGCATGGAGTCAGGAGAAGCCACCCAGCCAATAAATCAGTCTGGGAAGGTTGCTGCCTCCTTCCCCACCTTGCACCACTTCACACCCAGTCACTGATAGCCCTGCAGTTGGGTGACCCAGTTGCCTGTAGTGAATCGGTACTCCAGGAGTTTGTACCTGCCTGAATCACAAGGAAGTCTGCCAGGCCGCTGCACTCTGCCTCTCTCCAGCAGGAGGAGGTGAGGCCTGACAACCTCGGGTACTAGATGAAGGTTGAGGGTTTTCACTCAGGTCCAGTTTCGCCCCTGATTAATGTTACTGACAGAACAGAACAGAACAACTCTGCATTTCCCCTGCAGAAGAGAAGCTGAATTGAGTTCCAAATCAGCTTGTCTTTGCTCTTGTATTGTCTATAGGCTGACGATCCCCTGAGGGCCAGGTGCGTCTTAGGTTTAGTAAAGCGGACCTCTGGGTCATCCCCACCCTGGGAGTTTCCCTGGTTTGCAAGTTGGAGTTGCCTCAGGCAAACTCAGAGTCTCTGGTTGCCCAGGGAGACAGGGGGTGTGGCTTCAGAATATTCTGTAGTGAGCCGTATTGCTAGCAAAAGAGGGCTGCTGCCTTATGGCTCAGGCAACCGTTGCTCCCGTGTAGCTCCCCTCCGGCCAATCGTCCTCTCTCCGCTCCGTACCCCAGAGTCTGCACCAACAGGCTGCAGCCCATCACTGTCTACACCCCTCGAGCAATCGCCCAAGAGTCTGGACCCCTGGGAGACAGGCCTCCAGACCTTGGAGCGAGAGCAGAGGGAAGCACGGGGAGTGCTGGAACCCTGGGTTGTGGGCAGAGAACACACACAGCTTTACACAGTTTTATGCCTGGCCGTATTATCACCAAAAGACGGCTGTCGCACTGTGCCTCAGGGAACTGCCACTCTGGTGCAGTCCCCTCTCTGCCAACCCACCGGGACTTGCCTCCAGACCCCAGTGTGAGTGAAGGAGAGTGCTGGGAGCTCAGAATTCCAGGTAGAGACCATATACAGTTTATACAGTTTTATGCCTGGCAGTAGGACGCTGTGGCACCCCAGTAGGGGAGGTAGGTCCAGTTTTTAGAGGGTCTCTCCCTTGGAGTGTAGTGGGAGGACCTTTGAACTCTGCCCGGTTGTTTGTGGGGCACTCTGAGCCATTCTCATGGGGGAGGGGACTCCCATCTGCTTGGTGATGGATTTTGTACCTTTTGTTTGTATCCTTGTGGTCGCAGCTCGCCTCAGTGGGGTTGACGTGTGTTCTACAACCTTCTCTCTTAGTGCAGCTCAAATCCACCAGGTTACTTGCTGAATTTTTGTCCTTTAACTCTCCTTCTGAACGGGAGCCTCTGTGGAAAGCTGGCCTCAGTCAGCCATCTTGTCTCCTTCCCCCCCTTCTCTTGCCTCTTTAACTATCTGAGTTATCTCAAGAGCTCTGTCCTCTACATCTGAGATTCTTTCTTGTGCATGATATAATCTGTTGTTGATTCTTTCTATTACATCTTTGACTTTTCTAATTGCTTCAGTTCCTTCAGCTCTGCTATATCCTTTCTATATTCCTCATGTCATTCATCTCTTATTTGATTCTGTTTTTTTATTTCCTTATTTTACACTTACTCAGCAATTTCCGTCTTTGTTTTCATCATCTGTATTTTAAATCCTCTTTCTGTCATTTCTAACATTTCTTTATAGGTGGAATCCTCTGTAGTAGTTACCTTGTTGTCCCTTTGGCAGGGTGCTCTGGACTGGTTGTTCATATTGCCAGGATTTTTCTTCTGATTCTTCCTCATGAATGTTTTCTTTTATCTTTTTCCTTGACCTAATTTTCCTTTCACTTCCTTTTGCTCATTAAGTTACTGTGCCTCTGGCCTAAGGTTTTGATGAGTGCTTAAAAACACCCAACCTCATGGGGGGCTGGTTTGGATGGTTCCCTTAAAGTCAGCAGCTGAAAAATATCAGCTCTGTTCTGGCTCCATGGTTCAGTCCAGGGCCATAAATAACACTTAAATTAATCTGCACTCCCGCCCAAGTTCTCCCAATGTAGTTCAACTGAGTGCCCAAGTCCCAAAAAACAGAGTAGCCCACAGGGAATGCCTTCCCCATCTGCAATCTCACTGTTGTTAGTTACAGCAGTGGCAGCCACAGCCTCAGATGGAACACACACAATCACTTGCCAGTTCTCCACTGCTTTTGTCCTTCTCCTGGGGTCCAGAAAACTCTCACTATCTCTCCATGTCCCAAAGAGGATGCTTCTGGGCAGAGTCCACAAGTCAGAGATGCCTGGAGTCTTCTCTCCCCAATCTAATGGTGCCTGGTTGAAAAGAAGCTGTTACTTGACCACCATTTTACTCCCTCCTGTGGGGAGGTATTTTTGAGATACAATTTCACTATGTTGGTCAGACTAGACTTAACGTGGTTTCAGCCTAGATCACAGCAAACCTCAAACTTCAGGATTCAGGCAATGTTCCTGCCTCAGCTTCCCAAGTGGCTAGGACTACAGACTCTGAAACAATGTTTAGATTATTTTTCAATTTTGTAGTAGAGACAGGGCCAGACTGTTCTCAGCATCTCAAAGTTCAAGAATTACACTCATCTCAGACACCAACAGGGCTAGGATTATACATGTGAGCCACCAATATTGGTCATTTTTTCTTTATCTGTTTGTCTCCCTCCATCCCTTTAGTCATTCTTTGTCTCATTCTCTCCCTCTCCCTGTTTCCTTCTCTCTGTCTCCTTTCTTTTCCATCTTTCATCGCTTTGTTTCCTTTCTCTCTCACTTTCACTCTCTCTCTCTTCTACACATTCAGGGATATCACTCTAGTAAAAAACTATCAAAGTATGCAAGTGATCCATGAAATTATAATCTTGAATGGAATATTTTAAATGAAGAAATTGGGAAATGTGTGAATTGTATTTAAGTAAACATGTTAGTTTTAATCTATGGGCTATTATCTGTTATGAAAATAGAAAGAATCTTTTATTAAAACCAAAAGTATTCATGAGCACCATAGCTCACAACTATAATCCTGGGAATTCAGGAGGACCAGGGAGGAGGGTCAATTAAAGGAAGGGGTTCCAGACCAGACTGGGCAACTTAGTGAGAGCATACTTGACAAAAAAAAAAAAATGCAAAACTTACCCAGCAGGGATGGTATGAGCCTGTACTCCCAGCTGCTAAGGAGAATCAATTCAGGAGGATCACTTGAGGTAAGTGATTTTCATTGCCTAGAGCAATGATGGTACCACTGTATTTTTCTGGGGCAAAATGGGGAAACACAGTCTGAAATATATAAGTGATAGACTGTCTATGTGCAGAAAATCTTCAGTAGCATACAAAATATTATGAACATGTTCACAGAATGTGATTTCATACCAGTAAGTCAAGTCTAGCTAAATAAGAGAAAATCAACTAAGAGAATATACCACATTAATAGAACAAAGTAAAAAAAAACAAAAAAAAAAAAAACACATTATCCTGTCAAGAGACAGAAAAGGCATTTGATAGATGCAACACATCTTGAAGACAAAAGTCATTTAAGAAACTAAGACTAGAAAGGAACTTCTTCAGTAGTCTAAATGGGATCTATAGATGATTGGATAGGTATAATGTGCTGTGTTCATATGATGGAATATTTTTTAACATTAAAAATGAACAAAGTACATGTTTATGTTATACGAATGAACCTTAAAAACATTATGATAAGGTGGAAAGTCAGTTACAAAAGGCCACACATATAGGAAAAGGCCAGTTACAAAGACCACACATATACAATGATAAAACGTACAAGAAAATATCAAGACAACTCCAAACAATGCACTCTAGGAGTAGATGGGAGGTAGAGGAGGGTGGTGCAGAAGTTGAAAGTGACTGTTAGTTGGTTTTGACTTTCTCTGGGTGAAGGGAGAAGAAAAAGTTCTGAAAATGGATTATGATGGTAGCTGTACAATTCTGTGAATATAATAAAAAACACAGAATTGTACACTTGAAAAGGATGAAATGTATCTTTCAATAAAGGTACTTAAGATGTTTTCTAAAACTTTAGGTGCTCTAAATGCTCCCTGCATAACTATTACCTAGATAGTGAGGGTGACTGAGGAGACAGTCAACCCTATTTCCCTGCTCACACTCATGCTACAGTTAATGGACATGGAATGCACATTGTTCCATACTATTGCATTTGGGTTTTTTTTTTTTTTTTCATTGATACAGAAAGAGACTCCTGCACCCTGGGTAGAGTGCCCTGACATAATTGTAGCTAATGGCAATCTCAAACCTCTGGGCTCAAAAGTCCTATTGCCTGAGCCTCCTGAGTATCTGGGAAAGCAGGAGTCCCTCCCACCCCCAAATGCCCAGTTACTTGTTTCCACCTGCTTCTGCTTCCCAGAAAGTTATAATTATAGGTGCAGCCACTACTCCAGGAGTGTTAGGATTAGAGGATTGAGCCACCACTCCAGGCCTTGAAGTTATATTTATTTATTTTCATATTTTATACTTTTACTTCATTTTTTTGTGTGTTTATTAAGTCATAAATATGTACATTTATGGGGTTCACTGTAGTGATTTGATATACAAAATGAAATGCTTACATTGAACTGATTAAAATAGCCATTACAAATATATTATTTTCTTAATAGTTTTGAAATATTCCACTGCATCATGCACATTAGGTAAGGCCTCCCAAACACCCTTCACCTCATACCTCCCTCATCCCTTTCCCTTTCTGTCCTCTTCCCTTCTACTTTCTCGACTATAGTTATGTTTTGCCATTCCTATGAATGTGTAGGTGATTCTATATTGAATTCATAGTGGTACTGAGTACCTTGGATACTTTTTCTTCCATTCTGGAGATAATTCACAAACAAGAATATGTTCTATGTCCATCCAGGTAAACATAAAAGATGGGAGGTCACTATCTTTTTTATGGCTGCATAGTATTCCATGATGTACATATACGAACATTTGTTAATTCATTCATGGGTAGATGGGCACTTAGGCTGTTTCCATGTCTTCTAAATGATGAATTGGGCTCCAATAAATATTGTGGTCCAAATGTTATTATTTTAAAATGATTTTTGTTTATCTGGGTATCTATGTAGTAGAGGAATTGAAGGATAGAAATGTAGGTCTATTTTTAGTTCCATTAGTATTCTCATGTGCATAATGCAATGATACATTTCTGTACGATTATGAATAGAGTATGAATGTTTTTACCCCAACAAATGATTAAGCAAGGACACCATTCTATTTTTCTGTTGTATGTAAGCATTCTACATTGTATATCAAATCACCACATTGAACCCCCTAAATGCATTCATGTACACAGTTATGATTTAATAAAGAATTTTAAAAATTTCCATAGAAGCTTGCATTCCCAAAAGCGGTGTAGAAGTTTTACCTTCTCTTCACATCCATGCCAACATCTGTGGGATTCGGATTTTGTGATGTGAGCTTATCTTACTGGAGTTAGGCAAGATCTGAAATGGTTTTGATTTACATTTCCCTGCTGATTAACTATGATGAGCATTTTGTCATGTGTGTAGAGGACAGGTACTTGTCTTCTTCACATAAGTGTCTGTTCAAATCTCTTGCACACATAGAAATGGGATTATTTGTTCCTTTCTTATTGATGAGTTTGAGTTGTATATGGATTCCAGTTATCAGATCTTCATCAAGAAAACAGGAAGAAAAGAAGCCAACACCTTAATGAGTCATCTCAAGCAAATGGAATAGGAAGAACATTTCAGTCCCAAACCCAGCTGAAGAAAAGAAATAAAATTAGGCAAAAATTCAATGAAATTGAAAGGAAAAGAATCATTCAGAAGATCAATGATACCAAAAATTATTTTTTTGAAAAGATTAATAAAATTGAGAAGCCTTTGGCTTCTTCTAAACATAAACAGAAATGTAAACATAAACAGAAATGTAACATCTCTAATACCATCTATCTAAAATGATAATGGAGAAATAAAAATAGACACCTGATAAATTCAAGAAATCCTCAATGATTACTACAAAAGAACTCTATTTCCCAAACCATGAAAATATGAAGGAAATGGACCAATACCTGGAATCCCAACACTTTCTTTGACTGAAACAGAGTCAGAAATCTCAAATAGACTATTACTGAAATAGCTTCCACCTAGACACGATATCCCAATGAAGGAAAGTCCAGGAATAAACACATCTGAATTCTGTCAACCTTTAAAGAGGAACTAGTACCAATATTATACAAACTTTTCCAAAGCACAAAAAAGGAAGGAAAACTTCCCAACACATTCTATGAAGGAATTATCACTCTCAAGTGTGGATTTGTTTCAAACTATTGTTTCTGGCCAGCAGTGGTCCTTCATGATTGTCAGCAGTGGTACTTTGGGAGGCCCAGTCAGTTGGAGTGTGTGAGTTTCTGAATTGGAGCCCAGCCTGAGCAAGGGCGAAACTCCATCTCTGAAGCATAAAAATTAGCTGCACATTGTGCAGGCACTTATAGTCCCAGCTGAGAGAATAGGTTCACTTGATGACAACACTTGAAGACTGCTGTAAACTATGCTACCAGGACACTCTACCGAAGGCAACAGAATGATACTCAGTCTCCATATAGAAATGAAGAAAACCATTGTGATGAAACTTACCCCTCATTTTTACTCTTTACCCTGGATCTAGTTTGAAAATTTTGCCCATAGATTAGATATAAACTAGAGAAATTATTCTATCATAATGAAGTTGTTTTCCTAAAACTTGAATTAAGAAAGCCTTTGGATTTTATGTAACTCTAACCCTTTTATATCTTGGGTTCACTGTAGTCCCCTGGAAACTGTGCCCACAGTGAATTCATGCCTAAAATCAGGCTTTTCATATGAACACTATCAAATCCAGAATGTACTCCACCTCCTCACTTGGGGTCTTTCAATCTGGGCCAATATTCCCTTGGCCCAGTCACCCTATGGCTGCATCCCAGACATTTCTGGACAACACCTACACTTCAGATCCACTGGCAATATCCCAACTAAACAATCCCAAACCTGCTTGTACTGAATCACTCACTCCTCCATACATGGGCTCTAATAAACTTACTCCTTTATGTTGTCCCCATTCCACCTGATACAGACCCATCCTTGTACTTTTGCTCTTGTAAACTTGGAATAGCAACATGTTGTTCTTTGTTTTTCTTTTTTAATTTTTATATAGGTAGACACTCACTGTGTTGCCCAGGCTACAGTGTCATGGCATAAGCCTAGAACACAGCCACCTCCAACTCTTGGGTTGAAGGGATCCTCTTGCCTCAGCCTCTTGAGAAGCTGAAGCAAAAGGAAAGTGCCACAGGCTTCACTACTTTTTCCTTTTCAGTAGAAACCAGGTAGGGGATCGGCAGTGAGTGTGTCTCCATGTTGCTCAGGCTTGCCTCCAACACCTGAGCTTAGAGGATTAACCCTTCTTGGTCTTCCAGAACATCCAAATATTTCAGTCATGTTTATCAAAAGTCATTAAGTTCCAGCTAAAAATGGACCCTTTCTGGGGCTTTGAGGACTGTCCAATCCTTAGGCCTCTATGAC